>NC_082713.1:144466603-145072072 GCF_030144855.1 Hypanus sabinus
GGCAGACCGCAATCTGTGCTGATTGGAAATAACACCTCCACCTCACTGACAATCAACAGTGGTGCACCTCAGGGATGTGCGCTTAGCCCACTACTCTATTCACTTTACACCAATGACTGTGTGGCTAGGCGCAGCTCAAATGTCATCTATAAATTTGCTGATGATACAACCATTGTTGGCAGAATCTCAGCTGGTTTAGAGGATGTACAGCAGTGAGATCTACCAGCCAGAGGAGTGGTGTTGTAGCAACAACCTTGCACTCAATGACAGGAATGCAAGCTTTCACAAATAAAATAACGTGAGGTGCTTTATGTTTAAAAAAAATTGTAACTACCCATTTATTGTACCCCAAAACCTGAACATAAAGCATAGTAACTAAATCTCATGTAATTACGTCGCTACCCTCGAAAAATGAACCCCAAGGCAATATTTGTGGCTGTGAATTATATATGTTTCCTACACAGGCCGTCCTCTCTCACAGAATTCACTAAAACCACACAGAGCCTGTTTGGAGCTTGGACAAGCCATTCACTTCGGCCCTGCGTTCCATGGCTGCAGGAACAGCAGGTGCCTCTGGCTCATCCAGAGGTGTGTTGACACATTCATGGTCATGTTGTGACAGCAGGGGCATGGTGCAGAATCCTTCAAATCTTGGCCAGCCAATTTAAGGCAATCTACTGAAACACATTCAGATTTACCCCTCTGTCAGGAATGGACCCAAGTGCAGGACTCAGGCACTGAAGTACTAAGGGTAGGACAGGAGGGGGATGCCATGGCATGCAAGGGGTAATGCTGGGGTTCAGGTAGACAGAGTCTTAGTCGGGCAGGCGGAGCAGGATCCCAGAGTTCAGGCGGGCGGAGCAGGATCCCAGAGTTCAGGCGGGCGGAGCAGGATCCCAGAGTTCCGGCGGGCGGAGCAGGATCCCAGAGTTCAGGCGGGTGGAGCAGGATCCCAGAGTCAGGTGGAGCAGGATCCCAGAGTCAGGTGGAGCAGGATCCCAGAGTTCAGGCGGGCGGAGCAGGATCCCAGAGTTCAGGCGGAGCAGGATCCCAGAGTTCAGGCGGGCGGAGCAGGATCCCAGAGTTCCGGCGGGCGGAGCAGGATCCCAGAGTTCAGGCGGAGCAGGATCCCAGAGTTCAGGCAGGCGGAGCAGGATCCCAGAGTTCAGGCGGAGCAGGATCCCAGAGTTCAGGCGGGTGGAGCAGGATCCCAGAGTCAGGTGGAGCAGGATCCCAGAGTTCAGGCGGGCGGAGCAGGATCCCAGAGTTCAGGCGGAGCAGGATCCCAGAGTTCAGGCGGGTGGAGCAGGATCCCAGAGTCAGGTGGAGCAGGATCCCAGAGTTCAGGCGGGCGGAGCAGGATCCCAGAGTTCAGGCGGAGCAGGATCCCAGAGTTCAGGCGGAGCAGGATCCCAGAGTCAGATGGAGCAAGATCCCAGAGTTCCGGCAGGCGGAGCAGGATCCCAGAGTCAGATGGAGCAAGATCCCAGAGTTCAGGCAGGCGGAGCAGGATCCCAGAGTTCAGGCAGGTGGAGCAGGATCCCAGAGTTCAGGCAGGTGGAGCAGGATCCCAGAGTCAGGTGAGGCAGGCAGAGCAGGATCCCAGAGTTCAGGCAGGCGGAGCAGGATCCCAGAGTCAGGTGAGGCAGGCGGAGCAGGATCCCAGAGTTCAGGCAGGCGGAGCAGGATCCCAGAGTTCAGGCAGGCGGAGCAGGATCCCAGAGTCAGGTGAGGCAGGCGGAGCAGGATCCCAGAGTCAGGTGAGGCAGGCGGAGCAGGATCTCAGAGTTCCGGCAGGCGGAGCAGGATCCCAGAGTTCAGGCAGGAGGAGCAGGATCCCAGAGTCAGGTGAGGCAGGCGGAGCAGGATCCCAGAGTCAGGTGAGGCAGGCGGAGCAGGATCCCAGAGTCAGGTGAGGCAGGTGGATCCCCGAGTTCAGGCAGAAGGCGGGGTCTTTAGGTACATGGATTGGCTGGAGGAGAACCCCCCTGGGTGGGCCACATATATCCCCAGTAGGGCCGCCTCTCAGGCAGGAACACGGAGACCTGGGCAAGACGCGGACTCCTAGGCAGGTGCGGGGCACAACCCATTAGAAGCGGGGGGAGGGGCAGAACACCCCACCAGGCAGCGGCAGTCCGGACAGACCGGTCCAACGGAAGCAAAGGGATAGAACGGGGACTAGGTCCAGGGTGACCAGCACGACAGCCATGATCCCCAGGTAGCTCAGGAGGGGCAGGCAGACAGCATGACAGCGCAAGCAAGGCAAAATGGGAAGAGCAGCAGAAAAAGCACATGCAAGAAAAAGCAGGGGAACAAGACCAACCTCGACAGAACAAATACAGAGCAGGTCAGAACCCGGGCAGGGTGAACAGGATACAGCAAAGTACAGAGCCAGCAGGAGACAGAACAAACAACCACCCACCTGGTCTCAGTCCCAAGGCCCCTTATAAACACCTGCAGCTGAATTGGCCACAGATGTGCCTCCTAAAGCCAGGAGGATCCTAACTGGCTCAAGGGTGACGGGAGGGACAGCTGCAAGACCCGGAGTCCAGAGTCTGCGGACCGGATCAAGACCCAGAACGCGGGCTCCGGACCCTCTTATCTATGATAAAAGTCTTTTCTCTCCATTCCAAAATGTGGAATGGGCCATTGTAAGGGGGCTAAGGGGATGTTGATGTGCATCATAGTGGATGAAAACAAACGAGGTGAAATGTGGGTCAACAGGAACCCGAGCGTGGTGTACACCATGATGGCAGGTAGGAAATAAGTGCAAAGGAAATGAATTTACTGAGGAGGGTTGCTGAGGGAGTCGTGGCATCAGAAATAAAATCACCTGTCACTCATAACTGCTGCCCGTATCCCAACTTAGCTGTGGACGACTGCAAGTCCTCTTTTGGGGCAGTTCTGAGCCTCATCAGGACCCACAGGAGATGATTGTGCCAATGCTCATCTGTCAGGCAAACCTTCAGAGCAGCAGTGAAACCATTCACATAGGCCATTGGACCGAGGGTGATGCACCGTGGTGTGATGTAGCCTAACACCGAAATTCTGGGCCATCACAGCCCAGAGGTCTGATGTGAATTGAGGACCAAAGGTCAGTGGAAATATCAGATGGGGTACCAAACTGAGCAACCCAGGTGCTGATGAATGCCTGAGCCAGGTCCGCAGCCATCGTCAATGCTAGAAAGACAACCTCTGGCCATCTGGTGGTATCGTCCACCATGGTAAGGAGGTGTGTGAAACCATGGGAGGGGGGATAGAGGACCAACAAGGTCCACATTGATGTGGTCAAACTGTCGCTCAGGGACCTCAAAAGCAGCCAATGGTGTCGGAACATGATGGTTAAGTTTTGCCTGCTGGCACTCCACACAGGCTGCAGTCCAATCACGCCAGTCCTTTTGTAGGACATGCCACACCATCTTCAGTGCAACCATTTTCTGTGAGGACTTCCAGCCTGGATGCGTGAGGATGTATGTATGGAGTTGAAAACAGTCCATCTCCAGCTAGTGGGCATAACGTGGCAAGAGCTACTATTTGAGACATCACACAGGAGAGACACCACTGCTTCCCCGAACTTAATGTCAGCCAACCTCAGCTGCTGTTTGGTAAGTCTGGACCTCTGGATCAGCAGCTTGGTCGGCATTGTCAACCCCGATGTACGTGACCTCAATGGCTGGCCATGAGGGGCAATCGGCCACAGCATTATTTTTCCCCTTGATATATTATATGTCAGTTGTGAACACAAGTTCAGCAGCTGGTGGAATGAAGCAGTGGTAGAAATTCACCATTCCTAAAAACTCTTGCAGTTGTTTAGTAGTGTGGGGCGGTGGGAAATCCATAAAAGTGGCTACTTTTGATGGGAGGGGTTTCATACCTTCTGTGGAGATGTGATGACTGAGGACGTCAATGGTTGACAATCCAAAACTGGCATTTAGCAGGGTTAATAATCAACCTGCTTTTGTTTGAGTGCTCAAAGTGTGCAGAGAAGAGATGAGATGGGATATGTGTTCAGAATTGGATGCACTGCCAACAAGTATATCATCCAGGTAAACAAAAAGAATATCTGTCTTTTAATACAGAGTCCATCAGCTGTTGGAAAGTCTGTTCTGCACTTTTCATCCCAAACGGCAGGTGCTGAAACTCAGAGGCCAAATGGGTTATCACAGCTGTTTTGGAAATGTCCTCTGAGGATACAGGCACCTAATGGCAGGCCCTAACTAAACTGACTTTGGAAAAAATTAACTTTCCGGCTAAACGTGCAGAGAAGTCTTGGTTGTGTGGGACCAGGTAATGATCAAGGGTGGTGGCCTCATTAATTGCCACATGGGCGGCACCACGATTGGACTTCAGGACCATATGGAAGCTCGAAGCCCAGGGGCTATTTGACCAGGGCAAATGATGCCAAGTCTTTCCTCATTGGCAAACCCAGCCTAGCGGTTGCTAACTTTTCTGGGTTCAGTCTACGGGCATGGGCTTGGACTGGTGGGCCATTTGTGGAAATGGGTTGGAAAATGTGGGCTTGATCAGGTTTGGGAATTCACCCAGCAGTCGAGCGGTGGCGCATGGGTTTGACAGAGTCGTTGTGGAGAACTTTCTGGGGAGCAGGGTAATAACCCAAAGTCCTCAACATCTACCAGCCTGCAAGTTCTTAAGATTGACTAACAGTCCTCGGCCACACAGGAAGTCTGCACCGAGCAGGGGTCTAGGCACTTCAGCCAGGACAAAGTCCAATGTGTAATATCGCCCACTGAACCAAAGCATCACCCGTCATATCCTGTAAGTCTGGATCCTGCTGCTGTTGGTGAGCCTCCAGTGAGGCTTCGTCACTCTTTCCCTTCTCATCCACGGGCGATGCTGGCAGCACACTCACTCAAGTGCGGGTGTCACACAGGAAATGTCACCCTGAAAGTGTGTCCATAATGAACAGTAGATGACCCTGGGAGCTGGAACTCAAGAGTGTTCACAGACCTCTGACGTCCCGAAGCGCCAGCACTGTCGAATCTGTAAGCTGGTCCGCATTTCCTAGCATTCGTACCAGAGCGAGTGTGATAAAAACGCAGACCTGGCGTCGTCTGTTTTCCAGCATTAGTTAGTGGTGTGTTTACTGGAGGCCCTGCTGACTGGTCTTATTGAGGCAGGGAAACCAGGAGGAATGATGCACTGTCGTCAGGCTATCAGCTATTTTAGCAAGCTCCCTATAATCCTTCACAGGAGCAATAGCAAGGGTTATGCGAACTTGATCAGGCATTTGCTGCATGAAGAGTTCTTTAAAAATGAAACGAGGATGCTGATTTTCCAGGAGAGACAGCATGTGGTCCATTAGCTCTGACTGCTTAGCATCGCTGAGGCTGGGCAAGGAGGACAACTGTTTGGTGTACTCAGACTCCGCTAAGTCCAAAATTCTGTAAAGGTGAGTTTACAGTGATCGACACTTATCATGTTTAGGCAGATATTCCAGTAGAGTTACCACTTTCACAGCTGTGGAGTTGCTGAGAAACACTATCGCATAGTAAAATTTGGTGTGGTCCTCGGTGATTTCTTTTTAAAACAAAGTGGGGGGGGGGTGAATGTGGTGAACTACATAGACCTGTCTGGATACGCCCCCTGCTGACTGCTCCTGTGGCCCCTCCCACTGACCATGGCTCCTCCCACAGACCCTGGTATAAAGGCGATTGAGGCCTGAGCCCAGCCCTCAGTCTCCAGGATGTAGTATGGTGGTCAGCTACTGCTTGTTCTTTCTTCCAGTCAATAAAAGCCGATATCTCGCCTTCACGTCTCAGAGAGAGTTATTGATGGTGCATCACTGTGACAACTCATCTATTGTACTCCAAAAGCTGAACACAGAGTGTGGTAACCAAACTTCACGTAATTACGTCATCATGCAGACCTTTTTTTTTTATAGTGAACCCCAACTCAATGTTGGTGGTTGTGAATTATGTACATTGCCACCAATTACACTACCCTACAGTAAGACCAAGGAACTGATTGTGGACTTAAGACAGAGCAAGACGAGAAATCAAAAACCAATCCCCGTAGAGGGATCAGAAGTGGAAAGAATGCGCGATTTCAAGTTCCTGGCTGTCAGTATCTCTGGGCCCAGCTTATCGATGCAGCCATAAAGGAGCAAGACAGCGGCTATACTTCGTTAGGAGTTTGAGGAGATTTGGTATGTCACCAAAAACAAATTACAGATGTACTGTGGAGAGCACTCTAACTGGCTGCATCACCGTCTGGTTTGGGGTCGTGGGGGTCTACTCCACAGGACTGAAGTAAGCTGTGGAGAGTTGTAAAATTAGGCAGCTCCATCGTGGGTACAAGCCTCTGTAGTATCCAAGACGTCTTCAAAGAGCGGTGCCTCAGAAAGGTGACACCATTATTAAGGACTCCCATCACTGAGGACATGCCCTCTTCTCATTGTTATCATTGGGCAGGAGGTGCAGAAGCCTGAAGGCACACACTCGGCGATTCAGGAACAGCTTCTTCCCCTCTGCCATCCGATTTCTGAAAGGACACAGATCACAATGCCTCTACCCTCCCCTCACCATTTCCCATCCCCTTGCCCTCTCTCATGTTATCTCCTTGTCCGCCCATCCCATCTCTCTGGTGTTCCTTCCCCTTTTTCTTTCTTCCATGGTCTTCTGTGTCTTTCATCAATCAACTTCCTAACTCTTTGCTTCATCACCCTCCCCTCCAAATTTCACCTACCGCCTGGCGTTTCTCTCTCCCCTCCCACCACCTTTTAAATCTAATCCTCAGGTTTATTCTCTCTCTCCCGCCCTGCTGAAGGGACTCGGCCGAAATGTCGACTGTACTTTTTTCCATAGATGCCGTCTGGCCTGCTGAGTTCCTCCAGCATTTTGTGTGTTGCTTGGATTTCCAGCATCTGCAGATTTTCTCTTGTTACTCTTTTATTTCTGTTTTTGCACTACTTATTTAACTATTATAAACTATATATAAACTAAATGACGGTAGCATATATATTTACAGTAATTCTATTTTTTCTCTATATTATTATGTATTGCTTTGTGCTGCTGTCGCAAAATTAACAAATTTATTGACATACACCGGTAATATTAAACTTGATTCTGATATTAAAAAATTATGCTACTTAACTCCAGACTGTTCGATTATCCATGTTTCTTAAGTAATCTTTTATTTCTAAACTAAATGTACTGATATCGTTTCCTGTTCCCATACAATAGGATGTATGGTATAAATTATTGGAATTCAAAATATTTTATAAATATTGTGGTGTAATAAACATCTTTAATGTACTTCCTCTGCGCGAAGGTTCCCACTGCCGTTCCCTTTGCTTGGTGGAACATATTGTGGAGACTCCGGGTTGTCGCCGGACAAATCTACAGGCGGAACCGATTTCCACGTGAGCCGGCGGAAGATTTATGCCGGGACCCGGGGGGCAGCGTGGGGTTGCTGTCAAGGTTCCCGTCTCTGTCCCACTGCTGTTCCTGTTCCCGAAACCATGGCAAAGCTGCTGAAGACCCTCCGCAATCATTGGAAGAAAACTGCGGTAGCGGTTTGCGCACTCGGCTGGGGAGTGAACTGGATGCACAACCGGCACCGGTACTGACTGCAATACATGGCCCATTGCAGCATAATAGTTCGTGTGTAATTAGGGCGATGAGCCAGTAAATGTCATAGTCAGAGTTAAAGCTTACTCCAGTTTTAGAATTACATCCTCTTCAAATACTCAACAAGTTCCATTCTAAACAGAAGATTCTGCAGATGCTGAAAATTTTGTGCAACAGACACATTCGCTCACTCAGTGGAGGGGGAGATCCTTCAGAATTGGAAAGGAAGAGGACAGAAGCCCAAATAAGCTGGGGTGGTCTGGTGGAAGGGAAGTATTGTAGACAAGCTGGTGGGTGATGGGTGCGAGGGATGCTGTGTGGTAGGGGTTCCTTTCTAATATTTGGTAGACACAGCAATAGTAGTCATGTAAATTGGGATTTGGCTAGCATTGCTTGTTTGCATGTGGGTGTTTGGTGGCTTATTGGTAAAATTTTGGGCTACAAGTTACAGATACTGGATTTTGACCGGGATCAAGGACCAGGCTGCTTTTTATCTTGCGTTTGGTGGAAATGTATCCAGTATCACAACAACGTTTAGGATTGCTAATTCAGAGCAGGTATATTTGGTTATTGTTTGTTAGTGAGGCTCAGCCTGAAGAGATTCCCTGTGATCACAGTGATTAAGAATGTCTACTCCACCTGTCTGTTTTTGTTTAAGAAACATCTTTTCCTCTCTCATCTTAGTCTTATTTGAATGAGAATTCATGCATTTTGGAAAAGATGACAACTCTGTGTTTACTACCCTGTTGTGGTCATCCTGAGGTCCGGTATACAGAGGACAGTTACAAGTTCACCAGATTGTATGATGTGCAGGCAAAATTGGGCACAGACAAGCAGATTTTTCCCTCTACTTGTGAGTAATGAATCAGGAATGTTGGTGTAAAAGAGCTTCCTAATCTCATTATTAAAAATCTGGGTGTAATTTTGAAATTGTACTGTCTTCACAACTCCACTCATTATCTGAGGAAGCAGTCATTTTGCAGTTATTCTGTAGATTTTTTAAAATCTTAAATAATGTTAAATTGCGCCTCCATTTTTGAGATAGAACAAAATACAAAAGTACTAAAGATTACTTAAGCTGTTCTTCTATTTTAACACTTTGAGGCCTTGTTTGTGTTCCAGTGAATTAACATTAAATTTCCTCTTGGAAAAGTGAACATTTCGTGTGAGTTGTTCCTAAAGTACACTTGCTTTTAAAAGAGATTCAGTGCGATAACAGGTCCCTTCAAGCTCAACAAACCCACTTTGCCCAATTACATCCACGTGACCAATTAACCTACTAACCAGTCTGGCCTTCGGATGTGTGAGGAAACCGGGGTACCTGGAGGAAGCCTACATGGTCACAGAGAGAACGTGCAAACTCCTTACAGACAGCAGTGGGGATTAAACCCAGTCACTGGCACTATAATTGTGTTACACTAACGACTATACTGTAGGGCCGCCGCAATATTCACATAGAGTCTAACTGAGGCTCTGCAGTACTGAAGTGTCGCTTACTCAAATCCCACTGACTTAAGGAACACTTCTGTTAGCTATTTTGGTTGCCTTTTGAACCAATGCATTAATTTTTAGAATGTTGTGAACATCTATAGCAAAATCTCTTTACAAACGCAAAATACTGCAGACTAGAATAGAATAAAATAAAAGATCCTTCAGTAAGATGTTTCTGTTATCTAATTATTTTTTAAATAGTTTAGGCCTAAATATTTTTTTCAAATCTACTATATTGATGTTACCAGACACTTTTAAAGATGTTTGTATATTTGACATCGGGATCTTTTCAGTTCTGAGAAGTATTAGGAGCAATATACCTAACACATTTCTATTCATCATCCAAAAGTGTGTTACTTCACATTTCATTATTTTAAAATCCTTCAGTATTGCCTCTAATCATTTTGCTAATCTGGTGCATAGTACCCTGAAGTGCACAGTATTCTCATCGCTATCTACTATGTTACCATATTTCCCATTTGCTAACCTTGCATTGTCATTCCAATATTACAAATGCACTCCTTTACCCTTCCATTGGCCTTGAGCTTCTAACATGGTTCCTGATGTTTTAAGTTTTCTTTCTGGAACCTAAAATTCTCAAATTTTATCATTATCTACTCGAAACTTAATAAAAAAGATTGAGAAAGGAAGAATTGATAGAAGAGACTCAAAATTGGCATAGTCATAAAAGGCAGAGGGTAGTGCTGGAGGGATGTTATTCTGACTGGTCTGTGACCAGTGCCGTTCTGCAAGGACCAGTTTTGGGACCTCGGTTTGTGATAAGTAAATAACTTGGGCATAAAGGCAAGTGAACTGTTTAATAAGTTGGCAGATGACACAAAATTAGGGAGAGTTGAAAAGAGTGAAGGAGATTGTTAAATAATTTGGCAGGATACAGGCCAGCTGGAAATGTGGGCCAAGAAATGGCAGACGGAGTTTATTCCAGGCAAATGCACTTTGGTACGTATAATGCAAAAGGAAAGAATACATTCAATGGAAGGATCCTGAGGAGCATCGATGCACAGAGTGGTCCTGGGGTGCTAGTTCATGGCTTCCTGTAAGTGGCAACAGAACTCGATGGGTTAGTAAAGAAGGTGTATGCTATACTTGCTTTCATCAGTAATGCTTGTTACAAAAGTAAGGAAATCGTGTCGCAGTTGTATTTAACTTTGGTTAGGCCACATCTGGAGTACTGTATGCAGTTCTCATCGCTGCATTACCAAAAGCATGTGTGGAGGCTTTGGAGAGGATGCAGAGCAGTTTCACCAGGATGCTGCCTGGATTAGAAAATATGTGCTAAAAAGGAGACAATATTGGATTGTTTGCTGGAGTATTGGAGGTTGAGGGGCGGTTTAATAGATGTATAGAAAATGATAAATAGTCAGAATCTTTCTCCCTGGGTGGAAATGTCAAATATTATATGCATAGATTTAAGGTAGGGAGGGGGGTAAATTTAAGGAAGGTATGTGATGCAGGTTTTCTTTACAAATGGTGGGTACCTGGAGTGTGCTGCAGGTGCAATAACAATAACAATGAATAAGAGGCGCATGAACAGCAGGGAATAGGATGACTGAGACCACATGTGGGCAGATGGCATCACGGTCAGCACAGACAGTGCAGGCTGAAGGGCCTGTTCCTGTGCTGCAGTGTTCTGTTATGAGATTGATTTGGTCAAACTTCCCACACTGAGCTCATAAGTAACAATTTTGCTCATTAATTAAATCTCTCAATGTCCTGTTATTATGTGAGTTGTTTTGAGGTGACTTCAGCCTGTTTGCAGCTCCCTTGTCATATTTGACCTGAGATGAGCTTTGGACATATACCCACAAAGGCTGCCTATTTTCATTCTCGGTGATGTTACCAAACAGTTCAATCTCAGCTTGTTTTGCTTCTGATAAACTCCGGACTTGTCAATTCCAGTGCACCTGTCAGCATCCACACTCACAGGGATGGGGAGCCAACAGGCGGATTTGTGTGATGTGTCAGCAGGAACAGGCTAGGCCCAAATCTTAAAGTAATTTAGTTTTGTACTTCCATAATCAAGTTATACGTGGAGACATAGTAATGATGTCGCCACAGGAATGATGATTGTAGTTGATTTCTAGGAGTGGTGAACCTGGACAACAGTAAAACGTTCCATTGATTTATGACGTCGTCTTCTCAAGGGAGCAGGTGTAGTTTTGCAGAAGCTGACAAAGTTCATACAAGAAAATTAATTAAAACATTTGAAGGTTAATTTACAGGTAAAATGTTAAACAGAAAAATAAGAGTAAAATACTTTCTCCTAAAGATTTGTAGTTGCTTGATTAATAAGTATTTTCAGCACAAATTGGTCTGAAGGTTATTACAGTGCCCTAATAGGTCTTTTTATGTTTAATTCAGAGACGACCTCTTGCGTAGGACGGCATGTCAAGAAGCACAGGTATGGCAAACTCAAATTACGCATTTTCTTCCTGGCTTGTTAACCTCTCTAATCAAACCACATTTTATTGCACTAATCGAGCAAATTTTCATCTCCAGTCATTACAGTGGAAATCATGTGATTTCCCTGGGCAACCAGTCGGCAAGGCAAGATCTGCTTTAATTTTGTAGCAGAGGCATGTTGGATAACCTAATCAGATGTGTTCCCTAAACTGTAACTCCACAAGGAATATATAGCAATTGTGTTGCTTGGTTATGTATTTGGAAGAAGACACTATGTGGCTATTATTTACACTTAACTCTATCTTTTCAAGAGTTACTTGCATGCTATTCAGTAGGGAGTTTGTTGTGTTCTATGTAAAGAAAAGTATAGGGATGGTGTTTAAAAATATTCACAAAATGTAAATGGGAGTAACATAAAGCTAGTTTTGAAATTTCTCTGATTATTTTCAGTAACTTCATTCTCAATTCAAATTCCATTTGCCTTGCACCTCTCTGTTAATGAATCAGTTTTTCCTCCGACTGGAAATTATGGTTATATATCACTTTTCGAGATGAGTTAAACTCCAGCATCGTTACAGATAAATAGTATTTATACACCGTACCCCCGTTATGTGTGTCTTCTGACAATGCGTTTTCACAGTTGTGCATCGAGCCTGTTTCTACCAACTTCTCCTTAAATGCATCCAAAACTCACAGTTATGCGTGTATGTGTGGTGGAGTCTGCGGGGCTGTTGACCGACCAGTATTGTGTAGGATGAGACGCACTGCTTTCCCACCAAAACAAGCCTCACAGTCTCACTTCCACCAGAGTCGCATTGGTAGTGGCAGCGTGTGGATGTGCGATCTTGCGCTCTTAACCTTTTGTTGTCATTACCTACGGTGCAGTGATTTTGTGCTTGAAATATTTAACCATGCCTCCTAAGCGTCCTGTGTCAAGTCCAGGGCCATCAGTCAAGCAGCAGAGAACCGCTTTAATGCTTGAAAAATGTTGGAAGTTATAAACAGGGCTGCGTCAGGTGAAGGTAACACAGCTCTGAGACGCTACTTCAGCCTGGGTGAATCCATGATCAGGAACAAAGAAAAATGCTGAGAAAATAAAAAGTGTAGTGATTGATTTATCTCAAGTGTCTTCAAAGATTGTTACCAAAGTGCGTCACCTAATTATGACAAAAATGGAGAAAATATTGAGTTTGTGCTTTGAGCATGAAACAAAGAAAAAAGCAACATTCAGTGCCAATCATCTTCATGCGAAAGCTTTGGAAATTTATGGTTGCCTTTGTTCAGAGGCTAGTGAGGAAGTGTCAAGTGATATTATTAGCTTTAATGCAGGTAGGAGATGGTTTACTAAGTTTGTTAATCATCAGAGGCTTCACAACTTAGCTGTGCGTGGTGAACAGGCTAGTACTGACCACAAAGCTGCTGGACACTACCCTGTGCAGTTGCGGGCTATGATAGCTGAGTTAATAAGTGTGGATGACCGTCTGCATTTAACTCAGACTGAAGGTGATAACCACAATGAAGAAGAAAGTGTCAAGTTACAGGTGAAGGATTTTACAGTGAAGCAACTGGCAGGATTTTTTAAGGCTGGGGAACACTTGACACAAATGGCGATGGACAAGGACCCAAGTTTAGAGTCAGCTTTTCAGTCGTTCCTGCAGTCAATCCTTCTTTCCTACAAACAAATGTATGCTGAAAAACAAAATGCTGCCAAGCAAACAACCCTCGCCACTTTCTTCAAACCGGTGTCATCCACACCAACTCCACCTCCACCTGAGCACTCCACATTTGTCGCATCTCCTGCTACTGACAGTTCTGAAAGTTCCACTAACTTGCCAGGGAGTTCTGTGAGTTTTCCTTCACCCCTTGCTGTCCTTGATGATCCCGACAACCCACAACCATCCACCTCATCCATGTAAAGCTGCCCAACACGACTGCACAGCCACTCATCTCCCGGAGCCTAAGTGACAGTGTACACCCTAGTATGTTAACTTTCTATGATTTATTGTGTTGAATATTACCTTAAATTGATGAAATATAATATGAATGTTGCCTTGTGGTTCTGCTTTTGTGTTGTATTGGTATGAAAATGTGAATAAATTACAGATAAAACCTATTTAGGAAGCCCTCCATACCACATCCCTATTTTCTCCATTTAAGTAACACAATGCGTTTCCATACTATGCGTCAACTGTGAGGAACATATCCCTCGCGTATAATGGGGATAGGGTGTATTAATGTTATTTAATTATCACAGCCTGATCTGTGCTGTTTCTCTAAATCCTCGACAGTGCAATAAAAGAATGCTTATAAGCCAGTTGCCCTGCCCCCATCTTGGATGAAACACTTTTAGAGTATTTCAATTTCTTGGGATGTAAGGGCATAACACATCTAATATGCTTCTGGGTAAGTGGTTTCTCTTCTGTTTTGATTATGTCTGGATTTAGTATCATAAGGGCGCTCCTAAAGTTTTGTTTATACATTAAGTATGCTCACCACTAATCCATTTGGGTGCTGGAATTACCTTGTGGCTTTTCAATGCTTCCAACAGACATTCATGTGCAGCATGTTAGAATGACTGCATTCTGGCAGGTGCAGCAGCAGACTGGCTGCCAGGGACCCACTCAAACCACATCGTGGTAACTTGTTTTGCAGTAGTCCAGCTGAACGATCCACAGAATATAGAGATAATCATAGGTTAAGACTTTGTTTTCTTGTTCAATCAAAAAGTAAGGAACTGTCTGCCAACAGTCTACCTGAGCTGGTAGCAAAATCATACTCAGAGAAAAGATTAGTTTTGAACCAATACCAAGTAATTGTAGGAAAAATGTAGTTTTCCTATCAATTTTGAGTCGTATGCACTGCATTGTTCTCTATCATGAATTGGTAAAATTTACTTAATAATTTCTTGTTCATTTACATTTTTGACCTTCTATTTATTTTTGGATGATAGGAATAATGCAAGGGATGATCTTACAGTGTCCAGTTTATGTAATGCGGGATTCTCATGGCTTAACACCAGCAGTTGTTCTGAGCTTGGGCATTTAACAGATTAATTACCCTTTTCAATTCAGAATATGACTGAGGCTACCAATCATAAACCCTGAGTGATATTGAGGTGGATCAGAAATCTATTGCTTTGTAGTTTGGTGTGTCTATATTCACCATAGTTATTCATTTTGAAATTAAAATATGACCTATTAGTTCAGATGTCTGTTGAATGATATTAAAAGTTGAAATGTACAGGTGAGGGAACACTTACCTAAACATCAAAAGAGCACATCATGGAGACAGTTGTTACCATCGTATCCTGGTCTACTCTATTTCATTGAATTTTGCTTTGTTGTGCCACTTTAACTGAACTATCTCTGTCTTCTGAAGAATGAGAGCTGCTATTTTTAGCTGTTGGTAGACTACTAAGATTCTTCTGTCAGTGATATGTCAGACCCACAAGTATGGAATCACCAGAGATAGTTCAGTACTTTTTTCTGTATTTCTATGAACATTTATGCCAGGGGTAGGCAACCTATGGTCCACAGGCCAGATCTGGCCCGCGAACAAATATTGGGACACTATGCTTATCCGAACTGTGAGTGATTTTTCCTTATTCTGAGTTTCACGCGACCACACTGATGGACATGCATGGCGTCTTGCTACACTGGCCTCAGGTTCCGTTTTGTTCCAAACCAAACACAGGTATATATGAATAACGGGAAGGTAGACTACCTTATTAATCTGTATTAGAAACTGTCCATGCATGCGCAGGTCTTCAGATCGGATTGTTCAGATTTGTAAACAGAAACATCATCACTGTTTTTACAAGAAATACTCGCTGAATATCCAGATAGTTATGTGTGCTACGAACCTTGTTGAATAACTCGTGTTTTGAAATAAAATTGAAAAAAAATTCCAATGGCAATGAATGCAAAACACGGGAAGGTAGACACTGAGTGCCGAAATTTCCAAGACACTTGGGCACTAGATTACTTCTTCATCGAGCAAGTTGGGAAACCAGTTTGTCTCATTTGCCTAGAAAGTGGTGCTGTGAAGAAGGTGGCAAATACCAGGCGATATTACGAGACCTGCCATAGTGGAAATTTTAACAAGCTTACTGGGCGTGCAAGGAAAGATGAAGTTGAATGAATGAAGGCTAGTTTTGGAGACGGAACCTAATTTTTTGCCAAGAAAAGCAGTGAAAATGAAGGAAATACCGATGCCAGCTACGAAGTCTCAAAATGTATTGCAGAAAAAATGAAGCCTTTTACAGATGGAGAGTTTGTCAAAGAATGTGGACCATGCAAAAAAGATGGCGCCATTATTTGGCAGCAGTTATCTGTGTAAGCAATTATTTTCAAATGAAGCACCGAGAACCATTTGAGAACAAGATTGACTGATGCCCATCTGGATAATGTCTTGCTCTTGGCTTCAACAAGTCTGACACCCAATATTGAGAAGCTTTCAAGCAACAAACAGCATCAGGTTTCACATTGATTTATCAACTGTTGCATTAAAATTTTCTTTTTTATTATACTTAATTGACCACCATTCAATGCATCATGTTCATAGGTTTTACGTTTAAAGATTTTTTGTGTCCTTTTAATAGATTCAAAAGGTGCCTTGATTGAAATAAATTGCAACTAAACTGAGTTCTTTGGTTACTAATTGGCATCCTTGGTTAAGCACAAATGATTTTCTAGCATGCGTTATTCATTAATTTGAGGCAAAGCATAACTAGATGTATTTAAATGGATAATTCCCATATTTCAAGTTATTTATGGCATTTATCTTGCCCACCGTCCGCTCATTAATACGCAATCTGGCCCACAAAGGCAAAAAAGTAGCCGACCCCTGATTTATGCATTGGATTAATCTGGTATTGATGGACCCCTACAATATCACTGTAATCCTGTGTGCAACCATATGGTGATTGTTGAACTTTTGATCTTTTTTCTCTGAAAGTATCATGTGTTTTTTTCAACTACTGGAATTTGCTTGTGTGACATTCAGCTGAACTGAAACTTATATCAACAATCAATCCTGCAGTTGGAAACGTAAAGCTTCGAAAGTTAAATAAAAGTAAACCTTTTATTTAAGATCTGCAAAATTTTGAAGTATTTTTCAAGATATTGTCTTGTGTTTAGTCATGACTCTTCACCCAGTCTCGAGATTTTCCTTTGCTTGTTGACATTTGCATAAACATGAATGTCTCATTGTATCACTCGAGGGCTGAATATTTGAAAATCTGTTGTATGCTGGTTTACAGCATTAGTGGTCAGATATGGCAGTAAATCAGTCTACCATGTGCAAGTGTCATTAAGCCATACAGCATAGACGCAGACCCTTCAGCCCAATTCATTCATGCCAACCAACATACCCATCTGAGCTACTCCCATGTGCCTGTGTTTGGCTGTAACCCTCTAAACCAGTGGATTCCACGGACCCCTCAGTTAATGGTAGGTGTTGTTGCATAAAAAAAGTTGGGACTCCCTGCTCTAAACCTTTCCTCTCCATGTACTTGTCCAAATGTCAATTAAATGTTGTAATTGTACCCACCTCTACCATTTCCTCTGGCAGCATGTTCCACATACCCTGTACCTTCAATGTAGGAAATATTCGCTCCTTTTTAAATCTTTCCCCTCTCACTTTAAACCTATGCTTTCAACTTTTGGAATCCATTATCATGGGGAAAAGACTATGACTATTCACCTTATTTATGCCCCTCATGATTTTATAAACCTCTACCTTGTCATCCCTCGCCCTCTTGCACTCCAGGGTAAAAAAGGTTTTGACTATCCAGCTTCTTACAACACAAACTCTTCAGTCCAGGTAACATCCCGCAAAACATATTTGGTCCTTTTCCAGTTTGATGTCATTCTTCCAACCAGATTTGTATCTGTTACTCCATATGTAATCTTCCCAATACTTTGTAAACTGTAACATGACCTTGGAGCTCTTGTACTCAGTATCCTAACCAATGAAGGTAATTATGCCAAACACTTTCTGCACCACCCTGTCTGCCTGTGTCACCACCTTACCCAAAGTATATCCCTTGAGTCTCCGTTCTGCAACTCTTCCCAGAGCCCTACCATATACTGTGCAGGACCTGCACTGATTTTTGTCTTACCAAAAAGCAACATCTCACTTTTAACTGAATTAATCACCAGCTGCCATTCCTTGGTCCGCTGGACCAGTTCATCAAAGTCCCTTTGTAATCTTAAATAACTGTTCACAGTCTACTATTCCACCATAAGACATAAGGGCAAAATTAAGCCCTTTGACTCATCGAGTCTGCTCTGCCATTCCATCATGGCTGATATATTATCCCTTCAATCCCATTCTTCTGCAGTGTCCCATAACCTTTGACACCCTGATTAATCAAGCACCTATCAACCTCTGCTTTAAATATACTGAAGGATTTGGCCTCCACAGCTGTGTGTGGCAGTGAATTCCACAGATTCTCTGGCTAAAGAAACGCCTTAACTCTGATCAAAATGGATGTCCCTCTGTTCTGAAATAGTGCGCACTAGTCCTAGATTCTCCCACTATATGAAAAGTCCTGCCCTCATCCACTCTGTCTAAGCCTTTCAATAGGTTTCACGAGACCCACCTCCATTCTTCTAAATTCCAGTGAGTACAGGCCCAGAGCCATCAAACACTCCTCCTATGTTAACCTTTTCATTCCTGAAAACTTCCTCATGAGCCTCCTCCGGACCCTCTCCAATGCTAGCACATCTTTTCTGAGATAAGAGGCTCAGAACTGCTCCCATTACTCCAGTATGCCTTATAAAGCCTCAGCTTGCCATCCTTGCTCTTATATTCTAGTGCTCTTGAAATGAATGTGAACCTTGCATTTGCTTTCTTTGTCACCAACTCAACCTGCAAGTTGACGTTGCCCATTCCCCCAATCGAATTCTTTCTGCAGACTCTCTGCTTCCTCGACACCTCTTGCTTCTACACCTGTCTTTGTGCTGTCCTCAAACTTAGCCACAAAACCAATCATTGACGTATAATGTGAAAAGAAGCGGTCCAACACTGGCTCCTGTGGTACTTCGCTAGATGCCAGCTGTCAATTAGAAAACCCCCTTTTATCCCTACTCTTTCCCTCCTGCCAGTCAGCCAATCTTCTGTCCATGCTAGTTACCCAATTACCTTCTCCTTAGTATAGCAAATATACTCACTATTGCCTCCAGCACCTTGAATTTCTGGCACACTTGGTGTCTACCACAGTGAAGATTGACGCAAAATACTTACATTAAAATTTCTTTGTCCCCTATTGATATCTTTCCAGTTTAATTTTCTAGCTCACCTATCTTTTACTCTTTATATACATGAAAAATACTTTTCATATCCTCTTATTTTATTGGCTAGCTTTCCAATCTTATAACTTCCCATTGATTTTAGCTATATTATATGTCCTCTTATTTCCTTTTATACTGTTTTTGACTTCTTTTGTCAGCTGCTTTATCTGCTGTCATCCTCCTAGTGTCCCTTTGCTGTCAACTTTAGCCTCTTTCATGCCCCTGGAATTCCCTTTACTCCACTGCAATACTGATAAATCTGACTTTATTTTCTCCCTCTCAAACCAGTGGGGTGAATTCCATCATATTATTCCACCGTTCCATCCGATGAGACTTGTTCTTTTCTAATAGCTCCCACCTTGCAACAATGTCTGTCTCTCTCACTATTTCAAATTTATTACTAAGAACCTGAATCTTGATAACATCTGTAACATATAACTTCTAAATTTTAGTTCAGCTTAATTATATAGCTTTTCTTGAGTGAGGCTGATACTTTTTGTTCAATTTATTTAGAGTTTCAGTAGAGCGCTGTAATCTCACGTCCACAGTCCATGGATGACGACTGGACAGAATCCCACATTATTGTTGTGAAAAACAGTTGTCTAGTTTATTGATTTGATGTGTTTTTTTTTGTTTTGTGTCAGTTGATTATGCATTTCCTTTAGCAACCTGCCTGTCTTCCTGTTCAGGTATTTGGAAACCAGCTTCTGCCTGTCACTGCAAAGGTGAAAAAAGCCACTGTCTTTCTCAATCCTGCTGCTTGCAAAGGGTAAGACATTTTATTGAAATTGGTCCTTCCCATTGTTTAACGGGTGTCAAAAGTCCTGATTATTTTATAGAGATACAGGGCATTACTAGTGCATTTTATCATCTAGTAGGCATATAAGATTATTTTTAATAGCTATGTTGCTATAATTTTAATCTGCGTTATCGTAACAGTAAAATGCTTTAGACTTTTTTTTACATAAAAGTTCTTTCTACCAACTCTACCTGAATAACTTATCAATTTTTCAGCTGGAGTGTTGGAATTATCTGACCTTTTATAAAGTCAAATGTGATAATAGCAGAATATAATCCCTCTGTCACCAAATGTATTACATCACAGAATCAGAGTTAGAGGCCTGGATAGACGCAGCCTAATTATTAAAGTGCACTTAAGTCCTGAAGATTTCAATATTTTAAATTGTTTTTAATTGGAAATAAAGTTTTACCCTGCACCATACAAGAGTTGCACAGCTTTGGTTTTTCAAAGTGTTTCGGAAACAATGAAATGTTGTTGTGATTAAAAACAGGAAATGCTAGAAAAGTTACAAATTGATGATCTTCTGAAATGTTAATACCATTTCCTTCTCCATGGGTGTTGCATGACCTTCTTATTATTTCCAGTATTCTCTGCTTTTATTCTGGATTTCCAACATCAAGGGTATTTTGCTTCTGAGGTTGCAAGGGGATACTGTAGAATGGTTGTGGTTTTGTATTCATGAATCAGACTATTACATTTTTAGACTGTGGATTTCTTCCAGGCTTAATCAGAAATTTTTTATCACCCATTCCTTTTCTGTTTTGGTGTGCAAAGGGAGAGGGTTTAGAGGGTTTGATGTTCTTTTGTTTTTTTATGTGCGGGGTAGGGCTTGTTTTTCGGAGTCGATGTTCCTCTTTAGTGTGAAAGTAGGGGTTTTGGGGATTGATGATTGTGTTGCCATTTTTTTCCACTGGGGCTAGGTTTGATGTTTTCCTCCAAGCGATTTTCATATCCTTGCTTTGTTTTGTGGTTATCTGGAGAAGACGAATTTCAGAATTGTACATTGATGCATGCTTTGATTTTTTAAAAATCAACCTTTGAACATTTGAGTAATGATCAAGATAGTATTTTTAAAATCTGAAGTAAAAACTAAAACTACATTTTTGCTTCAAACCCACTGAAGGGTGGATTGGAGAGAAAGACTAGCAGACTCTGAATAAGCAAAGAGTAACTTATTTTCATAATTTCTGAGTCAGTATAACATTCTTGATCAATGCAAACATTCCTCCACTACTGGAATAGTGGTGTTGAAAGCAGACTTGAAAAACTGTTGTTGATTCTTGAAACTCCTGGATCTGTTTTGTTTTAGAAATGTTTGTGTTAATAATTGGTAATAAAGCCATGTGGTTATTAGTGAATAAGCACTTTTTTAAGAAAAGTTAATAATTATGTTGCTTTGATTACAAGTATTTGCGTCATATTTCACAGAAAAGCAAGAAATCTCTTTGAAAAGAATGCAGCTCCAATTTTACACCTTGCTGGGCTTGATGTAACAGTAGTTAAGGTGAGGACTCAGAGAATAAATTGGCATGCTTAAGAAGTTTTACTGGTAGTGAAAGAAACCTAGAAATAAATGATAACCAATTGTGACCTGTTTAGTGAGATACATCGTAAATTTTATAGTATGGCATTTCTCTCTGATTCATATCATAATTATTTCAGCCAGGGTTTCATGACATTATATAATCAAATAAATTAAAATAATAACATTACTGTCAAACAATGCAATTAATCAAAAAACAGCTGTTTGTTATTCTTATCTTCAAATGTTTTCTAAAGTTTACTGCTATGAAAGATGGCAATTTGAACTGATGCTTTGGAAACCTCGCTGGCTGTGGATAGATTATGTTTGGGATGCAAACGTATATGAATTTTAAATGGCTCTGTAAATGTACAGTCTGGTGTAATATAAAGGAGTTGCTTCCAACTAGTCTAATGGCTTGGAGATTGTTTCTATATGTTCCTTTTCTGAAACACATTCTTTACATAAATATGGAAACGATCCAGTCTGACTATTCAATGCTCACAGATATCAGTGTTGATGTGTGCAAATCAGTACTTGGTTGTCACAGTGTGGTGATTTTTAGGTTGTCAAGAATAGAAATAATTGGCAATTGTGGAAGAGGGGCAAAGAAAAGGGGGTCTGGATTTTCTTGAGCAAGGCCTTCCACAAGTTCATCGTGCCCTGGCATTGCCAATCCAGAAGGAGTCTTGCTGAATAAGATGGTGCTTGAGCTAACCAACAAGGGTCTGGATGGCAGCATGTCCAAAGCAACCAGATAATGGTGTGGACTAGGACGAGTCTCATTTCTGGAATTATTTTAGACATCTTTTAAAATATGGGTAAACCTTGTCCCTAGAGTTGCTGTCAAGGATAGTTTTTGGTGCTTCTGAATGTTTTGCATCATTAGGGTTGAATAGCTGTAAGGATGTTTAAAAAAAATAAGTGATATACCCTCGTACGTTATTAGCATTTATAAGTCCTTTATTACACTGTAAAGAGAAAGAAAATGTTTTCCTTAATTAATATACCATTCATGAGGGAGATGTTAGAACTGAAATTATTTTTAAATCTTCTATGACCGATCTAGTTTTAAAGAATGGGATCAATTGTGTATTAAATGCTTCCAGGATTTGTTTGTTGGAGGAAGTCTCTTTTCATTTGAACAATTGTCAGCTAAATATCGCTTACCACAAACCCACTTTTCTCGATACCTACAAATTAGAGACTTTCTGCGATCTCAATTATATACATTTCCTTAAAGTCCTGATAAGAACTTATTAGATGTAATTTCTAATTTGAAAAAAGAACTAATTTCTTAATGGTTCAATATCCACTATTTATGGCATGTTGCTGGGAGTGATAAATGCTTCTTTAGACAAAATTAAAAATCTCTGGGAACAAGATTTACAGACTTCAATTTCTGAGGAAACTTGGAATGAAATTTTTAAATTGGTTAACACTTCATCGTTATGTGCCTGTCACTCCCTCCTACCAAGGATAAGCTATCTCATTTTTATTCAGATTTATCTCCCTATTGTGATAGACGTAATAATGGAGAAGCTTCACTAATTCATATGTTTTGAACATGCCCGAGTCTTGAAAAATATCAGAAGGAAGTATTCCAATCTTTGTACTTTTCAAAGTAAATTTTAAGCCTAACCCTTTGACTGCTTTATTCGGTATTATTGCAGGAAAAGATATTAGTTTTGAGATATCAGATGTGCACATTTTGGCTTTTATTTCTCTTATAGCTAAGAGGGAGCTCTTGCTTAAATGGAAGGATGTCATTCCGCCTACTTATGCTCAATGGTGACATGATGTTATGTCATGCTTAAATTTAGAGAAGATCTGTTGTTCAATTTCTGAATCGAGCCAAGACTTTCAAACATTGTGGGGACCATTTTTGAACTATTTTCAAAACCTTTGATTTGCTGTTAAAGTACAGATGTTGGCTAATATCATATTTCACTATATGATAATGATTTTTTTCCCTTTTTTCTTTCTTTACTAAACAGCTTCAATGTTGGTAGCGGGCTTAGATTCTTTTTTTATATAATAAAATTATTACATTTCAATATTGCAATTTAATTTAATTTACATGAATATAGGGTAATGAGATTGCAAATATGATTCAAATATAATGTATTTGGTATTATTTTATCTTTTTTACTTGTATATCTTCTTGTACTCTATATTCCTCTATGTAGAAATTAATGAAAATATTGAAAAAAGAAAAGAATTGTAATGGATTACCATTCTCCACTTCTCTGGATGAATGCAGTAATAGTATAAGGTGGGAAATCAGAAAAATTGGCAAAGGTGAAACATCCTTGCAATGTATTTATGGAAATTATATGATTAGAGCTATCTCTTTGAAATAATCTCTATCCATAGAATAAATCTGACACTGAAGTACTAAATGCTAAAGCCAAAACCTGATTTGAATTATACCAAATTTCTTCTCCCAGAGACATTTTGAAATGACATAGCTAACAGTAAGATAAGAGGATTCAGCACCTGTTAGTATACTTGCTGGAGGCTGGCAACAACTTCAAACAGTTCAGAAATATAAATGACCTTCATTCATAGTAGGAAAACACTGAACTGGTAACATTATAAGTCTGTACAATAAGAATCGTGGCCCAAAAAATTACAATTTTGCAATATCTAATAGTCAATGAAAAAGACTAGCTTTTTAATAATATGAAGGCTAATAATATGAATAATATTTCAGGGCTGTCACTGAGATTTCTAGTGAAAATACATAATTAAAGAAGAGTTTTTTTTAATCTGTTTAAGATACAGACCGTAGCAACTTTTTATAAAGTTCTGCTTTCTGTCTGTTTTTCCTTAATTTTACTCTGTGCTTCCTATATGAGTGATTACAACTTATGTTATATTTTATACTTTATAGATTTAATTAGTACAAGTTGTAACACTGATAACCATTAGAGCGTCTGGATTTTGTCCTTTTGGATTCTTCGGCATTAATAATGTTTCAGGATTTTGGTTAAATATTATGAAATGAGCAGCATGTTTGTGTATGTTAAATGTCATAGTTTTGTTAGAAAAGCAGGTTATGATGAACAACACAATGTAATCTTGTCTCTGTTCCAATTACAGACTGATTATGAGGGCCAAGCAAAAAAGCTGCTGGAGCTGATGGAAGACACTGATATGATTGTTGTTGCTGGAGGTGATGGCACCTTACAAGAGGTACAGACAGTAGATTTCCACAGAGCACCTGAAATTCCAATTAGCAGTAAAACTGAATATACTCTGTACTGCAGATAGATAGCAAAAAGGGAATTTGCAAGTTATCTGGAAATAATTTCATCACCAGGTCCAGTTAATGAGAAGGTAGTAGCAATTAGTTAAATGTTTGTTGTGTAAGAATAGTGGGCTGCTAATTTGATTCTGTAATTTTTTTCAGAGCACAAGCTGCCTTGAGCTCAAAAAGAACCATAAGAGGAGTCATTCTTAACTTGTCGTTTGCAGGTTAGCAATTGTCAGTAGCCATCCACCAAATGGAGGAATTGCAAGTGCAGAGATGCATTAGGAAAAGTATTGTCTTTTTGCAAGTGAACAGTATTCGCATTGTTGTTGCATGAGTGAAGTCACCGGAGAAAATTACTGGTAGATACAAAGCAGCTTCTTTATTCAACAAAACAAGGTACAGCAGGCATCATTTAGAGAGGCTTTCGGTCAAAAGGTCTCGCTGGCCCAGTGTCGATATTTTATGTGCCAAACATCAAAGGAGAACTCCCTATTTACTATGCATGGACAATGCTTTCTTTGAAACTGCATACAGCCTTCACACCTCCTGATTCGCAACTATGCCACAGATATCCAAATGAATTTTATTTCGCATTGTCTGCTATCGGATCCACAGCTTTTAGGAGCCTATTGTTTAGAGCTGCACTCCAAATTAAATCCACCATACATTTTCAGATGTGAAGACTGGGAGTCAGAGTCAGTTGCTAAATGTATATGTCCTAAACCCCAAAAATCTCTGTTACATGGACCAACAATCTAATAATTTTTCATTGATCATTTGTAGTCCTAGAAAACCTAGTGCAGAAGTTCAGATTTTTTCTCCTTGGTGATATAACTAGGAAGCTGGACAATGCAGCCTGGTAGTTCTCCGTCTCCATAAAGTGTTATTACCACTTTAGAATACTTGCTTGAACATGGATACCTGCTTGTCTTCCTATGTAGATTATTTGAAGATATAATTCAAGTAATAAAGATTCAGTACAAAACCAGGCCTTCTAGATTGCAGAAAGTAACAAATCTAGAGTTTGTACAGTTGAATAGTTTTGTGAGTAGAAGCATTTGAACTATTGCAAACTAAAGGATTTGGTGTGAGTATTGTGAAAATGCCTCTCTGTGCAAATGTTCTGGTCAAGCATGCTGATTGATTTTAATCTCTAATCATTTCCTTATAAGGTAACCATGTAGGTTGGGAAAGAAAAATGTGAGGAGAACCAGCCTGGATGATTTACTTATTTCAACCCTAGAAATGGTTCAGCTTAGATAGCACAAATATTAATTGTACTATTTTTAAATTCTTAATGAATAGAAATAGGGAAAAATGTCACTGCTGATTCACTTTAACTTTGGGTAATAAATTAACCCTTGTCCCATAACTTGCTGTGTAGTTTACCTTTTCTTCCTCCCTTGTCGCTCTGCTTGGATAGATAAGATTCAGATTCAGTTTATTGTCATTTAGAAACCACAAATGCAATGCAGTTAAAAAATGAGACAACATTCCCCCAGAATGATATCACAAAAACACATGACAAAACAGACTACACCAGAAAATCCACGTAACATTTGGCAATCCCCAATCCAGAGTCCGGAGAGGCTGCTGCGTATTAATCTCGCGCTACCATCTAGCGCATTCCCCGGAAAGGAGCTCCAAAGCCACCAGACAAACAAGACCAAAAACTAAAGCTACAAGGCCTGCACAAAACCACATAATTACAGCATATAGTTACAACAGTGCAAACAATAGCATAATTGATTAAAAAAAAAGACTATGGGCACAGTAAAAATAGTCCAAGATGTTAAAGGACTATAAGTTCAAAAGAAATCACCACAGTTTCCACAAGTCCCCAGGGTCCCAACAGACTCGCCATCCCACGCCGGCGGCAGAAGGGAATACCCCCGCTATGGACTTCCAAGGCGCCGCCCGACTCAGCCTCGCAGACGCAGCACACAATGGAAGCTCCGTCAAAACCAGCCTCGCAGACGCATCACACACCGAAAGCAACCTGAGTCCGTCAAAAGGACTCCGAGTCCATCGAACCTCCGAGCCGACGACCATCCCCTCCGGCACAGCTTCTCCGAGCACCATCCTCTGCCGAGCGTATTAAGACAGCCCCACCAATGGCCATCGGCAATGCAACCCCGAGGACTGGGGGCCTGTTCTTCCCAGCAGAGTCCCGGACCTCACAGCAGCAGCAGCAACGAAGAAGGGCTTCCTGGAATTTCCCGATGTTTCTCCGTGCTTCCACGTCCATTTTCAATCGATTATAATTGCGCATGGCACCCCACTTCACAAATAGCAGATAATCAGTTCCGGAGTGGCTGTTGCAAGCTGCGTCACGCCGCCATCTTGGATCATTTCAAGGAGTTGTAGTGGATTTAAGTTGTTGAGCACTCACTCTTACCTAGACCAAATGCCAAGGACCAGTGGATCTGAGCCTTTCACCTGAGTGTAACAAGCAAATATATTTGTAACCCCCTTCACCTGAAGTGCCTCAACAATGGGGAGATAAGAATAAGGGTGTGGCAAATCCTGGCTAATTTTAATGCATTTTGAATGTCTTTGAAAACTATTTAAAAACTATTAAAGTTGTTAAATCAAAATACTGATAAATTATTAAAAGCAACAAATAATAAGATACTTGAAAAATAAATCTTGCCTTTTTGCTCCCAACTGCAGAATCAGAAATCCCCATTCAAGTGAGGCAGATTCCCCCCAACAGTGGTGGATGTGCTGATATCTGCTGCTCAATTTACCCCAGGAATGCGTTTATGTCTGTATAAATGTGGCTCTTGATAGGAAGTGGTTGCTTGCCCACTGCAAGCTGTAGTGGAACTGCAAGCTGTAGCCAGTGAGGACCCTCCTATTGTTGATAGTTACTTTTATTAAGCCTTTGATTTGTCATCAAAATCTGCATTTATAAAGCAAAGCCTTAATTTGTTCTGATCACACAAGGCACACTTGCAAACAAAATGGATGATTCCTTAGAGTATTGCATATTCTTGGTACATCAATACTGAAATGTTATGATTATTATATGAACTGGTACTAACTGTGCTTTCAATTGGGAATTACTGAATGAATAAATGATTTAGGAGCATTGATGATGGATCATGTTTTCGCTTCTCTTCTTACATTAGGTAATAACTGGTCTTCTTCGCAGGGAGGATGAGGTAAGCAATTCACATCAGAAGTTATGATTCACGCTAATCATTTCTATTGAGGTAAATTTATAAAATTGAAATCAAAATTCTCATGCATATACTTCTGCTTTAGAGCTTTGTGATAAAGATGCATCAAACACTGTTCTCTGTGGCAGGATTTTTTTAAATCATTGTAGGGGGAAAAAATAAGGTCTTCGACTTGTTTTAGTGCTGAGATCGGCTTACTCTTGCTAGCCATGAGCTGTTTCTTAATGTAAAGAAAAAAAGGATTGTACCATTTATGAAGAAATGAATGTAATAGAAGGTACCTGCTTTACAAAACATACACTTTATTAAAGGATAGAAGCATTTTCATCTTCAAAGTATTTAAATTAGGAATCTTTTTTAAAGTGTTCTTTCCAGTTTCTTATGGTCATGAAGAACATTTTGTCCCCAGTGTACTGACTAAAAGAAATATGAGGTGCAAAATAACTTTTTTATATATATATATATTTGTATTTTAGGCTACCTTTAGTAAGATCCCCATAGGATTTATTCCATTGGGAAAAATGAATTCTTTGAGCCAAGCACTTTATCCTACCAGCAAAGAACAGGTCAGGTAAGTAATGCCTCATTACTGAAATTTGATGAGGAGGTACAACCATTGGAGTTAGGTTGGCTGTGATAGTTTGACTTACTTTTGGAATATTAAATGCAGGTTTGTCAATCATAAAATAATTGCGCAGAATTGCCTTCCATGTTAGTTTCTGGTAAGCAATATCTCCTTATAACCGATGATGGAATTCCTAATGTTCTCTGCCGATTGTATTGCTAATAATTTGTAATGTTCTGTTAAAGGACTGTCCACATTTAATCAGGGAGAAAAGGAAAGCAATAGACCCCTTTATTTTCAGTCAGTGTTCATATATTGCTGAATTCAGAGTTGCACATGCCTCTGACACTCTCTGCATCTGTATCTCACTGTTCTGAAATGGTTACTAGGGCAGGTTGAGGCTTCAATTGTCTTGATTTGAAAATATATTTTCCTCCGTTCTCTTGAAGATCCTGGCTTACATTTGGTGCTGATTTGTGTGTCTCTCCAGCCCTCTTTCAAATACTGACAAGGGTTCAATTTTTGTGTACAAAATAGACAGGTTACTTAATGAGTTTTGGACAGATCTGGGGATGGTTTAATTTTCTTATGGTTTATTCCTATTTTAAGGAAATGCTTATCTTACACAGCAAAATCTGAGGGCTTTATTTGTTTTCATGCCTGGGCACTTACACCCGTTTTAAAACCTTTGGTCTTGGCTAAGATTACACCCATTTCTGACCCGGATGGCTTTGCTTAATGTTACTGGTGCATTAACCAAATAGGCCATCAGGGGAGCTCGGCTGTCCTGTTTCATGCTCATTGCTGTGATGCTGAAAATAAGTGTGTTTGCTGCAGTTGAAAATGAGTTGTTTTTGGACTGTCACATCTCCTTTGCTGTGCATTGCAGACACATTTTAAATGCCACACTGGCAATTGTTAAAGGTGAGACTGTTCCGCTGGACGTGTTGGAAATAAAGGTAAGAAGTGAAATATTTTCCAGCAGTTCCTAATGTTTGTCTAGTCTTAAAGAATGGCCAGAATTACTCTGGTTCAACTCCTTGGTTGAAAGTCAATTAAAAACTATCAATGTATGTCCGCATGCATGATGAATGAATAATCCAGGATTTTGTTTTCAGGTTCTAATGTTTGCAGCAATCTTAATTCAGAATCAAGCCTAATATCACCGCCATGTCATGAAATTTGTTAACAGTGGCAGCAATACAGTGCAATGCATGATAATTTAGGGGTGAAAATAAAATATAAATAAACAAATAATTGTCCTAAATATGACAATCATACAATGCGATAATGTACAAACTCTCAAATTTACCTGGTTTTGCCTCCAGCTTCCACCCTGTCTTCAAATTTACCGGGTCCATTTCAGACACCTCCCTCCCCTTTCTCAATCTCTCTATCTCTGGAGACAACTTAACCACTGATGTCTTTTATAAACCCACTGACTCTCACAGCTACCTGTACTGTACCTCTTCCCACACTATTTCTTGTAAAAATGCCATCTCCTTCTCTCAGTTCCTCCATCTCTGTCGCATCTGCTCTCAGGATCAGGTTTTTCATTCTAGACTAAGGAGATGTCCTCCTTTTTCAAAGAAAGGGGCTTCCCTTCCTCCACCATCAATGCTGCCCTGAACCATTTTGTAAACATCTGCCCTCACTCCATCCTCCTGCCACCCCACCAGGGTTAGAGTTCCTCTTGTTCTCAACTATCACCCCACCAGCCTCCACTTTCAACACACAATTCTTCAGGACTTCTGCCATCTCTCTAACAGGTCCCACGACCAAGCACGTCTTTCCCTCCCCCCCCCCCCCCCCACCTTATGTTTTCCAGAAAGATCATTCCCTACACAACTCCCTTGTTCATTTGTCCCTCCCCACTGATCTCCTTCCAGGCACTTATCCTTGCAAGTGGAACAAGTGCTACACCTCCTCCCTCACTACCATTCAGGACCCCAAGCAGCCCTTCCAGGTGAGGCTACGCTTCACCTATGGGTCTTTTGGGGTCTCTACTGTATCCAGTGCTCCCGGTGTGGCCGCCTGTGATGTATATTGGGTGACCGCTTGGCCAAGCACCTATGCTCCCATCTATCAGAAAAAGTGTGTTCTCCCAGTGGCCACCTATTTTAATTCTACTTCCCATTCCCATTCCAATATGTCAGTCCATGGCCTCCTTTACTGCCGCGATGAGGCCACACTCAGGTTGGAGGAGCAGCACCTTGTATTCCAACCTGATGGCATGAACATCAATTTATTGAACTTCCGTTAATGCACCCCTGCTCCTTCACCATTCCCCATTCTCAATTCCCCCTCTCACCTTGTCTCCTTGCCTGCCCTGTGCCTCCCTCTGGTGCTCCTCGCCCTTTCTTCCATGGCCTTCTGTCCTCTCCTATCAGCTTACCCCTTCTCCAGCCCTTTATCTCTTTCACCATTCCACTTCCCAGCTCTCTACTTCACCCCTCCTTGTTTCACCTATCACCTTGTATTTCTTCCTCCCTTCCCTCCCACCTTCTTACTCTGACTTCTCTTTTTTTTTCTCTCTCCACTCCTGATGAAAGGTCTCGGCCTGAAACATCAGCTGTTTACTCTTTTCCATTGATATTACCTGGCCTGCTGAGTTCTTCCAGCATTTTCTGTGTATTGCTTGGATTTCCCGCATCTGTATATTTTTTCTTGTTTGTAATATATAAAACTTGCTCGGTAACTTACAGCAGGCCCACTTAATTTTTTAAAAGCATGACTTGGCTGGCTGCTATAAAGATGCAAGTTATAGAGATAATTGTAATATTTTTTCAACAGTTTAGAGAACCTAGTTAAGCTGCAATTAACTTTGTTCTTCCCTCCTGTGCCCTCATTCTTATTGCCAGTTATTTGTAATAAAATGTGTTTGCTGTACAGCCCAAAACTTTTCTAACCTATGTGTTTTTTCAGTTTAATTTCTGTTTTCCTCCTGCAAGATCATGAAAAGTCATTTCTCGATTTTCAGCCTGGCTGAAACCTTTATTCATTGTCATATAGCACAGAAGCAGGTCCTTTAGCTCAAAATGACAATACTAATCATTAAGTACCTATTCTATACCTCTCCCGTTGTTCAACAATTGGATCTATAGTCTTCTATGCCTTGGTCATTCAGGTGCCCATCAAGACTCCTGTTAAATTCAAAGATTCAAAGCACATACATTATCAAAGAATGACCTTTCCATCATCTTTTGTACAGTGGTCATTTTATTATGTTTGTTTCCCATTTGGCTTTTCTGGAAAAGCACTTCAGATTGCAACCTCTCTGTAGGTGAAAAAAAAAATTCTGATTGCTTCTGAACCACATTTACACCTATGACTTCTTGACTTAGACTTACCTGTATTTGTGTAAAATTGTCACAGAAATTTTCTTGAACAGTAATACCACAATTAACACTGCATTCTCCTTAGCCTCTTTGTATTGGAATATCATGTGATACTCTTGCAAACATACATTTTTTCCTCAGGCAGAATGTAAATGCACCTCAGTAACTAGAAAACCCTCGGTTGGGTTAAATATTCAGCTTAAATTGCACTCAGGTGTTGTTTGATAAATGTAATAATGTTTGATATCAGCAGTGTTACATCTAAGGTAAACAAATTTTGGGCAGACTCTTAAAACAACTTGAATCTCTAAAACAATATCTCATTTTAACTTGCAATATTTGTTTTGAGCGAAGCTGGTAAACTGTTTCCAAACTGAAATAATTTTTGCTACTCAGATTTTATTTCCTCCTGTGTCAGCTGCTGGAAAAATCTGTCTCCAATTCTCTTGAATCTGAACTGTCAACATTTGACCTTCCACGAACCACACCTCTTACATAGTTACAGATTGAACATACCCTCACCATCATCTTTCATACAGTGGTCATGTTAATATGTTTGTTTCCCATTTGGCCATTTTGGAAAAGCCTTCATCTTTGCTTCACTGCCTGGCTTGGAAATTGCACCATCTCAGATCGAAAGACCCTGCAGTGTATAGTGAGGTCAACTGAGAAGATCATCGGGGTCTCTCTTCCTGCCATTACGGACATTTACACTACATGCTGCATCTGCAAAGCTAACAGCATTATGAAGGACCCCTCACACCCCTCATACAAACTTTTCTGTCTCCTGCCATCTGGAAAAAGGCACCGAAACATTCAGGCTGTCACGACCAGACTGTGTAACAGTTTCTTCTATCACAGTTTCTTCCCCTAGGCTTCCCCCAGAGCCTGGACTGACACCAACTTACTGCCCTATTGTTTTGTTTATTATTTATTGTTTATTATTTATTTATTTATTGTAATTCCTGCACTTTATGCAGTCCTGGGTAGTTCTGTAGTCTAGTGAAGTTTTTTTTCTGTATTGTTTTTTTATGTAGTTCAGTCTAGATTTTGTACTGTGTCATGAAACACCAAGGTCCTGAAAAAACATTGTCTTATTTTTACTATGTGCTGTACCAGCAGTTACGGTTGAAATGACAATAGAAGTGACGACTTGATTTCATTAAGTCTGGGATACTTAAGTTGAAATGGATATGACGACAACTGGTTAAACCAGTCACTGCTAGATTTGATTGGATCACATAAAGTTTCTACACTTGGGAATATTGAGGTAGCTCAGTGCTGTTTATCTCCATTGACAATTATGATCTTTAAAACTTATTCCCATCACCTTCATACTCATTTTCAATATGTCTGCAAGGATTCTTGCCACTAAGAATGAAACATCTCATCATTGGGCTCTGCCACTCCCCTTCCTTTTCCTAAACTACCAGGACACACTTCAAAAGAAATGGAAACAGAAAGTGCTGGAAATATTCAGCAAGTCAGGCAGCATTTTGGAGATTAAGATACCGACACTTTGGTCAATATTGTTTCACCAGAAACACTAACTCTGTCTTCTCCACAGATGCTGCCTGACCTGCTGTGATTTCTGGCATTTTCTGTTTCAGTTTTATTTTGCTTTCCTCCCAGCCCTGGCTTCGAATTTCCATCTTTACCAACCCACCCTATATCCGCTGCATGTTCATGTTGTCAACAAGATCGTCATTTTGTTTTTGTCATTTTTCACAAAACTATTGACTTCTATATTTAAATGAAGCTTGTGAGCCTGTTCTCAACTCATTAGTAGCCTTTGCCGCAGTTGACCACATTATCCTCAATTGTTTATCCACTGTTGTCCGCCTAGGTGTAATTGGATTTGCCTGGTTTGATTTTAACTACCCTATGGTAGCCACAATTCATTGCAATGGTCACTGTTCACATACTCACAATATTATATCTGGTGTTCCTCAAAGATCAATCTTTGGTTTGCTCCATTTTCTATCTACAAATTGCCCTGAGAAACATCTTCAAAATGAGAGCATCAATTTCCAAATGTAGTTTAATAATAAACGTTCATCTTACCACCACTTTCATAATCTCTGCCTGGTTGCCCGATTAGTTGTCCAGCATCTAGTATTGGATTGACAAAGCTCTCCTTCGCTATTAAGTACTAGGAAAACAAAAGACAAAAGCCACTGGCTTTATTCCCCATTGCTTTTTTTCTTTCTTTTTCAGGTATGTGACAAACTGTATCACGTTGTCTGATTTTTTAAAACTCTGATTATTTTAGAACTATGTACCCATCTCTCCATGCTGCCTTTTTCTGTTTTCACAATGTGACTTCAGTGAGATCTTTTTTGCTCTATTGTTGCTGAGATACTTTTTCATGACTCTTGTCTCCAGACTTGACCTTTTCATGTGCTTTTGGTTGATCACCCTTGTTATCCAGAGCCCCATAGTCCTTTTCCCCATTCTGTCCGTCCATCCTTTAGCATTGCTCAAGGTCTGCTTTGGGCCTCTCTCCAGCCACCGTCTTACCCCACCCTGGCCAGCCTTCAACCTTTGTTCAGGTCTCTTTTGAAAATAGTTTAGCTTATATAAAGACACCATGAATTAACAGTTAACATCAAACATGAGTTAATGATATTGGAAGTTGTGTTCAGTTATATTGCAGCCTAGATAGCTCAGTCTGCTCAGTCATCTGAGTCATCTCAGGGTTCAAGTCCCTGTTCAGATGTTGTGTTAAAGTCCACATATCCAACACAAAACATGAAAAATGCCCAAATCACACGCAGGATTGTGTTTAAAGAGAGAGGGTATAAACATGGTGTTTTTGGGTGTCATGATAGTGTAGCAGGTAGCATAACACTATAACCGTTCGGGCATCAGAGTTCAGCATTCAATTCCAACGTTATCTGTTAGGAGTCTGTATGTCCTCCCTGTAGAATGTGTGTGCTTTCTCTGGGTCCTCCAGTTTCCTCCCACAGTTCAAAGACGTACCAGGTAGGATAATTGGTCATTGTAAATTGTCCCGTGATTAGGTTAGGGTGAAATCGGGGTTGTCGGGGGCTGCTGGGGCAGTGCAGCTTGAAGGGCTGGAAGAACCTACTCCTTGCTATATCTCTAAATAAACAAAATAAATAAATAGTTGTCATCTGAAATGAAGTTTTACAGGAAGGGCGTGTTACACATGGTAGTGTGATTAATAAAAGACTGTGATGAACTGAATGGTGAACAGATGTGCATTTTAAAGTCTATATGTAATTTCTCCCAATGTACTTCCAGGGTGATAAAGATCGTCCAGTGTTTGCAGTGACTGGTTTGCGGTGGGGAGCATATAGGGATGCAGCTTCTAAACTCTCAAAGTAAGACATGGTAAAAAGAAAGTGAAAATGGCAAGTTAAGGGAATGGATGCTTAAACAGTATTTACTTTTTTAAAAATTAAACCTGAGACTGTGCATTACTTTATTCCTTAAATTTTAGGGTTATGAGAACAACTATGCTTCTTTCTGTTAAGAAATGAGTAGTTAGGCTAATAACCTGCTTCAGTAGAAAGGCACTGATGGGCAAGACAATTTGGATTATGGCCCAAGACATTTGGTTTGGTTTTAGAAATGGTGCTGTCAACAGAAGTTCCAGACTGTAGGGTTGAATACTATGTCCAGTCTTGCCAATTCCACTTCACCCTTAACAACAGTGTAATGCGGTTTTAAGTCATGATTATATAATCTATTGTGTAACCATTTTATTTGACACTGCTCCTCGAGTATATAAATGTTTTGAACATGGAGGTAAATTGGTCTGCATAAACTTAAAAAGGAAGCTCCTATATACAGGTTATAAAGCAATTCAATTGCACTGGACAACAAAGATTTTGCTTCCTAAGTACTTTTGGATTTGGGGCTGCTGATCATGAAAATCACCATGAAATTTCCTGTCACGCACCAGTTTTTGAAATTGCCTATATTTTTTTTATTTCAATTCATCATTCAAGTCAGTGAAAATGTTCCCCACAATGTCAGCTGAAAAGTTTTCTATCTTGTCCAGCATGCTTAGGCAGGACAGATTTTAGAAAGGCTATAAATTTCCAATAAGGATTTCGATATTTGAGACAGATGTTTCCCAGAATAACTGATGCCAAGATTAAGGAAGGCATTTTTATTGGTCCACAAATCAAATAGGTCATCAATGACAAGCAATTTGAAGAACTTCTTGTGAGATCGGAGAAAATCGCATGGAAGCCAGTCAAGATGTTTTCTTGGCAAACAAAGAGCACCAAACCACATGCAGCTGATTGACAACATGCCTCATGAAGTGCAACATGTCACTAAAGATTCATTTTCTGCATACCCATTTAGACTTCTTCCCTGCAAATCTTGGCGCTGTAAGTGACGAGCATGGTGAAAGATTTCTCCGGAATATTGTGATCATGGAGAAATGGTGTCAGGGCAACTGGAATCCATCAGTTCTGGCTGATTATTGTTGGACACTTAAGCGAGAAGCCTCAGACACTGAGTACAAACAAAAATCATCAACAAAACATTTTTAGCTTTATTGAACTATTGCAAAGGGCCAGCACCGTTTGGCAATTAAACACATTATATTCAGTAAAAGTTCATTTCTCGTTTGTCCAAATTCCTACATGTTACAAGTAGTCAAAATGATGTTTGTGTTCAGCTTCAAAGTGGTTTATCATAAATAATTCTGAGAAAGCAACATTTTCTAAAAAATTTGCTGTCTAGTGTTATTGGTGATTGTATACATTTATGATTCTACAAGCCACCTCCATTAGAGTTAAGTGCCAGTGGAAAGAAAATCTAATCCTCATGTGGATGATACAAACAGTCAGTGCTGCAGTGGCTAGTTCTCAAAACAGCTGTCCACAGACATTTGGCAGACTTGGGACTAATCAAGATCTTGGCTCACATTTATGGTACCGACTAGAGGAAGAGGATAAAAAATGGATAATTAAATTGTTTAAGAAGAAACACTCCATTTTTGCTTTATGCATGTTTGGAGCAATGCATTAGGTTTATAATAAATAAAAAGCATAGATAACATATTAATAATACTGATTTGGGAATTCCAAGATTGTGAAAGTCATGTTATAAATACACGTGTTCTTAATACTGTTTGCTATAGTCTGACTCCTAATGTATTGCCTAGAATTTGTGTTTAATAATAAATGATTCATCCATTCACAATGTTTCCTCAATTTTATCCCATTGCAGATATTGGTACCTTGGACCTCTCAAAGACAAGGCATGTCATCTGTTCAGTGTATTTAAAGTAAGTACTTTATGTAATCTTCCCATTTCTTGAGCTGTGGTTGTAGATGACACAGGTTGAGAAACTCTTAATTGAATCTTGCATTCTTAGCAAAATTATGGAAACTGCAGGGTCTTTTACATTTTCAAGAGGTAATGTTGGTTTAACTGGATAAGCTTCCTAAAACCTTTACAATATACCCTTAACAAATCTCCTTAACTTGGCTTAATTGGATCACTCTTTACTCTTTATAGAGGTTACCCCAACGATAACTTGTTTAAATTAGGAAGGAATTTTAAGGAATTAACTACGTTTGGTTTGTCTTTCTCCAATTGATCAAATACAGAATGTCTAACAAAACGTTACTGAGAAAGGAGTTTGATTAGAAGGAAGTATTTTAATACAGTGGATTCTGGTTAATTGGGACACATCAGGACCAGTACATTTGGCCCAATTAACTGGTTTCATGGAAATATTAAAAAGGTGTAAAATTATAAACTACTGTTTAACTGAGTAACAAATTGTTTTTAAATGAAATGGAGAACAAATTAGAACACTTCCGATACTACTACGGTGCTATAAAGCTGTGTGTTTGTTCCTAATGGTTATCGGCAGAATTCATCCAGTATATGCTGCTGTGTTCTTTTGATTGATCGTAAATTAAGAAAATCAATGCAGACACCTAGTGCAAATAATGCGTTTTCTTCATACAATGCTTTCAATGATCACATCCTCCAAATCTTCATTTTCATTGTAACATTCAAGATGATTGTCGATACCTTAATTTTTCATAGTTCCTAACTTGTTGAAGTAGTGAAATTGTTTCACTTTCACTCCCAGCTATTTCTGGCATCTGTAACCTAAATGCTTGAAGTTGCATGAGCAAAACAGTTTTGAATTATCTTACTGTTTAATTGTCTCACCAACTATCTACTATAGTAGATATCAGTAGATAAGCTGTCTCCAGAGATGGAGACAGAAAGATCAAGAAAGGGGAGGGAGGTGTCAGAAATGGACCAGGTAAACTTGAGGGCAGGGTGAAAGTTGGAGGCAAAGTTAATGAAGTCAACGAGCTCAGCATGCGTGCAGGAGGCAGCGCCAATGCATTCGTCAATGTAGCGAAGGAAAAGAGGTGGACAGATACCCGTATAGATTTGGAACATGGACTGTTCCACAAAGCCAACAAAAAGGCAGGCATAGCTGGGACCCATACGGGTGCCCATGGCTACACCCTTGGTTTGGAGGAAGTGGGAGGAGCCAAAGGAGAAATTATTGAGAGTAAGAACTAACTCTGCTAGACAGAGGAGAGGTGGTAGAGGGGAATTGGTTAGGTCTGGAATCCAAAAAGAAGCGAAGAGCTTTGAGACCGTCTGGGTGGGGGATGGAGGTATATAGGGACTGGACGTCCATGGTGAAAATAAGGCAGTGGGGGCCAGAGAACTTAAAATCATTGAAAAAATTCAAAGCGTGACAAGTGTCACGAACATAAGTGGGAAGAGATTGAACAAGCGGGGGATAAAACTGTATCAAGGTATGCAGAAATGAATTCGGTGGGGCAGGAGCAAGCTGAGACAATAGGTCTACCTGGACAGGCAGGTTTGTGGATCTTGGGTTGGAGCTAGAAATGGGAAGTGCGGGGTGTGGGAACTATGAGGTTGATGGCAGTGGATGGGAGATCCCCAGATGGGTCCCAGTTATGCCTGCTGTTTTGTTGGCTTTGTGGAACAGTCTATGTTCCAAGTCTATACGGGTATCCGTCCCCCTCTTTTCCTTCACTACATTGACGACTGCATTGGCGCTGCCTCTTGCACGCATGCTGAGCTCGTTGACTTCATTAACCTTGCCTCCAACTTTCACCCTGCCCTCAAATTTACCTGCTCCATTTCCAACACCTCCCTCCCCTTTCTTGACCTTTCTGTCTCCATCTCTGGAGACGGCTTATCTACTGATATCTACTATAAGCCTACAGACTCTCACAGCTACCTGGACTATTCCTCTTCCCACCCTGTCTCTTGCAAAAATGCTATCCCCTTCTCACAATTCCTCCGTCTCCGCCGCATCTGCTGTCAGGATGAGGCTTTTCATTCCAGGATGAAGGAGATGTCTTCCTTTTTTAAACAAAGGGGCTTCCCTTCTTCCACCATCAACTCTGCTCTCAAAGGCATCTCCCCCATTTCCCGCACATCTGCCCTCACCCCATCCACCCGCCACCCCACTCAGGATAGGGTTCCCCTTGTCCTCACCTACCACCCCACCAGCCTCCAGGTCCAATGTATAATTCTCCGTAACTTCCGCCACCTCCAACGGGATCCCACTACCAAGCACATCTTTTCCTCACCCCCTTCCTGCTTTCCACAGGGATTGCTCCCTACGCAACTCTCTTGTCCACTCATTCCCCCCATCCCTTGCCACCGATCTCCCTCCTGGCACTTATCCTTGTAAGCAGAACAAGTGCTGCACCTGCCCTTACACTTGCTCCACCACCACCATTCAGGGCCCCAGACAGTCCTTCCAGGTGAGGTGACACTTCACCTGTGAGTCGGCTGGTGTGGTATACTGCGTCCGGTGCTCCCAGTGTGGCCTTTTATATATTGGTGAGACCCGACGCAGACTGGGAGACTGTTTTGCTGAACACCTACGCTCTGTCTGCCAGAGAAAGCAGGATCTCCCAGTGGCCACACATTTTAATTCCACATCCCATTCCCATTCTGATATGTCTATCCGTGGTCTCCTCTACTGTCAAGATGAAGCCACACTCAGGTTGGAGGAACAACACCTTATCTACCGGCTGGGTAGCTCCAACCTGATGGCATGAACATTGACTTCTCTAACTTCTGTTAATGCCCCTCCTCCCCTTCTTACCCCATCCCTGACATATTTAGTTGACAGCCTGTGGTGAACTATGTGCCTGTCGGGACACGCCCCTGCTGACTGCTCCTGTGGCTCCTCCCACAGGCCCCTGTATAAAGGAGATCTGCGGCCTGACACTCGGCCTCAGTCTCCAAGACATTGTATGATAGACACTCACTCCTGGTTCCTTCTTCCAGTCAATAAAAGCCGATATCTCGCCTTTCGTCTCAGTGTGAGTTATTGATGGTGCATCACAGCCCTCTCTCTGCCCATCACCCTGCCTGTTCTCCATCTCCCTCTGGTGCTACACCCCTCCCCCTTTCTTTCTCCTGAGGCCCCCTGTCCCATGATCCTTTCCCTTCTCCAGCTCTGTATCACTTTCACCAATCACCTTTCCAGCTCTTAGCTTCATCCCACCCTCTCCGGTCTTCTCCTATCATTTCGCATTCCCCCTCCCCCCACTACTTTCAAATCTCTTAGTATCTCTCCTTTCATAGAAACATAGAAAATAGGTGCAGGAGTAGGCCATTCAGCCCTTCGAGCCTGCACCGCCATTCAGTATGATCGTGGCTGATCGTCCAACTCAGAACCCTGTACCTGCTTTCTCTCCATACCCCCTGATCCCTTTAGCCACAAGGGCCATATCTAACTTCCTCTTAAATATAGCCAGTGAACCGGCCTCAACGGTTTCCTGTGGCAGAGAATTCCACAGATTCACCACTCTCTGTGTGAAGAAGTTTCTCCTCATCTCAGTCCTAAAAGGCTTTCCCTTTATCCTTAAACTGTGACCCCTCGTTCTGGACCTCATTTGAAGGGTCTCAGCCTGAAACATCAACAGTGCTTCTTCCTATAGATGTTGCCTGGCCTGCTGCATTCCACCAGTATTTTGTGTGTGTTGTTTATAACCAGTTCACTTTGAGCATGATGTAGTGTCTAACGGCCACAGAAGTGCACATGATGCATGCTAGTTAGAAACTGCTTGGCAATAGCCTTGTCACAATTATGTGGCACTTTGCTCCAAATAAACAAAGGAAAACCCAGCTATCTTCTCTTTTTTTGTTCTTTAAGAGTTGTCCCAAATTAGCAGCTGTCCCACTTAACAGTGAATCAACATTAAAGCCTGTGGCTGTAAATCATTTCATGTCCTTGCATTCTCTTTTCAAAAACACTCAACTTCACTGCCCTCTCAAGACCACTGACATTACCTACCTATATCCTTTGCCCCAGTACTTATGGTCAGGTTTTAAGATCTCTTCATTCTGCTCTCATGAATCATAACCCATTCTGCTTTCACTTTCTCCAAGTATCTGTTTAACAACAAGCTCTGGCCATAAATTTGGTCCTTTTCCAAATAACCCCTTTGGCTTGGGTCATATTGGCAGTACCTTTGAGGTGTCTCAGAATAATTCATTATTCAGTTGTTGATATGTACTTTAACTGTATTTAAGGATTGATAGTGTTTTGATGGCTGGCAGCCTGAGCACAGTGTTTTTAATAGTGTGTTGTATTTCTGTGTTTGTTGTCCAGACTTGGCCACCAACACGCCAGGCCTCCATCGCATACCTAGGCCCCACAGAGAGACCACCAGAGCAATCTGAGGAGAATCGCCCGCGGCCCAGCCTGTGGCAGCGGATACTTAAAAGGCTGGAATTGTACTGGGTGACTCCCAGAGAGGGTGAGATGGTTGAGGGATTTTCTTTTTTGCTGCTTTTGGTACCACAGGTACTGTCAATTCATTACCCAATTAACCCTATTGAGTGAAATTAGTTTGAGATGAACTTTGCATACTTTATGATAGGACGTTTTGTACATTCTTTAGGAAAAATGCTATTTCTTTTTTTTAACCAGAGATATAGGATCTGAATTAGGCCATTTGACCAATTGTGTATGTCACCATTCAATCATGCTGAGCTTGCTTCAACTTCATTGTTCCACCTTCTCCCTGTGCCCATAACCTCCTTACCAATGAATTATTCCTCACACTTTCTGTCTCCAGTGTAATGATGGACACTTTGTAGCCAAATAGTTCCCAGTACAATTTCTGTCTGGCACAGGGGATGCAAAAAATAGTCTAAGGGATGATAGTCTAATAGTCCTATGAAATTCCATATAAAACTTTTACACTTTACTATGATCAGAAATTCATAGAACAAGGAATTGGGCCTCTGTCCCAGCATTTCACAACATGTGTTAATGTCATATATATTACCCTCCAGCTATCGAGTGTTCATTGGACGACACTCTGTGGCTGTTAGAGGAGGTCATTTACTGATCATCTCTGGGAAAAATGTGAATTGTGTTTGTTTATGGATGAGGTTGACTGGCTCATCTGAAAGATTCACCAGATGTCTGAAAATTCCAGCAATTGTCCATTCTTGGAGATTTGTCAATAAAATTATCTAACAAACCATCAGCTGTGTGGTAAACAGGCTTTGTGCTGTCTGTGTTGCATAGCTTAGCTGTCTTCATAAAAACATTTTTCCTCACAAATTGGAGGCCATCAGTCTGTGCCAGAAACAGAGTCAAGTTTAATAATACTGGCGTATGTCATGAAATTTGTTGTTATGTATATGGAATGCAAAATGAGAAAAAGGAAGTAGAGAGATAGAGTTCGTGAGTTCCATGTCCATTCAGAAATCTGATGGCAGAGGGGAAGGAGCTGTTCCTGAATCATTGAGTGTGTGCTCTCAACCTCCTGTACTGCTTCTCTAACGGTGATCCCATTCCTCTCCTAATCTACTAATTAGTACCCCTGTGGCTGCTCACCCCAATAATAAATTGGGTAAGTATTGTAGGAGGGGAACAACTTCCCGGGAGAAGCTGCAGCAACCACTAGCACTTAGGCTGGCTCTGTGGCTAAGGTTGAGAGGAGAAGTGTAATAGTGAGAGGGGATTTCATAGTTAGAGGAGCAGACATAAGATACCAGATGTTATTTTGGCCTCAGATTGGGTACACACAATTCTAAAGTGGGAGTGTGAGCAGCCAGAAGGAGCAGTACATACTGGTAGCAGCAATGTGGGTAGGAAAAGGGAGGAGGTCCTGAAAACAGAATATAAGGAGTTGGGTAGAAAGCTGAAAAATAAACCTCTAGGATAGTAATCTCTGGCTTACTGCCTGTGCCACGCACCAGTGAGGGTAAGAATACAATGATTTGACCAGTGAGGAGCAGGTGCAGAGGGCAGGGTTTCAGATTTCTGGATCACTGGGATAACTTCTGTGGAAGATGTTTGTTTTTTAAAAAAAGGATGGCTTACACCTTGGGCAGGTTTGCTAGAGCTGCTAGGGAATGTTTAAATTAATTTAGCAGTAGTGATAAGGTGGCAGATGCAACAGTTGATATAAAAGTAGATGCAGTGTGTAGTGAGACTGAAAAAAGGCAGGCAGATGACAGGGCAAAACTGCAGTCAGTCGAATGAGTTGAAGTGTAACATGGGAACAAAATCGAAAAGGGCTAAACGGGACTAAACTTGGTATATAAGAATGCACACTTGGTATATAGGAATAAGGTGAATGATCTTGTAATTAGAGATTGGCACGTATTACATTGTGATCATCACTGAGTCATGGCTGAAAGAAGATCATAGTTGGGAGCTTAACTTCCAAAGCATGCAGGTAGGCAGAGGAGTGGGCTGGCTCTGTTGGTAAAAAATGAAATCAGATCCTTAGAAAGGAGTGATGTAGAATCCTTGTGAGAAGAGTTAAGTAAAAATTCCCTGATGGGGAATTATATATAGGCCTCTGAACAATAGCCACATGGGATATAAATTATAACAGGAGATAGAAAAGGCATGTAAAAAGAGTAATGCTGCAATAGTCAAGAGGGATTTCAATATGTAGGTAGATTGGGAAATTCAGGTTGGTGCTGGATCCCAAGAGAGGGCATTTGTAGAATGCCTAAACATGGATTTTTAAGGGCAGCTTGTGGTTGAGCCCACTATAGGAAAGGTAATTCTAGATTGGGTGTTGTGTAATGAACCAGGTTTAATTAGGGAGCTTAAGGTAAAGGAGCCCTTAGGACAGTGATCATAATAGAATTCACCCTGCAGTTTGAGAGGGAGAAGGTAAAGTCAGATGTATCAGTATTACAGTGGAGTAAAGGGAATTCTAGAGGCATGAGAGAGGAGCTGGCCAAAGCTGATTGGAAGGAGACAGCAGCAGGGATGACAGCAGAATAGCAATGGCTGAAGTTTCTGGGAGCAGTTTGAAAGGGTGCAGGAGAGATATATCCCAAAGATGAAGTATTCTAAAGAGTATTCTCCCATGAGGTGGCACGGCAGCAGCAGCCTTTCAGACCTGGTGTTACTTTAATTTAATTTTCTATTTAAAGTTTGATACACAATTTTCGATTAGGGCACATGGATAACAGAGCAGCTATCTACCATCGCCAGATACTACTACAATACAGAGATCGCCCCAAAACAAACCTCCACAAAGATCTGCTGGCTGAATTACACGACGTTGGCTTGCTGAGGGGAACGGGCCTACAATCCTTGGACTTGCCTGGTGCTGGGAGCTGGAGATGGAGACGTCGAAAGCGATGTGCGAGGAAGCAGAAGTGAGGCAAGCAGGCAGGGGTCCGTGCCAGGCTAAAAGCAAACCCCAGCCGGCCGGCTCTCCCATCCATTCTGCTCTCCAGTGTCCGCTCCCTGGACAATAAAATGGACTACATCCGACTCCAACGTAATACAGAGTTTGCTTCGCGTATGTCTTCACAGAGACATGGCTCACTGATGGGATTTCGGACACTGCCATCCAGCTAGATGGGCTAGCTTTGTTTCATTCGGACAGAGATGCAGCTGTCTCTGGTAAGGTCCGCGGTGGCAGTGTCTGTGTTTACATCAACACGGAATGGTGTAAGAACTCTGTGCTGGTTTCCAAACACTGCTCATCGTTAGTGGAGTTTGTGGCAGTTCGATGCAGACCATTTCATTTGCCACGGGAATTCACCTCTGTCCTTATATTCGGTGTCTATATTCCCCCGAGCGCTAATGCTAAAAGGAGGCGCTCTGTGAACTGTACGGGGCTATTAGCGAACTGCAGAACGCAAACCCTGATGGTCTGTTTATTGTCGCCGGTGATTTTAACCACGTGAACCTTAAGTCAGTGCTCCCCAAATTCCATCAGTATGTGGGCTTTGCAACGAAGGGGGAGAACGTGTTGGACCTGGTTTACACAAACATTCCCGATGCGTACTGGGCAGAGCCCCACCCCCCACCTTGGATACTCAGACCACATCTCTGTTATGCTAATCCCAGCATACAGACCGCTCATCAGGCACTCTAGACCTGTTCGGAAGCAGGTGAAAACCTGGCCAGCAGGAGCCATCTCTGCTCTTCAAGACCACTTTGAGCACACTGACTGGCACATGTTCAGGGAGGCTGCAACCGATGGCAACTCTACCAACTTAGAGGAGTACGCAGCATCAGTGACCAGCTACATCAGCCAGTGCATTGATGATGTTACTCTGTCCAAGACCATCACTATACGTGCCAACCAGAAGCCATGGATGACCGCAGAGGTGCGTGCGCTGCTGAGGTCCCGCAACTCCACCTTCAGAGCAGGCGACAAGGCAGCTTTAACAACAGCGAGGACCAAACTGTCCCGAGCCATCAGAGGGGCAAAGCGTGCACAAGCCCAGCTAATCCACAGTCACTTCCAGGACAGCAGCAACACGCGGCACATGTGGAAGGGCATACAGAACATCACCAATTACAAGATAACATCACCTGACTGTGCAGGTGATGCCTCCCTCCCAAATGCGCTGAATAACTTCTATGCCTGGTTTGAGACGGAAAATGACGTGGCGGCGAGGAAGTCCACCCATCCTGTGAATGACCAGGTGCTGTGTCTCTGCATGGCCGACGTGAGAAGAACGCTGTGCAGGGTCAACCCATGGAAGGTTGCTGGACCAGACAACATTCCTGGTAGAGTGCTCAGAGGATGTGCAGACCAGCTAGCAGATGTTCTCACTGACATCTTCAACATCTCCCTGAGCAGCGCCACCATTCCAACATGTTTCAAGGCCGCCACCATCATCCCCGTGCCAAAGAAGTCTTAAGTGTCTTGCCTAAATGACTACCATCCCATTGCACTTACATCCATCATCATGAAGTGTTTCGAGAGGCTCGTCATGAGGCATATCAAGACCCTGCTGCCCCCCCTCACTGGACCCCCTGCAGTTTGCATACCGACCCAACCGCTCAACAGATGACGCCATTGCCACCACCCTCCACCTGGCCCTAACCCACCTGGACAAAAAAGACACATACGTTTGGATGCTGTTCATAGACTTTAGTTCAGTATTCAACACAATCATCCGTCAGAAACTGACTGGAAAGCTGAGCCTGCCAGGCCTGAACACCTCCCTCTGCAACAGGATGCTAGACTTCCTGACTGGGAGACCTCAGTCAGTCCGGATCGGGAGCAGCATCTCCAACACCATCACACTGAGCACGGGGGCTCCCCAGGGTTGCATGCTCAGTCCACTGCTGTTCACTCTGCTGACCCACAACTGCGCTGCAACACACAGCTCAAACCATATCATCAAGTTCACCGATGACACGACCGTGGTGGGTCTCATCAGCAAGAACGACGAGTCAGCTTACAGAGAGGAGGTGCAGCAGCTAATGGACTGGTGCAGAGCCAACAACCTATCTCTTAATGTGAACAAAAGAGATGGTTGTTGACTTCAGAAGGGCACAGAGCGACTACTCCCCGCTGAACATCGACGGCTCCTCAGTAGAGATCGTAAAGAGCACCAAACTTCTTGGTGTTCACCTGATGGAGAATCTCACCTGGTCCCTCAACACCAGCTCCTTAGCAAAGAAAGCCCAGCAGCTTCTGTACTTTTTGCGAAGGCTGAGGAAAGTCCATCTCCCACCCCCCCCATCCTCATCACATTCTACAGGGGTTGTATTGAGAGTGTCCTGAGCAGCTGCATCACTGCCTGGTTCGGAAATTGCACCATCTCGGATTGCAAGACCCTGCAGTGGATAGTGAGGTCAGCTGAGAAGATCATCGGGATCTCTCTTCCTGCCATCACGGACATTTACATTACACGCTGCATCCGCAAAGGAAACAGCATTATGAAGGACCCCTTGCACCCCTCATACAATCTCTTCTCCCTCCTGTCGTCTGGGAAAAGGCTCCAAAGCATTTGGGCTCAGAACCAGACTATATAACAGTTTCTTCCCCCAAGCTATTAGACTCCTCAATACTCGAAGCCTGGACTGACACCTTGCCATACTGTCCTGTTTATTATTTATTGTAATGCCTGCACTGTTTTTGTGCACTTTATGCAGTCCAGTGTCAGTCTGTAGTATAGCTTTGTCTGTTTTTTTTTTCAATTACGTAGTTCAGTCTAGTTTTTGTATTGTGTCATGAACACCATGATCCTGAAAAAAGTTGTCTCATTTTCACTATGCACTGTATCAGCAGTTATGGTCGAAATGACAATAAAAGTTGACTTGACTTGACTTGAGAGGATGAGGCAACAGTGGCTAACAAAGTCAAAATCTGCATAAAAGCAAAAGAGCAGGCATATAACAGCAAAACTTAGTGAGAAGTTAGAAGATTGAGAAGTTTTTAAAAACCAACAGATGCCAACTAAAAAAGCCATAAGGAGAGAAGAGATTAAATATAATATAAAAGAGGATACAATAAGTTTTTATGAATAATGATGAATAAAAGACAGGTGAGAGTGGATAATGCACTGCTGGAAAATTATGCTGGAGAGATAGTAATGGGGGACAAAGTAAAGATGGATAAACTGAAGTATTTTGCATTGGTCTTCACCGTGGAAGACACTAGCAGTGTGCCATAAATTGGAGAGCGTTGGCACAGAAGTGAGTGTAGTTGCTGTTACTAAAGAGAAGGTACTTGGGAAGCTGAAGAGTCTGATAGGTGGATAAGTCATCTGGACCAGATGGACTATACTCCAGGGTTCTGAAAGAGATAGATGAAATTGTGGAGGCATTTGTAATGATCTTTCAAGAATCACTAGATTCTGGAATGGTTCTGGGGGACTGGAAAATTGCAGATGTCACTCCATTCTTTAAGGGGGAGGGAGGCAGAAAAATGGGAAATTATAGGCCAGTTAGCCTGGCTTCAGTGGTTGGAAAGCTGTTGGAGTCCATCATTAAGGATGAGGTTTTGGGATACTTGGAGGCACATAGTGAAATAGGCCAAGTCAGAATGGTTTACTAAAGGGGAAAGCTTGCCAGACAAATGTGTTGGAATTCTTTGAGTAAATAACAAGCAAGATAGAGAAAGGAGTCAGCAGATGTTGTTTACTTGGATTTTCAGAGGGCCTTTAACAAGATGCCGCACATGAGGCTGCTTTACAAGATAAGAGTTTGTGGTATTACAGGAAATGTACCAGCATGGAACGAAGATTGGTGAGGGTTAGGTATTGAGGAAGTGAGGAGTCTGCAGAAAAACAAATTGAGAAAACAAGCAAAAATTTGAAGATGGAATATTGTATAGGGAAATGTATAGAGGTGCACTTTTGATAGAAGGAATAAAGGCGTAGACTATTTTCTAAACAGGGAGAAAAGCCAGAAATCAGAAGTGCAAAGGTACTTTTGAGTCCTCATGCAGGATTTCACAAAGATTAACTTGCAGGTTGTGTCCGTGGTTAGGAAGGCAAATGCAATGTTAATATTCATTTCGAGAGAACTAGAAATTAAAAGCAATGATGTAATGTTGAGGGTTTATAAGGCATTGTTCAGACTACATTCGGAGTACAGTATTGTAAGCAGTCTTGGGGCCCCTTAACTGGCTGACATTGGATATGGTCAAGTGGAGGTTCCTAAGAATGATTCTGGGAATGAAAGAGTTGACAAATAAGGAGCATTTGATGGCTCTGGGCCACCTTACTGAAATTTAGAAAAATGAGGGGTTATCTCATTGAAATCTGTTGAATACTGAGTGAGTCTAGGACCAGAGGGTTCAGCCTCAGAATAGAGGGGCGTCCATTTAGAACAGAGATGAGGAGGAACTTCTCTACCCAGAGGGTATTGAATCAGAGAAATTCATTGCCACAGACTGCTGTGGAGGCTGAGTCATTGGGTGTATTTAAAGTGTTGGTAGGTTCTTGATTAGTCAGGATGCCAAAGGTTATGGGGAGAAGGCAGGAGAATGGGGTTGAGAGGGATAATAAATCGGGAATGATGGAATGCTGGCCAGTTTTGATGGGCTGACTGGCCTCATTCTGCTCCTATGTCTTATGGTTGAATTCTCCTAGTAATCTATGCTCCCTGCTGTCAACTTTCCTCTTCCCCAACTCCTTACCAGTTTCTGTACTTGCTTATACACTATCAGCAATATATGGGGTGACAGCCAAACTAGCATCACCACAGGGGGGAGGAAACTTGGGGAAACCTACCTAGTCATTAAGGCAGCACTGGAGGTCGGGATTGAACTGGTTCGCTGGAGTTCGGAACCAACAGTTTGTACCAGCTGTTACTCAGAGAATGAGACCATCATAACTATGCCAAACAATAAAGTACCATCCGGCTTCCTACTGTTTATTTCATATTGTGTCTCATATTTCTGCTAAAATGTAACATACCCTAGATTAAAAGAAAATTCTTCCTCTCTCTAAACCTTGTATAATTTACTGGATTTCTTAGTTCTGATTTCCACACCTGTTTTCGCTGTTCTGGGAGAGGTGATTTAGAGGGGTTTGATTTTCATTTTCTGGATACAGTGACTTTGGACTTGGTGAAACCAGAGCACTGGGAGGAAGTAGAGAAGCCAGCGGTGGAAGTGACCATCAGTACCCTCAATAAACATGCAGACCTAAAGGTGAGTCCGTTGATTGTTCATGCGTAATTACAGTAATAAACTATAGCAGTGAAATAAATCTAAAGAGTATATATTATTTCATAAAATATTTAAACATTTGCTTAGATAAAAGCAGTGATTTTATTCCTATGGTGGAATCAAACAAAAGTCAGTTCATTGGTGTATACTAAAGAATGTCTCATTCTGTGGTTCATAAAATGGAAACCCAAAGGAGCAATTGCCCATGGGCTGTAAGCTTAGGTGGCCTGGAGTCTGCGTGGCCCTGGACTTTTTATTGCCTTGTATCATATTTGAAGAATTCGTACTTAGACAAGAGGGTGTGTTTGGCCACAGAGCATGGTTTTGCTTTAATTGGAAGAGAAGGGAAAAGGGAAGAAACATGGAAATGAGTGAGAGCTTTCTATAGAATGCACTCCTCTCCTTGTAGATTCCAATGGGCCACTGATCTCACACAGGTGACCAATTTTAACACTTCTGACACTGCTGCAATTTAATCAATTGGAACAACTAAATGATCTTTACTTCTGCTTTTTGGGGAATGTGCTTTTTTTGCATGGAGCTGTATGACATCAGCTCCGTTCAGTTTGAAATGGGGACAAAAAGTCCTGAATGGGGGTGGGTGTGATCTCAGCTATACTGCTTGTAGTAGTCCTTTTGCAATGTGAGATTTGCATTCCTGCTATATTCTACCTTGCCAATTAAATTTATGAAAATTATTAATAGTATTATTCGGAATAATCCACTCTGTGACTTTTTCAGCAGCGCACTGAAGATGCCATGAATATTTGTATAGAACCAGACACCATCAGCAAGAGGCAGTTTGTTACTACAGGGTAAGTGTCATTTCATTGGTTTACCTGTAAAAATAGTTTTCTGATTAGGAGCTCATTTTGTGGAAGAGCTGATGCTAAAAGAGTTATTCTATGCACACTGTTGACAGGACGCCAGTAATATATTAAAACAGGTAGTCACAGATACTTAAGTATTCCATAAAATTTGTTTTAAAATGCTTTCCATTCCCCGTGTTAATTTGAAATCCTTTCAGTTTTCTCCAAGCCAAATAATATGAGGAGAGAGTTTACTGCTTAAGGGTTCATGTGGTTTGGGATTCCAATTCTCCTGTACAAGAAATATGAGTCATTATAGAGGCTTAGGTGGAAATGAAAGGCTCTTTACTCCCTGGTAGTATAATGCTCTACGGGCTACCAGGCACATCACAAATAGATAATGCGCTTTTGCAGAGTTTGTTATGTATGTTGCAACATCATGAAGATTAAGATAAGACTCAAATTCTTGAGCTATTGCTAAAAGTAAAAAAAAATATATACTATTGGTGAGACCTTACCTTTACTTCCTTTATTTAATAAAGGAAATTATTATTCCACTTTTGACTTTATTCATAAACCAGTTAGTATGGTGTCAAAGGGAGCCTTTGTTTCAAATTGTCCTTTCCATTTTGGAGTTGTGTGCCCTGACTCTCATCCTGTTATGTGGAGTAATAATTTCCTTTTAATGACATCATCATTTTCTAGAGCTACAATTGTAAGAAGCCAGAATGTTGATAATTGGCCCACCCTAACCCTGTTCTGAAGTTCAGTAAAAAACACAAAATGTCTGGTTCTCTTTCTCTCTCTTTTTCCCCCCTCACTATAATCTCCCCCCAGCCCTACCTTTCTTTCTCTTTTATTTCCCATAATTCTCCACCTTTCCCCCTAGCCCATTTCCCTCCAGCCTATCACTTCCCAGCTCTCTACTTTATCCCTCCCCCCAGTTCTTATCCCCCCCTTGACCATCCCATGTTACTTCACTCCTGATGAAGGGTTTTGGCCCGAAACGTTGTCACTACCTCCTCCCATAGATGTTATCTGGCTTGCTGAGTTCTGCCAGCATTTTGTGTTTTTTATTTATTTCCAGCATCTACAGATTCACTCGTGTTGCCTCTGAAGTTCAGTAGTTAGATGGGCACCCTGTTTGTCAAGAAACACTGTAGCACATTGTCACAAGTTGTTGGTGTATTGCACACTTTATTCCTTGACCTTTTTACAGGAGTCAGAAGCTGAATGATCCACACTCCTGCCCTGAAGGCAGCCACACTTTCCGAGCCAGTGTATGTAAATTGCAACTACCAAAGGTAAGGGCTTACATTGAGGAATGGGCCCAATTCCATCTATGACAGCACGAGGATTCCCTGTATTTGTACTTTGAAATTTATCTTACAAGTATGGATAATTATGACCTAAATTCCCTAAAGCATGCAATTATTTTGCTCTCTTCGTATTAGACTTAAATTTGAGAGGGGGAAGTATTTTGCTCAACAATAACTCAAGACCATGGAGACAAATTGTACATGTTTTTCGGCTTGTCACATTCCACTGGGATCTATCTGTCAATACTTGTATACTCTCTAAATTAACACTATCTGTCAGGGACCAGAGAATAGTCTAACACGTTGGAAGAGAACAACATCACTAGGAAAAGAAATTTACTTCATGAAGCTGAATTTCGTATTTCGATCGATCTTCCATGAATAACTGTCTAAAAACTACTGGCTATGTTCCTTTAATCTTCCAGTTGCTTTCAGGAAAGAGGCATGTTCAAGCTGAATGGCTGTGTTCTTACTTGTTCTTTCTCCCCATCTTTCCTCAGGAAACTGAAGGTTTTTTCAGTATAGATAATGAAGATTATGAAGCTGTATCTGTGGATATAAAATTGCTTCCAAGAAAACTCAAGTTTTTCTGCGATTCCAACAAAAGTCAGCTCCAGTAGGTAGAGACCTTTCAGCTGTCATGCTGATGTGTGCCTTGAAATTAATTTCATGCCCAGGATCCACTTTTCTATTTTGAATTTTCAAAGCAAGTGGAAGTCGGGAGTGCAAAGAAGACATTGATTATAAAGAAATGTGCATTCCATCATCATCGCTCCATTCCTTCCCATATCTGCCCATTATTACCTTTACTAAAGGTGATATTGTTATGGAGGTCTGCTTGATGAAATTGGGTTTTCCTGCTGATTTTAAGTTGACTCTTGTTCCATCCCTTGAAACCAACGATCTCCAGCATGTCCAGAAACTGACCTACACCACGTTGGAAAACAAATCAAAGCTGGGATCTATTGAAATCTAGCAATCTGATTCAGTCATGCGATACTGTATAGGGAATCTATCCATTCACAGGTATCCATCAAAAGAACTCGCTTCTTTAGTTCCCATCCATGTAATAGCAATTTCCATTTTATATTGTTGATTCAAAGTGACCTGAATCATTTTATAGACAACAACTTAGTTTTGTAAGTACTCTTGGTCTGGAAAAACAACAGTCTGCATGTATTAATGTTGCAAATATTGTATTGAGACTAGTGACTAGTTAATCTGCCTTTGTGCCTTATTTGAGACATCTCAGTGATGGTCAGGACATGAGGAAATTTTGTTGCATTTAGGATTGCTTATGGTGACCTGAACAGTTAAGGATGGAGCTTAGCAATATAACTATTTACATGAATGAATCTGGAAATGCTTTGCAGTTATGTAACATAGTGTGTATTCAGCTTCTGCTGCTGGTGAGAGCAGCATTTGGTTTAAAATGTACTGTGGTCATTTTTATCGGTAACATTGTTTTGTTGATAATGCAGCTAGTGATTTTACTGATTTTTGTAAATAAAATTGCTGATTTATAAATGGTACGTGAAAACATCTTTGCAGGCTTGCTTGACCCATCTTAATGTTGGTTAGGGAGTAGTTTGCGATTAAGATTCATCGTGGAATTTGGTACTGTGCCTCTGAAATAGTCTCTGGTGTGTAAAAAAAGAAAGTTCTTTGTTGCAGAAACTGGTTGCCCTGTACTTGTTGCTTTATCATGTACAACTGAAGAATTCAAAGAGCATCCACACTGTGTTGTGTAACTTATGCAGAATTTGATGCTACAGGCAAGCTTGTTGATACTGTAGGCTTTCCTTATTTTATATCGTATAGAAATAATTTTTCTGAAAGGTAACATCACAGAATAAATTAAGGCAATATCTGTGGATTTTTAAAAATAAAATATAATGTATCCAAAACAGCTTGCTTAATATTATTAAAGATCAATATGCAATTGTCCTTGGTGGTGTTGATGCAGAAGTACTTAGCTGTCTATGTTCAGTGAGCTAGTTTTGCTTGGGTGCAATGAGATAGAATGGTGTTGATGAGGTAATGAAGTTTAATTCTCAACCAAGATAGTTTTATTATTTTACTGTGATACAGTATGGAATAGGCCCTGCTGGCTCATCAAGCCTCACCGCCCAGGCAACCCACAACTTTAACCCTTTGCCTAATTACAGGACAATTTACAGTGACCAATTAACCTACCAACGGGTACATCTTTGGAATGTGGGAGGAAACCAGAGAGTATCCAGAGGAAACGCACAGAGTCACAGGGAGAATGTACACTTTACGGCCAGTGGCAGGTTTGCTTAGTAGCAAGATAGATGCCGGAATTCTGAAATATTACAAAATATTGGAAACAAATCAGCCTTTGCCTGGCCTCCTGAGAGGAAAAGAATTGATGCTACAGGTCAACGGCCTTTAATCAGGGAAGTGGGCCATTCTGCCACTCTAACATCCAACTTTGATTCGATCTTAAGTGGTGCTTATCAGGAATTTTTAGTCAGCAGTGTTCAAGCAGTCTGCATTATTACCACATCCAGTTGATGAAATTTTAACCTACAGTTTCTTCTAAACCCACACCATCGAGGTTGAGGTTAGAAAATTAAAGCATTTTTTAATGTATCTCAAGCAATCTCTAATGTGATTAATGAGAAATGTAGTAATAGGGAGGCCTTAATAAAAAGACTTCACATTGAAATCAGCTGACATGTGCATCACTTTTTTAAAAAAAGAGACCATGAGCAATTAATGATTCAAAGTCAGTTGCAACACATTCTCTATTTCACAGTAATTCTCAATCAGTTCAATCATCATCATCATCAGGTGCCGCGCCCAGTTTGAGTTTTGACTGCCATGGCCCACACACTCCTGTTTCAGATCAAGTGGATCAATTCATTGGTATTCATTTCCAGTTCTCTGGCTTTTGTCTCCATCATCATTTGACTTTGCTTTCCTCTTGCTTTCTTCCCTTCAATCTTTCCCATAGTTACGGTGCATTTCTAACTCTTTCCTAATCACATATCCAAACTTTGATTCCCAAGATGTCTCTTATTTTTTTGTAATATTGTTTCACTGTACACATTAAACAAATCAGGGGAGAAACCACACCCTTGTCTAACACCGCTCTTGATTTTCGTAAACTGACTCATTTCTCCATCTATTCTTACAGCAGCAGTTTGTTCCCAGTACAGATTTCTGATTAGGCGGAGGTCTTTTGAATCTAGATCTAAAGTTTCCTGTTTAAATTTCAAATAACTTATTGTGCTTCACTTTATCAAATGCTTTTGTGTAGTTGATAAAACAAACAAATCTTTTTGCACTTGAATAGCTCATTCTGATAGTATCCTTAACATCAATATCGCGTTTCTTGTACCCTTGTTTTTCACAAAACCACATTGTCCGTTACCTATTTCAGATTGTACCTTACTTTTAGCTCATGCCATCAAAATTCTTAGAAGTGTCTTGGTGATATGACTCATTAAACTTATGGTCCTATGTAATTCACATTCTTTTGCTCCAGGTTTCTTAGGAAGAGTGATAAATACTGATTTTTTTTTTGGACAGTGTGATGAAATGGAAAGACTAAAGATTAACATCATGGGAATTAGCAAAGTTCATTGGACAGGTGCTGGAACATGTCAGTATACAAGTAAAACACTAATTTATTCTTGTGGAACATCTCATACTAATGGAGTAGGAATTCTTATGGATGAAAATATGGCAAAAAGTGTTTTAGGACATTGGGCAATATCAGAAAGAGTGCTCCTTGTTAGATTCAGAGAACAACCATTTGATTTAGCAATTATACAGGTATATGCACCACAGATAGAACAAATGAGGATATAGATAAATTCTATGAAGGGCTTGAACAAGCAAAGAATGGTCAGTCCTGGGTAGGTCTGTAGTCTAGTGTAGTTTTTCTCTGTGTTGTTTTTACGTAGTTCAGTGTAGTTTTTGTACTGTTTTATGTAGCACCATGGTCCTGAAAAACATCTAGTTTTTACTGTGTACTGTACCAGCAGTTATGGTCGAAATGACAATAAAAAGTGACTTGACTTGACTAGACAGATCTCAAGATATTGTTATTGCCATGGGAAATCTAAATGCTAAAGCAGGGCAAGGTGCTGATGGAAATACCATAGGAAAATTTGGACTGGGGAAAGAAATGAAAGAGGCGAGAGATGAATAATTGGGTCATTATGAATACCTACTTTAAAAACCATCGTTGTGGATGCTTGTGGACCTAGAAAGGTCCAGGTGATAACACCAGAGATCAAATTGACTTTATTACCATAAACCAAAGATTTAGAAACTCAGTGACTCAATGCAAAACATATCCAGGTGCAGACTGTAATGGTGACCACAACCCAGTAATATGTCAAGTAAAAGTAAAACTTAAAAACTAAAGAAACAAAAACCGGAACAATCCCTTGACTACTCGCAATTAAAGAAGAAATTTACAATTGAAGTAAGGAATAGATTTCAAAGTCTAGAATCTGTTGAAGATGATAGCAATCATGTAGAAGTGAAATGGGTTCAATAGGTACATTTAATGTCAGAGAAATGTATACGATATACATTCTGAATTTTTTTACTTCGCAAACATCAATCAAAACAGAGGAGTACCCCAAAGAATGAATGACAGTTAAACATTTGAACCCCAAAGCCCCCCAGCTCCCCCCTCGCAAGCACAAGCAGCATCACAGCAACGACCCCTTCCCATCAACAAAAAAGCATTAGTGCCCTCCACCGAGCACTCAAGCATGCAGCAAAACATCAATTCTACCCTTTATTCAAAATTACATGTATAATCCTGAATAAAAACACTGAGTCACATGTGCTTATATTTTCAAGTAAGAAAGGGGAGCTTGTTGATCTTGCAGTTTCTCATATCCTACATGATCGTACAGGAATTTTTCTTCAGTAGGAGCCAATAAAAGCAAAGGGAAATTACGCTTTTCTAGTGTTGCTCCAGACTTGCCCAATGAGTAAATTCCTTAAAACGTGCATATGATTAAAACTAAATTTTCCAGGTAAATTCAAAACTCAACAATGTGTTGCAAGACCTTTTTGTGACTGAAACTGAGAATATGAAAGTGAAGAACTTTAACTCCCACTTGCCCTTTCTTGCATTTTCTTTCGGGAAAAATAAAAGCATTGTTGAGAAATATTATGATGTAACTGTCTCTTCACTGTCCGTTTGAAATTTGATATTCCAGAGACTAGGCTAGGAGCAATCCAATAAGAAAATATTATTAAAGACACCCTAATTCATATCTCTCATTTCTTTTTCTACTTGGTACTTCTTCGGGGAATATTTTTGGTGTTTCCCCTAAAGGACAATGGAGCTGATGCAATGGGTCCACTCTGAGCAGTGTGCATAAAGAATAAAGTGGTCTATATGAAAATGCCATATTGGAGCTCAAGACATTCTTCCATTGCTAGGATGGGTTAGAGCATTCTACAGAACTGTGAAGTTCTTTTGAGAGAGTGGACTGTGAGAACAGATTGTATTTGACAATATTTAACCAGCAACATGCAGAACATTTTTTTTCATCCCCTTGGAAAGGAAAGATTATTATTTTAAAAGAACAAAAAAGCTTATTTCTAGAGATGATTGTCATTCAAAGACAAGCTCATTCAAATGTTGCTACTGGAACAAAATTCCATGCCGTATTTGGCAGTGTTCAAGTGTAGTGGTTCATTTTGATAGGTCAAATAGGATGGCAGAATATGTTGTTAATGGTAAGACTTTTGGCAGTGTGAAAGATCAGAGGGATCTTGGGGTCCAAGTCCATAGGACACTCAAAGCAGCTGCGCAGGTTGACTCTGTGGTTAAGGCGTATGGTGTATTGGCCTTCATCAATCGTGGAACTGAATTTAGGAGCCGAGAGGTAATGTTGCAGCTATATAGGACCCTAGTCAGACCCCACTTGGAGTACTGTGCTCAGTTCTGGTCGCCTCACTACAGGAAGGATATGGAAGCCATAGAAAGGGTGCAGAGGAGATTTACCAGGATGTTGCCTGGATTGGGGAGCATGCCTTATGAGAATAGGTTGGGTGAGTCTTCTCTCCTTAGAGCGATGGAGGATGAGAGGTGACCTGATAGAGGTGTATAAGATGATGAGAGGCATTGATCGTGTGGATAGTCGGAGGCTTTTTCCCAGGGTTGAAATGGTTGCCTCAAGAGGACACAGGTTTAAGTTGCTGGGGAGTAGGTACAGAGGAGATGTCATGGTTAAGTTTTTACGCAGAGAGTGGTGAGTGCGTGGAATGGGCTGCCGGCAACGGTGGTGGAGGCGGATATGATAGGGTCTTTTAAGAGACTTTTCGATAGGTACATGGAGCTTGGAAATATAGTGGGCTATGGGTAAGCCTAGTAATTTCTAAGATAGGGACATGTTTGGCACAACTTTGTGGGCCTGTATTGTGCTGTAGGTTTTCTATGTTTAACTGTGAACAATTTCCTGAGCAAACAAATTCTAAACAACATTTATCCATCCGAAAGTAGGATGTGCAGCTCTCTATTCCACCCAGTTTGTTAGGCTTGTGTCTTGCCAATAGCAAGACCAATAGTCAACACCAATAGTAACACCTTAAAGCAGTACACATAATTCACAAAGTATTTAGAAAACCCAGGATGATGGGGGAAAGAAAATGGCTGCATTCATTTAAGTTTCTCTTGTACATTGAAAATGATTTTTCAATTGAGCATATTTTTTTTAAAAAGTCTTTATTGAACATTCATACCCAAAATACAAACAAACAGATTTTGATTAATTAGGTCACAGAAATAAATAGAATTTTCCTTAAGTTACATGAACAGATCTCAGGATTTGTAGTATTACACTCTATAAGAACAAAGAGCATGTCTGAATGCTGGTTGGGGACTATTTTGTTTTGAACATGCTCCTAAATCCCTTTAATTATTAGACATTCTAGTCAATGTATTGTGGAATTGTGAATATTCTCATTTTTTCTCCTTAAAAAGTTTAGCTTATATATGTTCAGGTTGTCTGCTTCAACCTCTGATCTTTAATATCCAGGACTCCTTAGCATGTTTTTCTTTAACTCTCCCTCCATCCTCCTACTGCTGTTACCATCATTTGGTGCTCCAGCTAACTCGTGTGGACACATTCAGCAAATCGGTAATTTCCTCAAGCAAAGGGACTCAGCAGTATTCAAGACTATGGTTTTCTTTAAATTCTAGCTTTTTTTGCTAAAAGCCAATACAGAAGTCTCAAAATATGCCTCTATTGCCTAGTAAAGAAAGGTATCACTTCTTCATGAGCCTTTTATTTAGAAAATGCGGGTGAACCTTTGTGCCTAATGAAGTCATGCAGTGAACACAACACTGAATTTATAATCACCCAAGAAATGCTCTGATTAGTTCTAGAATATATTGATACCCTAAACTCCAGTACCAAAGCAATCACTGTCTTTGAAGTTCTCCACACTTTTCTTTTAATATATCCTAGTTGATTTGCAGAGAAGGCATTAAGTTCCATTAAAATATTGTCCTCCGAGGATAGGCAATGAAATAAAGATAACCTTCCCCATCCATAACCAATGCTATTCAGATTTCAATTGTATTTCATTCAGGGATCAGGACCAAGGTCAATCCTTCTGGAATACACGCTTATTGAAAACTGAACAGGCATATAATAAGTACCACATTGCTTTCAAGCAGCAGGAGATTTTGAAGCAATTTAGTATTACCAGGAATCTGTAAACTAAAAACCCATCGTGATCATGTTGATAATACAGTGGTGTCAATGCTAAACTATTCTTCCATCTTTGTCCAAGAGCTATATTACAGTGATTGAACAATCAGTGCCCTTTTAGCTATGTCAGTTTAAATTCTTACAGCTTCTTTACAATTTGTGTTATCTTGGGATTTTGTAAACATTGTAATTATTTTGGTATAGTACCATTTCTTACTTTTGTCCCATGTGGTCGGTAGAGCAACATACAAGCACTGGTAAGCAAAACTAGGTTCTCAGAGTCTTCTTAAGACATTATAAGAGAACATTAAACTCTCTGACCAGGAGATTATATGTTACATCATTGCAGCCTCTGGCCAAAGTGGCAATGTTCTTCTGTTTTAAGGCTGGTGTAGGTCAGTTCCTTGTGTAGTTGTAAACTTTTGATATTTCTGTAAATGCAATGTACAGTACAAAAGGCAGAGATACAAAATCTATGGCATGTTGTCTCCTGACTACCTCCTTCATGACCTTGACCAATAATTTCAAACCTTCCCCCATTACCTGCTGCTTATTTCAATATTGGGGCAATTTGTTCAAAAATGGCAGCCACTATGCACTAATAAACCTTGGACAATGAACTGTTACTGGATCACATTTAATTTAAACTACAGAGATGGCTATCAATTACATTTTCAGATTTCCAATTGTTTTAAACATTGATAGATAGGAAATGTCATCTCCAGTAATCCTCAGTGTACTATAACACAGTGATAGTTGTGTGTTTTGAGATTTTAGAGTCTTTTGCATTGTGTCAGTAATATACAGGGACCTCTGCTGCACCTTACTCCTTCAGAGCATTGGTCTGTCATCAGCCAGTGAGTAGATAAGGCAGGGTTGGGTGAACAGACTTCTTTCCATGGTGAACAACAGATAAATGACATCAATGGCATTCAGCTGACAGATACATCGTGCTGTGATCTCAAGGATAAACCCAAGTAAAGAATCTAAAAATCACCTTAAAAAATTCACATATTTACAAATGTTCTCCTTTTATTTCTTCTTTCCCTTCTGGCATTTCCATCTCTAAAAACGGCCCTGTCAAAAGATGCTTTCTTCTCCCTCGTTCTCTGCTTCATCCAAGAAGCAAACTTTATCTGTGAGGTGTTACACATATCAAATGAGAGCAGAAAGCCAGGCTGAGATGATGCAGATTTTTAGACAAGTCTAAATAACAAAGAGTCACGGGAATTGATTTAATTTTCCCTCAAGGCGTTCACATTTAGAGTGAGAACAACTCTGATATAACAGCCTTCTTGTGCCTCTATGTGTATTGATGTATTGCCAATTTCAGATCGAAGAACCACTGATTAGAGAAAAACAGTGATAGCTGGTTCTAGCCGTCTTTGCCATTAAAATAGTTCCGAAAAGTTGTTTACTTCTTGTGAAGAAATTTCATTTTACTACCTAAAAAGACAAAACAATTGATTAGTTTTCACAATATTAACAACTGGAGTACCTGTGCAGAAACATCAAACACCACAAAAGAACTGTCTAGCTGCACAAGAAATGGCAGTGTTACAGTGGAGATAAACTACAAAGACTCATTTTCAAAATGTGGTTTGGTGAAGCTCTACACAAACGATGTCTGAAAAAGAATACATTACCTAGACCTCTAAGGAATCGGTTCATCCCTCTTTGTTCACTCCCTGGGAGAGTTTCAAGATAGTCCTGTGCTCTAACTTCAAATAAACCTACAGAAGACCAAAAAAAATCATCCTGGGCAGGACAAATGTGTCAAAACACAGAACAGAATATCATTTCCGGGTATTGCCCGTGGGCTTGCCGAAAATACACAGGCAGGTACATGTTAGGGCACATCTTCAAATACATAAAATTTCACAATGATTGAGTCATACAACTTATAAACATCCCTTTGGTTCAACTTGTCCATTCTCATCTTAAGTCAGGTTTCAGTGAGTCAAACTTTTAAACAAATCATAGTAATAAATATTCAACAGAATTGATTTTGGGGAAACTTTGATCCTTTCTCTGCTAAAGTTCAATAGGACAAAGGGATTCAGTAAATTGGCATGATGGGTATTTAATGTGCTGTGCTTCCCACAGAAACAGGATAATTGACTGAATAACACCAATTCACAATGCAAAAGATCTCTGCTCCCATCTCCAGAATAAGATTATATTATCCCTTTTCCACCAAGGGTCTTTTGTAAGGGTGGGAGTGACAGAAAATTTCCAAAAAATACTCTTGCAATTGGAAGCTTGGGATGTTTATATGTGCATTCATCCACCCAGCCTTCTTTTAAGCAAAGGCATGGGCGTAGCTGGTATTAGATTCTTGGGCATCTGCCGTAGCTTTAGCCAAGAAAAGGCTTGACGGAGGCCAACTGCTATCGACTCTTTCAATGATGTGCAAGTTTAGTTAAAAGAAGCAATCTAACCAATGGATATTTTTGTTTGTCCCAGTACCAAGCCAGTAAAAAAAGGAGGTCATTCTCCCTCTCCTGTCAAATGGTAAAATAACAGCTATGTATCCAGGCAAAGGTGGTGAGTTGTGCTACAGCAGAATCACTGCAGGAAGTGCTGGATGAAAAGTTACATTATCAAAGTGAATCCTTTCCAGTAATATTTTATAATTACTTTATACTAAATGTTCTGTTCAGTGTAGCAGAGAGGATTATTTTAGTTGTGACTCTGAATAAGAAGTTTGATTACATTTTGTTAAATGTTTGGCATAGCAATAATTTGTATTGGCTTTTTAATGTATGGAAACCAGCTGATCAAAGATGTGAATGAGTTAAACAAGTGGTTAGAGAAAAGAGAGGGAGGAGAAGCCAGCACTATGTCCCAAATCCTCACCTTTCACCCCAAGCTTCCTCAGCTCTCGATCTTGAATAAATCCTCCAAACATCTGCGTCTCCATGAAAACCTCCAGAAACCGGCGGACACTTTTTGATGAGATAGATTTACGAAATGCCTCCCATAGGAAAATTCTTTCATCCTTCTCATTGGATGTCATGTACAAGGAGTAGTGACCTACTATCTCCACAAAGAAGCGGACAAAGGTCTCAGATACCACAGTATTAAGGGAGCCAAGACCTAGAAAGGGAAAAAAATTTAAATTCAGGCATCTGTTTCAGAGAGGCTTGAATGTACCCATGAGGATAATGACTCCTATGCTTAAATATTGCTATTTCTGTTTTTCTGTGTCCATTTGCTTCTCATTTTACTCTAAAGTAGTTGTCTCCATCTCTTGGAAAAAGTTGAATTCAGATGCGTTACATCAGTTATGCAGGTTTACTTTCTCATGTTAGAATGTCGGAAACTGGAGCAATGTTAGTGCAGTTTCAATGGCAAGGGGGAAAGACTGAAAACAATAACGCTGAACAGGTAACTAACAGCATTAACAAAAGTTTATTACATTTGCCATGTAATCAATGAGACTTGGTTTATCTAACTCATAGGTTAGTGCAAAATCTAAAGCTAATCTCAAATTAAATTTTAAAGAAAATTATATCCAATCATTGGCATATGAATTAATTGAGAGGTGTGGGATGATAATTTAATGGTTTAGTTTGGTGTCTTCAAATATCAACAGTGTTTTTAATGTATCAGTATTCAGAGCTCTCAGACATATATCTGAAAGATTCACATTATATTCGAGAGAATTGGTAATAAGGCTGGGGGTATTTAGAAAGTGTTACTGAATGTAAGCCTATGGAATCAGTTAGGATAGATGGATGGTGCATTTGTCCTCAATTACTGATTACAGGTTTGATTTATTTTCTTTGGTTCCATTTCATTTTTCAACGGGTGCATGAGTTGTATCTGAAATGATAATGTTGCTTACTTTTCTGAATCCTCAAGGAAAAAGGAAAGAGGAATTCATGTAAGAAAAGGAAAGGGTTTTTTTAAAAATGAACATGAACCCTAGTTAGTAAAAAAAAAAAATCAAGGAAGTACAGATTTAAACAACTATAAAAAGGGGTTGTTGTTCCTCTGTGTGCCTTGTGGCGCATCGGGCAACAACCTTGACACTTATTTAGCATTTGTCTAGTGCTTTTTTTACAAGGCCAAGTTGTTAGCTTGGCATTCAAACCAGCACAGATGGAAAGCATGTAAGGATTTGGTCGGATTCGAACCTGCTATCACTCTCCTAGAAGTCCGATGTGGATGTTGCTACACCATCAGCCTGCTTATAAAAAGGGAGTGTTAAAACAAATGTGTGTTTTTTTTTACACTGGATTGTTACAATGCGGAATGCATGTCCCCAATGTATGACTCTAACAAAACAATCAACATTTTCAGTTCAGCTGAAAACAAGTGCTTTGGTGCTCTGGTATCTCCAACAGCAACCTTTTTTTTTGTTTCATTCTATGTATAACTATTTCATTTACTGGTTTGTCATTTCTAAAGTGTATCTATTATTAATAAACCTTTTCTACGGTTTGTGTATATACTACAATTCCATGAACTTTGCTTTTGGCATTCTCAGATCTTTACTCAGTGTGATTGTAGTTAGCCAGTAGATTCAAGCCCCACTCCAGAAATTAGAACACAAAATCTAAGATTTCAACATAATACTGAAGGAGTTAGTGTGAAACGGAGCACAGAAATAAAGTGTCTGCTCAACATCACATCTGCCAAACCAAGATAAACCCCAAATATTTACTGCCCCATTGTATGTGGACGACAGTAGAGGATTGTTTGCAGAGCTTGTGATTTGCTTTCAGCCTTGCTGAACAGAATTGTACGGCAGGTAATTTTGGAAACTCAACTTTGTTATCACAATTTGACAAACTGGATTATCCTACTGCCTGTGATGTAAACTCCACCTGTACTTTCTGTTTATGGTATTACTGTTCATTATCTGCGGTCAGCCACCCCGGTGATTTGTGTAAATCTATTAGGTAAGGATTCTTGATTTCCTTACCATCTAATACAGTGTCCTCTTCTTGACTGACCAGCTCATTACGTATCTCCAAAACATGCTCCAGTGCCACCTGCAGTTTACGTGGTAGAATGGAATCCTCATCGTCCACCTAAAAAGGAAACAAATAGAGAGTGGTCGCATGGGCAAGCAGTGACCATTAAGATTCTTTGGCAACCTGCATGAGTTACCAGCAATGAGCTAGCTCCATGTTGTCAGCAGCTGATACTCTAGGAGATGCTGCATGTTTGGAAATGCAGTCATTCCAGTTGGTTACTAAGACTAATCTAATACAAACACTTAAAAATACTCTGGCACTTTGTGAAATAGTACTGAGGCTTCTCCCAGTCTTCAGCAATGTTTATCCCTCAACAAAATCTAGATTAACTAGCCATTCCTAAAATTGCTTTGTGGGACTTCCCATGTGAACATTTAATCTGTTGCAGCAATTGCCCATTAAATAATGATGATTATACTTAAGATATGATTAAAGATTATGTTTCGATGTGACAAATAAAGCTACAGGGCAATGCACTGTTTGCGTCAACGACCAACAGTCTGAGATGTGTGTTCCAACAGCCTGCAATTGTCGTGCCTCAAACCAACAGAGCATGCCTACTACTTACTAATCCAGAACGTCTCTGGAATATGGGAGGAAACCAGATCACCTAGAGGAAAGTGATGTGGTCACGTGTAGAAAATAGAAACATCTTACAAACTACAGTGGAATTTGAACCTGGATCTTACAGCTAGTGCTGTAAAATGTTATGCTGGCTGCTGTGTCACCAATGCTTTAGCATACATATTTGCAAAATGCTTTGGGATACTTAAGGTAAATAACATGCTTTGCAAGTACAAGTTTTATAAGACCATAAGATATAGGAGCAGAATTAGGCTGGCCATTTGGCCCATCAAATTTCCTCCGCCATTTCATCATGGTTGATTCAATTTTCTTCTCAGCCCTAATTGCGTGCCTTCTCCCCATATCCTTTCACGCTCTGACAAATCAAGTATTACGCCTATACTAAGACCGTCACTGAGGTTGGAGTCGCTCACTAATCATGCCTCCATTCTGTTGACTTTTAATTTGTTTTTACAGAACAGCGAGAGCAAATCGGGCACCAGTTTTACAGCTCTCCTTTTACTTTCACACAAATTCAGGTGGTTTCTTACAGTATTACGTAAAACACCTTGGTGGAATGCCTTGTCCCTTTCCTTCGAGTCTCTCATTCATCCTTAAGTGTGGAATCATTCCCCATCCCCAAACACATCACATAGAATTCACTATATACACAAGTGGGAAGCTAAGTGAAAGGATTTTGTCTTATCAAAGTTTGTGAAGCTGAAACATCACTCACCTGCCTGAGAAACTTGTTTGCCCCAAGATTAACTACAAGCACCTTAAAAAAGAAATTTAAAAAAGTTTCATTCCACATGCGAGATCTCAAACAAGATAACCATCCAATCAGTCAACAAGAGTAATATCAGCCAAAATTAACAGGAAAAATATGTTGTACTTTGTATATAATGAGAGGTTAATTCAGGATTTTGCAGCTCACAAACTTAGAAACCACTCCCTGGGAAGCTGGCTGGTTAGTGGTTCAGGATGAAATAAATTGAAGGTGGGTCTCTGAGATGAGATGAACTTCAAGACAAATTCTTTAACTGTAGGATGGTGCTATTGGTAGCTGGACTGGATTCAAAACCAAGTTCCTAATGTGATAGGATAGTATACCAATCTCACAGTACAAGGTATTTTAAAACCATAAGACATAGGAGCAGAATTTAGGCCATTTGGCCCATCAAGCCTGCTCTGCTATTTCATCGTGGCTTATCCACTTCCCTCTCAATGCCATTTTCCTGCCTTTCCCCCAATAATCTTTCACACCCTGTCTTATCAACCTCTGCCTTAAATAAACGCAATGACCTGACCTCCACAGCCATCTGTGGCAACAAATTCCAGATTCACCATGCTCTGGCTAAAGAAATCACTCATCTCCATTTGAAATAGTCCTAAACTCTCACACCTATAGTCTCCACATGGTCTCCACATCCACTCTGGATTTTTCAACATTTGATAGGTTTCAGTGAGATTTCTACCCCAATCCCATTCTTCTAAGTTCTAGTGAGCAAATGAATAAGCCTTTAATTTGTGGAATCATTTTTTCGAACTTCCTCTGAACCCTCTCCAATGTCAGCATGCCCTTTCTTAAATAAGGGGCTCAAAACCGCTCACAATACTCCAAGTGAGCCCTCACCGGTGAGTTATAAAGCCTCGGCATTATACAGTTGTTTTTATATTCTAGTCCTCTCAAAATGAATGCTAACATTGCATTTACCTTCCTCATCACAAACCGCAAAAGACCCTCAAATCATTTTAGCTCTTTAATGAAACAATGTTCCTAAGCAAAAACAGAAAACGCAGTAAATGTTCAATAGCTCAGGCCACGTCTATGATAATAGAAAATATTTAAAGGTTGAAGCTCCTCATCAGACCTTTCATCTTTGACCTGAACTGCTTCCCATAGATGTGGCTTGAGCATTTCCAACATTTTCTGTTTATTTTAGATTTCCAGTATCTACAGTTTTTGTTTCAATTTTCATTCAATGTTCTGAGGCACTCTGGAGAAAATAAGTACAAATCACAGGGAAGCCACCTAACCTTTTTCACTCATTTATTTCGGTAGAATGTAAAAATTAAATATACAACTGGACCTTAAATGAGTCTCAAGTTTTTTTTTCCCCTCTATTACAGAAATTTCAATATGGAGAAAATCTTATTAATATTACTTAAATTCTCTTTTCTAATAGTTTGAAGCTGTAACTCCTTGTCCTTCTCAAGCAATTTATTTCAAAATAAATTTTCAGACTTAACTATCTTGTGCAAGGTTGCACTTTGGATATTTCCTAATAAGGCTAAGAGGACCATCTTTCTCCCAATCTCCAATGGGATTCACCACCAAGCAAGCACCTCTTTGCCTCCCCCCCATTTTCTGCTTTCTGCAGAGATCACTCCCTACTCAACTCCCTTGTCCACTTGTTCTTTCCCGCTGATCTCCCTCCAGAGTATGTATCCTTGCAAGCGGAACAAGTGCCACACCAGCCCCTACACTCCTCTCTCACTATCATTCAGGACCCCAAACAGTCCTTCCAGGTGAGGCAACAATTCACCTGTGAGTCTGTTGGGGTCATTTAATCTATCCGGTGTTCCCGGTGTGGACTCCCATATATCGGTGAGACCCGACATAGACTGGGAGACTACTTCACTATGCACTAATGCCAGGAAAAGCAGGATCTCCTGGTAGCCAGCCATTTCAATTCTACTTCCCATTCCTATTCTGACATGTCAGTCCATGGCCTCCTCTACTGCCACAATGAGGTCACACTCAGGTTGGAGGAACACCACCTTATATTCTGTTTGGGTAGCCTCCAACCTGATGCTATGAACATTGATTTCTTGAATTTCCAGTAAATGGCCTCCTCACCATTCTCCATTCCTATTTTCCTCTCTCACCTTAACTTCCTATCTGCCTATCACCTTCCTCTAGTGCTCCTCCTCCTTCCCCCTTTCTTCCTTGAACTTCAACCCTCTCCTATCATATTTCCCTTCTCCCCAGCCATTTATCTCTTTCACCAATCAACTTCCCAGCTTTTTACCTCAACCCCTCCCCCGGTTTCACCTATCACCTACCAGCTTGTACTTCCTCCTCCCTCCCCCCACCTTCTTACTCTGCCTTCTCATCTTCTTTTCTCCAGTCTTGATCAAGGGTCTTGGCCCTAAAAGTCAACCGCTTACTCTTTTCCATTGATGTTGCCTGGCCCGATGAGTTCCTCCAGCATTTTGTGTGTGTTACCTTGGATTTCCAGCATCTGCAGATTTTCTCCTGTTTGTGTTTCTACTTACCCCTTTGATTGTGGCAATCAAGCAAATGTCATACCATTGCCTCACAGTTTCAGTAAACTAGACTCAGCACTAAAGGCATGGATCTGAGTGAAGTGCAACATATTTAGATCATACCTTCTACCTTGCTTTCTGATCTATTGGCCATGTTGCTAAGTTGCTGTCTATGAATTGACTAAATATTCTCAGTCTCGTTCAGCTTTATCTTTGGTTATTTCAACACCATCCATCAGATATTCACCATTGTCTTCAATTGTAAAATACCTCTCAATAAAACACTGCTTCTTACCTCTTCCAGTGGCAGATCCTTCAACTTGGACAGGGAGCTGGAGAGAAGTCCTATCAGAAATGGAGTGGGGGAGCAAGCTATGTCAATCATGGATGGAGGTAGAACAGGGATGTAGGTGTGCTGCCAGGCAAAAGGGTAGAGGAGAGCCATCACTGCGTGGCAGCACTTGGACAGAGTACTGCAAGAGGAGAATTAAAAAAGCTGGTGAGAAGATCTTATTCCACGATAGAACACACACAGTTAACAGACTCTTAAAAACAACCACTTTTTACAGTCCTGATAAACACAAGACCAGCATTCCAGGAACAGGTACGCTAGTTTCAGTGCTGCATTGTGCTCTGCAGAGCTAGATGAAGATTATTACAGAACAGATCTGTTTTTTAACTTGCTAAATCTATGTATGTTCATCAAAATTAATACCTTGGTCAATAATATAGAATTAAATTAGGTTTCAATTTGTAAAACTAATAATACTGATGGTACCAATATGGTAACTATTAAAAATCTAATGAACTTGCTGCAACTTACAGCTCTACAATCACAGAGACATTACTACGTGCCACATACTTCCCGGCCCACAATCATGATCCCAGTGTCCAAGCCGTTTACAGCCTTAGTGTATCACCACAGGTACCATACACAAGTCTCCGACATCATTTCAAACTGGTTTACCCTGAGCTTCAGCTGAGGTGGTGTGTGTGTCCTTGAGCAAGGCACTTTAACCACACACCGCTCCTGCACGTTTATAGCCCAGTGGCGGCAGTATGGACAAGACGACTCTATTGTGAAAATGGTTGGGAGCGGATACCCTGATTTTCTGAGTCCATAATAAAGTCAGTAAGTATGAGGATGGTTGGCCTCTACCCAAAGGGGGCCAGGACCTCCTCCAACCATTTACAGAAACAGCAGTGGCAGAAGATAAAGGTCATTGCCATGAGAGGGGCTCCAATCCCACAAGAAGCCTCAGGTGGCAGAAAATGAGTTTCTATGCCAGCAGACTGTCTCAGCTGCTGTTTGCAAATGGCATTACTCATTACCGTTTTTTTCTCTTTATCTTCAGAAACACATTAAATGCAGTTGAAATTATTTATATTTTAAGCAGCAAAAATATAAAATGATAAATGTTAAAATCATTAATTAAAAATACTCAGTAAAATATAGAAGCGAACAAAAACACATCAGCTTCCTTTTTAAAGAAAATTAATAAATGCATTCAAATGAAAGAGTCATTGCTTATGCACCACCATAGCTGACGTGAAGCTGAGAACTGGATTCAGGGTGCGTCCAGCCCCCTTGGAACAAAAGGAGAGCCCAGGAGCAGAGCAGAAGGGTAGTGACTCTGATCTCTGACCTCCTGGCTGTGCAAGCTGAAAGTACATTGAATAGTAAGGGCTGAACAAGGGACAGTTCTGCGAAAATGTGCAGAGGCACAATCTAGCCCTTTGATAGAATGCCAAAAGAAGTTCAATGACCTGACATGTACAGTCAAACTCAATTAATGTGCCTTTAAAACACCATCTTCCATCAAATAACCACCCTTGTTACAAGGTCCACATACTTAGCAACAATCTTTATTAATCATAGCTTGGACTAAGCATTTACTTGGTCCATGTGCCACGCACCCAAACACTGCACACAATGCAAATTCACAGCTGATAAACCACGACAGGAACAACAAATAAATTCCAAAGCATTAACTTCCCTCTCTCTTGCAGTACAGGATAGTACACAATCAATGACAAACCTGAGACAGGACGTGTGTAGTTTCAATATTTCAGTACACCAAGACAGTCCACAATACACAATGGCAATTTGCATCACGGGGATGCCACAATCCACAATCCTGCTGAATCCACATGCCTGCATTGCTGGAAAATCAATAAAAATCTCCACTTTCAGAAAATCTAAAACAGGTGCTGGAAACATCAGATTAGGCAGCATATTTGAGAACATACTGTAGAACTGTACAGCACTGGACAGGTCATTTGGACTTAATCCATGAAACAGACTTAATATTTTCCAGTGCTAATGAAGGATCAGATCTAGTCAGTAAACCAAGTTTGTGTATGTTCCATGCTGGAACCAACTACTGAAAATGTACCTTTCTCTTTAAATACTTCTCGAACTGAAGAACACACAAGGACAAATTGGGAATTTAAACACAATGAACTCAAAAAATATAGATTTTTCTAATCTGGGAATGAGCTTAAAAGTTTTAATGAAAAAATATACTGTTTTACTTCATTATGTGTGTGCAATAGCTTGAATAATAAGATCATGGGCTGAATACAATATGTCACACAGTCAACAGAATACAGATTAGTGAGAGATGCTGCAGGCTGTTCTCCGGATACTGGAGATTATTGTTTGTTGTAACTTTCCCTTTAACTTTCTCCATTTAAATGCGTCATTGGACGAGAGCAAGATTCCCAGTGAAAGGCCAAACTGTGCTAGTAGCAGAGTTAAATGCAGTGTTTATAAGACAGTGCCTCAGGATATGGTGGACAGCTAAAATATTAGAGCAGCTGCTTTCCATTAGTTTCTGGAACATCAGAATTTGTAAAGAGTGAACGGAATTTGGCTGAAGTAGACTCCTTCCAATCTCCCCACCTCTCACACTTAAACCTATGAGATATATAAACTTAAATCAACTCCGCTTAAAGTTCTTCCCTCACAATCTCTGGGTATTGTTTGGGAGAGGGGATGGGATCCATTGAAATTTGAAGTTGTACTGATTTATAATTACCTTGTTTCTGCTGACTACACAAGAGTTGGCAGATAATCACCAATGATCAGGCATTACAATGATCCATTACAATCATTACCTCTCCGGGTCAGCATATTTATATATTTTTCGAGCTACTTTACAACGTTGCAGTATTTGCAATATGTTTCTCAGCTTCATACTTCTGTTGTGACTTCCATTCCCTGCTTCAGATGCACCCCCCCCCCCCTCAGGTGCCATATGCCACAGCCTGGCTGTTTTTAGCTACTCGCCCCAGGAAACTGTGCTGAGAAAGACTAAGAATCACAGAAGGTGGCATTCAGTCTTAGACTCCTATGTAAAGTAGAAAATGTTTACATACTCACATCCCACCATCTTTCAATGAAGCTCTAGGAGTTGCCTCAGGGATGTACTAACAAGCCACCCAATAAGCCCATGTACACAGGTAAATATAGCAAGAACTGGGTTGCCTGTGAATGGAGTCAGGGCAAAGGAGTCAGAAGGAGGTGAAGGGTGGGGGCGGGGGGGAAGAGGGAGGGAGACATGAGCAAAGGAAAAGATTCAAAACTCTTTTGCAAGGCATTTGATAAGGTACCCCATGCAAGGCCTGTTGAAAAAGTAAGGAGGCATGGGATCCAAGGGAACATTGCTTTGTGGATCCAGAAATTTGCCTTCTGCTTGCTCACAGAAGGCAAAGAGTAGTTGTAGACGGGTCATATTCTGCATGGAGGTCAGTGACTAGTGGAGTGCCTCAGGGATCTGTTCTGGGACCCTTACTCTTTGTGATTTTTATAAATGACCTAGATGAGGAAGTGGAAGGATGGGTTAGTTAGTTTGATGATGACTCAAAGGTTTGAGGTGCTGTGGATAGTGTGGAGGGATGTCAGAGGTTACAGTGGGACATTGATAGGATGCAAAACTGGGTTGAGAAGTGGCAGGTGGAGTTCAACCCAGGTAAGTGTGAAGTGGTTCATTTTGGTAGGTCAAGTATGATGGTAGAATATAGTATTAATGGTAAGACTCTTGGCAATGTGAAGGATCAGAGAGATCTTGGGGTCCGAGTCCATAGGATACTCAAAGCAGCTGCGCAGTTTGACTCTGGTTAAGAAGGTGTTTGGTGTATTGGCCTTCATTAATCGTGGAGTTGAATTTAGGAGCCGAGAGGTAATGTTGCAGCTATTTGGGACCCTGGTCAGACCCCACTTGGAGTACTGTGCTCAGTTCTGGTCGCCTCACTACAGGAGGGGTGTGGAAGCCATAGAAAGGGTGCAGAGGAGATTTACAAGGATGTTGCCTGGATTGGGGAGCATGCCTTATGAGAATAGGTTGAGTGAACAGCCTTTTCTCCTTGGAGCAACAGAGGATGAGAGGTGACCTGATAGAGGTGTATAAGATGATGAGAGGCATTGATTGTGTGGATAGTCAGAGGCTTTTTCCCAGGGCTGAAATGGTTGCCACAAGAGGACATCGGTTTAAGGTGCTGGGGAGTAGATACAGAGATGTCTGGGGGATATTTTTTATTCAAAGAGTGGTGAATGCGTGGAATGGGCTGCCGGCAACAGTGGTGGAGGTGGATACGATGGGGTCTTTTAAGAGACTTTTGGATAGGTACATGGAGCTTAGAAAAATAGAGGGCAATGGATATGCCTAGTAATTTCTAAGGTAGGGACATGTTTGGCTCAACTTTGTGGGCCGAAGGGCCTGTATTGTGCTGTAGGTTTTCTACGTTTCTGAAGACATTTTATGGGTAGATGAAGTGAAAATGTTTCAATTTGTGAAAATGCAAGGTAACAAATGACAAAAGCGAAGAATCATTGCTATATCCAAGAAGGAAATCAAAGACATCATTGGAAAATTGCTTGAATTGGAGTATGTTACCATTGAAGTGGTTGGGCTGAAGAGCATAAATTGGAAAGCTTGAGAGAGAGAGAGAGAGAGAGAAGGAAATAAAAAAAGGCATATTGAAAAGGGGAAAGGGAAGCAAGGTGGCAGGAGGACTGTGTAGAGCATAAGCACCTTTGTAGTCACAGTGGGCTGATTGGCCTGCTTCTCCTCCGTCTGAGTCCACACTTCTGTCACCCGTTTTACTGCAAGTCTAAGATTCGATTTCCATGCTTCGTTCCATTCCCTGCATTTTCTGCATTCCACTTTCAAACATTCCTCTCTTTTAGAAATACAGAAAAATCATTTCAGCAGATGTTCCAGGAAGAAAAACAGCAGCACGTTTCAACATTTGAAAGGAAGCCTTCCAATCACCACAACTTTAAAGGCGTCACTCTGGTTGCTTCAAGCCAGTTCTTCGCAGCCTGCTCTTGGGTCAGGATTAAGTGAAAGGGTTGGCCAATCTTCTGGCAAGTGCAGTCAACACTTATTCAGTATTAAGATAAAAGTCATAATAAAATGTGATGTCTGCTCCATGCTCAAATGGGTGTCAGCAATAAAATCCTATGCTGTAGATATGTGAACAATGCACCTAATTAAAAACAAACTGGACTTTTAGGAAATGAACTTCTGTACATTTTGTAATTTGAACCAATTTGATTTGAGAATGTTAACAGTGTACATTAGAAATGGATTACAACTTAAAATTTTAAAGAACACAAATCTTATAGTCTTTATACTGGATTTTGTGTTCTGTACTCATTTTTTTTTAAATGAAGACCAACATTCTTTATTGCCTCCACCTTAAATTTTGGGTTGCCATGGTAGCGTAGTGGTTAGCACAACAGTATTGCAGCTTGTGGTGTTGGAGTTTTATGTTCAGATCCAGCGTTGTCTGTAAGGAGTTTGTGGTGTTGGAAGTTCAGTGTTCAAATTCAACAGTCTGTAAGGAGTTTGCACGTCCTCCCTGTGAACACACGGGATTCCTCAGGGTGCTCCCGTCTCCTCCAACAATCCAAAGCGGTACCAATTAGTAGGTTAGTTGGTCATTGTAAATTGTCCCATGATAATGTGGGGCCCTTGGTTGGTTGGGGTTGACCGTGGATGCCGCGTCCCAGCTGTCTACTTGATATGCAGGCCAGGGCAGTACGACACAGGAAGCAAGCTGTTGCCCATGTAATAAGCTCCTCCTCGCCAGGCAGCTGATGAATCCAAAGCAACAGCAGAGACCGATACGGTTTAGCACCAGTGGCGTCGCAGGAGTTGCCAGGCAGTATCAAACTCAATGTATTATGGACTCCAGCTCAGGATTCTTCCTCGGGGTTTACTCCCAAAGCCAGCACGTTCAAGGCAGCAGAAGTTTGAAATTAGTTTTCCTTCCACTAAGTGAGCCTCCAACCATGGCTAATGAGCCACTCTGCCCAAAGCAAATGGTTTTAAGGTGCTAGGACCCTGCTTTTACCCCTTCTCCTGTCAGTAGAAATGGTTCCACCAGGCTTAGTAGCTAAGCTACACATGAAGACTAGGAGCTGGACTTGGTTGTCTGAGGCTATTTGAGATGCATGCCATTGGGAACATTTAATAGATAGTGGGAATGTATCCCCACTACCTCCCCCAAGGAACCTCTGATCAGGCGAAGGTTAAAGAGGTGGGCTGCTGGGCTGTGGAGCTTGTGGGCCAGAAGGGTCTGTTCCATGCTGTATCTCTAAATAAATATTTGCAGGAGGAGAGCTGAGGATGAGCGATGGCTCATTTTCACTAGACAATCAATTGAAATGAAGCAGTGGATAGGGAAAATATAAGCAAGCCCCTGCCACTTGTGGAAAGCAGAGCAGTTTCTCTCAGTTTAACACAAATTCTGTCTTTGTACTTGTTTCCTAAAAGTACTGATGCTTCTGAAGTGCCCTTGTATCTGTGTCTTTTTGATTACCATCATTTGTGTTCAGTGTCCTCCCTTCCGCGTGTACCCTTCCTCCACTTGGCTGGAAACATAACATGCTGATTTTATATACGCTCCTAAAGGCTTAAAATTTGAAAGAAAAACAATATTCAGACAGTTTTACAAGTGCTGGGCTACATTCCATAAGCAAAGACATTCTGACGATTGGTCTCCTTTATCGTGCCCTAGAAGGCATCTTGTACAGAAGATTTCCAATGTCAGTTTCAGATCTCTCAGACAGCAGCCAAACGTTAATAGCATCGCCCCTTATAGAGTAAAATAAAACCCATTTGAAAAGAACCCAACTGGACACCAAGTTCTCTCTGGAGCCTTGATGAGGTTTCCATAGTGATGAAAAAAAACAGATATAACAGCATTCCTTCCAGACTCTCTAAGAACTAACTTGAGCCTGGAATGTGTGACACATCAGTGATTATCGCACAGAGATACGACACACCAAAAGACTTTAAAAGGACCTATAACTTCACAGAAGCTTGCAATTCATTCTTCTTTCATTGGACTTTTATTCTTATTTGTATTTTTTCACTCTCTAAAATATTTTAGAGAATTTCTTTTAGCTACCTCCAGAAGCTTTGAATTATTTGCTTCAAAAACAGGTTAATCCTAATCTTCACGACAATCCTAGAACATTATACTTTAGTAACAAAACATATAAAAATATAAAACAAAGGGGAGTGGGTGTGATGATAAGGCCCATCAATAAAACTCAATTAATCAACTATTCAAAAACTTGTTTGCCAATTGCAGTAGAATTATTTGCTGGAAGCAGCTATAAAATAGTGACAAGATACTTGCCCTCAGTTTTTCCCAAGCTCTCCAAAGTAAAAATGAACCCATCTTGTTTATTTCTTCTTGGTATGTACAAAGGTCAAACCATTTATAGAGAATACATGATTTTTAAATCTCAATTATTTCCCACCCTTGAGTCGGGAGTTGGGATGCTTATGATCTTGTGGTTTATATCAGTTAGTTAGACTTAAACATAGGAGCCATGATTAAGATGTTTACCCAAGAAACAAACATGCTGTATGGGGGTCAGTGGGAATTCAGCTGGTAACTGCAGAAACAGTTAGATAACAAGGCAAGGCAACATATGGGATAATTGATTGGCTGGTAGCAGAGCACACAAAAGCAGAGAGGTCATACTAGAGTTGAAGGAAATACTACTTAGGTCACAGCTATCATGCTGTGTAAAGTCTGGGTCATCACAGTGTGGGGAAGAGCTGACAGTACAGGAGATAGGAGATGACATTGTCAAGGTTGTGTAAAGAATAGAGAAGACTAAGTGGAGATTTAATTGTGGTGTATAAAATTAAGAGAGCCAGACCGACTGAACAAGAAAGATTATTTATGTTGGTAGGCTAACTTGTGCTGGAGAAACCAAATGCTTCGTCCAAATAATTTCTGGCTGAGGGGGTGGCTCCACAGAGCAGTTAACCAGATTGGGTTTAAATAAAATTGAGTTTAGAAGAATGAGAGAAAATTCACTGGAATATACAACATTTTTACAGACTTGTAGCACAGATGTAGAGGCAATGTTTCTTCTGACTGATATATCATGAACCTGGGACTACAGTTTCAAAATACAGAGCTGGCCTTGGATGAGATGAGAAGTTACTTCTTCACCCAGAAGCAAATAAGTCTGAAATTCTCTGCTGAAAGAACTGTGGAGACTCACTCACAAAGTATGTTAAGAACAATACATTTTAGTTCTCAAGGAAATCAAGGGTTACGGGGTTAGTACAGATAAATGGCCCATAATCTGATCGACTGAGAAAGGTTGCCCGAATGGTCACATGGTGACTGGTACTGGAGACTGTAGGTATCTGTCAATATACACTCAGTGGCCGCTTTATTAGGTATACCTGCCCGTTATTGGAAATATCTAATCAGCCGATCATGTGGCAACTACTCAATGCATAAAACATGGTCAAGAGAGTTAGTCGTTGTTCAGACCACACATCAGAATGGGGAAGGAACATGATGAAAGTGACTTTGACTGTGGAATGATAGTTGGTGCCAGACAGAGTGGTTTGGTATCTCAGAAACTGATCTCCTGGGATTTTCACACCAACAGTCTCGAGTTTACAGAGAATGGTGGGAAAAAAATGAAAAAAAACCCTATTAGTGGCAGTTCTGTGGGCAAAAAGGAGGGAGAGAGGGGGAGGGGGAGAAAGAGAGAGAGAGATAGTTATCAGACTGGTTCAAGCTGACAGGAAGATAGTGGTAACTCAAATAACCACACATTACAACAGCGGTGTGCAGAAGAGCATCTCTGAATGTACAACACATTGACTCTCGAAGTGGATGGGCTACAGCAACACAAGGCCATCAACTTAGACTCAGCATACACTGAGTGCGTATTAATGGTAGGATTTACATAGCAATTTGGAGGATTTTCAATGAAATACTTTGAGGGTTAGAAATCCTGCAGGTTAGAAAGAACACTCTGATTTGTGTTTCAGTCACACTCTGCCACTAAAACACAAATCATGCAGCTTTCAATCAACCAAATGACTGAGCAGGATTCAGGAGTATGGTGTCAAATGGTCTTCCCTAGGTTCGAGTTTATATGTTCTATATTAGCAAGGATAATTCTAAAGAATTTGGTTGAAGTTTTATTATGCAGAGTGTAATGTGGGTCTGGGCATTACTGCCTTAAGGGCAGAAATCCTCAGTGAACTTTACAAAGATGAGCTTTGATGCAGTGATTGAGAGCTGACAGGCAAGATTAATCTGATTGCTTAGAATAGTTAGTTCATTCTCAGCAGGAGTTGCCTCTGCCATTAATTCCCATATTTCCTTAATTGTTATAGCAACTGGGATAAGAGAGCTGACAAAAATGATAAAGTCCAGCACTGAAAATGATTTACTAATGGCAACAACTTGAAAAGTCAAGGAAATATGTTGTAAAGGTATTAATTACTGCAAACAAGGGTGTATGATAATTGGAAATATTACTTAGATGTGCACAGGGTACGGAACACTCATTTATTCTATTATTTGCAATGTAGAATGTTAAGTCCATCTGTCGATGACTTTTAGCATTGACTAATCTATATCCCAAACAAGCGGAGTGTGCCATAACTCCATATCAGCAAGTATTTAAATATTCTACCAGATGAAGATGAGGAGACAGTTACAATTTTTTAGGAATGAATTGCATTAAATAAATTTCCCTTAAACTGACACAAATAACCACATCTTGGCTGACACTCAGGAATGACAAGCTATGATGATATGGACTGGCTACATATGGTAGACAGAAAGATGAAAATTAAATTCCAGTCTTTATTTAGAAAGACATGGATTAATTAGAAACAGTATACATTGGGTCATTTAGAAATTAGCAATGTGCCCAGAGAAAGCTTTTAGACCTTTCCCTTCATTGATGCATTCAAAAACAGCAGCAAATCAAAACACACCAAGCCTCAGTGCTTCACGACCTCCAACCATTAAATCAAACTCAGTTCTTCAAATATTAGTCCAGAAACATACAGGCAATCCCTATGTAACAGCAGCTCAGGTAATGGAAACTCAACCTTACAGAATTCACAAACTGCTACCAAAATATTTGGGATACGAAATAAAAATTCGCTCTAATATAAAGTAAATGTAGGAAAAAGCACAGAATTAATTCTTTTCGACTTGCATTTCTGGGCACATGCACCAATGATGTGACTTCACAGAAAATGCGATACTAACTCGCAAGCCAACCCCAAAATGCACAGGTCGCAGGTAAAGCCAGGAGTCATAAGTATAGAAGGTGATGCAGTAACTACTAGTGGATCATGAGGGTTCATCTTTCAACTGAAGGACATGAAGACCCATAGCTTACGAATCTAACTTTTACTGTAAGAGTAGATCTGCTGTAATAAACATTTGTATAGGTGAGTGTGCAACATATTCTGGGTCAATTGAACTTGTCCACAGATCACATTGCATGTTAGACCCAACAAGCTTGTATTAATTTCCATGTGTAATCAGACTATTGCTGTGGAACATTGAGTGTGCAGTAGAAGAACCAACTTGTGATTGGAGTTAAATATTGAAAAATGTTTCTTAAGGTTTCAACTGTTCTATTATATTAACTTTCACCATGTTAAATTCTTCAGTGTACTAATACACTAAAGGCCTCTCAGTCCTTTTCTCAGATTCTTATATGTACATTTCACAACATGTCACAACATGTTAAAGCATTCAGTATATATTAGACATACAGTCCTTACATATCATGTAATATATATTCCCAACAAATTCTGTGATTAACTAGCAGGTGTGATCTGGTATCTTAATATACTTTATCAGGATTAGGGATGACAGAATCTCATTACTGATTTTCATTTGTCTGTCAGATTTCATTGTAAAATGAGTATTATTCACCTGAGTTTATCTGCTGTGAAAATCACCCTCCTCTCCAGTAGCAGGGAAGCAAAGACTTTAATCAGCTGGCGGATGCTTAGTGAAGAAAAGAGACACTCGAAGTCCACGTGTTCTAATCGGGAGTCCAGGGGCCTGCACAGCTGGATCACCTGAAGGAGACAGATGTCTGTCAGGTCAGTACAACAATTGGCTAAGTTGTTGACCTTCTTGACTTCCTACTTTGCATTGGCTGGTTTACCCCGTGGAACAACCTCACCCTAAACCCAAATCTCCATTCAGAAATCTGACGTTTTTCTACAGAGGATGCTGACTTCAATATTACAACTGTAAAACTTTTAAAGTTGTTTTTGTGTCTTGAAACATGATAATTTAAATGATTATAATAATTAACAATTTTGCCACAATTGTAATTAGATAATTAGTATAAACATGCTACTCATTTTTAGTGCACATTTCTCTCTCTGTACAGAGAATGTTACTGTGAGATGAGTTCAAACACAATTTTCAAACCGGAGCATACAGCATATCAGAGGACCACGTGTTGCATTTAAAACACATCTCAAAGTGACTCAGAAATTTAGAAAACTCCACTGAGTTGCTTTATAATGATAGAGAATGAATGTTTATAATCATTTCTTAGAGCACGAAGAATTTGCTATGAGAGATGTATATTGATGTTAGAAAAGTTGTTACACCATGCACTATTAGATGTGCAATGTCAATAGATTTTTGAAAAAACTAGGTATGAAGATGCTAGTGGAACATTCTAGCCCACAGACAACCTGCAAAACCAAAGTCGTTGCAGAATTACCCAAGTAATTATTCTGCAATATGACATGCTGCGAACTGCCTTCTAAATCATTTCCCATTGTTTTCTTTGCAAACTTTAAATGTATTTCAAACTGGAAGAAAAGACATGAGACTTTGTTGCATCCCAATAACGTGCTGTAAACGATGTGCTTTTTCCATCTGATGCTGTACATAATGCTTATATTCTACATCTCAATGTAAAATTTGAAGAAAACTCAGAGAAATATCTGAATGTTAGGCATATCACATGGAAAAGCCACTCTCGTCCAGCTTACCTCTAGTTCAGGGGTTCTCCACACTTTCATGCCAGGTTGGGAACCCCTTCTCTAGGCCGACGTTCACTCTCCCCACTGCAACCCCTCAGAACATTGTAGTAACATAAGAAAATAGAAAGTAAAACATTAGGAAGCTGGAGGTTTCCCTCACCTCATTTCCTGATCCTGGAAGGAAGTTTTTGACAGTGATGGTTCGCCCCGGGGCAGGGAAAGGTGCTTCCATGATGCTCCTCATGAACGGTTGAACAAGAGCAGGAGAAATCACCCGTCGCTTCTCTACCTCATCCAAGATCTACAAAGCACCATCAAAAATCAGATAGGTTAGTCTGATAACTCATGGAGAAAACATGCCTGGGCTAAAAAAGAACCCATTAAAAGAGATACAAGAACAAATTTCTGGCATAAAAGGTGTTCTATGATCAAATAAATCAAGATTGTACTATCTAACACATGATCTCACAAGTATTGATATTGCTGCCTTAATATTTTGTTCTGTGCAAATACCTTATATTTCAAAGCACAGTGAACAACATCAGGTAGTGTGGATTGGTTGTAATGTTATAATTGAACTGGTATTTAATCAAAATTGACAGTATGTGTAGAGCTGCAGAGACTAGTTCAAATGAAACACAAGGCTGCTTGGGTTCAGGCTTGAATGAACTCAAATGTGAGCATTGCTTTCCCGTTACAGTCCATACCAGCAGGAAATACAAATCAAAAACAGGTAGAAATCAAAGCCCGAAAGAATACATTGACCTTATTACATCACGAAGCAGGTGCTCAACAGGTGAAACTCACTGTATCCGTTCTACCACAAAAGATGCTCGGAGTCTGGCATGCAAATAGGATCTATTAAAAATAGGATCTAATAAAAGTTTAGGTTGCTGTTAAGTGATATACTTTAACATTTTCAGGTCCTTTTAGAAATTGTGAGAAAGGCAAGGTATTAGGATAAGTTTAAGAGGGGAGGCAGAGGTGTAGAATACCCAGGAACCAACTCCAACAATTTAGGCAGGAGATGGACAAATATTCATTCAGAAACAATTCCAGTGAGTAAGTTCTTAACTAAAACTGACTAGCATTGGTACCTTAGAGAAGAGGTTGAAACAGCCCAACCGACTGACGATACAGTAAACCTCCGGTAGACGTTTCCCCTTCCCAGTAGGCTAAAAGGAGGGGAAAAAAACAAGACAATTGAAATGCTGCTGCATAATTTATAATTATCTTAAAACCCTTGATATGATTTTTAATGGGGATCCTACCAGCAGCCGCCGACAATAACCAAACCGTCTGCTCCCATCTTCTCCAGTCAGGACAAATGAAAAGGTTTCACTGTTACAATGGGAAACAAGGAAGGTTTGTTCAAGCATTCCAAGTTGTTGTAAATCATAAAGAGGGTAGAAAAGTTCTGCAGCAAAGTACTAAACTGGAATATTAGTGAACACTAAGATGGGTGGCATCCAGATTCAGCAAGACAAAATTTATCTACAGTCAGACACATGAACATCCTGTAGTTTTCAATGCCATGGACGTTTAAGGTGTCATTTCCTTCAAGTAAAGAAAGAGTGTAAAGTGCTTCATATGATACATGCCTTGTCACAGAGCTCCCAAAATAAAACACCTTCACTGAAGTATATCTTTTTAATAAATTCATTTTTGTGGATTTGGGTGTCACTAGTAACACCCAAAGTAACTGCCCTGCCCTGGAATCCGAACAGGTGTTATGAACTGTCTTTTTGAACATGCAATTCTTCAAGTGTTAGGTAAGGAGTTCCAGGATTTAGACATGGAGATTCATTTTTAAGTCAGACTGGTACATGTCTTAGGAAAAGCGTCTGCTTTACCTGCCCTTCTTGGTAGTACAGTCTTGGCTGATTTTCTGGAATGGCAAGCTACGATGACATAGCTTTGCAGTGCAGCATGAGGGGTTGTTGCACTGTCTTTCAGATGAGATATTAAATGGAGTCTCTATCAAGTCAACATACGAGACAATAAGATACTGTTCAAGATTTTCTATTCTCCTGGCCAAGAATATTCTCAACCAAAACAACTGAAAGAGTTTGTCTGGTTATGCATCCCTTTGCTATTTATAAAATCACATCAACTCATTGCAGTCTTTATTTATGGGGCATCAGTTAATACACTCCAAATGTACATTATTGATTGTGAAATACTGTAGGATATTTGAGGATATGAAATGTGTTGTAAAGACATGTTTTAACCTTAGCAATGTACTGCCAGGAACACAAAGAACCAATGGCTTCCATACAAACTTGAGAGATTTCCTCAATAACATTTAATGCATGTTATTTAATGCTCGATAACACCCATTTAATAATAAACATTGTTCAGGTGATTTATATAGGTTCAAGAAGAAAAGTTGCAAAAATTAGAGCACTCGTTCATTTGTTGCAAATGGATTTCACCCTTTTCCAGCCATTCCCTCAAATATCCCAATCAAATTGTTGAGAATCATGATCAAAAGTAATCTAAAAAAAAATAAGCAAATCACACAAAATGCTAGATGAACTCAGCAGGTCAGGCAGCATCCATGAAAAAGAGTACAGTCGACCTAATGAAGGACTTTGGCCCAACACAAAAACTGTGTACTCATTTCCATAGATGCTGCCTTGCCTGCTGAGTTCCTCCAGCATTTTCTGTGCGTTGCTTTGGATTTCCAGCAGCTGCAGATTTTTGTGATGCTACGGAAGTATATACCTGGTAAACTCAGAAACAGGAGTCCAGTCTCTGGCATCAGGAAAGCAGAATTGTGGAATGACTTTTAACTGATCTTCTGTTTCCCGCATAAACTTGAATGGTTTATCCAGCTGAATCACAGAGGAAAAGGAAGCATTAGATACCATTGAGGTTCTCCACACAATGCATCAGGATGCACATACACATTCCCAGTACATAGCTGCCACAGGGGCAACACACACACGCGCGCACGGATAATTTGAAAATCAAGGATTGCGGTTTTGTTGATATTCAAGATCCAAGACGGTTTATTGTCATTCTTCAGTATGTGAGTGTAAAGGAGAATTAAATGATTATTACTCGGATCTGAGGCAGCTTAAAAGAAACCACAATAAGCATAAAGAATACAAAAAAAAATTTAAAAGTAATCCTATAACTGTTACGTATGTAGACTGATTGTATGTACATTAAGTGTGCTAGGTGATGTGTGGGTGCTGGGGTGTGTTAATAGTTGGAGGTGTTGATCAGCCTGATGGCTTGGAAGAAGTTGTGGGAAAGTACTGAGATTAAGTATCAGCCATGATTTTATTGGATGGTGCAGCAAGGAAGAGGGGTTGACTGATCTCTCCTAGTTCTAATTTTTATACTATAATTTCTCTGAGAAATACTTTACACGTTAAAGGTGCAAATTTGGCCTATGTTAAAGATGTGTATGAACTGTCCTTGCCCAACAACACTGGTATGTTATAGCATGTGCCTGCCTTTCACACTAACGTTCACCTCTGGGAGTCAATCAGCAGGTGCCCAACCCCAGGAAAATGTGGTGTTGTAAAAGAACACTGTATTTGAAACAGCTAACGTGTTTTTGCAGTGCAGATTGCTCCAGAACAGTCCCTGAATGAAGTAAAAGAAACAGCACCATCAGGAGTGTAATCAATTGAACTGACAAGGAGAGAAGGAAGCCTGTAAAGAGCCACTTACTGCAGAAGCAAATTCAATAAGTGAATTATGTTTTTAAGAGAAATCGAATGCTTAGGAACAATCTTCAAGCTTTCTCTTTCCGTTAATGCATGGCGATTTATCGTTGACTACCCTCCACTCACCTCCAATTACTGTATCAAAAGTCCATTTAACAGATTTGAAAAATCCATAAGCTGTTCAATACGCCAGCCCTCTGGAAGAAATGGAAGACAGAGAAAGGAAGAGATCTTTCTCTAAACTCAAGCACCTTCTCACCTTCAGAGGAAACTGCTGGGTGACCTCAGGGACATACGCACTACTTCCCTTCTTCATGTGGAGCGCGACCACCACAAAGAACTCAAATAGCTGCCACTCCTGGAACTCAATGAGATCTCTCTCCAAGGTTCGGTAGCGACTCTTCTGCTTCAACAAGGACTTCACCAACACGAGACGCTGACTGTGAGCTGTCAGTGGAGGAAGGGAAAGGAATTAACTGGAAAACTAAGCAAACACTGCAGATGCTGAAAATCTGAAATGAAAACAGAAAGTGCTGGAAAGGTTCCAATATTAGATGTCAGACCTGAAGTGTTAACTCTATTTCTTTCCATAGATACTACCTGATCAGCTGAGTGTTCTCAGAATTTTCCATGTTATTATAGGAATTAGTTTAATTGAATCTAATTATGTTTCTGTTTTACTAACAAATAAAATGCCTATTACTTAACAGAATAAAGTATATTATGTTATTTAACTTCTGAGTAGCAGCTATTCACAAATATAGATTCACTGTGAGGGATTAAAGAGATTGATCTGCTGAGTTCATTGTCCTCGGCACAACAGACATTACACACACACAAAATGCTGGTGGAACTCAGAAGGCCAGGCAGTGTCAATGGAAAAGAGTACAGTGAATGTTTCAGGCCATGGCTCTTCATCAGGACTAGAGAAAAATAGATGAGCAGTCAGATTTAGGTGGGAGGAAGGGAGGAAGAAACACAAGGTGATAGATGAAACTGGGGAGAAGGGGTGAAGTAAAGAGCTGGGAAGTTGATTGGTGAAAGATAAAGGGCTGGAGATGGGGGAATCTGATAGCAGAGGACAGAAAGCCATGGAAGAAAGAAAAGAGGGGTGGAAAACCAGAGGGAGAGAGGTGATGGGCAGGTAAGGACATGAGGTGAGAGAGGGAAAAGGGAATGTGGAATGGCGAAAGACGGGGAGTGGTGGGGGCACCACCAGGTTGAGAAATCGACGTTCATGCCTTCAGGCTGGAGTCTACCTGGACAGAATGTAAGATGCTGCTGCTCCAACCTGAGTATGGCATCATGACAGCAGTAGAGGAGGCCATGAACTGACATGTCAGAAAGGGAATGGGAAATGGAGTTAAAACAGGTGGGTGCTGGGAGATCACGGACAGAGCCTAGGTGCTCCCCGAAGCGGTCTCCCAATCTACGTCATGTCTCACCGATACACAAGATACCTACATGCTTATAGATCAACTACTGGAATTAAATAAGTTCCAGAAAGCCAGGAGTCACATGATGCAAAAGAAATTATTTCACTTCCAATGGGCTTTGATCACCTTTGGGGAGGGGTAGAGAGGTGAGGTATTAAAGCAAATTCACTGGAATTATATCTTCTCCAAAATCCGCTCAGTCTTCTTTGTACAAATGATGATTTTCCTGTCCAAGGAAATTACACAATTGCTGACTGGGCCATGATGCTCAAGTCCGACATGATTGTGGGGAATCAGATGGACCAGCCAGCCAGCCTTTTCAAAATCCATTAGTTTCATAGGTTCGTAGGACCAGCAACAGGTCAAAAGAAGTCAGCTATAAAACATCCAGTTGCTCTGACTCACACAGTTGGACTCTTGATTAGCAGTCATAGCAATTATAAGCAGTTATTTTTTAAGTACGTATTCTGATCTTGCCCCACTAATTCACATGGCTCCTACCTCCATCCCTGTTCTTAAGGTAGCCCTTCAACCATCTTTGCCTGAACATTTTGTAATTATTCGGAACAATTTTTCTATATCTTAACATCCAATCTTAATTTGGATTGATTTTAAAGTCTTTACTTGGCCTCTGTAATAAATGCAATCTGAAAATGCCCAGTATTAAGGTGCCCCACAAGAAGTTCTGCACTTCCCCTCTACACCCTGACTGGGGCAACACTACAAGTACAATTGACTGTACAAGTAATTTCTCATCCAACAAGGGCTACAATTTTTAAAAATGTGACCGAGCTTTAAATTTTCAAACCACGCCCAGGAGCCCTGCAGACAGTCTACAGTTAATGGGCTTCTGGCCACCAAATGTATCTGATGCTACTGTATTCAACCAGGGTTCTGAGGACTTTGTTACATTAGTGCAATGGGTCTGGATCTAATTGAAACTGATCTCTGTAACTCTAAGAAAGCTTTGGAATGCAGGGAACATTAAACAATAGTGAAGAAATTTATTAGTAATCAGAATCAGATTTAATATCACCAGCATGTCATGAAATTTATTAAGGTTGTGGCAGCATTATAATGCAATACATGATAATAAAAGGAAAACTATGAATTACAGTAAATATGTATATCAAATAGTTTAAGTAGTGCAAAAGCTTAAATAATACTGTACAGAAATTAGCTTACCTTTAAGTTTTTCTTCAGTCTCACTGTCAGTTTCACTGTTTTCATCTGTAACTAAATTGACACAAGTTGCCTTATGAAGGAACAGCCATTAACATATTGCTAATTTTATCTCAGGAAATCTCAGTCTTGCGTAACGTATTTAATCAGATTCATCCCTACCAATTTCTTCCACAAATGAATCCCATGGCCCCTTCAAGAATTTACTTTAATGCCCCAATAGCTCAATAATCCTGGGAGAGGAAGTAGTAATGATAATGGATATTTTGTAATAGGAACTGGAAGATGTAATACTACTCATGTTGACTTCCACACTTTTCCAAACTTCTGAACTGTGATTTGATTTACACACATGAAATGAGGTCAAGGTTAATGGGCTTCCTCCATAACACATCCTTAAACAGCTTGAATAATCATTTGCTTTATTTGAAAATGTTCCTTTTAGCAACTACTGGAATGTGTTTTGCCTAATTGGTACCATTAGTAGGGATAGGAGAAAATACTTCACTGATCAATCATTCCTTCACTGGCACTATCCAAAAGAAAATGTTCACAGAAATTAACTGACAAGTTCAAATGTAAGAAGTAATTCCACATTAAAACTGTGTTGTGTCTAAATACCTACTATGTTATCCAAGTGAACTGCAAGTAGACCACATCTCTAAGTGGTTTCTCTACCTCTAATTCACATGCTCATGGAAACCAAAATTAATTTAATGACAATATTTCAGTGTTCAAATAATCAGAAATTCCAAAATATAAGATAACACAGTTTAATACTATTGTTCAGCTGAGACTCCTAATTCTTAATTACACTTCCCCTCACACAGTCTTCATCCCTGCACCCAGCCACTTAAACCCCATCACAAGGTTATGTTTTAATGAGAAGCAAGTTTAGCAGATAGGTCTTAAAGGGACATGCCACAATGCATTCCACACCCTTCCTGCTATAGGGAGGTGAAATTATGGGAGGACCTGGGAGTAGGGAGAGGTTTATCAGAAGGATCTCTATATGTCAGTGAAGAACTTTGCACATAGGAGTCATGCTCTCTGATAGGACATTGCCTGGGAAGTCTTTAAACTATTGTATCACATAAACACAATCCATGAAAGTCTACATTTTGGGAAAGGTGCCTGTTGGGTTTCTCCTGTGGGCTGAAAGAGAAGTATATGGTTTTAACATGTATAAAATTGGAATAACATTCCTAATGCAGGAGTGAACAGCAAACTTTAAGACGGGGCACTGACCAACAGCAGCAATGGACAATAATCTTGAGCCTATGAAGCCAAAGGTTCCACTTTCTCCTCCTACCCCTCCTCACAGCCCTCCACCCTGCTCTCATGACTACACCCCTCCCCCACCTGAAACCACCACGGTGGGCTTCACAGCTGAACAGGTGAGAAGACAGCTGAAAAGTCTCCACCCAAGAAAGGCTGCAGGCCCGGATGGAGTCAGCCCCAGAGTGCTCAAAGCCTGTGCCTCCCAGCTATGTGGAGTACTTCACCATGTCTTCAACCTGAGCCTGAGTCTCCAGAGGGTTCCTGTGCTGTGGAAGACGTCCTGTCTCGTCTCTGTACCGAAGACGCCGCACCCCAGTGGCTCCAATGACTACAAACCGGTGGCATTGACCTCCCACATCATGAAGACCCTGGAGAGACTTGTTCTAGAGCAGCTCCGGCCTATGGTTAGGCCACACTTAGACCCCCTCCAGTTCGCCTATCAGCCCTGACTAGGAGTTGAGGATACCATCGTCTTCCTGCTGAACTGTGTCTACGCCCACCTGGACAAGCCGGTAAGCACTGTGAGGGTCATACTTTTTGACTTCTCCAGTGCAATCAACATCATCCGCCCTGCTCTGCCGGGTGAGAAGCTGGCAGTGATGCAGGTGGATGCTTCCCTGGTGTCATGGATTATTGATTACCTGACTGGCAGACCACAGTACGTGTGCTTGCAACACTGTCAGACAGAGTGGTCAGCAGCACTGGGGCTCCACAGGGGACTGTCCTGTCTCCCTTTCTCTTCACCATCTACACCTCGGACTTCAACTACAACAAAGTCTTGCCATCTTCAGAAGTTCTCTGATGACTCTGCCATAGTTGGATACATCAGCAAGGGTGATGAGGCCGAGTACAGGACTACGGTGGGAAACTTTGTCACATGGTGTGAGCAGAATCATCTGCAGCTTAATGTGAAAAAAAACTAAGGAGCTGGTGGTGGACCTGAGGAGAGCTAAGGCACCGGTGACCCGTTTCCATCCAAGGGGTCAGTGTGGACATGGTGGAGAATTACAAATACCTGGGGACACGAATTGACAATAAACTGGACTGTTCAAAGAACACTGAGGCTGTCTACAAGAAGGGTCAGAGCCTTCTCTACTTCCTGAGGAGACTGAGGTCCTTTAACATCTGCCGGACGATGCTGAGGATGTTCTACGAGTCTATGATGGCTAGTGTTATCATGCTTGCTGTTGTGTGCTGGGGCAGCAGGCTGAGGGTAGCAGACACCAACAGAATCAACCAACTCATTCATAAGGCCAGTGATGTTGTGGAGGTGGAATTGGACTCTCTGACGGTGGTGTCTGAAAAGAGGATGCTATCCAAGTTGTATGCCATCTTGGACAATGTCTCCCATCCACTCCATAATGTACTGGTTAGGCACAGGAGTACCTTCAGCCAGAGACTCATTCCACCGAGATGCAACACTGAGTGTCATAGGAAGACATTCCTGCCTGTGGCCATCAAACTTCACAACTCCTCCCTTGGAGTGTCAGACACCCTGAGCCAATAGGCTGGTCCTGGACTTATTTACACTTGGCATTATTTACCAATTATTATTTAATTATTTATGGTTTTATATTGCTGTATTTCTACATTATTCTTGGTTGGTGCGACTGTAACAAAACCCAATTTCCCTCAGGATCAATAAAGTATGTCTGTCTGTCTGTGACTGTGTTCCTGACCTCTGACGGCAAAGCAGTCAGGAATCGTACAAGACCATGTTTGCAGTCAAAGAGAAATAATATCATTCAATCAGCATTGTTTCAGTGAAACAGGCTTATTGCAAACTCTTGGCTCTATGAGTGATAAACTTTTGTTTTCAAACCAGTAGCTTGTAAACTAAGTTGGAGACAAATATTGCATGTTGCAATAATATTGGTGACATTGGGGTGAGGAGTATGGAAATTGGTGCTGGAGATAAAAGGTTTTAGATCAAATGGAAATCCTGGAGATAAATTTTTTGAATGGACATTTTTACAAAGTGCACAATATTTCTCCATTATGCATGAAGCTAATTTCCAACTACAAGGGATTGTTATTTTTGGAATTGTACAAATGAATTCCTATTCCCATGTGTTTAACAGCTGATGACTACATCCTCTTAATAAACATAAAAATAACTTTGCGGCATTTATCTATTTTTTATTCTACATACAGTAATTAATCTGTTCACTTAAATTGGATGACACAATAGGGATTGTGCACAAGCCTTACCTCTTCCTGTGTTGGCCTCAGAAGACTGAGTGATTCGTCTTACTTTCTTCCTCCCCCTCCTAGCCTCGTAGATTGCATTAATCTTCAACACCACCTGCATTTGAAAACAATGAGAATTCAACCGAAGGATCAACAATGCTGCGTTGAAATTGCTGCTGAGCAAACTTAGTCAGATTCAACCAGAGTTCACATCTGAGGCTTAATGCTAAATCCTAATACTGGCGATGATGAGAAATAGACCCGGTTTCTTATCAAGACCAAACTATTGGACAGTAACAACTTCACAAATGAGGAGGTCATCATTGACCATGGCTATGCAGATTCTCAGTAAATATAAATGGTAGCTCTGAAGCGAAGATACTAGACAATTCACGTGGGCTCCAGTTAAGCTTCATTAGTTGCTGTGGATATTTCTGGAAAATGGCCAAACAAGGTCAAAAATGGAAAACGGTCAAAACTCTATCCCAATCTTAGCTGATGGCAATCAGTGACCCTGCTGATAAATCCTGATCATGATTAAAACAACACTCAGACTAACCAAACAAAATCTGTAAGAAGTTACAGACCTTGGGGATCTTTCTTCTCCTTCTTAATAACTGAGAATCTCCTGCCAGGCTCTGTGTGTCATCTGGACTGCTTGGGGTAGAAGGCGGGCTGGCTTTTGGTGGCGAGTTAATGCCATCTTTACTGATTTTTCTGATATCCAGCAATTTGAAACTTCTCCTGTCTGAGGAGTGTCGAAAGAGGGAGGAAGTTTTCAAAGGAAGCTGTGAAAACAGAGCAGATCTCCACATTAATCATCAAAGATACAACGGAAAGCACAGAGCTGACTCGGTAACTCGACCAACACAGCAGTTCCAGAATACAACCAATCCAATCAAATCCAATCGAAAATAAAATTGAAGTTATGCTAAGCAGATGGTCCTCTATTTTAAAAGCAGTTCCTGAAAAAGTTATGCCTTCAAGCAGTCCCATGTTGCTGATCCTCTTGGGCCTGCCAGCCTTGTGTGGTCGGATCAGCAAATGCATTAGGTTCTCATTTGGAAGGTCTGCGGTTTATTTTGGAAAGCGCTGGATTTCTCTTCAAAACACAATATTCAAAAAACAAAATCTCCTGCTTGTCAATGAAGTTTCATTCACATCATGAGCCCGTTTTGATTTGGTGTACTTAAATGGTGCAATAGAGGACTGTGCTTTGCAAGGTTTCCCAGAAAATAGCAGACTGGACTTGTCCAATACAAAAACTCTCCAGACAACAGTGGATGTGACAAAATGAAGATTGAACTTTGAATCTAACCAAAGTAAATTTATTGTCAAAGTGCATATACATCACCATATACAGCCCTGACATTTCATTTTCCTCCGGGCATTCACAGTAAATACAAAGAAACAGAGTCAATAAAAGACCACAACCAACAGGATGGACAAACAACTAATGTGCAAAAGACAAAAAAAACTGTGCAAGTACAAAAAAAATGCAATAAATATCGAGAACATGAGATGAAGAGGCCTTAAAAGTGAGTCCATAGGTTGCGGGAACAGCTCAGTGATGAAGTAGGTGAAGCTGAGTCAAGTTATCCCCTTTGGTTCAAGAGCCTGATGGTTGAGGGTTAATAACTGTTCCTGAACCTGGGGGCACAAGCCCCAAGGCTCCTGTACCTCCTGGCAGCAAAGAGGAGAGCATGGCCTGGGTTGTGGGGTCCTTGATGGAATGAAGTTTATTTCACATCGTGAGCGCGTTTGACTCGCTGTACTTAGATTGCTGCAAAAGAGGACAGTGCTTTAAGAAAAGCAGACTGAGCTTGTCCATCCACAAAAATGGATGCCGTTTTCCTGCAACAGAGCTCCATGTGGACGTGTTCAATAGACTGGAAGGCTTTCGCAGAGATAGACTGGGCAGTATCCTCTACCTTTTGTAGAATTTTACCTTCAAGGGCATTAGTATTTCCATAGCAGGTTGTGATGCAATCAGTCAATATACTCTACCACACATCTATACAAATTTGTCAAAGTTTAAGATGGCATGCCAAATCTTCACAACTGCCTAAGGAAGCAAAGCTGCTACCATGCTATATTTGCAATAGCACTTGCATGCTGGACCCAGGACAGATGCTCTGAAATGATAACACTGAGGAATTTAAAGTTGATGACTCTCTCCACCTCTGATCCCCGCGGCTCATAGACTTCTGGTTTCCTCCTCTGAAGTCAATAATCAGCTCCCGGTCTCACGGATACTAATTGAGAGGTTATTGTTCTGGCACTAATTAGCCGCATTTAGAATCTGCCTCCTAAATGCTAATTCATCACCATTTTTGATTCGGCCAATGACAGTGGTGTTGTCAGCAAACTTAAATATGGCATTGGAGCTGTGCTTGGCCTCACAGTCATAAGTATAAAGTGAGTAGAGCAGGGGGCTAAGCACACAGCCTTGTGGAGCACCTGTGCCGATAGTGATTATGGAGATGTTGTTGCCAATCCGAACTGACTGGGGTCTGCAAGTGAGGAAATCAAGGATCCAGTTGTACACAGATGTATTGAAGCCAAGGTCATGGGGTTTATTGATTAGTTTTGAGGGATGATAATGTTGATTATCAAGCTGTAGTCAATGAAGAGCATTCTGATGTATGCACCATCACTGTCCCGATGTTCCAGGGTTGAGTGAAATAACATCTCCTCTTCACTGACAATCAAAACTGATGCACCTCGAGGATGCATGCTTAGCCCACTGCACCATTCTTTCTACACCCATGATTGTGTGGCTCAAATGCCATCTATAAATTTGCTGATGACACAACTATCGTTGGCAGAATCCAGATGGTGGCAAGGAGGTATACAGGATCAACTGATTGACTGTGTCACAGCAACAACCTTGCACTCAGTAAGACCAAGGAACTGATTATGTACTTCAAGAAGGGGAAGTCGAGGGAACACATGCCAGGACTCATCAAGGGATCAGAAGTAGAAAGGGTGAGTAGTTTCAAGTCCCTGCGTGTCAACATCTCTGAAGGTCTATCCTGGGCCCAACATATTGATGCAATCACAAAGAAGGCATGACAGCAGCTATACTTCAATAGGAATTTGATGAGAATTGGCCTGTCACCAAAGACAAATTTCTACAGATGTATCAGAGAGCATTCTAACGAGCCGCATCACCATCTGGTATGGAGGGGCCACAGCACAGGATCAGAAAAAGCTGTAGATAGTTTCAAACTCAACCAGCCCTATCATGGGCACTAGCCCCCTAGTATCCAGGGCATCTTCAAAAGGCAATGCCTCAAAATAAGTGGTATCCATCATTAAGGACCCTCATCACCCAGAACATGCCCTCTTCTCATTGCTATCATCAAGGTGGAAGGACAGGAGCCTGAAGACACACACTTTAGAAACAGCTTCTTCCCCTCCACCCTCAGAATTCTGAATAGACAACGAAATCAAGAACTCCACCTCAGTATTTTTCCCTCTCTTTTGTACTACTTATTTAACGTAAATTTCTTCTTTTATATTTACTTTGTATTGCAATTTATAGTTTTTATTAATATGTATTGTGATGTACTGCTGCTGCAAAACAACAAATATCACAATGTATGTCAGTGATATTAAACCTGATTCTGAAGAGCCAATGGAAATGGCATTTCTGTAGACCGGTTCTGCCGGCAGAAAATTGGAGCAGATCCAAGTCGCTTCTCAGGCGAGAGTTGATGTGCTTCATCACCAACCTCTCAAAGTACTTCATCAAGTGGATACAAGTGCCACAGGACGATAGTCATTGAGGCAGGTTACCACGCTCTTCTTGGGCACCAGTCTAACTGAAGCCTGCTTGAGACCTCAGACTGCCGAAGCCAGAGGTTAAAGATATTGGTGAACATCCCAGCCACTTGATCAGCACCAGATCATTAGTACTTGGAAAGGTACCATGTCTGGGCAGGATGCTTTCCATGGGTTCACCCTCCTGAAGGAGGCTCTCATGTTGGCCTCAGAGACTGAAATCACAGTGTCAACGGGAGCTGTGCTAGATCATGAATGTGCCTCCCCTGTTTTGACAGTCAAAGTGGGCATAAAAGGCATTGAGCTCGTGTTGTCACCTACGTCACGGTTTCACTTTGTAGGAGGTGATAGCATTCAATCACTGCCACAGCGGTCAAGCATCCCTCAGTGATTCAGAATTGGTGCTTTACAGGTGAGATAGCTTTCTGGAGGTTGCACTAGGACCACTTGTACAAATGCCACTGATCTGGCCCTCAGCATGGTTCAATCAGGACCTCCGGTTGAGGAAAATTCTGAATGACTTTGAGGAGACATGCTCGTCTACAACTGTTTTTATAAAGTCCAACAACCATGGCTTAGTCATTCAAGTCCTCTGACGAGTCCTTGACCGTGACCCAGTTCACTGACTCAAAACGCAAAAATAAACTGCAGATGCTGTGGATCAAAGAATACGTACACAACGCTGGAAGAACTCAGCAGGTCAGGCAGCATCCGTGAGATTCCTGATGAAGGGTGTTCTTTTCTCACGGATGCTGCCTGACCTGCTGAGTTCTTCCAGCGTTGTGTACGTATTCACTGACTGAAAGCAGTCTTGTAGCTGCTCCTCTGCCTCTCACAACCACCTCTTTGTTCTCCTTATTTCTACAGGCTTGCCCTTTATTCTCTGGCTGTATGCAGTATTCTATGGTGATTAAGCAATGTTTCTATCCAGGTGGCAAAGATAAACAGTTATTCCAGTTGTGTTACCTTTGTGGGTGTGTCTGGTCTGTTTTCTGTTGGGGATCCTGGTTTGGGGGTGGAGCCAGCTGAAGAAAGATGGACTTGGATGCACTGTTTCCCTAGTGGGTGCCTGTCTGCAGATTCTATATCTTCATAAGGATTTTCCTTGGGAATGTCTGTGATATAAATAAAAAAATAATAGCAACAAATACGTTATCTTTTTCAGCTCAACAGAATGGTGATTGTTTCTAATTTTCAATCATCCTATGTCTCAATGTTAGTAACTTTCATAGTTATTCCCATTATTGCTGATTTGGTAAATCACCTCTCATTTTGGAAATTAGACCATGATTGCCAAAGTGATTAATGGCATTATATTCCAATGGTGACATGTTACTTTTCTTTGGAACTCTGCTCATCAACACTTATCCAATGATTTTAAAGACGGTTTGTCAAGGTACCTTACATCTGAAAAAAACTTGAAAACCAAAATATCTAATTTATTTCAATTAATTTTGTCACAGTTTTGAACTAAATCAGAAACTCAGGTGCTGTCAGAGATCCATGCTGTATCATTCTTACTCTTACACGTGACTCTTACTAATACACTCTTCAGAAACCAGCAGCCTTCAAACAAACCAAACTTCATTGTTGTTAGAAGAGTGAACAATGATTTTATCTATTCACCTATTTTGATCAAGCAAACATGTTCTTCATGTCTTCAGAGACTTATTTAGTTTCATATATTAGTAAAACAAGAAAATAGTGTGACTTCGCCTTCTTGAGCTACCGCAGCCCTGCAAGGAGAGGTACCTTCTCAGAGTTCTCAGTTAGGGAGTTCCAGGTTTTTGCCCCAGCAGAAAGGAATGGTGATTTTATTTTTCAAGTAAGAATGCCGTGTGACGGAGAAAATTTTCTACTGGTTCCAGATGACATTTACCACCTTGGAGAACAATGGTTGGAAGTGCTATGAATCAAGCTCATTGTAGAAGCTTTGTAAAAGGACCTCCAGTGTCCTGGCAGAAAAAAGGGGGGTAGATGATGAACCCAAGAAATTCCTCCAGTGAAAGCCTCTAACAATCAGAGCCATGTTATGTTTCTTACTTCCTCTGCAATATTTCTTTTCTTAAATATAGTTTCCCCAATTATACTCTTGATTGCTAGGCTAAAAGTTTTGGCTCTATTCTTTGAGAGCTTCAACTGCACCTTTCTTCCACTTGGAGCTGACATTAAGATTTACTGAGCTCTTAAGTCACATATTCCATTCTGGAAGCCCCTTTCTTTCTCGGCAATTCAAGTCCTTACATTGGTACAATTCAAGCTTTGCATCATGTCCTGATGAAGGATCTCGGCCCACAACATTGACTGTTTATTCCCATCCATAGATGTTGCTGGACCTGCTGAGTTCCTCCAGCACATTGTGTGTGTTGCTCTAGATCTCCAGCATCTACAATACCTCTTATGTCTCCAATCATGTGATTACAGCTGCTTGGTAATCTTAATTTCTTTTCTTACTTTATACCTACTTTGTTCAAATTCCTTTTTAATCTGGTATTCCTGAACTATTTCAACCCATTTCAAATATTAATCATTTTCAAGTTTGGCCAATTAGCCAATCCAAGTTATTGGCACAGTACAAATCCAGTATTTTATCCAGGACCACAAGATTGGATTCTCAGCAACGACAGTGGTAAGTTGGAGAATTGAGTTCACAGACCCCGAAGCTTACCCAGGATATCCTCATATATGTTCTCTTCTGATAAAGCGCAGTTCAGTGCCAACTTTGATTGAGCATACCAATCCACCTGCCCATTTCTGCAGAAATTAGGAGATTGAAGCCTTTGAAGGTCTTTTACATCTTCAAATTCAAAAGATTTCCGACTGTATCAATAAAAGCACATGACAGATTTAATTTATATCTCAGTTAAAAGCATTTAGAATATTACTTTATGCTTTGTACATTTATAAAATATGATATAACACTGAGGAAAAAAAGGAACTGAATTTAGAAGACTTTGAAACACTGATGAAATAGGCAGGCAGTGGTAAACATGCAGGGAACATGAAGTAATGCATTTGAACAGGAGAATGGGCAGAAGCAATACAAACTAAACTACCATAGGGACCTTTGTAAAAGATGTTACATGGGAAAGGGATGCTTATACTGAGAAAGCCATAGACTGGGAAACTGAACAAGCGTGGGCCAATCTTTTTCAATGCCATGAAATAATCACGTCCAGAAAAAGAAGCTGATTATTAGCAGGCTAGGATGCAAACTCGGCTTACTTGAAGTGCTCCTGCATGGCTTTCAGTTTTGTCCTTAAGTTGAACAAAACAGGATTTGGTAGTACACACCTGCATATTTAACTGGTGGATACTGTGTTAAATGCAATGGCTTACAGAGAAATTTTGTTTGAGGTGGGAACAGAGGCATCCTTACTAGGGGGTTTTGGTGGCCACACTTCAAAAGCCCTTGACTGCGGGAGGAGGGGAATGACAAGGGCAGATGGACAGCCTGCCAGAAGGAAGATGGAGGAAGGGTGCAGAGCATTTTGAACAGGTTTTCCGGAAATATTTTTCCTACAATGACAGAGCTTGGGGAGAGAGTCTGCTTCTCGAAGAAGTTTCTCATGGACCTCTGTCACATCCTCCAGCTACACCCACAAGTAAACGGCAAGGTGAGAACCACATATTAATGGCATTGAAAGTGATGACTGTGCTGAACTTTCAAGCTCATGGCCAGTGGCAGAGGTGCAAATCACACCTTGCAATCTCCAGCACTGATTTCAGGAGTTGACTATAGAAGAGAGCAAAGATCTTCACCTCAGTAGCTAGAGAGAATCAGAGCAAAAATGGGATAGTGAGAATTCAAAAGGTACAAGTAGTTGTTGACTTTACATGGAGGCCTCCACATAAGAGCCTGCAATATCCAATTAAAACTCTTTCAATATGTAGCCAAACTCCAACCATGGCTAGGAGATGATAATGGTCCATACCCAAGGAGTAGCCTCCATGCTTTCAACTTGAGGTAGGCTGTTATTTTTGTACCTGCTATTTTTCAGCCATCATCTCAGACTCGGCCTTTTGGTAGCAAAGACAGTGAGTCGTTATGACCTAAAATGAACTGCTGGGATCATATCAAGCAAAACTCAACAAATACTCCAAGGGAAACTTAAGAGAAAGAGTGGGGCAGCTTGGTTAAGAAGTCAACATGAGCTGCAGAAGAGAATGCGGATGTCCCTCTGAGAGCAACATTCTTATTAGGCCTTTTCTAATTGAAACTTCCCATCTGGCAACCCAGCAGCACTCTTGTCAGACCACTCCTGAAGTTAGGAGTTCCTTGTGCTGAAGAATGAAGTCATGAATTTCAGGCAGACGCTATTTCACATCATCCGCAGAGGTTCAGGCCTGTGCTTATGCTGGTTTCCATGGCGTGAAGCAACTGAGAGTACAAGACTCCCCCCCCCCCGCCCCCAATAGGACCCCAGTCTGTTGCCAGCTAAACCCCCAGCATTTTGCTGGTACCCATTTTCAGCTGGGTGGACTGGAGCAATGTGTGTTTAACTGCCTTGCCCAAGGACACAACGCGCTGGGGCTCGAACTCATGACCTTTGGATCACTAGTCCAATGCTTTAACCGCTTGGCCACGTGCCACACTGTCTGTACTTGGTATTCTCACATTTTCCCCTCCACCTTTTACATTCCTTCACATCATTACATGAACACTGCAGGTTTGTACATGACGATTTAAGATGGTTTTTCCTATCCCACTAGGACCAATCTTTCTAAGCCTTTCTTACCGGTTATCTTTCGAGTTTGACCTCAGTCTGCCATTTAGCGCTCCTGTGCTGACAGTAGGGGGAGGTGTCAACGGAAGTGGTGGAGGGACGACAGGCAAGTCTGGCAACTGCCGAGTGCTCTTCCTTAACACACAGAGGCCAGCTATTCTGTCAGTCCCATACTCAAACGTTCGTCTAGGCTTGGGCACAGGATTCACTGTAAGGTCATGATCAGGAGTTCCGGGTTCTGAGTAAACATTCTCCACATTTCTGATTTTACAGCTGGCCCAGGTGACCGTCACCTTCTCCACAGTCCCAAAGATAGGTTCGCTTGCTTCCGAGTCAGAATTGGATTGAATATGCTTACGCTTGAGCTCTGAGCTGCAGCTGCCATCCTTTTTCTCTTTAGAGGGCGAGGCTCCCTGGGTGGCCAGTGCCTTTTGAAGTCTCTGAGGTGTATAATAATCACCTGGTAACTTAAGCTGGCTCACTGAATCTTCCTTCACCTTTTCCTCCAGCTTCTTAATGTGACTCAGTACTGTTGTCCTCTCTCTTGTCAAGGGTCTTGTCGTGGCAAACTTTGTGCACACAGCTTCTTTTTGTTTTCCACAAACTTCAATTATATCCGACTTTATCTCATTCTCTTTGCCCTCATGCAACCTACTTTCAGCCTCCAAACTCCTTGCTTTCTCTTCATCTACCTTGTATTCATTTTCTTTCCCAGAATCCTTGCTTTCTAAATTCCAAATATTCACATGTTCATCTTCAGCCTTCTTAACGACATTCCCATCAACCAACTTCATTAGCTCAGACTTCCCATCAAGTTCCTTGGTTCCTTTATTTACCATTTTTTCTTTTTCTGTTGAGAATACCAGTTCCTTCTTACCCTCCCATTCCGAAATTTTCTCCTTGATGCTTGGATTCCTAACAATGATACTGGCTTTATTAGGACAACAGCTTTGCCTGGAAGTGTTCTTTAATGGCTTCTGTATAGAGTGTTCATTTTCTGAAATGCTGTTAATGTCCATCCTTGGGCTACTGACGACAAATCTTTGGTTCAACATTGTTTGCTCACTGCAAGTCGATCTGGGCTTTGTAACACAACTGTTGACTGGTTTTAGTGGACACTTCACCTCTGTGCCATCAATTTTGCCTGTACCTATCAGGATCTTTGTTGAGTTCTTCTGAGTGGAATTTAGATGTTGATTAACAATGTGTTCAGATTCAACCCTCGGTGGCTCTTCGACAATAAGGACAAACTTCTCACCATCTGTTTTCACTCTGCAAGATAAAAAGATCCATCATAGCCACAGAACAAAATGAGTGGTTTCTGAGTCTTAAGCAGTACTTAAAGTTTCTATCAGTAATTCTGAGGCAAAGATCTTCAAAGATTCTAGTTTCACTATTCTCCGCTTATTGATTGCCCTCTGATACTGAAACAGAAGAGAGAGTGGGCTGCTGAAGAGCTGATGCCTTGAATTCCTAAGTTAATTAGACTAGGTGAAGGATGGCATGGAATGGGTGTTGGAGCAATGGTAATAAGGTAAGGAATTGGTACTTTCATAACCCAAAATGGGAATATCGGTCCAAATGCATGTTCATTACAAGATCCTGTTTTAAGTTACTTACACCAATTCTACTCCCATTGTAAGACAAGTTAACAAGCCTTGGCTTCCAAGGCTGTGCTGAGCTTTCACTGGCTGTTGGCTGAACTGAAATCTGGTAGATGAATATTTCTCGTTCACCCTTGCTACCCCATTGATCTAAGTGGGTGAAGTTTACATTCAAAGACTTTTGCACAAATACAAACTACTTTGTAATATTTATAGCAGAGTAATCTCAATAGGGTGCATGCAGGCGTTAATGCTCCTCCACTTTTCAGTCAAATCATTTTAAAATACCATGAGTTGGGACTGGCCAAAAACAGACCGATTTCATCAGAATTCCATCAGATTTTATGGAATTTTTTCCCCTACATTAACTGAAGTAGATGACTATGACATAATGTGATGGGCCTTAGTCTTCTTCTCATCACCCTCCAGTAAGCCTCTTTTCAAACTGCAATTAAGTTTATTCTTGCCATTGAACATGACTCATGTAAAATAGAGAAATAAATCTCCCTCTCAAAGATGGCATTGTAATATTGCAGGAGAGCATACAGCTGGCTATAATCTCTCAACTTTTCAGAAACCTCAACGGAAAACAAATGCCGTGGGAAAATGCAATTAGGGTGTTCTTTCTGAGAACAAGACAGTGATAACCTTTTAAGCATTTATACAGGAAAGGGAGTTCTTAACATGAGGCCCACAGTATTCTACGCTAATCACTTCCTACAAGATACACTGGATAATTTCAAGTCAGCTTCTAAATCCAGAATGCTCCTTGGAGTTATATTGCAGAAAAGTAAATCCAAATTCACTGGTTCTATTCTCAATGAATCTAATTGCTTTGTTCTCTTATTTCCAACTAGAAAATGTATTTCAGTGTGAGACCAATAAAGCATTTCTTGCTGGAAGTCCACCATGCCAGTTGTCTAGGGCTGCACAGTGAGCATACAAGGTAAATGGTTGGAAATTCCTTTAGCTAATTCTAAATGCAATCTAAGAAGAAACAGGATGTCTAGCATGATATTCAATAACCTCTGTGTCTATCGCTCATTTCCCTTCCTATTTTCAGTTGTCCATTTAAGAGCTGCAGAGTCAGAGCTTCTTTGTTGCCTCAGGGAGAGGAGATGGCTCCGGTACTGAGATACTGCCAATAACCTGTCTGAGATATTAATCTATACTTGTCTTGTAGGAGGACTGAATCTTTAAATCAAGCCCTTTCCTCATCTGTCGTGGCCCTGAATCTCAGTCAGCCAAAATCGGATTTTCAGACTTCCACTCCACCTAGACAGGTACTGTAGGCTCCTTTGCAATTCCTCCAAAGGATTTGGTTTACTGAACTAATTCTCTTCTGGTTATATTGTTGTGCAGATCACACTACTCTCCTGCCAGACTCTGAAGAAAAGCTCTCTACCTCCTGAAAATGCTTCTATCCTACTATGTCATCTTATTTTATTTTTCACCTCTACAAAAGCCTTTGCTGACTAAACTACAGATAAAATAAATATATATTTTTCCAATAAAAATGTTCACCCATCCTACATTTTTGATCATCTGTTGCTTTTTAAAGAACATTTCTCCGGCATTACATTCTCAGATAAGGCACCACATTCACTTTCCCCTCTTCCTGTAAGAGTTTGAGCGTAGTCCAAATCGAGCAAAGGCCGAGTCAGATTGCTACACTTGAGAGCAAATCTGGAATGGACATTGCAGGGAACAAAGCTGGCCCTTGGGTGTGGAGTGCAGAGTCGGGATGAATATCATGGATCATTACATGCCTGTAACACTTCATTCAAAAATGGCAGACCGGGCAAAGAACTGAAATGTGAGATGACTTGTACATTTTTTTTCTTTATAAAGTGAAGCAACAGAAATACACTGTGTGGGACTAAATGAAAATACAGCTGTTCCTCAGTCCCAGCTACACATTTCCTCTATAAGTCTTAAACCACAGTCATGTGCTGTGGTTGGGTCCCGAAAGGTCACTGATTGATCTGGTGAGATCTCTACTTAAGTTAAGCATTCTGGATAAACACAACCTTTCTGAATATCTGAGAGAAACCACTAACCTTGGCAAGAAGGTTTGAGCAACCCCAGGCCGGAGCACTTTTAACTCAAATGTTCTTGCAGCATACTTCCAATGTAACTGTTACTGAAGCCATGTTCTTGAATGTCACATTCAATTTTGGCAAATTAAGTGATGGAGACAGATGGAAAAGAATACGAGTTTGTAAAAGGGGATAGCAGGTAATATAAAGCATGTAACAAAAGTGTTTGTCGTGAAAGTGCTTTAACAGCTCAGCCACTGTTCCTTTAATTCCAGCATTTGTGTGGGATTAGCGTTTCCACAACAGTTTCTGTAGAGTCCAGATAAACAAACGTAAATACAAATCTTCATCTATTCTAGCTTTGGAAAATAAAGCACAACATGTCTGTTCTTTTCAGTAAATACCATCCTGTATACTTAGGTAAACAGGTTTGACAGACAGTCTTCCAACATGTGAGTTTTGCTGGAACTGCCTCTCCAAAAGTAAGGGATGGCACTTCAAGAGTCTTTTGGCAGGAGGTGGAGGGGATGAGTGTGGGAGGGTGGAAGAGAGAACAGGGGGAAAGGTAGGTGGGAGATTCATCTAGAAAGATTTGTGGGGTTCATAGTTTTCAAATTTTATGGAAAAATTCATGCTTTCACCACCCCTATTTCTATTGCAGTATTTTGATAATCTGCCAGTAACAACTAGGTTGCCTATTTATTTTGCAGTAATGGCAAATATTCCAGCTGACTGCTCAAAATCCTAGACTTCCACTTCCTGCCCTACATTGTGATCAAGGTCTGAAATCCTGCTGTAATATCTTCATCTTATAGATTCATAAATAACAGGATTATGCAGAATCCATGTGCAATAAGGTTTTTAAAGATCACATTTCAAATTCACCCCAACATTTTCACTTATTTTTCTCCTTCCAATCTTCCTGTTATAAAAGTAACAAAATTCAAAAACATATATTTTAAAATTTTCAAAGGATTAGGTATAAAAAATTGATTATTATATCTTTGCACATTTTCACAAACAGGTAAATTATTCATGCAAAAGTACACCTGCACTGTTTAATATCAAAATCAGGTTTATTACCTTTGGTACGTATCGTAAAATTTTTTAACTTCTGCCAGTTATGTGGAGAGCTAACAATGTTACTGAAGCCCAAAAACTCAATAGGCACAGAAAAATCATTGACATGGTCATTTCTTGAACCATCAGCATATTGTTTCAAATTATTAGAGATTGTCCCAGGGCTGCAACATTCTTAACACTAAAAACTTATGCAAATATTAACAATGCAACTTGAGATTTTTGTACAATACACACAAAATGCTGATGGAACACAGCAGGCCAGGCAGCATCTATAAGGAGAAGCACTGTCGACGTTTTGGGCCGAGATCCTTCGTCAGGACTAACCGAAAGGAAAGATAGTAAGAGATTTGAAAGTAGTGGGGGGGGGAGGGGGAAACGCGAAATGATAGGAGAAGACCGGAGGGGGTGGGATGAAGCTAAGAGCTGGAAAGGTGATTGGCGAAAGTGATACAGAGCTGGAGAAGGGAAAGGATCATGGGACGGGAGGCCTCAGGAGAAAGACGGGAGGGGGTGGGGAGAGCACCAGAGGGAGATGGAGAACAGGCAGGGTGATGGGCAGAGAGAAAAAAAAAACAAACTAAATATGTCAGGGAAGGGGTAAGAAGGGGAGGAGGGGCATTAACGGAAATTAGAGAAGTCAATGTTCATGCCATCAGGTTGGAGGCTACCCAGACGGTATATAAGGCGTTGTTCCTCCAACCTGAGTTTGGATTCATTTTGACAGTAGAGGAGGCCATGTATAGACATATCAGAATGGGAATGGGACGTGGAATTAAAATGTGTGGCCACTGGGAGATCCTGCTTTCTCTGGCAGACAGAGCGTAGGTGTTCAGCGAAACGGTCTCCCAGTCTACGTTGGGTTTCACCAATATATAAAAGGCCACACCGGGAGTACCGGATGCAGTATACCACACCAGCCAACTCACAGGTGAAGTGTCGCCTCACCTGGAAGGACTGTCTGGGGCCCTGATTGGTGGTGAGGGAGGAAGTGTAAGGGCAGGTGTAGCATTTGTTCCATTTACAAGGATAAGTACCAGGAGGGAGATCGGTGGCAAGGGATGGGGGGGAAAGATGTGCTTGGTAGTGGGATCCCATTGGAGGTGGCGGAAGTTACGGAGAATTAGAAGTTGGACCTGGAGGCTGGTGGGGTGGTAGGTGAGGACAAAGGGAACCCTATCCCGAATGGGGTAGCAGGCGGATGGGGTGAGGGCAGATGTGCGGGAAATGGGAGAGGTGCGTTTGAGAGCAGAGTTGATGGTGGAAGAAGGGAAGCCCTTGTTTAAAAAAGGAAGGCATCTCCTTCGTCCTGGAATGAAAAGCCTCACCCTGAGAGCAGATGCGGCGGAGACGGAGGAATTGTGAGAAGGGGATAGCATTTTTGCAAGAGACAGGGTGGGAAGAGGAATAGTCCAGGTAGCTGTGAGAGTCTGTAGGCTTATAGTAGATATCAATAGATAAGCCATCTCCAGAGATGGAGACAGAAAGATCAAGAAAGGGAAGGGAGGTGTTGGAAGTGAACCAGCTAAATCTGAGGGCAGGGTGAAAGTTGGAGGCAAAGATTTTTGTGTCACTTTTGACCAATTAGATCCCTGACCAAATTGTTCTTTAGCCAATCACTGGTCACCGTTGCATCCTAACTGATTCCAAGTGTTCAGTAAATAGGTTTTCAGCCACCATCTCCAACCATTTAAATCCTAGCACCATAAGGTATTCTATGGTAACCATATGTTAACTTCTGACTAGTTGACTCAAAAAGAGCACCAATGACCAATCCCTCTTTCTCACTCAGATTCTTCCACAATGAAAGGAAGAACTAGCCAGGATACCCCACAGTTTGTGGGAACTGATTCAGATCTCAAATGGAGGCATCCACAGAATAAATGATAGAGCACCCTCTGAAAACAGCGTTTGGAAGTTAATTTGATTGGAATGAAAGATGTTTCACTTCGCATTCGGATAGCTGGAATAGACAGCAAGTTGTGGTGAAACTAAATTAACGTAGCAAGTGTAGAACTGAAAGTGTGACTGTGAAGCTCCAAATATCAGCGAAAGCAAGAGATCAGCAGGCAACAGCAGATGTTTTACTTTGATGTTTCTCGGAGCATTCAGACAATAAACCTCACTCTAGGCAACTGAGAAACAACACTGGCACTTCACAATATTTTATTTCACTGGATAAACACTAGCCTAGAAACTGGATCACACGGTGTCCATTTTTGCACACTCTGCCGTCTGACTTTGACCTTCCCTGGAGTCACCAGATCAGACACCGAGTGTTACTCACACTGGCATACATGACATTTACCTGGTGAGATTACACCATTATCAATGTAAACAGGAGCTAAAGTTGATCATCACAGAACAGTCTTTGTAGTACTAGGAACACAGTGCACTAGACTGCTACTTCTTTGACTACTCACAGGGACACTCTACTGACATTAGGACAGTTGACTAGCTGTTCATACAGTCCACAGTGAGCGCTTTCCCCCTCGCTTGACTGCTGATACTTATTCACTTGCTGCCTCAGTAGAGATGACTCACATGGGAACCTCAGGACGGGAGGCAACCTCCCTTCCATCAATCTACACTGAGAGTCTCCAGAGACACTGCATACAACTTGGACCTCTCTGATAAACACACATTCTCATTCTCAAGTTTTGCAAGGTTGTTGTTACTGAGATGCAACTTTCTGCAGGAAGATGCTTGGGCATAATCTCTGACCAGTACTGCTCCTTCCAACGGGGTTGAGTTCACAATGACCTTTTACTGCCTTGCTACAGGATCTTTCAAATAACTACGCCAGACCAGTCTTGTCTGCCATTTTGCTGCTCACTGCAGCAGAAAGGTTGCTTAGCCCTGTATTTATGAAGTAATAATTTCATCTGTTTCAGGATCAGGATGTATATGAGGCTTTGTAACTGGACAACATTGCTGACTACCCATGAGTGCAGGCAGCCTTTCACTGTAATGATGTGTCCAGAGGGACTTCCCTTGTCTCTTGTGAGGAAGGCTTTCTATTTCTTCATTGTGAATCAATAAAAGAATTTCCTTATGGTGAATGCCATTTTACCAGGAACCAAGAGCCTCTGCTGAACATTTTCACTGGCTGTTACCGCTTCAAAGAATTGATGTTGGAAGTTGGAAATTATCTCGTGTCTGACCACATCACTGTACTCTCTAGACAAGACATTCATTGTTGGTTTCCTCAAGATGAGATTCTGTTCATCGCCTCACTTTGACCGCCCAGTAGTAAATAACAGGTAGGTGAGAAGATGATCCTTTCCCTTCTCTGTATCCCTTTCGCCGATCACCTTTCCGGCTCTCAGCTTCACCCCACCCCCTCCGGTCTTCTCCCATCATTTCACATTTTCCCCTCCCCCTCCTACTTTCAAATCTCTTACTATCTTTCCTTTCAGTTAGTCCTGATGAAGGGTCTCAACCCGAAACGTCGACAGTGCTTCTCCCTGTAGATGCTGCCTGGCCTGCTGTGTTCCACCAGCATCTTGTGCGTGTTGCTTGAGTTTCCAGCATCTACAGATTTCTTCGTGTTTGCTTGAGGTAGGTGAGAAGACTGTCTTACGGTGCAGCGTGCAGCAGACAAGCTAGCAAATTGTGGACAGTGGCCAGTGTCTGAGCATACAGACACAAAGACAGAGGTTCATGAGGTGGCTGGTGGAGAGCAGAAGGAACAAGAGGAAGAGGTGAAAAATGGTTTTCACTATTTCATTCCCAACTGAACAGAGATGGTAAGGCACACAACATTTTTTAAATGCCAATATGCAGATATGATTTTTATTAGGAACCTGCAAAATAAAATTGCTTTGACTCGAATTCATCACACTAACATATTAGGGCAATAAATGGGTGAAACTCCCCTCATGTACCCCTGCAAAAATCCATCTGTAATAAATATGACACATCATTGCATGTTTCTCTGTATTCCCTATATTTCTTCATGAATGGTAGCTTGCTTGAACTACTATGATCCCTGCAATAAATATAATTCACTTTGATCACAGCGTGGGCTAGAAAGTGTGGCCATATTAACAAGAATCGAATTCAATATATTGTATGCAATCCAACAAAGATCCACCAATAATATTAAAATGCAAAAAAAGTACACATACACATTTTAAGCAACACACAAAAGATGCTGGTGGAACGCAGCAGGCCAGGCAGCATCTATAGGAAGAAGTACAGTCAACGTTTTGGGTCAAGACCCTTTGTCAGGACTAACTGAAAGAAGAGATGGTAAGAGATTTGAAAGTGGGAGGGGGAAGGGGAGATCTAAAATGATAGGAGAAGACAGGAAGGGGAAGGATGGAGCTAAGGCACGTTTTAAATACTGGACATCACCCTTCATTAGATATGCAAACCAATCTAAAAAGCAGTAGTTCACTGAATTGCAATCCAAATTTGACATGCATGTTCCAATGACAATGGAATCTGAGTACTCAGAACCTGAGAATATGTGCATTCAAAAAGTGTCACTAAAAAATCTTGGGGCAAAAATTTTAAATTTAGGTGGAGAGTTGACTGCCATGTATTTATCTGATGCTCTTAGTCAAAGTTAAATTTAATACTCCACCAGGTAAGTTCAAGAGGAAGCCAACACAGTACAGGATGAAGTTTGCTCCTGAATGTTTCGTGCCTATTGCATCTTCAATGCTTTCTGCAATGCACTGGACAATAAGACTGCATCATATTGTTTCTTTTAGTAAATTCAATGAATATTACCATAATTTTAGCAGCTGCTGTGATCAGTAATCAGAATGCATTATCAATGTGGTATTATATCTATTTATGAGGGCTACTAATCAGTTCAAGTCCCACAATCCGGACAAATACTCACCGATCAATGGGCTTTGAATTGTAAGTTGTTCCCATCCAGTTTAACACAGCTGTCTTATTGGCCATCATCCTGTCGATAATAGGCATGTTCCGTCACCTGCCAAGGGGTATAAAACACAATAAAACTGTCAGGTTTTGTTATTATTATAATCAAGCATAATAATCTTAAGACTATTAATGTGGTATCATTATAATCTAGTAATTGATTGTTATTTTTAGTGAAGCTATTACCATTGCTTAGAGCCATTTTTAACAAATTAGAATTATGTGCTCAGTCGAAATGCTTGAAAATCTAATTCTCCCTCTCCCTCCCTCCATTACATCTTTTTTGTTAAATATATGCAGCTGCTTAATCTCCTGTTATATGTTTCTTCCCAAAATAGACTTAATAGGTCAAATGGTCTCCTTTCCTGCTGTATAATTTGAAGAATTTATGCACTGCTTCAACAACCATTTAATCATTTTAGGCTTTTCATAGTTCAACCAAACATTAACAGGAGGCAACTTGGCACCAACTAATCTTCTTTGCTTGTTCTCTTTTGTATGACATCTACAGATGAGAGAAGCTGTTTGAATTAACTTGTCCATCAAGATCACTCATATAACTTTTCCTTAACTTCCATTTCATGCAAAGAACTCACTGATTTTCACTAAGTAAATCCACTTTCTCACAATACTCCATCTTAGATTTGAAACTAATCTATTGAAGAAATGCCTTTATAAGCCATAAATTTAGATCCAATGGGCAAAATTTTGCTTGCTATGGTTAAACTTGTAGAGCCAGAGGATGCCAGTTTTAATTGTTGGTTTATAAAGAATGAATGTTCCTAGATTGCAGAATACCTGATGGGCAAAGGTTTCTCTGATCCAATGGCAACTCTAAGATATTTTTGACTGTAAAAATGAGCCTTTGAGTCAAGTGTCTCTGCCTGTTTTCTCACTCTGACAGAAGGAGGGAGAAACTACTTGTCTTATTCCTCCAAGAGATAATAAGGCCTATTTTACTGTTGTGATCATTGGTAGGTGCCAAGAATAGGGTAAGGAATGTATTCCATTTAAATGTCAGATATCCCCCACACAAGGATTTAGATCAACAGTTCTATCCACAGAGACTCTAGCTGGAGCTGAAACTGTAAGCTGGCTTTTGACCCTTAGCAAATGGATACTGTATATACTCAGGGCAGGATAGCCACCTTCTGGGCTTAGGCAATTTATTGTCTCTTCTTGGTATGGCTACCCTACCATGAACTGATTATAAAATTTTATGGGCAAAATAACTTTAAAACTTATCATCCACGAAAGGAATGCAGGCAGATGACACCCAGCTGCACAGGAGCTGAGATTTAAAATGAATTCAGCAACCCTGATATAACACATAAATTGGTCCAGGAATCTAACATTAGTTACAATACACTGAGCCTGTGGCAACCATTTCCACTCCCAACCATCACCTGTAATATTCATACCCAACTGTAAAGCGATGATAACATAATTGTAATACATTATGTAACTCAGTGTTGGACGCTGACGCCTTTTCCCTCGTCTGTTTCAAACGATCACTTTATGAATTCTAAATGTTGAATTATGATCATTAGGAAAACAAGCTGATACAAGTTAATGATTCCTGTGGAATACAAGTCCGTTAGGGAAACTGGCAGGTAAGATTTACCCAATCACAAACAAGAGAAAGTCTTACCTGCCAGTTTATCCAAGCAGCTTTTTAAACACAGGAAAAATATGAATTGCTAAGTTCTGTTGCAAAATTGAGCCAAATCTGCTAAATCCATATTTTACAAAAAAAAATCTTTTACCTTTGGCTATTTAATTATTCACTTGATACGATAACATTAAAATAAACAAAACTGCCTATTCCTTATTTAATCTTGTAATGAAGCCCCTATGTCTACTTGGAAGGACTGCATTGAACTTGTATGTTGGAAATGTGGTATTAGTGTTGGTTTATTATTGTCATGTGTACAAGATTCAGGGCAAAGCTTGTCTTGCATGTTGTTTACACAGATCAAATCATTACACAGGTATTGAGCAGGATTAAAAGGTAAAACAATAACAATGCAGAATAAAGTGCAAGAAAAAGCAGTGTAGGCAAACAATAAAGTGCAAGAGCACAACAAGGTGGACTGTGAGTTCAAGAGTTATCTCATCGTAAAACAGATCAGTTCAGGAGTCCTGACAACAGTGGGGTAGCAGCTGTCCTTGACCCTCGTGGCACGTTGGGCCTCTTGTAAAGCAGGGTAAGGTAGCTGAAACCCCTGTAAGTGATGTTTGACAAGATCATGGAATATATGATAATCATTCACATGCAAGAAAGGGATACAGACCTATCTGAGTAAGAATGCTGACCATAACAAAATCTGTGCTGTTGATGTAGCCTTGGGCTAATGTCCATGTTTCTTTTGACACAACTCCCAGCTCACCCTGCTGGGTTTCAGAAACACTGCACACACACAGACACAGACACACAGCATTGCAAACAAAATTTTACATTAAAAACATAATCAAACATTATAAGGATGCTTTTAATGTATTTTGGATTAAGCAGAATTCCTTGTATCTTAGCAACCACTGCATGGTTACAGAGAGTATTCGCACAGTAACCTTAGACCAGAAAAATGCATAGTAGTAAAATAGCACTATCTTCACCACAGAAGTATCGCATATGGCAAGTGTACTGTGCGTTCAATGCTGTAATGATCCTCATACAGACTGACAGCTTTGGTTTCCATCCCGCCTTTGTTTGTGCTGGGACCAGAAGCATACCTAACTTTCGGTGTTACATGCACGTAGTTCGGATTTACTCTCTGGCTGGTACATCCACAACTTATTAGAAGAATGAAAGCAAAATGGCTATTGTGTCCCAGAAGATATGGGTGCACGTAAAGAGTGAGCTGCAGGTCTCAATTCACAATTCCATCCATATTAGTCTAATGCCAGGCCCATCATTACATTGCATAAACTATTACTCACTGTCGGGCTCTGACTACCATACAAGCACAATATTCAATTCCATTGCCCTGGCAGTGCCGAGGAAATCTGACATATTCCCAAGATACCTTTGTCTTAGATTCCTTGATAAGGGATGCAGCGGGGTCCATATCTTTGCCTCTTTATGCCAAACCCCTAAAACTCCAATGTTATGTCCTCCGTGACCAGAAGGAATAAACTGTGGCCTAGATTAGGTGAACAGAGATTCCACACTATAGATCATTCACCCTCTGCATGAATGTATTTGTACACGATGCATTTAAATCTTCCAAACGATGAATACAATTATTGTATAATTAACTCCAAAGTAACTCATTACTGTTACAGCAAAACTGAAAATGAAGAGTGGATAATCACAGCTATACATTCAAAGAGGAATAACAGGAAGACACCATTGTCTGTCAAAGAAGCCTCAATAAAATATGTGAAATGCTTGGTGTTCTATTTTTCCAGACAAACTACATTTCAGCTCTGGCAGTGTGCCCAGCTCTGGGGAAAATTTTAAACTTTCTTCTGGCTTCTTCTTTTACTTATACGCCATTAACTAAATTAAACACACAAGGAGATCAGTTATTTTTTGACTAAATTTGGTCAAGAAAATTCTCTTGAAAATCACGTGCTGCATCAAAATGAGTGGATGGACTTTCTTCATCTTAGTCTGCAGCTGTGACTGAGCTATTCCTGCATCGTTAACTCTGCAATCTCTGCAAAGTAACTTCAGACCAGAAAAAAATACAAGAATTTCAAAAGAAATTTCACTAAGAATAGTTAACAACTTTCCCAATAATCTTTCTGAAGAGAAAAATAAAGAATTTGTACTCTGCTTAAAATTTTAATGGAAACAGAGAACTTGCTGCTCCCTTGCAGTGTCTTGTATTTCCAGAGAAACTTATTCAGATCTGTCATGACAATGAGTTTATCTTGTAGTGCATTGATGGGTCATAGAAAATGAAAGAGGTTCAGAGTCCGCTCTGCCAGTTAATAAGTTCAGGGTTGAACTTCTACTCTACTCGTGAACATAACTCACAGATTCTAAATATGTGCCCTGGGTGTCTGGAGTTGGCTGATCTCAACCAGAAGGAGCAACAGGGTTGATGCAGGCAAACGGATGGTGGGAAGAGGGGAGTGTGATGTGGAGCAAATGTTGTTGCTAGGAGCCTCTGAATCACGCTGGGAGAAATGACAAACCTCCCATCTTCTAAAGTCCATTCTAGAAGTTGATACGGGAATAAGGTTGGCAAAGATGCTTTTGCTGCTGAACCAGTAAAGAATGCATGCTCATTATGTGAAACCGCCTCCTTCAGGCGAGGGGGAGGAAAGAATGCAAGCAAGAATGAGACCGCGACCACGGTCAGCAGGTGTACAGGTGATTGAGTCTAAACATGGCAGAATAAAACAGCCACCTTTTCCATGCAGGAAAGAAAAGGCTCCAGGTTCTGACCAAAGCCTTGTGTGAGCTTGCAGCTGAACTTCCCAGGTTCCTTGGCGTTACATCTATGATGTCTGTCAGCCTTGCCAGTGTACCAAGTGTCTCATTATGCAAACTTATCAGCCTTTAAAATCCTCAGCCGAATCCTTGGTAGTAGAAATAATATACAACTACTTGGGAGCTGATGTTTGGACCATAAAACCTCCCAACCTCATGCAGACCCCCACCTTCATGGAACAATACAACACTCCCAATAATCAAGCTGGTATCATTTTCCATTCTGCAAACCGGGCAGAAACCCTGCACCAACTGAAAAGAGAAAGGCTGATGGTGAAAGGTGAAGCCAGTCAATAGGGCACAACCACACAATCCGTTCCTTGTACGTTACAAGACGGTGGAATCGAGAGAAATCAAAAAAGGAGGATGGGATTGGGTGTACCATTGTCATCTTCAGTAGTCATTGGCCTGTCATGGTTATGATCATCTGGTAATGTCATTCACTAGATCACACCTATTCCCTGCTATTGCAGCTGATTAGGTACCACAATGTAGAGGTGTGGGTGGCCACATCATCACTAGGCCCTAGTGCTGACTTGGAAATTATTGGAGGATAGTCAAGTGTGGCAGTAGTGCACTATGAGGCTTGATGATGTATTTACTGATCTTGCCCATGCATGCATGGTCATTCCTCTCCTTGTGCCATTGTGTTCAATTCAAAGGTTCCCCAACTTGTATTCCCTGATTATTCTAATCACTGGTACCCCCAATAGGCTGCATCCTCAGCTCCCTACTCTAAGCCCAGTGCACGCATGACTGCATACCCAGAGTCTGCTGTGACTCCACCCCCAAGTTTGCAGATTGTACCACTGCATCCCAAATAACAATGAGTCAGAGTACAGGAAGGAGACAGACAGATTAGTACATGGTGTTATGGCAACAAATTTTCTCACAATGTCAGTAAAACAAAAGAACTGGTCTTTGACTTTGGAAGGGACGGCTGCACATGATCCAGTTGACCTCAACAGTTTTAAGCTTGAGAGTTGAGAGTTTCAGGTTTCTAGGAGTGAACATCACCAACAGGCTATCCTAGTCCAACTGTGTAGACTCTCGGCCAAAAAGTTCACCAATACCTCTACGTCCTCAGGGGCCTAAAGGAAAGGATGGCAGCAGTGATAGGAGACTCTATAGTTAGGGGATCAAACAGGCGATTCTGTGGACACAGGAAAGTAGGTAGCTTTCCTCCCAGGTGCCAGGGTCCAGGAAGTTTCTAATCACATCCACGATATCCTGAAGTGGGAAGTAGAGCAGCCAGAGGTCGTGGTACATATTGGTGCCAAAGACACAGGCAGGAAAAGGGACTACAGGAAGTTAGGAAGGAAGTTGAGAAGCAGGACCACAAAGGTAGTCATCTCGGGATTACTGCCTGTGCCCCCCTAACCTTGCATAGGTATGTTCAAATGAGACAGGGAAGTTATGGTAGGGTACAGGAGCTGTGGTGTACAAAGGCTGTTGAAAATCTATTCAAAAAAAAAACGAAGAGTTTACAAAAGATCCAAAAAACTAGATAATGATAGAGGTCTAGAAGAATATAAGGCTAGCAGGAAGGAGCTTAAGAAAGAAATTAGGAGAGCCAGAAGGGGCCATGAGAAAGCCTTGACAAACAGGATTAAAAACCTCAAAAGCATTCTACAAGTTTGTAAAGAGCAAGAGGATAAGACGTGAGAGAATAGGACCAATCAAGTGTGACAGTGAAAAGCGTGTATAGAACTGGAGGAGATAGCAGACGTATTTAATGAGTACTTTGCTTCAGTATTCACTACGGAAAAAGATTTGGCAATTGTAGGAATGACTTACAGTGGACTGAAAAGCTTGAGCATGTAGATTTTAAGAAAAAGGATGTGCTGAAGCTTTTGGAAAGCATTAAGTTGGATAAGTCACCAGGACCGGACAAGATGTACCAGTGGCTACTGTGAGAGCTGAGGGAGGAGACTGCTGAGCCTCTGGCGATGATCTTTGCATCATCAATGGGGACGGGAGAGGTTCTGGAGGACTGGAGGATTGCAGATGTTGTTCCCTTCTTCAAGAAAGGGAGTAGAGATAGCGCAGGAAATTATAGACCAGTGAGTCTTACTTCAGTGGTTGGTAAGTTGATGGAAAAGATCCTGAGAGGCAGGATTTATGAACATTTGGAGAGGCATAATATGATTAAGAATAGTCAACATGGTTTTGTCAAAGGTAGGTTGTGCCTTATGAGCCTGTTTGAATTTTCTGAGGATGTGACCACACACATTGATGAAGGAAGAGCAGTAGATGCAGTGTATATGGATTTCGGCAAGGCATTTGATAAGGTACCCCATGGAAGGCTCATGGAGAAAGTAAGGAGGCATGGGATCCAAGAGGACAGTGCTTTGTGGATCCAGAACTGGCTTGCCCACAGAAGGCAAAGAGTAGTTGTAGACAGGTCATATTCTGCATGGAGGTCGGTCACCAGTCATGTGCCTCAGGGATCTATTCTGGGACACCTACTCTTTGTGATTTTCCTGGATGAGGAAGTGGAGGGTTGGGTTAGTAAGTTTGCTGATAACACAAAGGTTGGGTGTGTTGTGGATAGTGTGGAGGGCTGTCAGAGGTTACAGCGGGACATCAATAGGATGCAAAACTGGGTTGAGAAGTGGCAAATGGAATTCAACCCAGGTAAGTGTGAGGTGGTTCATTTTGGTAGGTCAAATATGATGGCAGAATATAGTATTAATGGTAAGACTCTTGGCAGTGTGGAGGATCAGAGGGATCTTGGGGTCCGAGACGATAGGACACTCAAGGCTGCTGTGCAGGTCAGCACTGTGGTTAAGAAAACATACAATGCATAGGCCTTCATCAATCGTGGGATTGAGTTTAGGAGCTGAGAGGTAATGTTGCAACTATATAGGACCCTGGTCAGACCCCACTTGGTGTACTGTGCTCAGTTCTGATGGCCTCACTACAGGAAGGATGTGGAAAGCATAGAAAAGATGCTCAGGAGATTTACCAGGATGTTGCCTGGATTGGGGAGCATGCCTTATGAGAATAGGTTGAGTGAACTTGGCCTTTTCTCCTTGGAGTGACAGAGGATGAGAGGTGACCTGATAGAGGTGCGTAAGATGATGAGAGGCATTGTTCGTGTGGATAGTCAGAGGCTTTTTCCCAGGGCGGAAATGGCTAGCACGATAGGGCATATATTTAAGGTGCTTGGAAGTAGGTACAGAGGGGATGTCTGGGTTATGTTTTTTTACGCAAAGAGTGGTGAGTGCGTAGAATGGGCTGACAGCAACTATGGTGGAGGCGGATACGATAGGGTCTTTTAGGAGATTCCTGGACAGGTACATGGAGCTTAGAAAAATAGAAGGCTTTGGGTAACCCTAGGTAATTTCTAAAATAAGTACATGTTCAGCACAGCATTATGGGCCGAAGGGCCTGTATTGTGCTGTAGGTTTTCTATGAATCTCAGCATTCATTTCCTATGACCATCCTAATTTATCACTTAAGATAGGAAACATGCAAAAAAAAAATCCATTATCATGCAAACACAGCAACATTTTGTATGCAGAAAATTCCCACACAAAAAAAATCAGTTGTTAAATTTTTACTGTAAGTAGGAAAGGATCAGTAGCTGCAATGTCAGAAGAATTATGCTTTTTAAGGTAGTTTATTGGTACCTGTTTTGGACTAGAAACACAGGTACCAATGTCATCTGACCAGAAATATTACACTTCTAGCAATGATTTTTCCACTCAGAAAAGCATCAAAGCCACCCTGGAGCTGGTAGAAGTTGAAGAGCATTCACAGATGTGGTCTGAATAATATTTCAGCATTACAAAAGGGTCTTTTAATAAACTCTTAGATAGGTACATGGAGCTCAGACAAATAGAGGGATATGCAGTAGGGAAATTCTTGGCAGCTTCTAGAGTAGGTTATATGGCCGGCAACATTGTGGGCTGAAGGGCCTGTAAAGTGCTGTAGATTTTCTGTTTCTATGTTCTATTTTGCATGTTGTGGGAAAATGATTTCAGTATTAATAGGTCTACAGTTACAGATAGGGTCATGCAAGTAACCTTGTGGTGCTGGTGTGGAAGCAAGGAGAGCACTGTAACTGGGTTGTGCATAAAACTCCTGCATCCCTTCCTAGCCAACATTTTATTTTAAATAATACTTTTATCGATGGAGGCCTCTGCAGTCCCTTTGAGTAACAATAGTTTGGTTGAATGCAATTTATTTCCACTGAATACAGACAGGCTGCATCCAGATGCAATCAGGGAAGCTCAGTTTTACATAGAATACTTCAAATGAATGTTGCACTATCCATCCCAACCATCCCATCGGAATGGGTCACTGGGGCATTCCACTTGGAACAAGCTGAGCACGAATTTCCCATCTGGCAAACCCACATTTTCACTTGAGAGCACATTTCAAGAAATCATCCTTTAGCTAAATACAGAATAGGAGTGGAGTCTGGAGCCAATAACCTTATCTCATTGAAAAGGATCACAGTGCAGTGACATCACTGAGAGCTGTTCTATATCCACATCTTTACTCCTCAATCTCAACCAAAAAGCTAGGAAAGTGAAGGGCAATAAAAGTTCATACTCTCTGTAACAGCCCAGGACAAAGTTAGTAACAGCAATTCCAGCCCAAGTGGGGAACTTCTCAATGCTTCTGGCCCAAAACTTAATACATCACTGAGACACTTAGTCTCTCCCTGACCTCCCATTGAAAAACTTAATACCTTGCAATGATATGCAGATCACTCTTTAAAGAAATAACATCTCCACAAAACAATTTCTAAATGGATATTACATCCATGAACACCACCTCACTGCTTTCATTTTCTGTCTTTGCACTACTTATTTTAATTTAAACATACATGCACTGTAATTCAGTTTTTTCCGCTGCATTTATCGTGTATTGCATTTTGCTGCTGACACAAAGTTAACAAATTTCACAGCACATGCCTGTGATATTAAACCTGATTCTGATTATGAGAGAGAGCGCAAGATGGATAAAAAAATTTCATCAGAATCATCATCATGTGCCATACTCTGCCAGAGCCTCGGCGACCACGCTCCTCCACTGCGATCTGTTAGCGGTCAAACCTCTTGCAACTCTGGCGGTGAGGCTGGTCCACTTCTTGATGTCGTCGATCCAGGTTGTCCTCTGTCTGCCTCGGGAGCTGCTTCCTTCTACTCTGCCTTCCAGCACAGTGTGTTCCAGTGTGTCATCAGTTCTTGAGATGTGTCCAAAATAACAAAATTTCCTTTGGATAACAGTTTCCAGAATATTGAAGACACTGGCAAGCAGGGTGTTGGCGAAGGAACTCAGCAGGTCAACGGAAATAATGTCAACTGTGCAGGCAGAAGAATGCCATAATGGCATCAACGGCTAGGCAAGTCGGTCAGTGAGCGACCACCGCACTGTGAGGAGGACATGGGGGACCACTCACTGAATCCTCTTTCATCCAAGACAACCACTTATATCAGAATAGTTTTGGTGAAACTAATTAAAGTATTAGCTACAATTTTCCTTCCCTAAATCCAGGCTCAGCATTATGTTTTTATCCAACAGCTCGAGCAATTGCTGTCCCCTTGTTCTCGTTTTGTTTCAGTTCACCCATCTTGATCAACAACCCAGTGCAGCTTTCATCACCTGAATAATTGGTGCCCCCTCAGCTCTTTAAATTAGAGGATTAGCAGAGCACATGACAAAAACTCAATTAAACCTTTGACAAGTAAAAGGTTAATCTTAAAATTCACAATTGCAGTGAAGACGTTTCACATTACAAGGGGACTTTGTTGAGGAGACATTGCTGAGGAGAATCTTGAGAAATGAGAAATTCTGCCCCGCAACATTTAGGAATGCACCCTTCCCCAGCTGATTAACTTTCTTGCTTTTAGTTGGGCAGTCTTGCTCCCCAGGGGATGATGTAAATGCATGAAGTAACTGGAGAAGGCAGTTTGGCGACAGGCCAGATCCATAGACAGGCAGCTGGAGGGAAAGAGAGAGAGAGGGAGGGAGGGAAAGAGTGCAGGCAAATGGGGGGGTTAGAGACTGTGTGGGAGAGAGAGGTGGTGGCGAGGGGAAGAGGGGAGTGGGGGGAGAGAGGGGGAGAGAGAGAGAGTGAAAAGAGAGAGAGAGTGAGAGTGAAGAGGGAGGGAGGGAGAAAACTGGGATTCTTATTTGCAGTATGTAAATCTGTGCAGAACGAGCCAGTAAGTCGGTGTGCAGTCAGTCTGCAGTGTTAAACATTGCCAGGAATAACCCATTGTCTGCTGGAACAAAAGCAGACCCTCTCACATTTGAGCCAAAAGAGGCCATCTGGCTGTGCTGTATGAAATCCAGTGTTGAAACGTGACCTATAGGATATCATTATTTGTGCTGGAGAGACAGGCACAGGAAAGAAAATAAGAGGATAATGCCCTATGTGTGAGGCTAGGTTTATTTACTGCAGTGATTTAAGAAAGCTAGGCAAGTTAACTCCTACAGACCTGAACACTTCACCACATATAAATGAGGAATCCAAACCTGATAATGCAGTGCAGAATTTTCCTGCAGCCAGCAGATTGATATGCAGACTTACACCAACAGCTCATGACATAATTAAATCCATGAGGGCCAAACTCTTCGCTAGCTATTAACGTTTCCATAAATCTGCAAATATCACTGCTCATTCAGGTTTTCTGCAGAAAGCCTGCAACATTTTAATATCAAGTACTCACTTTGGGAGTGAGAACAACAACGGTCAATAGTACGACCCTAATTATGTAATAAATGTATGTCAGTAGTGAACATGGTCACAATTCTAGAGCCAAGCACATGTTAAACCGTGTGTTTCACTTTAATCAAATTTCACCAAACCCTCAAGCCTACATTCTAATTATCAGCAAGTATTTCAGTGCTGGGGAGCCTTGGACAAAATTCGGCCCCATAACAACCTGTAAGTCCTTCCAGGTGAGGCGACACTTCACCTGTGAGTCGGCTGGTGTGGTATATTGCGTCCGGTGCTCCCGGTGTGGCCTTTTATATATTGGTGAGACCCGACGCAGACTGGGAGACCGTTTCGCTGAACACCTACGCTCTGTCCGCCAGAGAAAGCAGGATCTCCCAGTGGCCACACATTTTAATTCCACGTCCCATTCCCATTCTGATATGTCTATCCATGGCCTCCTCTATCGTCAAAATGAATCCAAACTCAGGTTGGAGGAACAACACCTTATATACCGGCTGGGTAGCCTCCAACCTGATGGCATGCACATTGATTTCTCTAACTTCCATTAATGTGGAACTTAACTTCCTCCCCTTCTTATCCCATCCCTTATTTATTATCCCCCCCCTTTTTTTCCTCTCTCTGCCCCTCTCACAATCACTCCTTGCCTGTTCTCCATCTCCCTCTGGTGCTCCCCTCCCCCTTTCTTTCTCCCTAGGCCTCCCGCCCCATGATACTTTCTCTTCTCCAGCTGTGTATCCCTTTCCAGCTTTATCCTTCCCCCTCCTGTCTTCTCCTATCATTTTGGATTTCCCCCTCCCCCTCCCACTTTCAAATCTCTTACCATCTTTTCTTTCAGTTAGTCCTGATGAAGGGACTCGGCCCGAAACGTCAACTGTAACTTCTTCCTATAGATGCTGCCTGGCCTACTGCGTTCCACCAGCATTTTGTGTGTGTTGCTTATGTCCACTTGCTGCTTTTAGACAAGGTAACAGGCAGATTCAGGATATTCTAATGAGGAAGAATCTTTGCCGACATCACATTTAATCCCCTATACCACCAAAGTAAGCTAGGTGCCAACAGAACGTGAAAAAATATGCCCAAAATGCCCAGCAAATCTTCTCAGTAAACAGTTCCCCTTTGTCAATTTCATTAAGCGTAGATCTGGATCACACCATGCACTTTCAAGTAACTATCCTCCTTAACCCTGCATTTAGACCAAGAATTTTTTTTCTTCCTACTGTTCTTCAAACTTTGTAAACTTTCCACGTGGTTTGTAGTTACTTGACCTCTCAATCCATCAGTGTGTCTCAGCCTGCAATATCCAATTGTGCCCACTCCCCCATCCTCTGCATCATTCCCACTTCTGGGAGTTGATACACAAACACAAGTAAACCAATCAACAGGTCCTCAATCTTGCAACGTGAATAGCTCAACGTGTGACTCAGTCATGGTCCGTATAACTGGTAAGTTCTAGAACTCTTTCCCTGCCTCTACTATACTCAGTAACTCTTGTATTTGGGAAGAGTGGGGTTGAGTATAAAGCAGTTATTTAGGGAACTTCCACCTGCATATTCAGGTTCATTTTATCAGCTTTGGTAGACAGTCTGTGTGGCACAGAGTGGAGATTTGTCTGCTGGCACTGGTGCAAAGTCAACAATTTCTGAACCAAGATTCAAGATGTGGTTTTACGAGTTCTGAATTATCAGACAGAAATCACCAGAGATCTGGGTGGTTACTTCCAGAGAGAAAAAAAAATTATCTCCCACCCTTGGCAGGTGGTGCCAATAAAAAGTCTTTTGTTGGACAAAGGGTTATCATCACTTATAGGCTCAGGACTACAATAGATACAGATTTCTCTGGATCCTGCAGATGCTGAAATCTGGAGCTATAATCATTCTGTTGGAAAAACTCAGCAGGTTGAGCAGCATCTGTGGAGGAAAAGTAATCATCCATATTTCAAATTGACGCCCTGAATCAGGACTGCAACAGATCTGTCTGCACCATTTTGAGGCTTTACAACGGTGTGTTTTCCTAATACTTCCTAAAGAACTAAAGATAATGTGATGTTGCAAAGCCTGATTTTAAAGGGTAGTAATGGAAATGATATGCACTTAGACAAGCAGACATCAGAAATGAACCCTTTTATTAGCACATTCTTTGTGATTCAGCTAACCATGTCAAGGGAATACAACCATATTCCTGCATCTTACATCATAAGACTTCTTTATGTACATACCTCATAGATAGTTATTGGCGAGTTCAGCCTTCATTCAAAGCGTTTCCCTTGGAAACATGTCCAGCATTCAGTGTTTACTAGCAAATAGAGCTGCAAGTTCTCATTGCAATTATTAAACATGCTTGATGATTAACTATCACTTTGTATGAGAATATGCAAGTTGTAGTCCATTTGGCCCATCAGGTCTAGGCTAACTCTCAGAGTAATGCTATTCTCCAACAACCTATTCTCACCGTGATTGATTTACTGTAGCCAATTTACCCAACAACCAGCATATCTCTTGGACATGGAACAAAAGCAAAGCACAAGCAGGCAAATAGGACAACGTGATAGAAGCACGCACAAAGCAGGTAAATGGGCAACATGGTCAGCATGGGTAATGATGAGCCAAATGGCCCGTTTCTATGCTAATGATTCACCTGGGGGAAACCCATGTGGTCATCAAGAGAACCCGTGAACTGCGGAGATCAGAATGGAACTAGAATTACATGAGCCCTGAGACAGCTGCTGGTTGCCCTCACGAAACACGCAGAACAGGGGATACTGGCATTGGTTATTGCACCCCAGTAAGCCAGAATCCTACATGGGTCCAGCTCAGATACTGACACAGCAACAGAAGTGATCAGATGAGATTGGGGCATTTCATTAGCAGAGGCACTGGTACCTGCAGCCAAGCGAGAGGGGAAGAGGGCCACAGTCTCGGTTTCATGGATGTTGAGTCCAGTTGGTGGCACTGACTCAGATGTGTCCCAGTAGGGAGGAACTGAAAAGGATTTTGTACTCCAAGAGATTGAAGCAGTATGGGTCTCCTTGAGGTAAGATACAGCAGAGTGTCCATGTGGCACATAGCCAAGTGAACCTTACTTTTCACTTCTGTCTTTTAGGCCGGGCAATGGCACTGCCAAGGAAATGTGACAACTGAGAACGTAGCTGAGATCCTTGGCATCTTTGGAGAAGGTAAGGACCTCAATACCACAAACTTCCATGGAAGTGGGCAGACAATGGTACGTGCAATGTGGTGAAGCACAGTTCTAGTCCTCCAGAGTGCCACTAAATCAGCGACAGATTCTCCAGGTTCTGGGATCCAAAGGCACAACTTCAGAATAAAGGGGTGTCTCTTTAAAACTGAAATGGAGGAATTTCTACAGCCAGAAGATAGTGAGTCTGTGAAATTCATAGCCATGGAGGGATGTAGAAGCCAAGTCATTGGGTGTATTTAAGGCAGAGGTTGATAGTTTCTTGATTGGTAAAGTGTATGGGTTATGGCGAGAAGGCAGGAGAAAGGGATTGGAAAAAAATATCAGCCATGATCAAATGGCAGAGCAAACTTGATTGGCACACAGTCGAATTCTGATCCCGTATCTCATGCTGATAGAGAGCTCAGACAACCGTGATCCATGCTTCATTCACTGAGCTTCACATGCTGATAATCCTTCATTTTGTCAAGATGGACTCAAACTCATTTCCCTGGACCACATTCAGACAACCTGGTACCTTGGAGCCCAGAAGAGAAGGCCCATCACAGACACAAGCATTTCATGTATATTTCATGACTGTTACAGTGGAGCAGGGAGGGTGGAAGAACAAAGCACATACAAGCATGGTAGAGGAGTCACCAAGCTCATATGTAGTAAATTAGATTTTAGTTCACTATGTAAATAACTTTTCTTTAAACGACATTAAAATTGTCAATTCATCTGTGCAGCTTATAATCAAAGTTACGCACATATACTCAATGATTCAGGGACAGCTTCTTCCCCTCTGCCATCTGATTTCTGAATGGACATTGACCCCATGAACACTACCTCACTACCTTTATTATTTCCATTTTTGCACTATTCTTTATTTAGCTATTTAATATACATACATATACTTACTGTAATTCATGTTTTTCCTCTATTATTATGTACTGCATTGTGCTGCTGCTGCAAAGAGAACAAATGTCACCACATTTGCCGGTGATATCAAACACAATCCTGATTTAACCTAACCAACTATTAATTCAGCTCATACGTCAATCCCTCTGCTCCTTGTCCTTGTACTGCATAGAGTCATAGAGTTCAATGCTGCAGTTACAACTGCATGTTTTCTTCCTCAGGCAGTTCTTTCCACATAACCACCACCTCCTGAGTGAAAATCTTGCCCCTCAAAATGCTAAATTTCTCCCCTCTCCATCTTCAACCTGTGTCCTTTCATTTTAGGCTCCTCCACTCCACACAAAAAAAGACTGACAATCTACCTGACCCTTAATCTCCTACATCCAGTGAGAACAAGCTCAATCCTATCTCATTTTCATCCATTCCAGACAACATGCTTACGAATCACCTCGGCATTCTTTCCAGTGTTACCACCCGCAGTGGCAACCAGAACCATTCAAAATACTTCAAGTACTACCTGACCACTGTTTTGTGTAACATGACATGCCTTGGCCTAAGAATGCAACTATGGTGAATGCCTTCTTCACTGTCCACCTATTTGACCATTTTCAATGAACTATGAATGTGCACTGGGAGGCCCGTCTCTACACCAACTCATTTTGGACCCCTGCCATTTGCTCTATATGTCCCATTATGCATTTGATATTCTAAAATGCAGTACCTCACACATCTATAGATTAAATTCCATCTGTCACCTCTCTGCCCAAACTTCCAACTGATCTGTGCTTCTCTATCCTTTCACAACTTTCTTCACTATCTACTAGTCCACCAATTATTCTGTCATTAACAAACCTATGATTCATTCTTCCTACGTTTCTCATCCAGATCATTTCCATATAGGCAAGTCAGTCAAACAGTTTGGAGTGTTTGTGCAACTGTCACTTCAAGTCATAGGATGAGTGTGTCTATAACTAGATCCATGCTTCCATGTGTAGCAATGTTGTCCCTCCATCCTTCCAAGATGCTAACATTCTTTACATAATCTTTCAGGAGAGGACATTGAGTCAAACTGCATTAGGGCAAGCTAGTGTATGATGTCACAAGGTCACATGGTACCTTCACAAGTTCAATTCCATGTGAGAAAAGGTAGAGATGGATACATCTAGTCCAAGAGCCTCATTCCACAGCTCCATTACTGTGCTTCCTTGACAAAGTCATCATGGCCTTAGTAGGACACAAGTGTGGCTGACAAAGCATGAGGACAGATCTGTACTTACATTCTGTAGACTGATGTAAACAAATGGATTGTATCATTAGAAGGCAGGCTGTGATTTTAAATGAGTCCAAATGAAGAGCTGATGAACATATTCCTTGATCAAGTAAAACAATGGCATGTGGAGGCATCAGCTTTAAATTGCCAATATATCAAGAGGAGATTGTACACCTCCTGACTTCTGAGTAGCCTGGTTATCTTGTATTATTCTGATCTAAAACTATACTTGACTACAACATTTAGGTGGGTCCTGAAGCTTAAGATTTGTGAATGGAAGGATATTATACACACATTTAATCTCTGCAGTTAATTGCTGGGCTTGAAAATGAAACAATACATGGATAATGAGGAACAGCAAACTATTTTTCACAATGAGGACAACTAGACTTCCTCAAATATCTATAATTTTCTGAGCCAGCTCCAGTTACACTGTGTGGCTGAAACTGAGAATTAGTAGAGCTTGCTGTTTATGGGCAAGAACGCCTGCCCATCTTAAACCAGTAATTTCCTGGAAATCATTATTAATTGCAGCATGGCCACAGACGCAGAAGTAATTGATCCGACCAACTATGTGTGCTGTGACCGAAAATTATTGTTTTGATGATGTAGTGCCCTAAGTGACTCTGCAAATGCGTGGAAGTGTTTTCAGAATGACTGCACAGGAAGTATGCCTATTACATGGTTTGAAAGAATCTTTCCAGGATTAAATGCTGCCCCTGGCAAGTACAGAAAGATATTATCTTCCAGAAAATCTTGTCTGGAGCTCCCTCTAATGAGGATATGGGCCTTCTTGTTTTTCACCTTCATTACGGCCCTGTTACTGACGCTCCCTGTATTCACCCTGGTGCATGTCCACCTTTTCTGTTTAACCTTCGCAGACAATAACCAAGTTTGACTGATGGCTGGAATATGCAGTACAAGAGTGACTGCCTGCCTGCTGAATGACTACTGAGCAGCACGGGGGGGAATGTCACTTTGAAAAATCTTTTTGTTAAGTCCAAGTTCCTGAAAGTGATATTAGAATTATTCTCCTTTTATTTCAAAGGCTTCCTTCACCAGGCTGTCCCTACAGCCACTGGCACAGGACGGTAGTTTTGTGCCATTAAAGTCAATCCTATGGCCATTGTGGATGTAATTTTCTCCTGCCACTGATTTCTCCAGGTAACCCAAACAGGTACACCTCCTGTGCTCCTTGATGCGGGTTTCTACTGCGTGCCCTGTCTGGTCGATACACGCTGGTCCACATCCACAGGGAATCCTGTGTCCCAGGTCATCTTTAACCTGCTTAAGCTATGATTGGAGCTTCCTTACGGGCTTGTGATTGGTATTAATACTGTATTTCTTCAGGATCTCACCGATCCTTCCAGAAAGCATGAAAATATAGGGAAGACAGGTGATAACGACAGGTTCTGCGACCGCCCGGTGAAGGAAGCCACCGAAATAAAACTAGAGAAAAAGAATTTTAGCAAAGGTGAAGGTCTCACTCCAAGCAAGAACTGGAATTCGATTGTAAACAAGGTTGGACAGTGGAAACCTAATTGGTTGAGGACTAACTGACCAGGAGGGGCAGGTGACAGGGGTGTACATATAGCACCAGATTAGATTATCCCTGATGAAGATGGCAGAGTCTGTTATTGAAATGCCAGTTACCTGTTCCCTAGAAGAGTTTATTTATCATATACACAGGGAAGACACTAGATCCGGTTTTCACGATACCAGGACACTCAGTCTCTCTGCTCCAGTGTGTGCTCTCACCTCTTTGCTTTTCCCCTGTACATTTACATGTGCTATCTCCTGCTGTCCTAAATGGGTGAGGCAACTTCAACATCAGACATATTTCTTCTGCAGTGCACCTTCTGAGTGTTATCAAGCAACGTAGTTCATGGTGTGCCAAATATGACCATCATTGAGAATTCCCAGAATGCAGCTGTTGTTCAGCGCTAGAATGAGACCGCAAAAAAAAATCCCATTTATGCTTTGTGCCGCTGACATACTTTCCTTTCAACTCCACCGACCCCCACCACCCCCTATTACACCTCTCCCCATCTTGACTGATCCCCTTGACAACTCTCTAAACCCTTGAAAATCCATAATCTCCACAACATTCAGCTGCCAGTACCCCGAATCCAACCATCAGCGCTGCTATTGGCCATGTGAGCTGATCATCCACAATAGATCAACCACCCACTTCTCCAGCAGGTTAAATGATCCATTTAAATCACACCCACAATCCGTCACGTGCCACCCACCAAACTCACTCAACAGCCTCAAGGGGATTCAATGCATCCCTTTTCACCCAGCCTTGGTCCTAGAATGCAATGCCTGTTCAAAAATGCTGCAGTCTGTAACCACAGGGATACTAAGATTTACAGTGATAGCCCAATGTGGCACACACCGAACAGTCAGGGCACACTACACGTTCTAGGCAATGGCCATGCACTTGGACTACTATCACCAAATTTGAGAACTAAGATATTAGAAAGACTTTCAAGAAACGAGATTTGAAATTAGTTTTATTTGTCGCACGTATATTGAAATGTGTCGTTTGCATCAAACACCAACACAGTCTGAGGATTGCGCTTGAGGCAGCCCGCAAGAGTCGCCACGCTCCCATTGCCAAAATAGCCCGCCGTCTTTGGAAGCCGGGCGGAAGGCTCGAGTCCCCAAAAGAAACCCGCGTGGCTATGAGGAGAACGTACAGATTCCTTACAGAGGGCAGCAGGAATTGAACCCCGATTGCAATCACTGGCGCTGTAAATCACGCCATGCCTCTTTGATGTAGAGAAGTAAAGACGCAGAAGAAGTACTTGGCTCAATTCCAGGGTGTCAGCAACTTAAGAAATGAAGAATCTCTTGGCTCAAGTCTGTTTTGGATAGCAACATAATAAACAACTTAGAAAAACTAAATTGGGAATTTAATGCACGCTCATAAAAACCTGCAGTTTTCCTTCCTTGTGCACTAAATAACGTGGTGATTGTCATAGTTCATTCAACAAATATGATTCAAACCTGGATACTATTTCAATAAAGGCCCACATTCTAATAGGTTTTCTTTAAAAATAAATACTTATGCTCCACAGCAACGCTTTTGGTACCTAAACCCCACAACCCTCCCTATGATGAGGTCAACTCTCATCTACAAACCCAATTCCTAACTTCACCCCAACTCTCTCACTCACCAACCAATCACAACCTTCAATGTATGCTACATCTCTCCTACAACCCAACAGCGGCAAACCAACTAGATTCATTGTTATTGTTGTTTCGTAAGGCAGGCGTATTCCTATTCACACTTCTGGTTTTTGTCAAGCACTCCTCCAGCTTGTGGCCACATCGATGGTCCACAGCAAAGCCTGTATCAGATCTTGATGAGAGGGCATATCTGGACCAGGACTTCCAAAGTTGGGGAACCACAGAGGCAAGCTGGTGCCCCATCAGTGTGGTGTTTGCACTGCTTTGGCATGTTGACCTCGGAGTCTATTTGCAGCTGTCCAGTTCTTTCTCGTAGCTTTAGTAAAGCCCTGGAAGAGCGAGGTGGGGTCGTCTATCAGATCTCCAGGGGAGGAGGCACGTTGGTGTGTCAGTATTGGTGCCATTCAGTGTGTTTGTCATAGGAGTCGAGGTTTTTCAAGCTGTAGAGAGGGTTTCGAGATTTAAGTCGGGAAGTTGGAGGAGTATTTTCAACGAGTTTATGCTCAACATCATGATCCCTCCACAACTGATGCCCTGACTTTGCCCCACCCTTGTGTTATGAAACCCAACAAGTAAAGGTCTTTGATTGTGGGAAACCTAAACATCCTGGACCGTAGTCACCCTAGAACTCTGCAGTGGATGGTCTTTGGTGGGGGAGTCTGCACTGAGCTGTAAACCACCCACTCAATGCAACTTTCCACATAAAGTCTTGGAAATTTTTAATCTTGGAATTACAGAAACCTTTAATCCATTCAGAAATTGGAGGTTACAATTGCTTAGAAAGGATTGTTGGTGGGAAACCACCTCTCCAGAGGGATGAATTAGTATTGACCAAATGGCCTTTCTCATCTTGTGATCGGGTTATTTTACATAATGTGGTGTGTAATGTGCAAAGATGAGTTTTGACACAATTGCCTGTATTCAGTGCTTAAGAACAAACGAGAAAGGGAGACTTGTTACTGTTTCAGAGAGCAATATCCGCTGCATTGCATTCAGCCAGTACATCAGGTTCTCCTGAAAGGCACTCTGAGATTTGTCTATGCAGTAAATTAACTTAGTTACTCTTCATTTGCTGTGCATCTTATAATAACTGTTTTGTTGTGCGTAGTAGTTTGAATTTCTAATTTATTATTTTTTACTTTGCCACCTGTATGATGTTTTTCAGTACGTCAGTAATCAGCCTTGATGAAATAATTCAGATATTAATCATCTACACAAGCTGGACAAACATGCTGCAGATTCAAAGAGCTGCATAAATAGAGGGGTCTGGGTGTACACTTTCTTACATCATTGAAGGTACCAGGCTATGTGGAGCAAGTGGTTCAGACAGCAAATTCATAGAGGCACAGTTACAAATAACATCATGTTGAATCTATATAAAATTCTGGCTGTTAACTATCCAATAGTGAATGCAGTACTCTAGTTGTGACCTAAGCAAAGACCACAAATTTAAACTGATTGGCAGAAGAATAGGTGATGAATGCTTCTTTAAATGCCCTGTTTGGAGAGAGATTCACCTACGGATTTCAAAAAGAAATTAGGTATTTGAAAGGAAAACATCTGCAGGGCCAAGGAGAAAGAGACTAATCACACTCCCCGCCTACAAAGCCCTAATGGGTCAAAATGACCTTCCTCTGAAGATATTACATCTCCATTCATTGCCACAAGGTTTTGTTTGGCTCCATAACTGCAAGACCCTCTGTCAACTTTTGTTTTTAAGTAGTATATGTTTTTGCAAATGGCAAACTTGCTCCTCCCAGAAGATCTTGTGTTTAACTAATGACCTGTCAGCTCAATCTGCACATCTCTCCTCAGAGATTCGGCCCTCAAATTCCATCTGCAACATGTTAGTGAATTTCTGTTTACAACTTGATCATCATAGCAGCCTCTATTTTCTCAGATATTTCTATTGTAGCCACTGAACCACTATTTTTCTGTAATAATTTTGTTGGAGTTATGCCCTGCAACCCAGGTGTAGCAATGGTTACAAGCTGAAATCATCATGTTGCCTGCCAAGCCACCTAACCATTGGCCTGTTCCATCAGGATCAATGCATCACAAATACAAGTGGCTCCTGAATTATTTCAACATCCAGTATTAGGAACTTAAATGCAGTCCCTCAGTCTGAGAAACTCAATCCAATTTCTAGCCAATAATAAGGATAAGCAATTGAGTCAAACTGACCTTGTAGTAACAACTCAGCAGTTCACCTCATCTTCACCATAACCCAAAGAGTCCTTCCTGCACTGTTTCACCCTGCTCCAGCAGAGAAGTATCTCAGATACACATCCTTCTTACCAGCTTTCAGTACCAATTTTCAGGGCTGTTTTCCCAATCAAAATGTACAAAAGGAAGGATATTATGAACAGCAAAAAGTAATGTGCTCATCACCTTCCTTATGTGTAATAAAATACATACACGTTCAGTGTTCTTATTTACACAAACCTATTCAGTCCAGAGAGAAGCATGCCCTATCGTGGGAAGAGCAAGGCGCGCCAAAGTCAAGAAGCAGATGGTCAGCAGCAGCTTCCAGTAAGATGTTAGTCTTTTTTAAAACTGTATTTATCATGATTGCAAGGCACTGCTGAACATACAGTACTGCAGGTCCACTCCATCAGCGAGTTGCTCGTTGGTGGAGAAACTGAAGGAGCTGGACTTGATGCGGATCGCACTGCTGCCTGCGTCAGAGAGGCGCTGGCGTGTGAAGACGGTGTGCGGTTTAACAGCGGGTGATTGTCTTAGTCATCATCCTTGTGCTCGCAAGATCCCAGTGGACATTGGTAATGTGGGATGCTGCATTTTCGAGTCATAGTTTTATTGGTAAATGGTTGGGAGAGGGGTAATGAGCAGGGGGACCTGCATGGCCTCAACTGTAATGAGGACTAGGTCTCAAACTGCAGTGTCACCTGTTTGCTGGAGAGATGCGAAGTTGATACACTCCACCGGAGCGCTAAAGGCTATATGGTGTGGCATCCATGCTGGAGTTGGCGCTGCCCTCCACCATTTCACTCGGCGGAAGACAAGATGTATTGTGCTTGACTGCAAGACCGTTGCAACATCCGTGTGCTCAGGGACTTAAAACTACATATTATTTGTATGTCTGTACTTTACTGCTGTCTTATATGTGCTATACGCACCTGTGCTGTGTGTGACTGTTGGTACTGAGTGTGTTCCTTGGCCCCAGAGTAACTCTGTTTTGCTTGGCTGTATTTATGGCTATTCATGTATGATGAATGACAATTAAACTAGAACTTGAGTTAGCTCTCATTGCCCAGGTTTACCCTCTGCTAGGGGATAAAAAAGGTCAAAGAGAACAAAAGCATTACAACTGTTTCAAGGATGCTAGGCAGTAACTCAGTCACACAGTTGTATATTCAGGGGGTAGGAGCCCTTACAGTTATGGTACATCTCTGAACATATGAGAGAGGACAGAAGTAATTTGCAATCCTGATAAATCCACATGATTTTCCTATCTGTTCTCCCTTCTAAGGGAAAGTGAGAAGTGAGTTCTGGAGAGTCTGTGACCTCCATAACATGACAATACCCACTTGTGCATTGGATCCTGGATTTCCTCACTTGTAGACCCCAGCCAGTCCAGATTGGTAAAAACTTCTCCTCCACATTCTCTAGCAGCACAGGAGCACCACAAGGGTGTGTACTTAGCCCCCTGATCTATATGCTTTACACCTATGACTGTATGGCTAAGTACAGCTCCAACACTATATACGAGTTTACTGATGACACCACTATTATGGGCCATATCAAAGGTGGTGATGAGTCAGCATACAGGACAGAGACTGAAAATTTGGCTGAGTGGTGTAATAACAACAACCTCTCACTCACTGTCAATAAGACCAAGGAACTGATTGTACTCTTCAAGAGAGGGAAACCAGAGGTCCATGAGCCAGAAATAATCAAGAGAATCGGTGGTGGAGAGGGTCAGTAACTTTAAATACCTGGATGTCACTATCTCAGAGGGCCGGTCCTGAACCCATCATACAAATATAATTGCAAAGAAACCACAACAGTGCCTCTACTTCCTCAGGAGTCTACAGAGATTTGGCATGTTATCAAAAGCCTTAGCAAACTTCAGTAGATGTGTGGTGGAAAGTCTGCCAACTGGCTGCATTGTGAGTTTGCTTATACTGTCAAAGTGATGCAGCCACATTTAGAACCAAAGCCATTGTTCATTACAGAACACTAGGTTTCATAAGCAGAATCCATTTCAGCATATGTGGCTGAATTGAAGAGATTGTCTGAGCATCGTCAGTTGTAATGGGCTTAATGATACACTGAGAGATCATTTAGTTTGTGGAATTTTACAAGAAAACTTTCAAAAATGACTCCCAGCTGAAATGCAACTCTCATTAAAAGAGCAGTTGAAATCGCTGTTTCAATGGAAACTGTAGACAGAAACACTATAATAGAGTTGCAGTCAGATTGAAAGGCAGTTGAACAAAATTACAGCGTCTTGACGAAAACCTGCCTGACCGAACAAACTGTGTTACTGTTTTGACAAGGGCTCACATACACCAGACTATTGCAGGTTTAAGGGCAAAACCTGCAGAAAATGCAACAAAGTAGGACGCATACAAAGCACATATCGGGCAGATAAAAATAAATGCACTGCACAGGGAAGAGAAAAATATAAAAACTTGCCATTCCAAAAAGAGCACTAATCTGCATACCGTTGATAAAAAAAAAATCTGATAAGGATGAGAATGACACAGGACTGCATAGCCTTGAGATTTACAGTGCGAAAAACAAAATGGCTTACACCAGATGGCAAAGCAGTGTTCAAGAATGGCACTGGAAAACTCAAACATATCAAGGGTAAAATAGTTTTAAATGAAAATGCCGTACCTGATTTGGAAAGCCCATCTGGTTTTTTATACCATCCTTGATAAAGTAGCTAGTGAGCTAGATAGCATGGAGGATGAAGGAATTCTTTCCAAGGTTGAGTAGAGTCAATGAGCAATACCAATGATCCCAGTGGCCAAGAAGAATGGGTCTGTCAGGATCTGTGGTGATTTTAAGATCACCACCAACCCAGTACTGAAATTAGATCAATACCCTCTGCCCAGGATAGAAGGCATCTTGGCAAACTTTTCTGGAGGACAGCGGAAGCCTACTTGGAGATGGAAGAAGAGTCCAAAGTGTTTCTCACCATAAACACTCACAAGGGGCTTTATCAATATAACAGGCTTATTTTTGGAACAACACCTGCACTTTGGGAGAAGGCTATGGACCAGGTGCTGCAAGGCTGCCCAGGCACTCTGTGTTACCTGGATGACATCATTATTGCCAGTAAGGAGGACAAGTAATATCTCCAAAATCTAAAGACAGCGTTAAAAAGATTAGAAGATTATGAGCTCAGAGTATGGCGCGACAAGTGTGAATTCTTTAAACCAAGTATCATTTACTGTGGTCACACAATTGATGCACGAGGATTACACAGAAAATTCAAGCAGAGGTGGATGCCCCAGGGCCAAAGGACATGTCACAGGTTTCATTCCTTTTTAGGATTTGTTAAGTACTGTAACAGATTCCTGCCAAACCTGGCTACTGTGCTCCACCCAAACTCATTACTACAGATCAGGAAGAAATGGCATTGGACAAAGCAGTGTGAGGTGGCTTTCCAAAAGACAAAGGAAATGGTGACATCAGACACTGTGCTGACACATTATGATCTACGTGGCTCAATGAAGCTTGACTGTGACACCTCACCTTATGGCTTGGGTGCAGTCATGTCACATTATGAGTGATGGAAGTGATAGAAATACAGGTGCCCTCCACTTCACGAATGCTCACTTTATGCCACTTCGCTTTTACAAAAGACCTACATTAGTAACCTGTTTTTGCATTACAAAGAGGATTTTCACTTTTACAAAAAATTTTTCCATATAAGTTAATGGTTCTTCACTTTACGCCATTTCAACTTAAGAAAGGTTTCATAGGAACGTTCTACTTTTGTAAAGAGGGGACACACCTGTATTACACACAGATTGGCAGAGAGCCCTTGAATCTAGTTTGGGGTGCAAAATATTTCAACCAGCACTTGTATAGGAGTGAGTTTACCGTCATTATTGATCACAGTGTCCATTTCCAATCCACAGGAGGGTATTCTACTAACAGCAGCACAAATGCAAAGATGGGCTCTGTCTCTCTGAGGAGACAATTACAAGGTTGAATGCAAGAGGACAGCTCATCATGGAAATGCTGATGGATTGTCCCATTTCCCCTTGGAAAAGAAAATGTCTGAAAAATTTACGAAAGAGGATACTCCTCTTGACATATTCTCCCTAATGCAAATTGAAAGTCTCCTAGTATGGCAGAGATGATCCAAAGGGAAATCAGAAAAGATCTACACTGCCTCAGGTCGACATGGCCATCCAAAATGGCTGGAATGTGAAGTAAGAAACTCTAGTTCCCCCATCTTTATCAGTGTTGAGATGAACATGCCCTTATATGGAGATCGACAGTTGCTGTATTACCCAAGCTGAGATCTAAAGTATTGGAGGAGCTACATGCCAGTCATCTGGGTGTGGTTAAAATGAAAGTGTTTGCTTGAAGCTTTGTCTGATGGCCTGGGATAAATATGCAGATAGAGCAGCTTGCTATGCTCTCTTTGGGATGCCAACATGTCCAGAAGATGTCAAGTCTAGCGCCTCTCCATCCCTGGGAATGGCCTGCATTGCCCTGGCAGAGAATTCAAGTGGATTTTGCCAGACCATTCATGGGCACATTAACTAGCTCAGGGACCACTAGATGTACAGTGGATGATCTCAAAATCCACATGCCGTAAACCCTAGGTCTAATAAACAGTGAAGGAGAAAGCAAAAAAGTTCAAGATAGCAGAGGTGAATAGAGATGAAATTTACCATGTATCTTTAAAATAATAGTCTGTTATAATAAGGGAGAGGAGGTCAATCTAAAACAGGACAGACATGCCCAATTCTTTGAACGTTGCAGAGCACAGCCAACAGCATATAGGATCCTAGGCCTCACAAGTAAGAGTATAGAAGCAAAGTTATTGAGAACATTGGCTCAGTCACCATTGGATACTATGAGCTAGCACAGACTCAATGGGCTGAAATGGCCTCTTTCTCTGTCATACAGAAGTGAAATACTTCATCCATTTCTGATACCTCTTTCCAATGACTGAAGCCCTTGGGACCTGGGAAAATTGATACAGAAAAATGATTCCAGAGATGGGGGAATTAGTAGGCAAGGCTGAAGAAGCTGGGATTCCCACCAAAAATGTTTGAAAAAGGTGTCATACAAAAATGGAGCTGGGGTGTCTGGATAGTAGATACACAAATACTTCCCCCATTAGTGGAAGAACCAAGAGCCTCCAAACATAGAACGATCATTAAGATCATTGCTGATGGAGAAATTCTGATAAAGAAACATAAAATACTGGAAAATCTCAGCAGGTCAGTTGAAGGAAAGAGAAACAGTGGAAGATTTGGGTTTGTGACCCTTTGTCACAACGTTTTGCCAAGATTTTCTATTTTTGCGTTGAATTAAAGTTCGGCATCACTGGAGCAATGTAGGGTGCCAGAGATTGAGCAGGATCACACACACACACACACACCTGAGTAATTGCTATCTAGAACACATTGTTCGACAGGGTAGTAGATTTCAAAATGATATTTGATTGATACTTCAGATTGACTATATAGTTTCCCAGAGAACAGTCTAATGGATTCCTCTTGTCCCATTACCATTTAATCATTCTAAAAGAGGAATATATTCTATTATCATTCTATTACACTCCGTGTCATTCTTCCTATAAAATTAGCAAAAGTCAGTTTTTTCTTGACACAGTGTCATGTTGGCAGGCTCAGTTTTGCCAATTGATCGGTGCAGGTCAGCCAGACTGAACACATGCATTTTGTTAACCAAGTCTAAAAAGAACCATTCAGAATCTGCATTATGTAGCTGCAGCTTTTTTTTAAAATTTGACATTACTGTGCAGGGCAGTTCTCAAAAAACACAGTCTTATTATCTTATAGCTAAAACATGTTGTTTGTGGTGCTCCAACTACACAGAAGACATGACAAATTGCTGCTCACAATTTACAAAAGTGACCAGAACTGACAAATTTTTGGCGGAAAATCTGGGGTTAGTCCAATTCCAAGTGTGGTTCGCCTAAACTCATGTGGTTCATAACTGCTGTAGTTTCCAAGTCTCATTCTGAAGTCAATCAAGATAATGGCTCTGTGACTAAGGCTAATCTGATTTAAATTAATTGGAAAATTTAAGACAGAACTTTATACTTGGAGAGTTTCGACACAGCATCTCTGTGTGCGCTGGGGTGGTGAGAGGTGGGGGTGTGAGGGTAGAGTGTAAACACTCTCACTGCACTTGCTAACTACTTTACTCCTTCCCCCCCCCCCAGTTATTAACCAGAATGTGAAATGCCTGAAGAACACCCAAAAGACAAAATTTAGGGGTTGAATTTAAGAGCAGGGACATTATGCTGAACTGTACAGGGTACTGGTGAGGCCACACCTGGAGTACAGCGTACAGTTCTGGTCTCCTTACTGAGAAAGGATATACAGTTGGCCCTCCTTATCCGCGGGGGATTGGTTCCGGGACTCCCCGCGGATACCAAAATATGCAGATGCTCAAGTCCCTTATTTAACCTGGCTCAGTGCGGTGGTCTTTAGGACCTGGCACAGCTCTGAATCCGCAGTGTTTCTGTTCACGAAAATAATCACAATCACGATTGAAAATAAGGCGGAAGTAATAAAGCGATTGGCAAGAGGTGAAACACCATCAGTCATTGGAAAAGCGTTAGGCTACGGTCTGTCAACGATCAAAACAATTTTAATGGAGCATGTGAAAGGCCCTGTCCCAATGAAAGCTACAATTATTACTAAACTACGCAGTGGTTTAATTATTGAAAGACGTATGTTTCTTAAGTGTTTTATATGCATAGAAAGGTAAAATATATTCTATATACAAGAAAAACATTTGACTAACTGATGCTAAATAATACCGGATGTACCTGTTCTGACTTCAAATCGGACTTAAAGACGGAGTCAAGAACTGAACTCGTTAATAACCCAGGGTACTTTTACATCATCTCTAGATTACTTATAATACCTAATACAACGTAAATGCTATGTAAATAGTTGTTATACTGTATTGTGTAGGGAATAATGACAAGAAAAAAAAAATCTGTACATGCTCAAACAACGAGTGCTGGCGAGAGAACTTCCGGGTTTTCCCGATCTGCAGTCGGTTGAATCCGCGCATACAGAACCCACAAATAAGGAGAGCTGACTGTACTGGCTTTGAAGTCGGTGCAGAGGAGGTTCACTAGGTTGATTCCAGAGATGAGGGGGTTAGACTATGAAGAGAGATTGAGTTGTCTGGGACTGTACTCGCTGGAATTCTGAAGAATGAGAGGAGATCTTATAGAAACATATAAAATTATGAAAGGGATAGATAAAATTGAGGCAGGAAAGTTGTTTCCACTGGTAGGCGAGACTAGATCTAGGGGACATAGCCTCAAGATTCAGGGGAGAAGATTTAGGACGGAGATGGGGAGGAACTGCTTTTCCCAGAGAGTGGTGAATCTGTGGAATTCTCTGCCCAATGAAGCTGTGGAGGCTACCTTAGTAAGTATATTTCAGACAAGATTGGATAGATTTTTGCATAGTAGAGGAATTAAGGGCTATGGGGAGGGCAGGCAGGTGGGGATGAGTCCATAGCCATGTCAGCCATGATCTTATTGAAAGGCGGAGCAGGCTTGACCAGCCAGGTGGCCTACTCCTGCTCCTATTTCTTATGTTAAAATGAAATGACAAGTACACAGATGGCAAAAAATGTCAAACTAATGTTTGGTTTCAAAGATACAAAAACTTTATATTTCTGTCCAATGACACTTTGCCTTTTTTTGCCCCACCTAGTGTTCATAGGTGGTGAACCCATGAGGGCACCCATCTCCGCTCAGTGGCCATTTTATTGGGAACAGGATCAAGCCCAGCGTGGTCTTCTGTTGCTGTAGCCCATGCACCTCAAGGTTTGACATGTTGTGCCTTCAAAGATGCTCCTCCACACACCGCAGTAGTAACACACAGTTATTTGAGTCACTGTCAGCTTGAACCAGTGCAGCCATCCTCCCCCGATTACAAGCAGATTTGCCCACAGAACTGCCATTCACTGGATGATTTTTTGCTTTGTCAACTCCAGAGACTGTTGTGCCTGAAAATCCCAGGAGCTCAGCAGTCTTTAAGATACTCAAACCACCCCGTCTAGCACCAACAATTACTCCACCATCACTTTGGTCACATTTATTCCCCATTCTGATGTTTGGTCTGAACCTCTTGACTGTGTCTGCATGCTTTTATACATTTATTTTGCTATCACATGATTGGCTGATAAGATATTTGTATCAACAAGCAGGTGTACCTAATAAAGTGGCGACCGAGTGTATATTCTCTGGTAATTCCACTCAGAGTTGGCCACCAAGAAGCAAACAATGATGGAGCCTCCATTTAAAAGAAGATTTCTCCACTGTTTGGCGTTGCTAGTCATAGCAAGATGGAGCACGGACCCCTTCTACCCACTGCGGCCAAACTGACCATCAATGACCTATTTAATGATTTAATGTACATCGAGGCTCTTTGTTTTAATTCTCCACATGCTTTCATTGACTCTCCACCACCAACCCACGTGCCTTCCCCCACTATTGAGTCAACCACTACCTACACACAAGGGGTAATTTACACTGGCCAACGAACCTACCCAACTGCATATCTTTAAAATGTGGAAAGAAACCACAGCACCCAAAAGGAAACCGATGCAGTCACAGGGGAGAATGTTTCATTCCACACAGGAAGCACCTGGCGTCAGTCCAAGCAGAAACAGATGCCGAGTACAAGTCAGCTCAAATGGTGTCACTTGATGTTAGGAAAAGAATAAAGATGCTAATGTGGAATTTGCAAGGACATACAGTACTTCATCCAATACCACTTGTAAATGATTTTTTGCACAATGCCCTAGAGATGCATCAAGACCAGATTGCCAAACAATTATTAAAGCAAGAAGTGTTGTGTGCTTTGGACAACTCTCTACAACCAGTGTTCTTGAACGTGCTTCGTCCTAGTAAGAAGTAAGCAAGTGAAAGCTATCCTAAAATGGGAAACCAATGCACAAATCTCGAAGCAGGGACCTGGACACTAATACAATTCTAACACCTGCACTGATATCCAGCCAAGATACAAGCAGAAATTGCCAGAAGATGCCAGGCAGACCAGTAACAGATCATCTGAATTGCAGTTTGAATACACTACATTGCATACATCCTTAGCTGGAGTGGAAATGGATCCAGGGGTTTGGACAGGGGGGAATATTTATGAGTCACTAAAACCAGACTGTCTTTGAGCAATTCCACTGCTTTCCATTCTAAGATAAAACAATATATTATAAAAGAATATAAAGAGACTGTTATGAAGAGGTTGCCACCAAGTGAAAAGGTAATTGTTATTTTAACAAGAAAATATCATTGCCATCCCACCTCCCCAGTTCTCCCCACACACAAAAAAAAACAAAAGGCAGCTGCTCTGGCAAGAACCAAACACCATTATCAGTTGACACTAAGTTCTCGAAACAATACAAACCTGTCAGGCACAAGGCAGCAGGGTGGTAAAATATGTTTGGATCCACATGCTGTGACTTGCATCGACAGAATGTGTGGCTGGATCCAAAATAAAACTCCCCAAGCAAAACCATGCATTGCAGAGGCAATCATCTGTGGAACGAAAGAAAATAGGAAGATCACAGAAACAACCTAGCACGTTTCTAAAGATACGCAGCCCAAAAAGGGAGAATCCTGGGAATAATCACATGGTCCTAAATGGTAAGTTTCTTGTCAGCAGATCAGAAAGTGAAGCTGAAAGAAAAATGTGTGCAGAAAGTAAACATTTGCTAGATAATAGGTGAAAAGCAAATTACATTCTTTGTTACCTACCATTTGAAACCAGGTATTGCAGTGAAACAAAGCTTTTTTTGCAGGAAAGATTGCAGCTGCCTTAGTTTCTGCCAGGTAGAAATACTATAGAAGATCCATTCAAGCACATATGCACTGTTGTATTTAAAACCCACACAAAGAAAGCACCATCGTAAGCCAACTGTTATAATCCCGCGTGTAAAACCAGATTTGTTCCAGTTAATTGTCAGACCAAGAGAAGTAAATGGCTTGGAGGCCCAACTTCTCACTTGCACCATCCCATTATTTGCCATATCACGATCAGTTCTAAAGGATAAAATTAGTCTGTATCTGCAAACTAGACTTTTGGCTAAACACGGCCATTCTGATATCAATAAAACAGTTTTCATCTAATACGGTTTATCAGATCTGTTAGGAATTTGATTAATATACTGTCAAATAGCACAGTGTCCCCATGCTAATGGATCCAGGCAGCACATTACCCTATGCTAAACAGCAGGATTCACCAGCCTCTTTACATTCGAGCTCCCAGAACATTATATGCAAATCCTCCAAATCAGCAGCCCCAAGTTCACCTTCACTGAGACTTTCCTTTCAGATGTTCATTTACATTTTTCTACAATGTTATCATCATTGCTTATGCAATATTTAATTAAATTCCCCAACATACCAAGTCCTAAATAAAATACAAACACACCCAGGCATATCATCCTGAGAAATCATTAAGACTTGGTAAAGCAGATGACTTGCCCAACTATGGAATTATCCCTGGGGAGAGTGTTGTAATTGACAAGTGAAGTCACCAATACCCTAGGTCATACTGTGTGTCACAACAAATCCGTGGTTAACACCATGGATGCTGAGAAGTCTGCAGCCCTGTCAGGAGACAGCCATTTCCTTGGCATCCATGCAACATGCTGGTGGAACTCAGCAGGTCAGGTAGCATTAATGGAAATGAATTAACATTTGGTGATGCTAGCCAAGATCCTTCATCGCTCCTAATGGCCTGAAATGTTGACTGTTTATTAATTTCCATAGACAGTACCGGACCTGCTGAGTTCTGCCAGTATCATCTGTCTCTGGATTTCTGCAGCATCTGCAGAATCTCGTGTTTCTGATTAGCTATTTTCTTCTATCTGTTGTACAGTATTATATTAGTTCTTGATGGGTTACTTCTGGAAGGTGAAGGTTCACCTTAAAAATTCTGGCAGTTTAAAATTTATATCTCACAATTGCTCTGCGCACAAGATAAGATTTTTAAAAAATCAATGCTTCTATTTCAGACTGTTTGGCTATCCACACCATATATTGCCATTTATATATACTACCATTTGCATTTATAAAATTACTGCTGATTCTCTTCCTTTTCTTCCCTTCCTTCCTCTCGCACTGTCTGCTAACCAACTTTCTTCTAGCAACCATGCCCCAGTCTTGGGTACCCTTCCCAAAGACTTCTTTATCTTTACACTCACATCCAATTTCAAAAACACTCTTCAAAACCTACTTCTCCAACTTTGTGTCAAATCGCCCACCTCATTTTCTTTTCCACTTGCTTTGGTACTGTCTCAAGTCATGAAGCCACACAGTATGGTGTCAAAAATACTAATCCACCCTGGCAAGTGCATTACCCCATCATGAACACCAGTCTGGTCAAACAGCAGGATTCACCAACCTCAATACATTGCAGTTTCAGCTCACTGTATCACACCACCCAGTAGGCACCTGTTCACAATTATGTCTCAGTACTTGGTCCGCGACCTTCTTTGCCCATTCATGTGCTTTGACCGCGCTCTCTGTCGGTGCAATCCAGCTACTTACCAATCTCTAGGTGAAAAAGAACACCCCCATACATCTCTTCTGAATCTGTGTCATCCCCCCCCCCTTATCCTTAATCTATGTCCCCTCTGATAAGGGGGAAAAGTTTCCCCTGTCTGCAGTCTCCCTGTCTGTACTTCTCAATTTTCAATATGCCAATTATGTCTGGTCTTTATCTCTTCCACTCCAGGGAAAACAGACCTAACTTCTCCAGTCTTGAACAAAACATTCCATCCTGGTGAATTTCCTCTACATCCTCCATAGCATCATCACAGCCTTCCTACAGTGTGGCACTTTAAAGTGCACATAGTACTGAAGTTGAGGCCTAACTTTTATAAGGTTGAGCATAAACTCTCTGCTTTTATATTCAGTGATCTGACAAATGAAGACCAGAATACCATATGCCTTCCCAACTACTTTATCTACTGGTGCTAACCTCAAGGATCCCTGGACTTGATTTCTAAGATCCCTCTGTTCAAGACTCTGCCTTTCATGGTACAAGTCCCAGCCTCATTAGTATTTCCAAAGTGCATCAGTTGGATTGAACCCCATTTATCAGCCCATTTCATCAGAACCTCAATATCACTCTGCAGCCTAAGAATACCCTCAACACTGTCCATGACTCCACCCATCTGATTGTGTCTTCTCCATCCACACCAAACAGCAAAGGTACCAGCACCAATCCCTGAGGAACACCACCAGTGTCCAGATACAAAAACAACCCTTGACCATTACACTGTTTCCCATACACTGGCCAATTTTGAATCCAGTTTGCCAAAGTGCCAAAGACTCTTGGGCCCTAAATCTTTTGGCTGATCCCCCATGTGGGATCTTGTCAAGTACCTTACTGAAGCCCATGTGAACCACACACACTGACCTGCCCTCATCAAGACACTGGATTATCTCTTCAAAAACTTCCATCATGTTGGTCAGACAGGAACTAGCATTGACAAGGCCACGTCAGCAGTCTCTGATCAGACCAGCTCATTCCAAGTGCTCATTAATTCTGTCCTTCAGTCATTTCTCCCGTAACTGACCTACCAGTGATATTAACTACAGTGTAGCACTCGCAGGCTCTTCTTGCTGCTCTTCTTTTAAAGTGAGACAGCAAGGAACAGGATCTTCTGACCCAACAGGGCACACTGCCCAGCAACCCACCTACTCAACACTAGCAAAATCACAGGACAACTTTACAATGACCAATCAACCTACTAACCTGTGCATCTTTGGAATGTGGGTGGAAACCGGAGCACCCCAAGGAAACCCACACATTCATAGGGAGTGCCAGAACTGAATTCCGAAACGCCCCCAAGTGTCACGATCCCATGGAGCCCATCTTGTTGAAAATGTGGATGACCTTTGTTGTCCTCCAGTCAACAGGAATCTCACTCGTGGTCAGTGAGGATTTAATAAGTTCAGTAATCTTGTAAAATGCTCCATCACTATCTGTGTAACAAGTTGACTTAAACCACTGGTCCATTAAAAAATCTTTCACTCATATCTGTATTAACCATGTTCCTGCAGTTACAAGGGTACAATCATGTGCTAGAGTTGCAGAGACCAAATAATTTGGTGTAGTTAAAGAAGAAATTGGTAGATTCTTGATCAGTATGGGGGTTGAGAGCTGCAGGAAGGAATCAAGAGAACCGAGTCTCCTCTGATTGAAATGCATGATAGTCCAAATGGCTCAGTTCTGTGCTTTATCATATGATTTTATTACCACGCTGCTTCTCATAACAGAAATCTTTGAAGACCAACATTTTAACCTGGAGAAGTGCATTGCAGGCCAGTATTTAGGATACTCTAGCCTTACTGCAATCAGACGTCTGATTTTAACTGCCCCATCATGGGCTGTCTTGGCTGCCAGGAGGGTACATCCACATCACTGAATGTCCTAAATTAACAACTGCAAGTTATCCTCTGCATGATGAACTAATTCATAGTTGTGTTACTGTTTTGCTGATCAAAAAGACAACAGGACTGATTTTCAATGGAAAATGGGCATCCACGTGTTAAAGAAAATGTAAAGTCTAAACCTTCCTGTTTCTGCTCCGATCTACAAGAGAATAACTGAGAACATTGATTTCCCCACCCATATTCTGAATCACCCAGATATCTAGTCCAGTTTAATGTCTGCATTATAATTTTTTTCAGGAACATATGAACTTTACAACTTATTCTGTTGCTTCATCCCCTTGCTAGTGGTTCCATCAATTACGCTGGTCTAGTCACTAATGAAGCAAGTTCCCACGTCAAGTCCATGACATCACCTTGACTCACAATTGCCTTGGCAGAGATTCTCATCCGTACTTACTTATTCTAATCTTCACCTGCACAGACTTCTATCATGCACCTTCCACAACCAAGTTCATCTAATACTGAACTTCCAGGATGAGTAGTTTGCAAAAATGTTAGCGTTTCCCCGAATCTATAAAAATGTCAGAATACAACAATAGTAGCGATTAGACTAATGAGGCAACATCCACAGAATGTGACACTGCAAAGGATCCACAGCCACACAGTACCAGAATGCAAGAAACTGCTCGGTTACTCCAATACTCCAGCCTCAGTGAAAATGTTGTAGGTTTAGTCCCAAGCCCAGTCCAAAGGCTTGATGGCAAAATCCAGTTTGAGACTACAGCCATAATAAGGGAGTGCTGTCAGAGGCAAAGTCCTTCGACGCAAGTGCTGCAAAGTGAGCAAATGTGCACAAGATCCCAATAGCATTACTTTTACATAGGTTAGAGGCAACCTTCCCAATGCCTTTACCAAAATTATCACTCAATTATCTGGTCATTATCACATTTCCCAGCAGCTGCCACTAAGTAGTCAAGCACTTCCGCCAAGAACAAGATTGTGAAAAGCACTGCAATATCGTCAAGGAGTTCACTGTTGCCCACACCATACAACCTAATACATAATATTCAATCCCAATATCAAGTGCCTGGCTGATGATTGAATTAATCTGTTACTGCATAATAACGACATTCCTTGCTCATTGGCTTAACTTCTCCATGAACTTAACTGCACATCACATCAAATTACTCTTCTGAAATCTAAAAGTACATCATCAATGCTTAATCAGTCAGGTATTTGCCTGCATAGAAAAATTATTTCCTTCTTGTTCATTCCTGGAAGCAACTTAAACATGTGATGGAAATTACTATCTAAAGCAGCGAAAAATGAATTTAAGAGATCCACCACTTTTACACCATCTGGAGTGTTGCTTTTAAACACACACTGCTGGTGCGATCCTAACAGTATTAAATGTTACTCCAGTGAGGCTTGCAAGTTTAGTCTCAGCAGAAAGTAATTTTGGGGGCTGGATGCCTTCAGAACAAAACAGCATCATGGTATAGCTGACTCTCTTGCAGAAAGCCAGACAAGTTATCCTCAACAACACCCTCATTTAAATTATGGCAATTCAAGCCTTCAATAAAAAGTTGAAAATAATACACTGGCAGATGTGGAAAGCTGAAAATGCAGACAAAGGGCTCAAGATAAACCGCTTTCCTTCAACGCAGGGAAATCTTTCAGAAGAATGCTGTTGAATGATGGACCCCACCCCTGTCTAATAAGAGTCAGATTACAAGGCAGTTTGAATGCATCACTCACAGTTTGGAGATTGTGCACAGCCCACAATCTGCACTGGGGATTTACAAAGATCCTCCTCTAATTACAACAGAAATATTTCTTCACTGGTCACAAGGGGTTCATTGCTGCATCTTGAGGTTAAGTACTGCATTTACCTCAAATTGCAGGAACGAATATCAGGATGAACTCATTATAAGCAGTGAGCAAATACCCCAATGCCAGAATCAACAAAATGTCAATGAGGTGCCAAAGTCAGCCTCTTACGCATTGTGCGCTGCTCTAAGGACAGAAGCAAAGAGTAGAGGGTCATCCACTCCTTGTGGACTGTGCATTTGTAAAGAAACACTGGAGAAGGATGCAAGGGTCCCTCATCCTGAACAGCTGTGTTACAGAGGTCCTTCTGATCTACAGGCTATATACACCCAAGGACATCCACTGAGATAAACAACAAGCTCTGCTGGAAGATCACCATTTCAGTGAAAGACTTCAGACTGCCGTTAAACTTGTTGGCCTTCCAGTACAACAAGAAGTCGAAAGGTCCATTTCAGGTTGAAGGACTATGTGCCAGGGAATGCACTAAACCTTGGTGAAGGTTCAAAGGGGGAAAAGCAGTGCAGTGTAAGGTCCTTCTGCCACTAAACAGTGAGGAGCAGAGCCTGGAGTAGAAGCCTCTCAAACATTTGAAACTTGTATTGCAAATGATGTTTTATATATGGAGGGAGCTAACACTACAGAGGTACAGAACCAATAACACAATGAATAATGATTGAACAATGCTCTGAATGTAAAGAAAACCATGCAGTGCTTTTTATATTCATATAGATTTATTTCAATAAAGTATAATAAGAATGTGCATTTCAATTTATTTTTATAGTGGTATGTGAAAGAAATCACTCATCACATATTTCTGATTGGCAATTAGCATGCTATTTTAAACCACCCAAAGGTATCTGGCTTAAAGATTGCAAATAAGATGAAGTACTACTTAATAATGATGGAAGAATGCAAGACCAGAAAGGTTATCTGAATTTGCTGGTCATTTAGAGTTGTTTATAACCTGTTTTTCATTTTCTTTTTAAACTCATGCACAAGCCAAATTGTTCTCATAAATAAAAGCTACCACTGGAATACCACATGTTGGGCTGAATAAAAATCCCCTTTATAAGATTCAGCCCTGGAGTGGAAATAGCAGAAAATTCTATTTTACAATCCGCATCATTATAGCGACATGAAGAGAACCAGTTCATTTCAGAGTAGAGAACATGGAAACAGATCCTTCCACCCATTGAATCTCTGTCAACTATCAGCTTTCAGCAGCTTACCACCATCTACTCGAGGAGCAAGTTGCAGTGAGCAATCAACTTACCAATCAGCACATCTCTGATATATGGGACAAAACTGGAAAACCACCAGAAATCCAGACTTTCCATATAACCATATAACAATTACAGCACGGAAACAGGCCATCTCTGCCCTTCTAGTCTGTGCCGAACACTTACTCTCACCTAGTCCCACCTACCTGCACTCAGCCCATAACTCTCCATTCCTTTCCTGTCCATATACCTATCCAATTTTTTTTTTAAAAAGACAATATCGAACCTGCCTCTACCACTTCTACTGGAAGCTCGTTCCACATAGCTACCACTCTGAGTATCCCCCTCATAATTTTAAATACCTCTATCAAGTCCCCCCTCAACCTTCTACACTCCGAAGAATAAAGACCTAACTTGTTCAACCTTTCTCTGTCACTTAGGTGCTGAAACCCAGGTAACATTCTGGTAAATCTTCTCTGTACTCTCTCTATTTTGTTGACATCTTTCCTATAATTCAGTGACCAGAACTGTACACAATACTCCAAATTCGGCCCTACCAATGCCTTGTACAATTTTAACATTACATCCCAATTCCTATACTCAATGCTCTGATTTATAAAAACCAGCATACCAAAAGCTTTCTTCACCACCCTATCCACATGAGATTCCACCTTCAGGGAACTATGCACCATTATTCTCTTTCGCAAAGAGAACATGCATTTCCCAAGGTCTTTGCTCTCTGCAGCTGGCAGGTAAATTGTGTTACTGCTGCACCATTGTGCTACCCCTTAAACAAAGATTTTCTAATTAAATTAAATGTTATAATTCAGTTATCTTTCACGAGTCCAAAATAGTCATCAGCCTCTGGAATTTCTTTTCCCAATTTCACAATTTTGATTATGTAAAGTGGTTGGAAACATATGTGAGCAAAGAACCGCAGAGACTTGTATGAGCCTTCAGCCAATGCAATGAGAGTGGAATGGTTCCACACCCATCTTTATGTCCTCTTTGATTCAAAATAATACAAGAGAGACATCCATCATAAACAATTAATCAAAGGCAGTCAATGTGAAAAACTTCTTTTGAATGCCAGACCATTTAATCAAGTCAAGCCTATACATGTTACAAGGAATATTCTTAAGGGCAGGCAAGCAAACTACATACCTTTGGAACACAGCCATATTGCTAAACTCTTGTGAGCAGGACTATAGACTATTTGAAATAGAAATGCTATAATGCTGCACAGCCTATTATTCCCACTGAGCAAAAAATAAGGACTTGCCTCAAAAATCTCCTTTAAACCTTTTCTCCCTCATCTTAAACTATACCCTCTGCTATTTGATATTTCCACCCTAAGGAAACCCCTGACTATCTAACTATCTACCCTACCCATGCCTCTCATCACTTCGTATATTTCTATCAGGTCACCTCTCAGTCTCTGAAGATCCACAGAAAACAATTTCAAATTTGTCCAACATTTCCTCATAGCCAATACACTGGTGATCCTCTTCTGCATCTTTTTCAAACCCTCCACATCCTCCCACATAGTGCGGTAACCAGAATTGCACTTGATGCACCATCAATAACTCTCGGAGACATTAGGCGAGATATAGGCTTTTATTAGCTGGAAGAGAGCACAGTCAGCAGCAAGAGACCATCACACAACATCCTGGAGACTGAGGGAGGAGCAGTGCCTCCAATCGCCTTTATACAGGGGTCAGTGGGAGGAGCCACAGGAGCAGTCAGCGGGGGGGGGGGGGGGGGGGCGGCGTGTCCAGACAGATATATGTAGTTCACCACAGCACTCAATTTTTCAAACGTGGTCTAACCAAAGTGTTTTGTATTGTTTTGTTTTGTTTTTTTTTACAGCTGTAACATGATTGGCTAAATTTTAGTGCCTCAACAAAAGAAGATAATTATGCCATAAACCACCTTTACCACCCCAGCCTTGTGTTAGCATTTCCTTGGAGCTATGGAGCTGCATCCCAAGATTACCCCGTACATCAATGTTCCTAAGGATCCTATCATTTATTGTATTTGATCACTTCAACTCTTGCTCGATTGAACTCAGTCTGCCATTTCTCTGCCCAAAATCAGAATCCAAGTTTATAATACATGTCCTATATCACATGAAATGTGTTGTTTACGGCAGCAGTACATTGCAAAGTCATAAAATTACAATAATATTACAAAATAAATAGTGCAAAAAAAGAGATGACTAGGGCCTATAGGCTATTCATATATCTGACGGCTGAGGGGAAGAAGCTGTTCCTACATCGTTGAGTATGGGTCTTCAGGCTCCTGTATCACCTCACTGAAGGTAGTAATGAGAAGAGGTCACATTTCAGATGGTGAGAATCCTTGGACATGTGATGGCGGGGAGGGTTGTGCCCCCGATGAAGCTGGCTGTGTCTTTAACCCTCCACAGCTCCTTGCGATTCCATGTGTTGGAACTTCCATATCAGGCTGTGATGCAACTAGTCAAGAATATATATATATTAAAATGTGTAAGAGTTGGGTTGATTAGTTCTCTGATCTTGTCAGTCCATTTGCAAATGTTTCGTCTCCATACAAGGAGACATCATCAGTATGCTGCTCATTTGTGGTGTATCCTCTGAATGCTTGACCTTTATATACTTAAACATCAGCTGACCGGTTGTCATTACAGAAATTTGTAGGGGTCTTTGGTGGTACACCAAATCTCCTCAAACTTCCAGTGACATAAAGCTACCAGTGTATCCTCATGATTACATCAATGTGTTAGGCCCAAGCCCAACCCTTTGAAATTAACACCCTGGAACTTGAAGCTGCTCATCCTCTCCACCATTGACCTCCTCAATGAAGAGGAGTGAGTGGGCTTTCCTTTCCTGAACTCACAATCAATTTGTTGGTGTTACTGACATTGAGTCCAAGGTTGTTGTTGCAAAACCACTCAACGAGCTGATCTGTCTTACTCCTGTCCCCAACCAAGATTTTACCAACAGTGGTGTTATCTGCAAATTTATAGATTGAACTTGAGCTGTGCTTAGTCACACAGTCCTGAGTGTAAAGAGAATAGAGCACTGCACTAAACAAGCATCCTTACAGTGCATCTATGTTGATTGTCAGTGAGTAGGAGATGTTATTGCTGATCCATATTGACTATGGCCTCCTGATGAGGAAGTTAAAGATCCATTTGTGGGAGAGGTGCTGATGCTCACACTTGGCAACTTGGAGATTAATTCCAAGGGAATAACGATATTGAATGCTGAGCTATAATTGATAAACAACAGCTTCACATATATTGCTGTTTTCTAGCTGCTCAAAGACAGTGAGATTGCATCTCCTGTAGACAGGTTGTTGCAGTAGGTGAATTGTAGCGGGTCCAGTTCCTTGCTTAGGAAGAAATTAATTCTAGCCAAAACCAATTTCTCAAAGATTTCATAATAGTAGATGTGAGTGCTGCTGGTTCAAATTGTCCACTGACTATATTCTGCTGTACCCGTTGACAAACTTTCTGACTATCTACAACTCATCCAACTTTCATGTCCTCTGCAAATTTACTTATCAGGCTACCTACATTTTCATCAGATCACTTACATTTACATATCTATCTACAGAACAGAAGTCTCAATGCTGACCCTTCCAGGTCACCTTTGATTACAGACCTCCAGTCAGAAAAGACACCCCTCCAGCACTACGTTCTTTCTTCTATAACAAAGTCAGCTTCGGATCCAACTTCCCAACTCACTAGAAAAAAATCCTCATGACTTAATCTTCTTGAAAGCCTACCATAAGAAAAATTGACAAGATATCTTAACTAACATCCATTGCAGACAATATTCACAACCATCAAGCATCTTTCATTACTTCCACAAAATATTGAATTAAATTTGAGACAAGATTTTCCCTGTGCAAAGTTATGCTGGCATTCCATAAAGGTTCATGTTTTTCGTAATGCAAGTATATCCTGTCCTAAAGAAGTTCCTCCAATAATTTCCCTCTACTGGACTATAATTTTCTGGTTTGTTGGTATTAAGCAAAGGAGCAACATCTGGTTTCCTGGCACTTCATCTGTGGTTAACAGGATACAAAGATCTGTAATCAAAGGCCCAGCAAGCTCTCCCTTGTTTCCCTCATCATCCTGATTTTCCAAGTCCACCTCTCTCCCATCAGACACCTCATTCATAATACCGACCTGCCTTAGAATATCAACATACCCCTTCCTTATCTTACTATCGTGCAAAACCTTCTCCTTGGAAAATAAACATTGATTAGTACTCATTAATGACCTTAACCACTTCCTCTGGTTCCAGGCAGAAATTCCCTCCTTTGTCCAACCAACCATATATATTAGGATTATTTGGGAAAGGGTAGGTCCACTCAAGGACGAGGGAAGTAATTTCTGTGTGGAGCAGAAGGAAGTGTTTGTATAAAAATGCTTTGGGATTCTCCTTAACCTTACTTGAGAAGGACATTTCATGGTCTTTTTTAGCCTTCCTAAATCAGAGTTTAAGTTTTTTCCTATTTCCTTTACATTCTTCGAGGGCCTTATCCAATTTTAGCTTCCTAATCATTATACATACTTCCTTTTCTTCTTGACATCTGTCATGCAAGATTGCCAAACACTGCCATCCTAACATTATGTCCTTGCGGGAACATATTGGTTCCAAACTCTAATTAGCTGGCCTTTAAGATTTCCCATGTATCTGATGTGGACTTATCCTTGATCTAATCTTCTTTCTCCAGTTCCTGTCTAACACTGTTATACTTAGACTTCACCCAGTTTAGCACATTAACCCAAGCATCAGTCTTATTGGTATGTATAATCATCTTAAAGACTTACATTACGGTTACTTAAGTGTCAGTGGGACATGCTGTGGAAACAATCAGCCACACAGGTTCAATCCCCAATAAAAGATCTCGTATGGCTCCATCCCTGGTTGGACTATCTACCTGTCATTTCAAGAAACCCTTGAATGCATCTAACCAATACTGTCCATCTAAGCCCCCGGCTTTAAGGAAGTCCCAGTCAATATTGAGGAAATTAAAATAATCCACAACAATAATCCTGTTAATTGTACATCTTTCCATGGTTTACTTATATTTTTCAAAACTACCATCCTTTGATTTGCAGACAGAATTTTATCCCTTAACGAAGCCTACACTTAAAAGGCCGCTCAGTATATTTCTCATTTTCCTCTTGGATACAAACATTGATCTTTCTTAAGTTTAACCATGAAGATCTGTCAACTTTCAATTAGTTATTAAGTGTAAAACCAACAATGCTTTAAATAGAGTTACCATATCCATTCAGTTCCTTAAACCATAGATAACTTGTTTTAGTGCAAGTTTAATTATATATTACTTACATTAACAAACATAACCCTGTTGCATTGCAAGGTTTTTTTTTCTTATTAAATGAGCAGATGTACACAGTTTAAAATATCACTGTCAAAAGTTTTCACTGTTTCAGAAATGTTTCCTATTACTTAACTTTTATAATTATTTAATCACAAAATCACTTGTTTTCAAAAGGTAAAGAAGTTCAGAAAACCACTGATGCTGGAAGTCTGAAATAGAAACAGAAAGTACTAAAAACATTCAGTATTTGTAGGAAGAGAGACAGTTAACATTTCACACTGAAGATCCTTCAAACTACTTGCATCAGCAAGTTCTCTTCCTTTTGCCACGCAATCTCTGGTGATACACCTGCCCTTCCCTTCCCACATGCAGGAACTCAAACTGCCCTTCCAGGTGAAACAACCATTCACTTAACACCTCTCCAAAATGGCGTACTGCCATTGATGCTTATGGCGTGATTGTCTCTTCCATTGGAGAGACTGAATGCAGATTTGCTGACCATACTACAGAGCACCATGTTCAGTACACAAAGGAAACTCGAGCTTCCAGTTGCTTAACTCTTTAATTCCCCATCTGTCTCTGACTTATGTCAATGGTCTCCTGCACTAGAGACTGTGAGGTCTAACACAACTTTGAGGAACAGCATCTCAACTCACACCTGAGCACATCATAGCCATCCAGAATCATGTCTACAATTTCACTTTCTCTATAAGAAAATCATCTACCTGGAACATTTACAGAATCGCTTTCTTATAAATAGACCTTCCTATGAGAGCAACTGGCTTGTACAGAGAGTTGGTAGACAAGTGATGCTGATTGCGGAGATGACGGGGAGGAAAATGGACATGCAAGTAACCCAAGATGTGCTATTTAATTGTCACTACGCAAAAACCATTTTCCACTGACTGCCTTCATTCTAACCCAGATTGTGGTGGAACAGAGTTCTGCTGTGGCTGATGGCTCACACCACCAGATAGAACCTGGGCTTTAAGTCACAAGGGCTGCTGTGAGTCTTATTACATTCAGACAATGGTAATGCCAGACAAGGTGGATGCTGTGCCTGGTCTGAAAATCAGACGTTCACATCACACATCTTTTACAGATGCAACCACACCAGACAGGTTGATGAAAACCTTGTCAGGATATCATATCCCAAATCTTGGCCCTCCTTTCACCTTTGGACGAATGATGTTTCAGGAAAGAAACTCAAGGATTGTTTGCACTGAGGATTATTTGCTTCTTAAAAAAATCACTATTAATGAATGTGTGTGACAGCCTCTAATGATAATACTAGATATATTCTGAATTGCTACTTTGAGTTAGGAGTCCAAATTATCTAATAGTGCATGCCTTTGAAATGTAATATTCTTCCTGTGGGTATGCATTTTCACTGTAGTAATGGCAGGTGTTCATCTAAATACAACGGACTGGATTAACAATTAGATCCAATCTGACTTCTTTTGTCGTTCATTTCTTTAAAGCACTGTATCTGTTGCATTGAGCACAGAAACGTAAAATGCAATATGCGGCTGAAAGAAATGCTTCAGAATCTCTCACCAGAGCACTAAGCCTTTCCCTTTCAGCAGTGAGGTCATGGGGACCCAACCGCAATTTCCTACCATGGGAGACATGGAGTGGGAATTTTAAACTGTATGCTGTATCGTTCACGTCCACATTTCCCTCCAACCCTAAACATCTACCAATATAAAGAATAGCAAAAGTCTCAGATGAAGAATAGTGCACAGTAACCATTCGAGAGGGGAACTGAAGAAGAGAATTCAGAATCCTTTAAACAAAATGACTGACAACAGCCTTTGAGGGAAATGCAAGAAATCACGGTGAACAGGGAGTTAAACTTTATACACCAACTCCACAGATAAGTCACGTATTCTACAGGAAGCCTGGGTTATGCATGGGTCATCCATAAAAACTCAGATTAAAAATATCACAATTATAAACACAACAGTACAGAGGACTAATATCAATCTGTGTGAAGTGATCTCAGTAACGTTTCGTCTCAGTGACACATTCAAACGTTCCTACTCTCAGATCTGTAGAGTAGAACTGCTTGAAAATCAGTTCTGCCTTTCTTTGTACAGAATGGATAATCTAAAACAGGCAAGGGGGGGGGGGAATGTGAGTCAGCCAATTTGAAGATTTCCTACCTTACCGAGTTTGATTGCCGGCAAATCTCTCTTGATTGTAGCCTCATTATTCCCGGAGCAATTAACCCATTTAGGCAGCATTTGTCCGTGTTTCCTTTTGAAAAACTTTTTGTTTCTGGGGAGGGGGCTGGGGAAGTAAGGATGGGAAGGTGGGATGAACCACTTCTGCCTTCAGCTTCCAGACACCTGAGGGCCTTGGGGGGCAGAATCCATCGTGTCGGAGGGAACGGGAATAGTTTTCTCTCCCAAACTGCTTTGATTTAGGTCTTTTTGGTTTTGTCTTTTGCCATCATCCTGCCTCTCATTCGTTCCCTTTCTTCACCATGCAACAACTTGCAGCCTCTGACGTCTCCGCTAAGTTCCTGCCTCCCTATTCCCACACCTCCCTCCCTTGACCTCTTTTGACTTATTTCCATTGAACTAATCACCAGCTGCCTCAGAACAGACTTGTTACCACAGCAACCGTTGTTCCCTCTCCAAATCTACTGGGCAAAAACTACAATAAACACAGATTCTCCAGTTTCAGGCACGTCACACATGCAATTAAAGGGGCTACAACCCCACAGCTCAGGATATGCTTCACTGGTTAGCAACTTCCCAGCAATACCAGGGTATTTTTCCACTATGTTTAATGCGCAAAATATTCTTGATCTTTTCTGATAGAAAAGAAATTCTATTAACCTAAACTTGTAAGTATGCAATCATTTTTGCAATGAGTTAAAATTAATATTCTTTCGCACACAGAACACAGTTTATGATTTCTATTCCCATCTTGTGACTCTGAACAAAATCGAACATGTAGTTTTCTCTCAAGCTCAGCTGAACCACAAAAACAAACCTTTAAAACCAACTCAGAGAAAGTAGACAGGCAGCCTCCAAATACCAAAAGGATTCCTGACAAATCAAAGTTTCCAGTAACACCACCAATTTAAAATTTGATTTCTTTCTGGCTTTCGGTACTCAAACCATGCTACATGAAACTCCCTCACAGAGTCTTCGTCATATTCAGGAATCAAATTATTTCAGGTTATTCAATTTGTCAACAATGAATCGATTTTAATTTCATACATTTCATGAGAAATGCGTTAGTGTGGTTTTACGTGTGATGCAGACTCACAGATGACAGAAGGACTTTAAACTGTAGCTTGTCCCCCCACAGAGCCTACTAGGAGTCGACAACCAAATCAGTACACGCTCAAGCACATAGTATGAGACTTTGGGACACTCCAGTCCACATCACTTAGTTGTGGACAACTCCACACACAAGAGAGATTTCTCAAATATGCAAATTCATGCTGGTGACATAATCAGATTTCTACTTGCAATTTCAGCTGGAGTCCTAAATAGGGGAGTGGTAACCGACTTCCCATCCCTTTGGGGGAAATGGAAGTTGCAAGCCCAAAACTCCAAAGAAAATAACTCAGGAGCACCAGGCATCCAGAACCAACCATCTCCCTCAAATCAACACAAGGAAGTCTGATGCTGGAAATCCAAAGTAACAAAACGCTGGAGGTACTCAGGATTGATCAGGGATCAGGGATTTGTTGGTAGGAAATCCTGTCTGACTAACTTGATTGACTTTTGTAGTTCCTGGTGACCAGATCTGCAGCAGGTGTCGGCTGCTCGAGGAACTCGGGCTCAAAGTTGCCTACCTGGAATCTGAGCTTCAAACACTGCGGCACATGGTGGGGGGACGGGGGAGAGTTACCTGGATTCTCTGCTTCAGGAGGTAGTTACACCCATTAGATTAGCTGCCTCAAATTCGGTCTGTGGTCAGAGTCAAGAGGGTGTGACTGCGACTGAGGTGGGTAGTGGGATCCAAGGGACAGTGCTGGAGGAGCCCCAGCCCTTAAGCTTGTCCAACAGGTCTGAGATTCTTGCTCCCTATGTGGATGAAAGTGGGGGCTGTAGGAAGGGTGAGCAACCTAACTGTGGCACTGTAGTTCAGGGAGCCATTCAAGAGGAGGGAAAGGAGAGAAATGTAGTGGTAATTGGGGACAGTAGAGTCAGGGAATAGACAGAGTTCTCTGTCGCAAGGATAGAGCATCCCGAAGGCTGTGTGCCTGCCTGATGCTCAGGTTCGGGACATCTTATCTGATCCGCAGAGGAATTTGCAGTGGGAGGGGAAAGACCTTGTGGTCGTGGTCCATGTGGGTACTCATAACATAGGTAGAACAAGGAAAGAGGTTCTGCTGAGGGAATTTGAACAGCTAGGGAATAAATTAAGCAGAACCAAAAAGCATATTCCAGTTAAAAACCAAGGACACAGTAAGGGTGGGGAGAGCCAGCTTTGGATAATTAAGGAAATAAAAAACAGCATCAAACTCATGTATACAAAGTCACCAAGAGAAACCAGAAGATTGGGAAAACTTTAAAAAGCAACAAAGAACCACTAAGCGAGCAATAAAGAAAGGGAAGCTAGATTATGAAAATGAACTAGCACAAAATATAAAAACAGAAAGTAGAAGTTTTTATAATTATACAAAGCACAAAAAGGGTGGCTAAAGTGAATGTAGGTCCCTTGGAGGACGAGAAGGGGGAATTGATATTGGGTTATGAGGAAATAGCCGAGGCTTTGAATGACTATTTTGTGTTGGCCTTCATGGTGGAGGACATATCTAACCTGCCAAAGAGAGATGTTATGGATGCAATGGGAGGTGAGGAGCTTGATACAATAGCTATCACTAAAGAGGTAGTGCTGAGCAAACTTGTGGGCCTGAAGATAGACATGTCCCCTGATCCTGATGAAATGCATCCCAGGGTACTGAAAGAAATGGTAGAAGTTATAGTGCAGGCTTTGGTGATGATTTATAGACAATAGGTGCAGAAGTAGACCATTCGGCCCCTCGAGTCCGCACCACCACTCTGAGACCATGGCTGATCATTCACTATCAATACCCAATCCCTGCCTTGTCCCCATATCCCTTGATTCCCCTATCCATCAGATATCTATCTAGCTCCTTCTTGAAAGCATCCAGAGAATTGGCCTCCACTGTCTTCCGAGGCAGTGCATTCCACACCTCCACAACTCTCTGGGAGAAGAAGTTTTTCCTCAACTCTGTTTTAAATAACTGACCTCTTTTTCTCAATCCATGCCCTCTGGTACTGGACTCTCCCAACATCTGGAACATATTTCCTGCCTCAATCCTATCAAATCCTTTAATTATCTTAAACGTTTCAATCAGAAACCCTCTCAATCTCCTCAATTCCAATGTGTACAAGCCCAATCTCTCCAATCTCTCTGCGTAAGACAGCCCTGCCATCCCAGGAATCAACCTAGTGAATCTACGCTGCACTTCCTCAATTGCCAGAATGTCCTTCCTTAAACCTGGAGACCAAAACTGTACACAATATTCTAGGTGTGGTCTCACCAGGGCCCTGTACAAATGCAAAAAGACATCCTTGCTCTTGTACTCAATTCCCCTCGTAATTCCCCTTAAAGGCCAACATTCCATTTGCCCTCTTCACTGCCTGTTGCACTTGCTCATTCACCTTCATTGACTGATGAACTAGGACTCCTAGGTCTCTTTGCATTTCTCCCTTACCTAACTCTACACCGTTCAGACAATACTCTGCCCTCTTGTTCCTGCTTCCAAAGTGGATAACTTCACATTTATTCACATTGAATGACATCTGCCAAGTATCTGCCCACTCACCCAGCCTATCCAAGTCTCCCTGTATTCTCCTAACGTCCTCTTCGCATGTCACACTGCCACCCAGTTTAGTATCGTCAGCAAACTTGCTGATATAGTTTTCAATGCCCTCATCTAAATCGTTGACATAAATCGTAAAGAGCTGTGGTCCCAATACAGAGCCCTGTGGTACCCCACTAGTCACCTCCAGCCAGTCCGAGAAACACCCATTCACTGCTACCCTTTGCTTTCTATCTGCCAACCAGTTTTCTATCCATGTTGAAACCCTGCCCCCAATGCCATGAGCTCTGATTTTACTCACCAATCTCCTATGTGGCACCTTATCGAATGCCTTCTGAAAATTCTCAAATTCTGAAATTTACCAAAATTCTCTGGACCCTGGGCAGGCTCCGCTAGATTGGAAGATGGCTAATGTTCAAAACAGGATGTAGGCAAATGACCAGTTAGTTTAACATCTGTAGTTGGGAAAATGCTTAAGCTATCATTAAAGAAGAAATAGTGAGGCATCTGGAAAGAAATGAATCCATAAGCAGACGCAGCATGGATTCAGCAAAGGCAGGTCCTGTTTGACAAACTTACAGGAGTTCTTTGAGAATATAATGAGTGCAGTGGATAGAAGGGAACAAATGGACATTTATTATTTGGATTTGCAGAAGGCATTTAATAAGGTGCCACAAAATACTTACCATAAGATAAGGATACATAGAGTTGGGGGTGATGTATTAGCCTGGATAGAGGATTAGTTAACTAATAGAAAGCAGAGAGTTGAGATAATTGCAGCATGCTGCTGTGCAAAGGCACTTGGGAGTGCTTGTGTATAAATCACAAAAGGTTGGTTTGCAGGTGCAGCAGGATATCAAGAAGGCAAATGGGACATTTGTCTTCATTGCTAGAGGGATTGAATTTAAGAGCAGGGAGGTTACGCTGCAACTATACAGGGTACTGGTGAGGCCGCACTGGAGTACTGTGTGCAGTTCTGGTCTCCTTACTTGAGGAAGGATATACTAGCTTTGGAGGCAGTGCAGAGGGGATTCACCAGCTTGACTTCAGAGATGAGGGGGGTTCAACTATAAAGAGAGTTTGAGTCGCCTGGGACTGTACTCACTGGAATTCAGAAGGATGAGAGGAGATCTTATAGAAACCTATAAAATTATAAAAGGGATAGATAAGATAGAGACAGGAAGGTTGTTTCCACTGGTAGGTGAGACTAGAACTAGGGGACACAGCCTCAAGATTTGGGGGAGTAGATTTAGGATTGAGATGCGGAGGAACTGCTTTTCCCAGAGAGTGGTGAATCTGTGGAATTCTCTGCCCAATGAAGCAGTGGAGGCTACCTCAGTAAATATATTTAAGACAAGGTTAGATAAATGTTTGCATAGTAGAGGAAAAGGCAGGTAGGTGGAGATGAGTCCATGGGCAGATCAGTCATAATCTTATTGAATGGAGGAGCAGGCTCGACCGGCCAGATGACTTACTCCTGCTATTTCTTATGTTAAGAGGCAACTAAATAACTTAATAAGGGTGGTATAGCTCATTTAGTTTATATAAACTTCAGCAAGGCCTTTCACTAATGCCACAAGGTTAAAGTGCATGGGATCCAAGGCAAATTGTTAAATGATTAAGCTGCAGCTGAAATATTGCACATAGTTGTAGTCACCTCGTTACTGGAAGGATGTGAATACACTACAGAGGAGATTTACAGAATGCTGCCTAGGATGGACTACTTCATTAATAAGAGAAGACTGGGGAGGATTTTCTTGGAAGAGAGGAGGTTAAGGGGGGAAACCTGAAAGAGATATAGTTAGGCTGCATATTAAGACACTTTTCTCCATGGCAAACCCCCGCAGGTATTGGTTCAAGCTGAGGAGTCAGAGGTTTAAAGGGGATCATCCATTGGATTTTACAATCTAGAACGCACTGCCGAAGAAGGTAATGGAAACCAATACTCTCATAAGCACCTGGATGAACACTTGAATTGCCACGTTAAAATAAACTATGGACCAAGTGCTTATAAAATGAGGTTAAGTAAGTGACAGTACACGATGGTCGGTCAGTATGGACGTGGTGGGCCAATGGGTTTGTTACAGTGCTGTATGACAATGTCTCTAGTGGATCTGAACAAAGGAAAAGTTTACTCATGAGCTACTTTAATTATCTAAAAAAATCCCAGATCAAACAAACCTGTTGCTATACGTGCTCCTTAATTGTAGCCTCAACACCGGCACCAGCATGAACACACTGTCTCAAGTATTCAAAGTAAATTTATTATCAGAGTATGCACATGTCACTATATTTAACACAGAGATTCAATTTTTTGCAGGCATTCACAGTACAATAAAATCAATTAAAAAGCTACCAGGAACAAGAATATTAGAGAAATAAACAATTTTCCAACTTCAATAACTGAATCAATTAGGATGTTTCCTGCACTGGTTTAATGATTTCATACTTCCTAGGCGATGCGCCAGGATAAAGAACAACTCCCTTGCCCTGCTTTTTTTTTTGAGAGAACCATAGCTTCTTCCGCAGATGGGGCAGGAGATGCCTGCTGGAAAAGGTAGTGGGTGCTCGCTAAAGAACCTCGCCCTTTTATCAGTTAGAAAGCCATCTGATGCATGGACTGCCAAGTTCTCAATACTCAATGATTTGTACTCACAAGCATTTCACAATCAATGTATCACCCCATCTTGTGGACCTGTACGCAATTGCTGTTTAACCTCAGACACAAGCACAAATTGTGCCAAGTTCTTGCAGGGGAAATATGCGCTGGCCTTCCATTCATCAAGGTTGGTCATGGATGTTGCATCCTATCCACCTGCATTGTTGGTTCAGCACTGTCTGTGGCTGATGAGACCAATGTGAGAGTGGCAGTCTCTATTGTAAACATCACACCTATGAGTGGTCTCAGCTCTGCGGGAGATGCAGTGTTCGTCGTCTGTCTTCTGCCACTGGCAGCAATTGTTCCCCACCAGACTTAAGGGGTTGTCCCAGGGTGCTTCTCCATCCAGTGTGGTCAGCTGCAAGTTCCTCCCAGGACTCAATGTTGATGTCCAGTGCCTTCGTGTCCTGATAATAGACTTCTTAGTAGCCAGCGGTTCTCTTGGCTTGCAGGGGATATCTTTTGGGATGCAGCCACCCTGCATGCGGTAGACATGGCCCATTCAGCGCAGCCTACGCTACCCGAGCAGGATGTACACACGAGGGAGGCCAGCACGTGGCACGCAAATGCACCACAGTACTGGGTCCATGTTTTCTCTCTCACTCTCCCTCTCTCTAGATTTGACAAAGGCACCTTAAATGGAAGGTGTTGAGCCTTCGCTCCTGCTTAGCGCATGTTGTCCAGGCCTCGCTGCTGTACAGCAGTGTGTTGGTGACACAAGAGTTGTGCACTATCATCCTTGTTTTGACTGAGAGGCTGGAGCTCTCCCAGACTCACGTGGTGAGGCAGGCAAGAGGTGTTGCAGCCTTCCTGATGGGCTTACTGATATCAGCGCCCAAGGAGAAGTTGTCACTGATGTTGGACCCCAGGTATCTGAACTGATGAATAACATCCAGTTCGAAGTTATCAGTGGTAATGACTGGTGGTGCCTCCATGTCTTGTCCCAAGACGCCTGCCTTTTTCAGGCCGATGGTCAGATCCAATCCCTGCAGGTCTGGGAGAAGCACTCCAACAAGCTCTGGTGGTGCCTGCACAGTGTGTGTTGTGACTCCTGTGCTTTGATTTGGCTCTTGGGCAGGATGAGGTTAAAAAGCCTGCCATCTGACCTAGTGTGGATGTGGATCACCCATGTTGCAGTGCCAAATGCATGCCTCAGGAGAAGGGCAAAGGGGATCCCAAAGAGCACCGGGGTGGGAACACATCCTTGCTGAATGCCGCTGCTTATGTCAAAGGACTCCAAACTGCTGCCATTGCACTGCTTCATGTTATTGTGGAAGGATTCGATCACGCTCAGGCAGGTAGCCTACCTTAGAAAGGATCTGGAAGGGGGAATGTAGAACCACAGAAAACAAGGCAAAATAAAACCCCATGACTTACACGGTGCATTAAATAGGTAAAGGAAGGACTTGTTTTGCTTTTCTTTCAACTCTGGATTAAGGTCCAACTCAATATTAATATTCTGCACATTTAAGAGGAATCATCCTTTGCTTATAGTTAATACCCTAGTTTAAATCTTCAGGACCTCCCCTGTGTGCCACTATTTTTCTTGTTTCTCCAGCACAAGCAGACCAGATCCAAAATACCGAGACAGAACTGATTGCAAGGTACAGAGTGACTTGTAAATGCGGGATTCTCAATCATGCGATTGATGACATTAATGCACAATAGTTTTCTTTAAAGTTAGCAAGGGGGTCTGGAATGAGGGTTAGATTAAGTTGACTAGTTACAACCAAGCAAGAAAAAACTCGTAGCTTGGAGAAAATAAAAAACAAATAAAGCAGAACAACTTGTATAGATTGCAGTGGCTGAAATGAAAAAATAAAACCAGGGAAATGGAAATCAATGCAGAGCAAATTTAAGCGCTACTCTAATTTACCCAATAGGTACCTACTCTATAAATATGACATCATCCAAAGTTTTTTCCAATTAATTCACACCTATGTTTTTGATTTGCAGTGAAGCAATAGCTCAATTTTTTTTAATCTTATTTTTCTTTTGATACCTTGATCTCCTTGCTAGTATACAAACCTGCCAGAGGAAATATGTGCATTTTTCTCCATTTTGCTTCCTCTTTAATCCAATTACTGGAGACAAGATGAAGTTTGGTAGAGCCGTAGACAGCAAAGAGGGCTGTTCAAGGATACAGCAGGACATAGATCAGCTGTAAGGTAAGTCTGAGCGTGGCCATGGACATTTAATCCAGACTAGTGTGGGAGCACACACACACACACACACACACACACACACACACACACACACACAAAATGCTGGAGGAACTCAGCAAGCCAGGCAGCACCTATAGAAAAAGAGTACAGTTGACATTTGAGCACGAAGGGTTTTTCCATAGATGCTGCCTGGGCTGCTGAGTTCCTCCAGCATTTTGTGTGGTGCTGATTTCCAGCATCTGAAGACTTTCTCTTGTTTGTAGTGTGAGGTAATGTATTTGGGAAGTTGAAGTGTTGATTTACACTTTGAGAGACCTTGAGATGCAAACCATAACTACTGAAAGTGATAATACAGGTTATCAGGGCAGTGAAAAGGACGTTTGGTGTGCTTCCTTCATAGTGGATGGTTACAGACTTGTCCCTGGATTAAAAAGAGTCCATAACTAGGTGACATAGGTTTAGGGGAAAGAGGAGAAAGAATTAAAAGGGACCAGAGAGGCAACTTTTCCCATGTGGAGGGTGTTGAGTATCTGGAGAAGTGGTTGAGGCAGTTACAGTAGTATTGTTTAAGAACCCATTGGATAGGTATATGGAGGAGCAGGACTTAGGGGGATGTGGGCCAATTCAGGAAATAGCATCCAACTGTTAGTATGGTTACGGATCAATGATTGAAATGTTGCCCGTTTCTTCATTTTTATGGATGCTGCCTGTCCTGCCGGGTTTGTGTATGTAGCTTTGAAAGGAGTTTGTAGCAACTGTGTAAATGTTCTTTAAGTAAAATTAACTACACATAAAAATATTAAACTAATGTAAAGAAATTAAAACTCAACCTGCCTTTCCCTTTAAATTCCCAATTTACAGTGTGGTGAAGGTGAGGGGCACACCAGCTCGAAACTGGCTCAAGATCCGAGAGGCATCGTGCACAAATGCAGCAGCAAGACTGGGTTCTACCTCAGTGACTGAGCAAACTGACAGATTTACTGCTCCAAATTTGTCAGTACATTTGGGACCTCCACACTTTATAAACACATGCAGAAGTCTCAAATTCCTCACAGTTAATTGAATAAGCATTGAGAGTTTCAAACACTACCACTGATATTAGTATGTGAGATGTGACCCATTGCCTCCACTCAAGCATTTTTGTTGTAAACATTATTCCTCTCCAATATACTTATTGCGTCACCACCAATATTATCACTTGTACCACTCCAGTACGGGGAGCCGGAAGGCACATTTTTCCACTCTCGCCCTTGAAATCCATGGACAGATTGATACAGTGCTTTTAAATATGATGGATTAATTGTCATTCCACAAGCTTCATTTTGCTTTCTGGTTACTGTAGTTAGGGGGATGTTTTTGCTTTCTTGATTACAACCAGTCTATTTTCCTTCTCCAACAAGAGAAAATCTGTGGATGCTGGAAATCCAAGCAACACACGCAAAGATGCTAGAGGAACTCAGCAGGCCAGGCAGCATCGATGGAAAAGAGTAAATAGTCAATGTTTTGGGCCGTGACCATGCAATCAGTCCTGATTAAGGGCTTCAGCCTGAAATGTTGACTGTGCTTTTTTCCCCATAGATGCTGCCTGGCCTGCTCAGTTTCTCCAGCATTTGGTGTGTGTTGCTATTTTCCTTCTCCATTTATTTTGCACACAATCCTTTTTCTTTTGTAGTTTATGTCACTTTCATCTAATTTCTACTAGCAGTTTACTATAATTTTCCATGTTCGCCTTCTTTAATATGTAAATACTTCAGTTTCTCTTTTACCCTGTTTGCCAATCCATTAGATCCCTCTTGTTATTTTATATCAAGGTGGGGGGGGGTGTGTCCCCTCAGTCCCAAACTACATTCGAGAACAGATTCATTTCCCTTAATCCCCTTGAAAAATCTCCATTGAAAAGAGGCTGGCTGCACACTGGTGGAGAATATTCAGTTCATCAGTTATTGGGGTTTCTGGGGCTATGAGGCAGCACAGCAGTTGGTGCTGCTATCATGCCAACTCTGGCTGAAGGACAGAAAAGGCACAAGGAGCCAATTGGCCTGCACCTGCTTCTACTTATGTTCTTGTGGAATAGGTCCCATTTATTCCAGACCTTGTGCCAATTCTCTTTAAATGATAGCTAACACCCCATTCCTTTAGTTTCCTGATCTTCTGATACATTCTTGGCATGCACTTGGAGTAATGATTTAGAAAGTGCCATGTTTGAAGCAACCCTCTAAATATCTCACAGAACCATTTGCAAACTCCAGGTTTTCTTATTCTTGTATCTTTGCGTTCCTGTGGACCACAGTGAAAGTGGCCATCATGGCGCCATCTAGAGGTAAATGGCATCGCAAGCACAGGGAGTCTTAAATTAAATTTAATGAACAAAAGTCATTCCAAAATGGATAAAATTGCAATTTATTCTGATATTACTGCTTGGCAATGCAGAGGCAGCAAAGCTGTTGAGATAGGAAACAGAGAGATTTATATGGATGCCAATGCACATGTAATAAGGTATTCAAGTACTCCCAGAAATAATGTAACCTAAACCTCAGTAGTTGAGCAAGTGTGCAAAATGAAACTGCATTTGTGCATGTTTTGAGGCAGGGTTCCACACTACTGTCACGTCACTACAGCACACATGGTGAGCCTTACACTTAATTGCAGTACGATGAAGATCTGTCTACCAATCTGCCCCTAATGACCCCTGACATTCAAATTTCACAGCAGTGCTCTGGTAAATATGGATCAATTACCATTCTCTTGGCAGCAATCTCTTAGCAAAGACAGACACTGATGACTTTTATCATTAACACTTTCAATATACCAGTAAAGTCTTTGATGGACTAAGGAAGTTAGTCCTTGAAGATCAATAGCTTAGACGTGGTACAAACCTCAGTCTACTGGCCAAAAGCAATTTATGTACCTGATACCACGTGCAAAATCACACAAATGATTGACTAATCTATTTAGAATATTGCACTGAAAAAAAAACACTCTACAGATCGCACTGTAGCGGTCATTTTCATATCAAAGAGTTACCTTGATTGCTATACAGTTGTTTCACAGAGTTGGCATGCCCTTGTGTAACAGGCAACTTTAACTTAAACATTCAAAACAAATGTTAAATAGCATCAAAAGTATACATTTCACACATTACATTTATTTATTCAATTGTCCTTTTTACAATGATCTGGTGATTACAAGACTAAGTGCTTGGGATGGAATTATTCTTTTTAAAACAAAAGTGTGATTACGTAGCCTGAATTGGATTGTTCTTTCAAAATTTTCTAATATTCCAGAATGAATTGTTATTACCCGGAACATTTGCCATGTCCTCATGTGCTCAGCAGTCAGGTTGATAAAATGTAGGTACAAACAGCTTGCACCTGAAATTCTCATAAATGAAACAATAAGCCAAATAGAATAAGGGGGCAAAATAGAGAAAAAACACAACAAAAAAAAAAGCAGAGAAAGGAAGATGGTTTAATTTGATTTCAGTTAACTTTGAGATGCTCAGCAATGCAGCTGTTGGAACTGCTGTCTCATAGCTCCAGGAACTGACCTCTGTGATGTTGACTGTAGGGAGTTTGCACAATCTTCCCGTAATCACATGCTTTTCCCCCTAGGTGCGCCAATGCCCTCCTACATCTCAAGAACTTAATGGTTGGTAGCCTAACTGGCCACTCTAAATTGATCCTGGTGGGTGGTAGAATCTGGGACTGTGGAAAGTATAGGTTACAAGGGAAAGTTGTGGGGATGCAATTGTTGTAAGCCAACATAGAATACCTGGATCTATTACATTATAAAGACATACATTAAAAAAAACTTACTATTATTAAACATCAGCAGCTTTTCATTTATCTAGTACCTGTAGTACAGAAAAATATCATAAGGGTTAAATATCAACAAATTTTTTAACCCAACGACCAAAAGGTTTAGTTATCGAGTTCTGATGGAGGGCCCCCGACATGAAACATTAATTGTATCTTTCTCCAAATGATGAGCATCTCTAGGTTTATTTCTGCTTCTATTATCAGTTAAAAGATTGATTTTAAGATTCATCATAGAGGAGAAAGGAGACGTAGGGAGGGAAGGCAATCATAATGCAATCAGGATTAGAGTAGATCAGCAGGAAAGCAATGGGCTGAAGGGTCTGCTTTTGGGCTGTGCAACTCCAGGAAAAATTCCAGAATCATGGCTAGAAGTATGGTGAGCAATAGTGGACCAAATATACAATGAGATACTTATTAAACTAATCTCAGAGGAAAACAGATATCTTGGCAGTGTGCAGGTCTGGAGCGGATTACAGAGAAAGGGAAGTGCAACTCTGTGAAGAATTTTTAATAAATACCTTTAAGAAATAAAATATACTTTTATATATTTCTTCTTAATAAATAAAATAGAGATATCCAAATATCTTTTAAAAATATAAATTAATAAGGAAAATCTTGTTTAACCAGGTGCCAATGTATTCCAGAAAGCACACTGCAAATCAACCAAGAGTTTATTGTTGTATGCACAAGTGCAAAGACAGACTTATAGTATCATCACAGGCACATAACATCATAAAGGAGCTTTCACAAGAAAAGACAAAAATTATACACATTTCTTTAAGATGAGGAAGGACACTTACAAGAACACAAATTCTGCAAAATTCTGCAAAGAGCAACACTGCAAAGAGATCAAAGTGGTCACAGTGTTGCTAAACTGCAGTGACTAGGGTTGTACCAGTTGGTTCAAGAACTGAAAAGTTTAAATAAAGTAGCAGTTCTTGAACCCAATGCTGTGGGAATTCAGGCTTCTGTGCCTCCTGCCCATGGTGGTGGAGATTTTTGATGACAGATATAGCCTTCTTGACACAATGCCTCATAGACATACAAACGACGTTGGGGATGTGATTGGTTGCGTCCACTACTAGTTAGGACATGGGTAGCAGGGATTTGAGTAATGTCAAGTTTACAGAAAAGAGAGTGAAGAAGCCATCCAGGGATTTGACTCCAAGGGTAACAAAGACACAATGAGAGTTTTCCAACAACAGATGAGCCAAAGCCAGAATGGAAACATAGGAAGTGAGTTGTCGAACAAATGTTTGAATGGAGAATACTGAAAAAGCTTCTGGTGCACAATTCTCATCCCCAAAATGCTGCCTGCGTCCTTTGATGGCAGGAAAGCCAAAACGTGACAGAAAAATCAAAATGAAAGGGGTAATAAAAATACAAAAAATTTACAGAAGAGAAAGCTTAAGGAATGGAGAGAGGTAGTTGAATAATCATGATCAATTATACAACCAAAATACTTACAATTTCCCATATTTCTCTTTTTACACTACTTTAATATAGATTTCTTATTGTAGCTTATTTTTTGTTATGTATGGCGCTGTACTGCTGCTGCAAAACAACAGATTTCACGACATATGTCAATGATAATGAACTGGATTTTGTGTCTCCAATTCTATCTGCAACAAAAACAATATTCAAAATAGTCAGGTCAGGCAGCAGTACATTATTTGAAAGGTTCAGTATCTGAAATTTTAACCATGTTTCTCTTTCACATGAAAATTGAGTGGTGTTCCAAATTTCAGGCTCACTGAACTCATATCTGCATACCTCGACTCTGTTTTATCCCTCCTAGTTTAGTCCTTTCCTACCTACATCTATGACACTTCACACAATCTGGATCTTTTCAATGATTTCAGGTTCCTTGGCCCTCATTGTCTTATTTTTACCATGGATGTCCAGTCCCTATACATCTCCATCCCCCACCAGGAAGGCCTCAAAGCTCTCCGTTTCATTCTGGACACCAGACCTAACCAGTTCCCTCCACCACCACCTTTCTCGGCCTAACGAAACATGTCCTCACTCTCTAAAATTTCTCCTTTGGCTCCTTCCACTTCCTTCAAACAAAAGGTGTGCCCATGAGCACTCACATGGGTCCCAGCTATGCCTGCCTGTTTGTTGGTTACATCGAGCGGTCTATGTTCCAAGCCTGAACTGGTGACTGTCCCACACTTCTCCTACGCTACATCAACGCCTGTATTTGCGCTGCTTCCAGCACTCGTGCTGAACTCATCGACTTCATACACTCTGCCCCCAACTTCCACCCTGCTCTCAAATTTACCTGGTCCATTTCCGACACCTCCCTCCCCTTTCTCGATCTCACTGTCTCCGTCTCCAGAGGCAGCTTATCCACTGATATCTAACATAAACCCATGAACTCTCACATTTACTTGGACTATATCTCTTCCCCACCCTGTTACTTGTAAAAACGCCATACCCTTCTCTCAATTCCTGTCTCCGTAACATCCGCTCTCAGGATGAGACTTTTCATTCCAGAACAAAGATGAAGTCCTCCTCTTTCAAAGAAAGGGGCTTTTCTTCCTCCACCATCAGTGCCGCCCTCAACCGCATCTCTTCCATTTCATGCTCGTCTGCTCTTACCCCATCCTCCCACCAGGGATAGAGGGCCTCTTGTCCTCTACCACCCCACCAATTTCCTCATCCAGCAGATAATTCTCCAAAACTTCCGCCATTTCCAGCAGGATCCCACCACCAAGCACACCTTTCCCTCCCCCCGCTTTCTGCAGGGATCACTCTCTACACAGCTCCCTTGTCCATTCATCCCTCCCCACTGATCTCCCTCCTGGCACTTATCCTCGCAAGCAGAACAAGAGCTACACCTGCCCTATACCTCCTCCCTCACTACCATCCAGGACGCTAAACAGTCCTGCCAGGTGAGGCAACACCTCACCTGTAGGGCTCACTTACTGTGTTCGTTGCTCCCGGTGTGGCCTCCTGTATATCGGTGAGACCTGACATAGACTGGGGGACCACTTTGCCGAGCATCTATGCTCCATCTGCCAGAACAAGCGGGATCTCCCAGTGGCTACACATATTAATTCATAGAAACATAGAAAATCTACAGCACAATACAGGCCCTTCGGACCACCGAGTTGTCCCAACCTTAGAAATTACTAGGCTTACCCATAGCCCTCTATTTTTCTAAGCTCCGTGTACCTATCCAAAAGTCTCTTAAAAGACCCTATCATTTCTGCCTCCACCACTGTTGCCAGCAGCCTATTCCACGCACTCACCACTCTCTGCATAAAAAAACTTACTCCTGACATCTCCTCTGTACCTATTCCCCAGCACTTTAAACCTGTGTCCTCTCATGGGAACCATTTCAGCCCTGGAAAAAAGCCTCCGACTATCCACATGATCAATGCCTCTCATCATCTTACACACCTCTATCAGGTCACCTCTCACCCTCCATCGGTCCAAGGAGAAAAGGTTGCGTTCACTCAACCTATTCCCATAAGGCATTCTCCCCAATCCAGGCAATATCCTTGTAAATCTCCTCTGCACCCTTTCTATGGCTTCCACATCCTTCCTGCAGTGAGGTGAACAGAACTGAGCTCAGTACTCCAAGTGGGGTCTGACCAGGGTCCTATATAGCTGCAAAATCACCTCTCAGCTCCTAAATTCAATTCCACGATTGATGAAGGCCAATACACCATACGCCTTCTTAACCACAGAGCCAATCCTCTGGACTCGGACCCCAAGATCCCTCCGATCTTTCACACTGCCAAGAGTCTTAACATTAATGCTATATTCTGCCATCATATTTGACCCACCAAAATGAATCACTTCTCACTTATCTGGGTTGAAATCCACCTGCCACTTCTCAGTCCAGTTTTGCATCCTATCAATGTCCCGCTGTAACCTCTGACAGCCCTCCACACTATCCACAACACCTCCAACCTTTGTGTCATCAACAAACTTACTAACCCATCCCTCCACTTCCTCATCCAGATCACTTATAAAAATCACAAATCCCAAAGTTGATCCCTGAGGCACATGACTGGTGACCAACCTCCATGTAGAATATGACCCGTCTACAACTACTCTTTGTCTTCCATGGGCAAGCCAGTTCTGGATCACAAAGCAATTTCCCCTTGGATCCCATACCTCATTACTTTCTCAATAAGCCTTGCATGGGGTACCTTATCAAATGCCTTGCTGAAATCCATATACTCTACATCTACTGCTCTTCCTTCATCAATGTGTTTAGTCACATCCTCAAAAAATTCAATCAGGCTCGTAAGGCACAACCTGCCCTTGACAAAGCCATGCTGACTATTCCTAATCATATTATGTCTCTCCAAATGTTCAAAAATCCTGACTCTCAGGATCTTCTCCACAATTTACCAAACACTGAGGTAAGACTCATTGGTCTATAATTTCCTGGGCTATCTCTACTCCCTTTGTTGAATAAAGGAACAACATCCGCAATCCTCCAGAACCTCTCCCATGCCCATTGATGATTCAATGAACATCGCCAGAAGCTCAGCAATCTCTTCCCTCACCTCCCACTAGAGCCTAGGAAACATCTCATCCGGTCCCAGTGACTTATTCAACTTGATGCTTTCCAAAAGCTCCAGCACATCCTCTTTCTTAATATCTACATGCTCAAGTTTTTCAGTCTGCTGCAAGTCATCACTACAATCACCAAGATCCTTTCCCATAGTGAATAGTGAAGTAAAGTATTCATAAAGTACCTCTGCTATTTCCTCCAGATCTATATATACTTTCCCACTCACATTTGATAGGTCCTATTCTTTCATGTCTGATCCTCTCGCTCTTCACATATTTGTGGAATGCCTTGGGGTTTTCCTTAATCCTGCCTGACAAGGCCTTTTCATGGCCCTTTCTGGCTCTCCTAATTTCCTTTTAAGCTCCTTCCTGTTAGCCTTATAATCTTCTAGATCTTTAACTTTACCTAGCTCTCTAAACCTTTTGTACGCTTTTCTTTTCTTCTTGACTAGATTTATTACAGCCTTTGTACACCACAGTTCCTGTACCCTACCAGAGCTTCCCTGTTTCATTGGAATGTACCTATGCAGAACCCCACACAAATATCGACTGAACATTTGCCACATTTCTTCCATACTTTTCCCTGAGAACATCTGTTTCCAATTCAAGCCTCCAATTTCCTGCCTGATAGCCTCGTAATTCCCCTTACTCTAATTAAACACTTACCTAATTTGTCTGTTCCTATCTCTCTCCAATGCTATTGTAAAGGAGATAGAATTATGATCACCTTCTCCAAAATGCTCTCCCAATAAGAGATCTGACACCTGACCAGGTTCATTTCCCAATACCAAATCAAGTACAGTCTCTCCTCTTGTAGGTTTATCTACATATAGTGTCAAGAAACCTTCCTGAACACACCTAACAAACTCCATCCCATCTAAACCCCTCGCTCCAGGGAAATACCAATCGATATTTGGGAAATTAAAATCTCCCATCACGACAACTCTGTTGTTATTACACCTTTCCAACATCTGTTTCCCTATCTGCTCCTCAATATCTCTGTTACAATTGGGCAGCCTATAAAAAAAACACCCAATAAAGTTATTGACCCCTTCCTGTTCCTAACCTCCACCCACAGAGACTCAGTAGACAATCCTTCCTTGGCGTCCACCTTTTCTGCAGCCATGACACTATCTCTGATCAACAGTGCCATGCCCTCACCTCTTCTGCCTCCCTCCCTGTCCTTTCTGAAACATCTAAAACCTGGCACTTGAAGTAACCATTCCTGTCCCTGAGCCATCCAAGTCTCTGTAATGGCCACCACATCATATCTCCAAGTCCTAATCCATGCTCTAAGCTCATCCACTTTGTGCACAACATTCCTTGCGTTAAAATAGACACATCTCAAACCATCAGTCTGAGTGCGTCCCTTCTCTATCACCTGCCTATCCTCCCCCACAAACTGTCTCCTAGCTTTCTCTATTTGTGAGCCAACCGCCTCTTCCCCAGTCTCTTCAGTTCAGTTCCCACCCCCCAACAATTCTAGTTTAAACTCTCCCCAGTAGGCTTAGCAAACCTCCCCACCAGGATATTGGTCCCCCTGGGATTCAAGTGCAACCTGTCCTTTTTGTACAGGTCACACCTGTCCCAAAAGAGGTCCCAATGGTCCAGAAATCTGAATCCCTGCCCCCTGCTCCAATCCCTCAGCTACACACTTATCCTCCACCTCATTCTATTCCTGTACTCACTGTCACATGGCACAGGCAGTAATCCCAAGATTACTACATTTGTGGTCCTGCTTCTCTGTAGTCATTTTTCAGGACCTCTTCCCTTTTCCTACCTATGTCATTGGTACCAATATGTACCACGACCTCTGGCTGTTCACCCTCCCACCACAGGATATCATGGACTTGATCTGAAACATCCCGGACCCTGGCACCTGGGAGGCAAACTACCATCCGAGTTTCTTTCCTGCATCCACAGAATCGCCTGTCTGACCCCCTGACTATAGAGTCCCCTTTCACTACTGCCTTCCTCTTCCTTTCCCTACCCTTCTGAGCCACAGGGCCAGACTCTGTGCCAGAGGCACACCTACTGTTGCTTCCCCCAGATAGGCTGTTCCCCACCCCCAACAATTCTCAAAAGGGAGTACATATTGTGAAGAGGCACAGCCACAGGGGTACTCTTCCTTACCTGACTCTTCCCCTTCCCTCTCCTGACCTCCACTTGCCATTCCCGTTCCAATATATCTATCCATGGCTGTCTCCACTGTCATGATGAGGCCACACTTAGGTTGGAGGAACAACACCTTTTATTCAGTTTGGGTAGCCTCCAAACTGATGGCATGAACTTAGATTTCTTGAATTCCGGTAATGCCCCCACCACCTCCACCTCCACCAACTCCCATCCCCTTTTCCCTCTCTCACCTTAACTCCTTACCTGACCATCTCTAGTGCACCTCCTTTCTCCCATGGCCTTTTGTCTCTTTCACCAGTTTACTTCCTAGCTCTTTACTTCATCCCTCCTTCTTCAGGTTTCACCTATCACCTTGTGTTTCCCTCTCCCCTCCCTTTAAATCTACCCCTCAGCTTTTCTTCCTCCGATCCTGCTGAAAGGTTTTGGCTCAAAACGTTGACTATACTCTTTTCCTAGATGCTGCCCAACCTGATGAGTTCCTCCAGCATTTAGTGTGTGTTGCTTGGATTTCCAGCATCTGCAAATTTTCTCTTGTTTCTTCAGGCATACATATCTCCCCTGCCCCCTCTCCCCACATAGATGGTACTAACCTACCACTATTAAATGCAAGTTGGGAACCAATACATTGTGCTGATTTAGTCTTCATGTATTCACATCTTAAGCAATGGCATGGCCCTGCAATATTACCCATTCTCAAAGCCACTGCCAAAATATGCAATGTGTTAATAACACTGGAAAAATTATCTGCAATGATAGCTTTAAAAAGTTTATAGTTAAAACTGAGACTTAATCAGATCTTCAGAAGCTCACATCCTCCCTCACCTCCAATATTCTGTCAATTGGCTGGCCAACCTCATTCCTACTTCGACAGTTTCTCCTTTCATGAAGAGAAGTAACCAGCCTGCTCTTGTTCGTTTTTAATGTTGTTTCTGAGCCCAAAGCACAATACTGCAGATAGGGAAATCCTGAAATAAACAGAAAATGCTCTGAATTTATTGTTCTAAGTCAATAATTCAGAATCAAAGCTGTGAAAGGGCAGAAATAATGTAGTGCTGAGATAATAAATTGAATTAGAATTTAAAAACCTGCAGATACTGGAAAGTGAAAAAAATAAAAGAAAATGCTATAAACATTCAGCAGCTCATATAAAGTACTGTGTCTAGAAGAAGCAGGATTAAATGTTCAAGTTACAGATCCTTTGTCTGTGATAGGACGGAGGACAGCAGAGATGCGTGATCAACTGTCGGAGCTGGCTGAGAGATTCCAGCAAAAATATTGATGAAGTTCAAAAGGTTTAAAATAAAATTTATTATCAGAGTACATACAAGTCAGCACATACAACCCTGAGATAAACATGAAAGTAAGCTTGGAATAAGTGCAAATAGGGGAAAAAAATCTTGAGTTACCAGGGAAAAAGTTTTAAATCCTCAAATCAGGATGTGCAAGATACAAGTGCTAATTTTCTGGTTATTGAATTTGATAATGGGGTTCAAAAGGCTGCAACAAACCTATTCAGGAGTAACGGTACTGCATATTAAGCTTTTGTTGGCTGGGCTTTTTATTTGGTCACTATAGGAAGGTCAGTGGCAGAAGGACAGAGAATTAAAGATAGTGTTTGCTCATCAATGGGCTGGTTCTGCAAAATAATTATCGGATCCCCTTCCAGTTTCTCTAATGATGAGACATTTCACGGGAGGAGTCTCTAATATGTACCTTTCTTCTCTCTGAAACATACCATTCTCTCTATTGTAGTGGGTAGAGCCCTTGACTCCATCTAAACTATTTCCCATTACTCTACTCTCAACCAACTTCTTCCTGGGCAGAGCAAGGAGAGAATCACAGTGGTCCTCACCTTCCACCCCACCACAGAATTGTAAACGATGATCCACTCAATAAAACTTCACAAACAAGCACATCTTCCCCTTCCCTTTCAGTGTTCTGAAAGGCTGTTCCATGTTTCCAAAAATCCAGAAGGCCTTTAACTTCTACCCTTCCCGCCAACCCAGGCAACCAAACATTCCGTCCCAGTGTGGTAACAATTTACTTGCATTTATTTCAATCTAGTTTATTGACCTCGGTGTTATTAGTCCAGAACATGTTTAATTTTACATGAACATATTGTTGTTTTTCTCCAAATGGTGTCTGAGGTTCTGGATATTTGCAGTATTTTGTTTGGTTGCTATTGGTTACAATAGTGAAGAGTAGGTGATGATATCGTACACGGGATAGGCACCGGCAGTTGAAGCTGAGGGGGTACGATAGTGCATTGTTTGCGAGAGGGGCGTTTTTGGTGGCTTTCCTGGGAGGGGGAAAATCAGATAAAATTATAAATTCACGGCCTACTACACCAATCACCTCCCTTCCCCCATCCAGCTTTCGTTTTCCTATTGTCTCCCCAACTTTGTCCAATCTTATCCTTTGACTGAAATGAACACGGGAGATGTGTACGTAGTCTAATTCAGCTTTTTGCAGTAAAAATATTATCCGATGCCATTTCTTCGTCAAATGACTAACTGGATCCTATACTAGTCTCAAAAAATTCCTCAAACAGTAGCCAACTGAACTTTATAAAATTCAGACTTGCTAAGCATGCCTTTAGAAAATCAGTGGTTGCAAATCTCTGTGCTGATCACGTCCGATGTTTGATCCAGATGTCGCCGAGAATCTCGCTCACCACCTGTTCCTCAGCCGATGCAGCAAATGCGGCCAATTTAACAAACAGCTCTTCATCTTTCTAGTACAACAGCTGCTTCTTTCCCGCTTTTATTTTCAAAATGCTTGATATTTTTTACATAAATATGATAAGTAATTTGTACTAAAATTCCAGAAATTGTACTCTAATACACGGAGCCTCAGATGACGCTACCATAAAGTTTCGCATTAGTAAACTCCGAAGTATTCACAAACCGATGATGCACTTTAATAATACAGCCGTCGATAATCTGTTCGAAACAAAAGATATCGCAACTTGTACCTTAACAGACCCCAGGGTCGAGGGACGGTGGCCAAATCTGCCCCGTACTGCAGGGCCGGTAAACTTTGATCACTCTTCGCAATTGAGCCAGTCTATTTCCCGCGGAATGCCTTAAACCTCTGCACAGCACCAATAGGACGAGGCGGAGACGGGGCTTGTCGCCAATTGGAGGAAGCAGGAACACTGGGGCCAATAGAATGAGGCGGAGCGCTGAACCCAGCACCAATTGGGGGGCAAGGAAGGGATAACAAGGAAGGGAGGGGAGGACGGGGCAGGGGCAGAGTCGCTGGGAGTGCTGGGTGTTTTCTGTCGGCATCTCCGGGTTCTGCATCACTGGTGAGGTTTGTATTGAAGAGCGACAAGGAGGCAAGACTTGCGTCGGTTGTGAATGAGGATCATCAAATTATTATTTGGTAGGTAACGGGGGAGAGGCGGTGCATCTATGTCGAGGAGCCGAGGCAGCCGGCCTGGCCGTGGCACTGAACAATGATGGAGGTCTCACGGTGGCATCGTTCAGCCTCTACCCACGGCAGTTTTGGAGCTTAATTCATGCAGGTGAATTATTACCAGGACCCATCACCGGGCTTTCACGGTTGCGCGAATTTTCTTTTGTGTCTCCAGGGAATGAAGGGATTGGCCGCTGGAAAAATTCAGTCTTCGGACGCATATTTCGGGGTTGCAAGGTGAAATGATAGTCGGCAAAGCTTCAGGTGACCTTTCGGAAACCCGGTGCAGTACATGAAAACCTGCTTATTGGATGTCCAGACTTTGTGATTTTGGTCAGGCTACAGCAACAACTTGGCCAGGATGGCTGCCTTTCTCCTGACTTGCAAAGCCAGCCCTGTGATTTGGAGATCTGTGATTTTTCGAACCCCAGTCTTAATGTCAAGTAACTCAGCATCCAAAGTCTCTTTGAAGTTGAAGAGTATACCTGGACTTACTCTTGCTTGTCTAGGCCTTGGCGTCTCATCAGTTGCAAACTCCCAGAAAGCAGTAGTACTAGAAGCAAAGGTGACGCACTATCCTAAGCGAGGGTCTTCCCACTTACTTTTAAAAGGCTTATTCTGGAAGCTTCGCTTCACTGCCCATATTTGCGTGAGAGCTGTGATCCTGCTGCTGAGATTTGGACCTTTGTTTCTGCTCTATCCGATTTGTTTTGTGTCATCCAGTTTTGCTTCAGTCTGGTATGTCGTGTTGTTGCGATGCATGGAGGCTGCTGGTCCAACTTTCGTCAAACTTGGGCAGTGGTTCAGCACCAGGAGGGATCTCTTCTCGGTAGAGTTCTGTGAAAGGTTCTCCAGGCTTCATCCGCATGTCACACCACACCCCTGGAACTACACCAAGTATAGCTTGAAACGAGCATTTGGGGAAGATTGGAGGAGCATATTTCACATTACAAATAAGGAACCCATTGGATCAGGCTGTTTCACTCAGGTTTATAGAGCTTATACTGACCCAAAGAACATTAATAACTCTGAATTTCAAAAGCTCGTTGAAAGCTTTGAGAGAGAGGATCAGTTTGAAGCATGGGAAGTCTTTGGCCTTCGAGGAATATTTCGTTTCATGTTTGCTAAAAAGCAGGATGATTTTCCAGATACCAGAAATGAGCCCGAGGGGGTGATTGGAATTACAGAGCTGGAAGATAGAAGGGCAGTGCTTCATCCTGACTCAACATCTGAGCAGCAGCATCTCATTCCAGTGGCTATCAAGGTATTGCAATGTCTACAGTATGCAATGTAAGTAGGTGCAAATAACCTCTGAGGTTTAGGATTTCTCTTATGTGTTTATTTTTTTTATTCCCAAGAGTTACATAATGGAAACTCAGTATGTATACTGTGTTTGAATAGATGAAAACAGGCACGTATTTGATGGCTTCTTGCCACATTTGTTTGCAGGAAACTGAATGGGTATAAAATTAATTTAAACACTCAGATGTGGGAGATTTGAAATATGAATAGAGAGTGCTATATTAATAAAGAAACAGGTGACATATTAGATTCTTCATCAGATATTCCAATGAATCATCTTTATTTTCCTTTCAACAGATGTTGTCTGATCTGCTTTTTCTGTGGATGCTACACTAATTCACTGGTTGATTTCAGATCAAATGCCAATCCCAGCAGAGCAACCAGTAGATAATACTAACCCTCAGTAATAACCATTAGATAATATGTAATAACCAGTAGATAATACCCACAATAGCAACCTTTGTCTGGTACAGACAATTCTCTTTTCAATGAGTTGTGAATCAAGAATTTAATTAACATCAGACCAATTTTACTTGATGTCAGGTACAGTTATCGGAAATAAATTATTTTAGTCCTGATTATAAACAACTGGTTGTAAAGTGAAACATTGTGCTGACCCACTAACCAACCCAGTGGTTCACATCAATTTGTTTTTCTGTCTGTAGGTGATGCATCCGGGGATAGCACATCAAATCAGTATGGATCTGAAACTTATGAAAGCCGCAAGCTGCATTCTCAATCTCCTGCCAGGCTTGAAGTGGTTGAGGCTGATGGAGGTGGTGGAGGAATTTGAGGAGATCATGTTGAAACAAGTGAGGATGCAAGTGAACATAGTCTAACCGTGAATTTTTTTAAAGGTTGCCATTTTTCATCCTGCGGTGAGAGGGAGGAGAGCCAGTACAGGTGACCCCTGCATTACGAGGGTGTGTGTTCATAGAATATGATCGATATAACTACTTTGCATAATACAAAGCTTTGTCATCCATGTATGCAAGAAGAGAAAATTGAAAAATATATTTATTTGCTTTTTTCACATAAATTTAGTCAGAGTGAACTTTATTTTTCCAAAGTTCTTTGTGTATTCTGTAAGGACAAGATTCCGTTAACCCAACACGTGGGTTATCTGTAACGAGGGTACATTTTTTCCACCATTACATTTCAAGTGCCTTTTAGGATGGAATGAACAAATGATACATCACATTTTTTAAAAAGTACATTGAACTAAAAATATTGTATATCAACGTGGATAGGCAAAAAGTAACCATATTGATAGCAATACCAACCAAGGCTTCTAGATCATTGCCTAGTAATGAATGTGCCAAATCATCAAACAACAAACATAGCAGAAGTCTCAATTTTAAAAAAAATTGTTTGACAAGTTAGCAAGCTCAAATTGGCAAAATCAATAAATATCTATTTCAAAGAGACCAGTCACATCACTACATTTAATGAACTTGGTTTGAACTGCCACCTTGATTTTTTTTCCACCCATTTTAATAAAGTAATGAGTAGCATCAAAAACCTATTAACAATCAAGCTAATTGAGAATGAAACAGCTATTTTCCTTATACAAGAAACTGCATCATTGTTTTCTTTTGTAGTTACACTCCATATTCTTAAGCAACTAGTGGAAAATTCAATTGTCCAGTTAGTATTTTTTTTAACCAAATGGCTTGTTTCATTTGAATGAGGATGATGAAAAATGGAGATGATAATTTGAGGAAGACTGTGGAAGGTTTACTAGCACAAATAAAATTTCTGGTCTGATCTCTTGGGTAAATTCCTCCATATTATTTCCCTTTAGTCAATTTAAAATTTTTGTCTAATCTTCTTTATCAGGTTATTTTTCATAATCTATTTATATTCTTAACAGTAAAGGATGTCTGCATAGTTACAAAGGATAGTTTCTTTACACTAAAACCACGTCCTGGCATTGTTCTACAGATTGATCTGCGACATGAAGCCAAGGTCATGGAGAGGTTCCGAGAGAATTTTCTGGGTATGGAATCTGTCAGGTTTCCCATACCTCTCAGGCCATTTGTCACCAGAATGGTTCTGGTCGAAACCTTTGAGGTAAATTCATAACATAATTTATTGCTGAAATGTTTAATGCAGGATGGAGTCTGAGCAAGTAGTGCCTGGCTGGCAATGTGTTAGGAGGTGGAGATGAACGAAAGAAGGAAAAGCATGAGTCAATGTAGATTACTTATATTGCGCAAAGCCAGTGAATTGGGAATAGACCTTTCCCAGTTATAATAGTGTTCCAGATACATGGGAAATTCCAGGTATGGAATAAGGAACCTATAGGACTGGAATATATTCCACGTGTTTTATAAGTCTGTCATTGCTTAGGCATCATATGGGTTCCGGTAGCAAAACTTTTTTAGAAGTCGCAACAACCAGAAAAAAAGTGTTGCTGTACATGGGGACTAGTTCAGCCATCTAGAGAAAGGTGGTGCTAGATACATTTTGACTTTATTCATAAAAGATGTGGCAGGATCGATGGAGCTGGAAATGTAAGTAGAATGGATATCTGACGTAAAAAGGAAGATTATTAGTGCCAGGAAAATGGAAAACATTGAAATATGTGTTACAAGAAACATGTAACAGGAGGGAATCATTCAGTAAGTGTAGAATTAATAGATAAAATCTGTTCTGTGGACATTAAAAAATGTGAATTGGTGGGTGTACCAAGGGCACAAAATGGTAGAATAAGTTTCTGCAGGGTTAGGGGACCTTGTTATGGAGAGAAAAAATTAGATTAGTGGAAATAATAGCTTGATGTTCATCATGGCTTCTTGTTTCAGGGGATTTAGGAGAATGTTGCTGTTCAACCTCTGCAAAGTAGAAGTTGGTTTGCCAAGAAACATTGTCACTGTTAGCTAACTTGATGATAATATTAGTGAAGAGCGTACTACTAGTTCAGAAGCATTTGGGTCAGGATAAGTGAAGTGAATAGAAAATTGAAATGTTCATTGAAGTGATAGAAAGATCTACAAACCCCATTTCCAGAAAAGTTGGGATATTTTCCAAAATGCAATAAAAACAAAAATCTGTGATATGTTAATTCACCTGAACCTTTATTTAACTGACAAAAGTACAAAAAAAAGATTTTCAATAGATTTACTGACCAACTTAATTGTATTTTGTAAGTATTGTTACGTACCCCATAACTGGGTGTCGAACCAGCAGAGAAAGAAGTATCTGTTGGAGTCTGGTGGTACCATTTTCAAACAGTGTTTATTAGTAAAATATACAAATCAATATCAACAATACTAAACCTAAAAGTGTGAGTATAATAGTAATCAATAATAAATAAGCTCTATCAATGTCTAGGGGATAATGAATTGTCATATGTCAAAGTTCAGTTCAGTTCATACATGCTGAGGTAGTTGTTGGTTCTTGTGTTTTAATCGTTGGAGAGAGAGAGCGAGAGCGAGCAAACAGTGACAGCTATTGTCAGGCAAACCTTCCTTTACGATCTTGATCCGTCGATGTGTTGTTGTGGCCATTCAGATATGACCCTTCTGTCCTTTAGCTAGACCGTTCTTCTGTGGTGGACTCGTCACCCAGGCAAGGACGGACACACACACAGCCCCCACCGGCCCTGCTAATAACACTGTGAGTTAAACTGACCGATCCTTTGTTCGGTCTCCGATGCCCCACACCTTCTCATGGGTTCCAACACTCAAGCAGTGCTCACTAGTGCATCTCCCGGTGTGTCTGAGGGGTGTCTCCCCAGACCTCACTTTTATCCCTACTCACGGGGTCTCAGGTGTCAATCAGTTTTGAATGGCTTAGCCCATCAAACCAGCCCAGTCCGGCTGTCCACTGAGGACTTTTAATGAACAGAATGGTACCAAGTAAACAGCCCTCTCCGGAGCCATAAGTCTTTCAGGAGTCATAGTATGGTGCGTCAACAAGTCCCTCTCTCCCAGTGTTATCTCTCCCTTATCTGAAGCAAATGTTCCAGTCCCAGTATGGTTTCCCTTTGTCTCTCTTTCTCTGTCATTAGCAGCGTAGTAACAGTTTATGATTCTCCCGGGGGGGGGGGGGAGACATAGGCAACTCTGTACCCTTCTGCCCATCAGAGCTGTTCATCCTTCATAACAATATACACAAATTTAGAATTTGATGGCTGTAACACAGTCAACAAAAGTTGGGACAGAGTTAAAATAAGAATGAAAAGTGCACAGAATATTCAAGTAACACCAATTTGGAAGACTCCACATTAAGCAGGCTAATTGGTAGAGGGTGAGGTATCATGACTGGGTATAAAAGTAGCATCCATCAAAGGCTCAGTCTTTGCAAGCAAGGATGGGTCGTGGCTCACCCCTTTGTGCCAAAATTCATGAGGGAATTGTTAGTCAATTCAAAAGGAACATTTCCCAACCCAAGATTGCAGAGAATTTAGGTCTTTCAACATCTACAGTACATAATATTGTGAAAAGATTCAGAGAATTCAGAGACATCTCAGTGCATAAAGGGCAAGGTCACAAACCACTGTTGAATGCGCGTGATCTTCGAGCCCTCAGGCGGCACTGCCTAAAAAACCATCATGCTACTGTGACAATTATAGCCACCTGGGCTCGGGAGTACTTCGGAAAACCATTGTCACAGTCCATCACTGCATCCAGAAGTGTAACTTGAAACTATTACGCAAGGAGGAAGCCATACATTGACTCTATGCAGAAATGCTGGCGAATTCTCTGGGCCCAAGCTCATCTCAGATGGACCAAAAGACTGTGGAACCGTGTGCTGTGGTCAGATGAGTCCACATTTCAGCTAGTTTTCAGAAAAAACGGGCGTCGAGTTCTCCGTGCCAAAGATGAAAACTACCTTCCTGATTGTTATCAGCGAAAGATGCAAAAGTCAGCATCTGTGATGGTATGGGGGTGCATCAGTGCCCACGGCATGGGTGAGTTGCATGTATGTGAAGGTACCATTGACTCTGAGGCGTATATTAGGATTTTAGAGAGACATATGTTGTCATCAAGGCGATGTCTCTTCCCGGGGCGTCCATACTTATTTCAGCAGGACAATGCCAGACCACATTCTGCACGGGCTACAACAGCGTGGCTTTGTAGAGACAGATTGTGTTTGCTTGAGTGGCCTGCTGCCAGTCCAGATCTATCTCCTATTGAAAATGTATGGCGCATCATGAAGAAGAGAATCAGACAACAGAGACCACGGACTGTTGAGCAGCTGAAGTCTTATATCAAGCAAGAATGGACAAAATTTCCAATTGCAAATCTACAATTAGTATCCTCAGTTCCAAAACGATTAAAAAATGTTATTAAAGGGAAAGGTGATGTAACACAATGGTAAACATGCCTCTGTCCCAACTTTTGTTGAGTGTGTTGCAGCCATCAAATTCTAAATTTGTGTATACTTACAAAATACAATTAAGTTGGTCAGTAAAACTATTGAAAATCTTTTCTTTGTACTTTTGTCAGTTAAATAAAGGTTCAGGTGAATTAACATGTCACAGATTTTTGTTTTTATTGCATTTTGGAAAATATCCCAACTTTCCTGGAAATGGGGTTTGTAGATAAGGTAGGTGGCCAAAGGATAGAGCCCCAGCAAAATGAGAATTCTAAAGGTATGAATAGAGAAATTATAGCAAAAGGTGGAATTGGAAGGTCAGGACAAAATGCTTTGAAATCCAGGAAGCAGAAACCTTGGATGCAGCGTGCAACAGGCGGCTCGCAGTATTCTTTTTCCAGCAGAAAACATGGTTGCCAGAGTCTCATCCTAATTTCCATACTTACACTTGGAATAATTGAACTTTATGTAATAATAGCTTTGGTTCATTACCCAGCTGTAAAGCAAAATTGGATGATTGTAAAAATAATATTCCAGAGAATGGGGATGAGCATTGTAAGAAAATAATTTTGAATACCAGTGGATGGTGTTGTGGAAGGTGACACTAATTCTTCTGTGCTCTTTGTGTTCAGGAGAGTAAACCCATTTCGATGTATTTGACAAAGGATGTACCTAACTTACTGAAGCAGAAGTTGGCAAGAATAGGATTGGAGATGTTGCTGAAGATGGTAAATTCTATATAATTCTAACAATTCAAAATGATGCTGGTGTCCTTGGGCAAATGATGGTGAAATGTGGGAAAAAAAGCAAGAAACAGTGACAGAGGTGGTACGTAAAAGATGAAGAAGATGGTCAACCCGCACACAACACTGGAGGAACTCTGCAAGTCAGATAGCATATATGGAGATAGATAAATGTTGACATTTCAGGGTCTTGGCATGAATCATCAACTGTTTATTCCCTTCCTGAGATGCTGCCTGACTTACTGCATTTTGTATGTGGTGCTCAAGATTTCCAGCATCTGCAGAATCTATTGTGTTATGAAGATAATGGTCTGCCATTTGTAAATTAATCCATATGCATGGGAGAGTCAGAAAAATGCTGGTTCATGAGCCAAAAGATAATGACAATACACTTTATTTTGCATTACATATAGTACAAGAAAGCAGATGTTGAAAAGATGTTGTAGAAACTTACTTGGATTTATTAAAAGTAGCCAGTAATATATTTTCTGAACACAAAATTTTAATGTAATGTAAAATGCTTATTCATTCTAAGGACAGGTCCATGTTGTCCAGGAAGCCTAATGGATAAGTCCTGCTGGACTACTTAATCATATATTGGGATTTCACTCCATCAAATCTATGCCAGCTCTCATCACTACCTTTTATTTCCCTGTAACTCATTCACTTTCCCAATTCTCCTGTTTCCCCCACCTACATTAGGGGAATGTACTGTGATTAAATAATCTACCAGCACCTTGCTCCCAGGGAAACCTACAGAGTCATAGGGTGAAAGTGACTCTGTGGATTTCCACACAGGCAGCCCAAGGTCAGGGCTGAGCCTAGGTCACTGGAGCTGAGAATCAGCGCCAACATTTGGTTATGCTGCTGTCAGATATTCAATCATTCTCCACCTTTTTCACCTCGACTAATTACCCCTCTTACCCTAGCCCGTAGAATGATAAGGGCAGATGAAATTTTTCTTATCTGATATTGTCTGAAAGTCAGTTAGGATTTCTTTTCCCCCTGTAATTAGGAGGGATGAAAGATTTCAGACCTTTAGTGAAATTGTTCCTTAGACAGCATGGGTGGCGTGGAGAGGGGAGACGTGCAGCATGGTCAACTGCTGGTCTTCCTTGCAGTCAATCAGTCAACATCAAAATCGATGGACAGCCGAAGAAAGAGAGAAAGTAAATAACTGAACCTGACAGGTAAGATCAGTAACAACATGGAAGACTTGGTTAAAGGATGTGAGGGGTTTATAATGCCCTCTGATAGGAATAATTTTGTACATACAGTTTGCAACTCAAATTGCAACAGATTTTCCTCTCATGAATTCACCGAGATTGTGATTTATGAGAAAGTAATCCTTTTGTCCTAGCTTTCCTGATACTGTAACAAGACTGACTGTTAATCTTTCTTTCTACAGGTATTTGTGGACAACTTTGTTCATGGAGAACTTCATCCTAAAAATATTCTCATCCAGGGAGCAGATCAGTTTAGTCTGCACAGTGACGACAAGACCACCATTGTAGACTTGTGTGATACTCTAATTGTTAACGTTCATCCTTCCCAGTGTCCAATAAAGCTTATTTTGATGGATACTGGTATTGTAAATGAACTTCAGCCATCTGACTTCCACAATTTCAAAGCCGTATTCACTGCCTTAATTCAAGGACAGGTATGTGCATGAAAATATTTTTCCTCAAATGAAAGGAGCACACAAGAGATCTGACAATGTACATCACTTGGCTTAAGAGGATTGTATATCCATTTTCGAACTTGCTTTTTAAATGCAAATCTCAATTATCACATAATTTACTTTCACGTAGATAAAATTCATTCACTTTCATCAGGCTGAAAGATCACATTTTTACTGCCCCAAGAATTAATAGAAAATAGCAATACTTGCTCTTTGTTTGTTGAGACTTGAATATCACATTGATTTTTCTTTTCACTCAAAGCTTCTTGTTGCATATATATATTAAATTTTGTCAGAATTAGTAAAGATTTCCACTTGTATGGGTTCAGTCTCACTCATTCAACAACTTAATGATATGAGTCACTTATTACATTTTGCTACTAAATATTTAATCACTTTGAGTTTATAAATCTAAAATGAGAAAAATCAGATGTTAGAAAATGCAAAATGCTGGAGAAACTCAGGCCTGACATGCACCTGTGGAAAGAGAAACAGGATTAACACTTCAAGTCAAAAATTGCTGAAAGATCTGTTATAGTGGGTGTGGTTTATGATATGTGTGCTATAATCTTTAAAAGCTCTTAATGAAGTAGGAAACTAATTTCAATCTTTCAGCCATCTTTTGTTCTCCACATGTTCAATGTTTTATAGAAGGAGTACTTTGGGGAAAGGTGTCAAAGCAGCATTCAGCGTTCTCAATTTATGATGCAAAGAAGCCACTAAATGCATGCTTTGCCTCATATTTTTGGTTTTAAGTGTATATCAAGCTGGTTTGATTATTTGGTTTTCTCTTTCAAATTGTGTTTTCTTTTCAGGGTAAGCAAATTGTAGACTTGCTACTGACCCAGGCAAGAGCTAGTGAATGCCAAGACCTGCAACCATTTAAATCTGAAATAGAAAAACTTGTTCAGGAATCTGGGATGAACAATGGGTCCTTGGGAAAGGTAATAGCAGACTAAAGAGTGGATAGGAAGATTTTTTAATTGAGTCGGCTGTATAATCCTCTAATTAATGCACCCTTTTTGAGTAAGCTATTCCAATTGTAAAATGTATAGTTTTTTCCAGATGTTAAATAGTTTTCTTAATTTGTAATTAAACTGATTTATAAACGATTTTGCAAAGCAAAGTGACTCATTTGGGTATGTGGTTTGGCTTGGACACCACAAATTGTAATATTTGATTTAGTATACCAGATAAAAGCTGCTACAATGTTTAGTGAGGGTTTTCTGCTGGTTTTCCCTTTGCTTTATGATTTATCCAGGCAGTTTACACTTGATTAATTGCACCAAAATAAGATATAAATGTACTAATTGGAGCTCTTCTAGAAAGATGAAATGTAAGTGCATCTTCTTGCACTTACATTTTAATTTTTTAATGTTTAATTTAGTTTTAATTTGTTTTCCCTTTTCTCAGCTCCATGTTGCAGGCTTTCTTTCTAAAGTCTTGGAAACACTTATCATGCACAAGGTAAAGAATAAATCCAAGCTAAGCACTCTATTTTTAAAATTATTGATCATAATCTGACTTTATTTCTTTTTTCCATCAATACTAGGTTAAGATGGAAAGTAGCTTTGCCTCCATGATCTTTGCCATTATAGCCTTGGACGGTCTTGGTCGTTCTCTGGACCCTGAGCTAGACTTGCTGGAAATAGTCAGACCCATGCTACTGAAAGATGCTGCAGGTTTGTAAGGCACAATGGACTGCAGTGCTGTATTTTCACCCAGCTTACTTGGGGAAAGGGAGAACACATCCCCAGAAATCTATAGCTCATTATCTATTTAATCATCTTGTACTAGGCACTTTTTTAAACTACGGGCAACATGTAAAAGCCCATTAGAATAATGCATGATGTACCCCTGTGTTTTATTCTCCTGTGATAATGTGAGTAAATGGAAACCACTGAAGATTGTACACTTGTGCAGAGTTTTTGTATTGGATCTGTTGATTCTGCCCTTCTGAACTGACTATTTGAAAAACCATAATATTCAGGGATGTTAGTAACAGTCGTTAACAAAAATGAGGAGGGTTAGAAGTTATCAGTTCAAAACCCTTCATCTAATAAAATGTGACATCCCAATGATTTCTCTTTACATTGTTTCCACTTTCATCCATGTTTACGCTGGCTCTTTGGCCTACCCAGTTAGCCTCACTTCCTTGCCCTGTCATTATAGCCCTGCAAATATTCTGGTATTCCAATGCCATCAATGTTTCTTTACCCAATTATTTTAAATCTATTCCCACTGATTAATTATCCTTCTGTCACAAGAAGGATTTTCTCTTCAAATTTAGTGATTTTTGAATGTTTGCAATAAATTTAACAATATTATCTATCCTATCAAGACTCAAAATAACTAGATACAGACCAAGAGTTTCCACTGCTGTAGGTTGGGACTGGAGCCTCTTCTAGTGACCCCAGCTAAACTTAACTTTCAATAATGTGATGAGTATTGGGTAGGAGAACACTCCAGATGTATGGGTAAAGTACATTTGGGTATCCAATTCCATCACAGAATTCAAGCACGCATTATTATCCATGCCAAACTCTAAATGAAACCATTCCTAATTTTTTGTCATTGTTAGTAGCGAAGCGGTGCATTTCAATAAGCTTGGATTTGTTGGATAATTTCCTGGCTGGAATTAGAAAAATGACAAATACATACTGCATATAGCTAATAAATGATTTTCAACAGACACTGAGCAACTAGAGTGATCGTCAGTCCCCGATATTCCTGTAGACTCAGTCGCTGTAGCAATATACAGTAGATTATGTGAAGGTATCAGAAACATACAGCACATCCATTAAGATAGGGATGCAGACTTCACCTTTAAACTGCTTAGTTCATAAGAAAAAGTTTTTGGTGTATTCATGCTCCTTCTTCCACACATCTTTGCTTCTGCTGGTTTTCCCTTTGCTTTATGATTTATCCAGGCAGTTTACACTTGATTAATTGCACCAAAATAAGATATAAATGTACTAATTGGAGCTCTTCTAGAAAGATGAAATTAAGTGAAAGAAAATCCACAAATAAAACTGAGCTGAACAGTACCTGACTAGAATCAGTATTTTTAGATTTTGTTTGGTTTACATGTTCCTGTGGTACAGTTGTCAAACTTTTATGATGGGTCATCCACAAGTCTCAGTGACTTAGAGGAGCAAGTGTTGGGAAAATAATAGGTTATCACTGTTGTCGACGTAGAAGGCTCTGATGAAACAATGGTGAAACATTTACATTCTGTACTGCACTCATTTTGGAGTTGGGTGTGCTATTCTGAGTTTCTGACCAAATAGCAGCATCAGTTCTTCTATTGTGTCTCAACGTCCAAGAGATATTCAAACCAAAATAAGCTAGCTTGCCCATAAATGTCCAGCAAGTTTCTAGTATCAGGAACATGTTTCAAAATCTCTAAACTTCTGTGGTGTTTATTTCATTGAACTGAGCCAGCAATTGCTGAGAAGGCCAAATTGCATTCAATTTTTCTTAAACGTTCATTATTGGATTTTAAGACCAATGTCACCTGGTCGGTGGGCAATGAGCTCCTTCCACTCAACAATGGCAGAAGGCTTGAATCACTTTTCTAGTCAGGTCTGATTATAATATTCAAGGCCAATGTTTATCATGCTCCTTGCAAGTTGAGAAATCTTGTGGATTGCATGGAGATTCGGCGGGGTGGGGTATAACATTATCAGACTGAGCTGGGAACTCAAAAATTCACATATATTAAATCTTAACCTATTTTAGGAACTGGATTGTGGGTTGAAATAGATGTGGATGCCATCTGATGTTAAAACTAGATTACTTTAGCACCCTTCATTTACCCTTTGTGTATTGACCTTCTACCATTTAAAAGTGGGGGTACTGGTTGTTTGAATCGAGATCATCTTGAAATTTATTAGACGAGCCACAGACAAAAGTACTCATGGATTCCTGTAAACAATTTTCACAATTTCTCCTTTCACATTTGAATACAGAATGCCACGCAAATGAAAATTGGCCTTCTTTTCAAGCAGGTTGCTCTGTTAATGCTAACTGTTGGAACTTCAGAGAGAAATTTAATTCAGAGGTGCTGATGAACAACCATCATTAAACATAAGCAGTATCTGAGCATCTTATTTAGTGGAAGGAGTAGTAAATATGGATGAAGTGTCCTGATCTTGCAACTGAAATAGTTTCTTACCCAGTTTTCTTCTGAAGAAAAATTGAAGAACTTTTTTTCCAAGTTTTCTCCTCTTTCACATCCTTTATATAATGAAAGCCATCCACCAGACTTATGTTTGAAGTACTACCTGTGTTTGTATGCTTATTCCTGTTCAAATCTCACAGGCTGGCAGATTGATACTCTGAAGTTTTCATGCAATCTTGTTTATCAATATTTTTCTGAAAGGAAGTTGTGTTTCCTCTCATAAATTCAGTAGATTTGACTCTCTGTTTGTTCATTGATGAACTGGACCGAAAAGGCTGAGAGTTTTTTTTTGTTATCTCCTGACTCACTTCTTCGCTTGTCACCATTGCCCCAGAGATCAATGCATCTCCATCACCACTCCCAGCAAGAAACTTTGCCCATGGGTTCAAGTGACTTACTAGATTATCAGGAATCCTGCACAATTAATGACTGCAATTTGAATATAGGCCTCGGCATACACAAGGAACCCTGGAGTGGTATGCAAGCTCCAATTTATCACCACTACTCTGAGAACTTCTGTATCCTGGTGGCACAATCAGAGGATAATCAGGGTAAGTTTCCAGAAGCTTTTGTTTAGCTGAGGTGGTCATCTGGAGTTCCAAAATGATGCGCTCAGCCAGATGCTGAGGGATCCGTACCGCTGTTCCAGGAGGCACCTTCTCTGTTTTGCCGTTCCAGAAACTTACAACCAACCCTTCACTGCCATCATCATGATCTGAAAAATTTCAAATACTGTATTATTTTTCCTTTTTTTTCTACAGCAAACTTCTCTTCAAACCTGATAAATGAACGTGTTTATTTTTCCTGCCTTTAATCTTAGTCTTAATGTTGTTTGTTTTATGCTGTATAATTTTGATAGAAAATGACAGAAAATAAGAGGCAGTGCAAAGTGGCTTTGAGAATAACTGGCTGTTCTCAAAGTTAGAATGGTGTGTACAACTTTGTGTATAATAGGTGATTAAATATGCAATACACTGTTTCTGTAGCTGAAATATGGCATGTACATCATTTCAAAGCTTAGTTCTAGTGCGAATTTTATCTGCTGTTTACTTGCTGAAACTTATAATATTTTGTCTAATATGTGTACTGAACATAAGATATCAAGACTAGAAGTACTAGGAAAAAATGGAAATTGACTGATTGATGACAGTGACAAAGAAATATCACTGGTAGGTCCAGAAATGTAGACATAGCTACAATACAGTCCATCAAAGAAGCATGCCATCTTCATAAAGACCTCTATGTGTCATCCAAGTGAGTGCACACAAATTTTCCTGAAGTTCACAATACATAGTGTTCTGTAATACATAGTACAGGTAGTATGGTAGCATTGCAGTTAGCGTAATGCGATAACAGCGTCAGCGACCCAGGTTGGTGAAGAGTTTGTACATTTTCCATGTGACTGTATGGGTACTTGCCTTCCCAGCATATATGATGAATAAACATCTGGGGCTTGCAGCTGGTACAGGTATCAATTTTAACCAATGTTTCAATGATAAACTGCCATCTTCATCAGGGATGATGCCTGAGCATGTCTAGTCTGGTGGTATTTAACCCCCTGTCGTCCTTCCCTCCTGATTGGATGAGGACTAGCCAATCAAGAGTCCACTGTGCTACCTTGTTTGCAATCGAATTCCACTCACAGCGACTTGTACCGCAACAATAACAGCCAGCATCATGCCTCCCAATGCAGAGCGGTTCTTTCTATTTTAATTAACCATGTGAAAACTGTTTTGGACCCAGTTCTCCACATGGAAATAAGACAATTATGCACAACATCCTTACAGAATGGCTACAAGGTGATAGAAATTAATTGGACCCTTAAAAAGGCCAACAGAAAAACCAGGAACCCTATCAACAAGGAGAAACCCATTGCTACTGCCTGTCTTCCCTATATTTCCACAAACCTGAAAGGAATCAAACACAGCTTATGTGGGTCAAAGATGACCTGGGACTCAGGCTGTAAATGTGAAGCAGCATATATCTACCAGATGGGGCACATGGTGGAAACCTGCATCAAGGATCACAGGAGGTGTATCCATTTGGGTTACCTGGAGAAATCAGTGGAAGCAAAATATTGCATTCCATTCACAATGGCCATAGGATTTACTTTGAAGGCACGAAACTGCTGTGCCATGCCAATGGTTTTGGGACTGCCTGGTGAAGGAAGCCATTGAAATAAAACTAGAGGAAACTAATTTTAACAAAGACTAAGATCTCGCTTAAAGTAAGAATTGGAATTCGATTGTAAACAAGGTGGAACAGCGGAAACATGAAAGGATGAGGGCTAACCAATCAAGAGTGGCTGACAACGGGGGTATATATGTAGCACCAGACTAGATGTGCCTAGGCATCATTCCTGATGAAGGTGGGAGAGTTTGTCATCAAAATGTCAGTTAAAATCAATACCTGTACCCAGCTGGAAGCCTGAGCAGGGTTTATTCAGCTTTGGTACATGTAAAAAAAAAATCTGTAAAGAGAAGATGCTTTCAAAATAACAAAATGAGAAGTTCCTAATATCAAAATAGTTACTATAAAGAGTAGTAAAACAGTAAAAAACTAAATCAAATCAATATTTGTTATGACCACCCTTTAAAGCTGCATCAATTCTCTTCGGTAACTGTTGTGCAATTTTATAAGAAAATCAGCAGGTAGTTTGTTCCAAGCATTTTGGAGAACTTGCAACACACACAAATTGCTGGAGGAACTCAGCAGGTCAGACAGCATCAATGGAAAAGAGTACAGTCAGCATTTTGGGCCAAGACCCTTCAGCAGGAGAACTTGCCACAGTTCTTCTGCAGACTTTGGCTGTCTTGCTTGCTTCTGTCTCTCCAGGTAATCCCAGACAGCCTCGGTGATGTTGAGATTGGGGCTCTGTGGAGGCCGTACCATCTAATACCGTATTAAAAAAATCTAGGGTGCCTAAAACTTTTGCACAGTACTGTATATGAACTACTCATTGATTTTCTAGACAAATCAATATCCTCCTTCTAAAGCAATTTATAATGCACACTGGTGTGCCATCAAATGTGACACCCCAGTAATAAGCACATTGCTAAAGCAAGGCACACAATGCATTTATAAAAGTTTGCAAAATATGGCTGGGATATATACTGGGATGGCAACAAGTCTTCTCTATCAATTCTAACAAGTTTTCTCTATCGAGTGCAAGAAATCGCCTCAAGGCACGAGGGGCTGCACATTTATAGGCCTTAACTGGAATTGTGAAATGGGAGGCAATCAAATAGTGAGAAGAAGACCGCTGAAGGACTTACCCAGAACCAACACTAATGTGGTGGGTTCTCGCTTTCATTCTGGTGGAATTTTCAATGCCTGTATAGTGATAACTTGGAAGCTCCTTACTTTGCACTAGTGCAACTTGCTTTGAAATAATGCTAGTATCAATAGATCACACATCGGAAACATGTTTCATACGTATTGCTCAATTTTGATTAGGTTTTATACCTAAATTTAATCCCCGTTCTTCTCTGCCTTCTAATACTGTTCCTGGGCCATACCGTTCCATCCCAGGCTCCCATGGTGCCAATACTGTGCATTTAGGTCCAATACCATGCCTTTTCGCATCCTCATAATGCATTATATCACAATGTGCAATTTCCTTCAGCCTACTTTGGGCCTTTAGTTTTTTCTTCTTACTTTTATCAAATTCTACCAAAAATCGACCTGGGCATCTCTAAACAAAACAACAGATCATACATCATTAAACATTTTTATGTGCCTCATTCTGCACTTAAAACGGTTAAGCTTTATTAGTAGCTATTATAGGAAATCATTTCCTCATCACATACAAATATGCAGGAGATCAATGCATTCAAAGAATTGAATTCATGTCCCAAAATTAGTTTCAATTTATGGCATCAGTACTGAAAGAAAAGCAAAGTGTCCCATTGCAGCCAGCCTCATTTGAATCAGGGACCTGTAGAATAAATGGGGTTAAAGATGAGGCATTAAACTAAATAATCAGAATGGGGTGGGCTAAGAGTATTGGGGAAGAATTGTCAAAGACAAATTTAGAAAGATAAAAACAAGGACTAGGTAACATTGTGGTCTAGTGAAATGGATTAAGATGAGCAGAGACTGCTGAGAAACGACAGAGCATGCAACATGAATATACATCCAGTTAGAGGCAGAGAAAGGAAAAATGGTTAAGAGTCATCACTGAAAGAACACTTTATTGAATGTTCACATACTTCCTAACAATTACTGGCACAAGCAGAAATAACTAATAGCTAGAAACATAGTTAAAAAAAAGTAACCAATACTGGGAATTAAATACTCCAAGATGCTTCTAATAAGGTTAGGGAAAGCAGAGGAGGAGGAGGAGCAGTAATTCACAATTGAACACAACTGGATCACTGTATTGCATATAAATACAGATCTCTGGAACATGGTGCAGTTTCAGAATTGTGGAAAATCATCTACATGTGACAGACATTCCCAAACATAAATCCACTGTACCTCTATTTCATTGCCAAGTCTTCCCAGATAGTAATATCCATCATTCTCTCTTCGAGCCAGAACACGAACTCCCCTTATCAGCTCTCCAGCATAGGAATTAATTAAATCTCCTTTTGACTTAACCTTATTGCTATCAGGATGTATTGTACACCAGCTACATAAAACAGAGTCATTTTATTCACACAGTTTCAGGATACAAATCTGAAAACCAAATTTAAGCTATCAGTAATAGCATTTATGAGAACTTGTAATTGAAATGTAATTGAATATGATTGATTTTATTCACTGGTGTGGTGCAACTTGTTCTGTATTACTATTTCTAGTTCAGGGTCAATTTTGGTGGGGGGGGTAGGTTGTAATTTAGTTTGCCCTCAGGATGCTCTCCAGCACAGGTGCATTTTTCTCAGCCAGGGCTTATTAAGCATAACATGTTGACTGTATATATACTTTCTGCTACAAGGATGGATTTTTTGAAATCAAATGACAGAATTCTACTGTTCCTGGAAGGCTTTACCTTAACTTGGGGCCTTAAACAACTATGTAGATGGGACTCATAGAGAGAGAGAAGAAACATCAATGCCATTTACTATGGCATTTTTCATATAAATAGCTACCTTTCCATATAACATCATCACAAGCAATGAGAACAAAGGCAGAAAGAAAGGTAATCCTCTTGGCAACTTAGTCTTCGTCCCCATTCATTTGCATTAACTGGATATTTTACTTTTAATGGACGGATATACATTCATGATCAACACCAACATCTTGACTTTTCAGATATCACAAAATTATATAACTGATGCAAGATGTAAAATGAAGGGGGTTGGGGGTTTTGGGGTTTTTGATGTTCCAGCTGCCATTTTCTGTGTGGGTGATCTGTTAGTTTTTGTGCGAGTGAGGGAGATGGGGGCTTGGGGTCTGGGATTTGATATTCCAGCTGCCGTTTTCCAGGTGAGATTGGGATAAACTGCAAAAGAAAGAATTACAGCATTTCCAAAGTATATATGTAATTAGTTTGTATACATAGTAAAAATATTTGCTAAAATTTATTTTAATATGTGGAAAAGATTCAAAGGTTCATTTTTTTGTCAAAAGTATGCTGCACCCTGTTCTAAAATTACCACCTTTATTGTCAAATTGCTCCATGACCTCAACCCTCCTCCAGTTTTAGATCGCTCTGAGAAAATTTTGCTTTCCTTCAGCTCCTTAACTCTTACGTATTTTTGATTTGTTCTTTTCATTGACAATGGTTATAGTTACAGCTACCTAGGCATATGCTCTGAAATTTCCTCCCTGGATCTCTCCCCTTTCTACTTCCCCCTCTTTCCTTAAGATACTTTTTAAAATGTATCGCTTTGGCCAAACTTCTTGTCACCTGTCCTAATAACTCCTCAGGATATTTAGCATGCCACAAAGAGTTCCATCAATGTCAATAGAAATCCGCATTATTCTGCTGTTGGCACTGATTGAACTCAAAGCTGAAATATTGCACATTAAATACATAGTATATAAATATTATATTGATGTCCTTATGCCATACCTGAAAGGCACAACAAAATGGGGTAGTCCAGTTAGATCATAGGTGTCTCTTTTCAGTACTGGTGTCTCTGAACAATGTAGTCCCAAGAGATCAAAGGAGTGAAGTTCAGAGACTGGGATAAGCTGCAAAAGAAGATAGTACAGCACATCCAAAGCAAATATGTAATTACTTTGTATGCATAGTGAAAATATTTGCTAAAAATTATTTTAGTATGTAGAAAAGGTTTAAAGGTTCATTTTATTGTCAAAAGTATGCATGTACAATACAACTTTGATATTCATCTTCTCCAGATAGCCATGGGAGTTGTTGGAAGACCCCACCCTCCCCACATGAAAAGGAAAAAGAAACAAAACTCAACAAATCCCAAACCCCCACCCCATCCCTCGCACAAAGGCTAACAGATCGCCCACCTGGAAAACAGCAGTGAGAACATCGAACCCCAGACCCCAAGCCCCCAACCCCCTCACTAGCACAAAATCTAATGGATCATCCACAGAGAAAAACCAAGAACATCAGAACCCAAATCCCCAATCCATCCTCACACAAAAATAACATATCACCCACCCAGAACCCCAACCCATCAATCATAAAACAGTATTAAAACACAATGTGGTTTAGGACAGCATGCAGTGCCTGCTGAAAGCCATGTCTAAGCAGTGTGGACTTTGTTGAGTGTGGGGATGATTTCATTATAAAGATATATTGGCTTAATTTAGTTTTGCTTTGTTACCTGCCAGCTCAGATTCAACCAAGTGACTGAGTACTTCCAATAAGTGGGAATATAATCTACAGATTCTGCAAAGATGCTGTAGTCTCCACTAAGTGTATTTCTCTGAATAGTAGACTTTGATGAGACAATGGTAACAATGCAGTTTAATAAATTACATGAATATATTTGTTTTCAATCTTGACTTCTGGTGCTATCAGTGTTAAATCTCCAAGTTCTCTCTGTGACTGAATTTCCTGCAGGTGTCCTCTTTTACACATTATCCCGAATATAGGAGGGTGGTAGGAGAATCAAGGGGAAAGTATTTTTTATATGTTGCAAATGAGAAAACTATTTTTCAAAAGCAGTTGTCAGAAGAGTGACAATTTCTAGAACTTAATTACAGTTTGAAGTATTGAATAAAGATATTTATTCAAGTAGGACATTTGATAATTTGAAAAGAAGGACAATGGCAAGCAATTCTAATGACTTATAAATTCAGTGCTCCTAAATGGTTGTGCTGCATGGTCGATGTGGGCTTTCTACTGAAGACTTCAGAAGGTTGAAGGAAATGTGCTGCCGGAACCAGAGTGTAGTTGGGGCTGATGGTGTGGGTGAAGGAGAGGTCAGCTTCAATGAACTGCAGTTGGGTCAGTGTTTAAGATAGAGGTCAGAGTATCCCGGGATGGTCAAGCTTATAAAGTGGCTTAATTGGCTAGGAAGGAAGAGGAGGATGTGATATCAGTGGATTTTATGTAGCTTTGGCAGGGAGGGGTGCGGGGAAAGAGGATGCAGCTATTATAATACTTGAATGTTTCCCCCGTATAATAAGATGGACTTTTGCATCACAATTTACCTCATTATGATCTTGCACCTTAGTATTTACCTGCACTGCGCTTTCTCAATGGCTCGTATATTTTAGTCAGCATTCTGTTATTGTTTTACCTCATTCTACCTCAAAGCACCGTGTAATTGATTTGGTTTGTATGAACAATACAAAGCATCTCCGTTCATGCAACAATAATAAACCAATTTCCATTTCCAGTTGTCAAGCCTCAAGAGACAGCCGGAGTTGGGAAGCTGGCATGAATAGGAGGAGGGTTTGATACTGTGGTGGAGGATGGGGTGTAAAGGAAAAGTCCCAGACAGCCGCAGCATAATGAAAATCTAGCTCTGGTAACTGTCCAAAGATTGGTGATCCTGAAATAACATAGTATAATTTCCTGGGTTTTAATCTAAAAACTGCTTGTTAACAATGCAAAGTAAAACTTCTGCAAGAGAGTTTCTGGCAAACTTCCCAGAGTGATGTGAGATGACCTTAATGACAGATCATAGAATTTCACCTCACAATTAGTAATTTCAATCGTGTGTTATAGAGCTCCATTCAATCTAATTTCTAAATTTATGCTCATTATACACTTTTTCAACCATACTCCCTATCATAAAGCAATTACTATCAGGCTGATCTGCTATGAAAAATGAGCCTTGAAATCACAAACCCAGAAGAATCTGTAAGTACAAATAGCTGATGTCGTAATGGCAATTTATTGAAACCCACTTGTTCTACTGCTCCGCGTCTGCAGACCATTGCAGTTTGAAATGAAGCACCTGTCAGCCATGCTATCTGTTCCAAGAGTTCGTTAGCCTCTATCTTGCTGCACTTTTCCATTGTGCAGAGGGTGTGTACCGGTCGTCCTTTTGCTGCACACGTCAATACAGTGTAGATTTTATGAGGGTTGATGTCGAATTTTCCATCAGTCATCAGGTAAATAGCATCAGTGCTGGGATCATCTAAGGCAACAGCTAACGCATGCTGCATGTTTCTACCAGCTCTACATTCCAGAGATCTGATCCATGGGATAGTTTTCTCTACCTTTTGAAGTGTACAATCAATCAAATCGTCACAATATTTTTTAACCTAGGGAAAAAGGAAACAGATGAATTTGCAATTAGTGACTCATCAGAATCGCAGGAAACCATAAATGTTGAGCTCGATGTTTTGTATCTGATGGGCACAACCTATTGTGTGGGATTATATGAGAATGCAGCTAACTGCTGTGGAATAAGTGAAATAAGCACTTAACTCCACAAACTAGTTTGTGTGATTTCACAGGGTTACCCTAGTTTGGAGAGGGAGTGAAGGTGGACTGGCACTTCTGGGCAAGGTAATGATGGATGGTTAGGTCCCTCTCCTAATTAACATACTGTACATTAATAACAACTGCAGAAAAATACCCCCTGCTCAATTAACGTCTCTTTCTTTACTACCCCGATAATCTAATGCTTTCTCAGAAAATTATTCTCTGTTGAGTTGTGAGCACCCTTGACCTACAAAACTAGATACATCCCAATTTAAACCCCAAACTCAATCTCTGTCCTCAAACCATTTCCAAGAAGGTCACAGGAAATTGTTCTTAAATAAAATTGTTTGTTACCATCAAGCCTGAAACCATATTAATAGTGCAACAGGAAGCATGAAGTTCAGGGACAAGGGCCATAAAGTGATTGAGTTTTAGAGCACGGAAACAGTTTCTTTAGTCTACTGAGTCCATATGGAGCACCTACTTTTACTCTAATTTTGTCATATCTATTTCATCCTCTCAAACTCCCATTTCCTTACCCCGAGATTCTGCTACTCACTACATACTAGGGGCATTTTACAGGGGCCAACTAACCTCTCAGTCCTTACAGTTTTGGGATGTGGGAGCAAACCAGAGGGAATGCACATGGTCACAGGAGAATAAGTTCACATGGAGAACACTGGAGGTCACGATCAAAGCTAGGTTGCTGGAGCTGTGAAGCAGCAGTTCATCATCTGTGCCACCGTATTAGTCAAATTTGTCAGCACAAAGAAATAATTGTTACTCAAGGATCAAGAATGATGCCCATTAGTAGCCACAAGTTTAACCTGAGTGTGGAGCAAAAATGTTACGTCTTACTTTAAAAAAAACTCCTGTGGTTCTTTTAGTGAGTGTTGGCTTGGCTACCGAGCACCTGAGAATGCTGGCCAAGGCACACATGGCATTTTCATCACACGTGATCAAATGGTTATTGTATTGATGAAGTGCTAAGCAGCAGAATTCCACAATCAGAAGGCAAGGTCAGTATTTTTCCAGGGAATTCAAGAGTCACAGATATGTACAATATTGTACAAAAATCTTAGGCACATATATATTGTCGGGGTGCCTACAACTTTTGCATAGTACTGTAGTAATTTTACGTATTTCACTGTCCTGCTGCCGCACATAAAACAAATTTCTTGACATATGCGAGTGATGATAAACCTGATTCTGATATGGATTTCTATTGTGGACTTAGTGGAAAGGCAGCAGGGAGAGGGTAATTGTGTTGGGAAAAGGGGAAGGAGTGGGATGCACCAGAGAGATATTCTGTAATGATCAATAAACAAATTGTTTGGAATCAAATAACCTTGCCTAGTGTCTCAGAGTTGGGTGTGTCTACATCCATCCCTGCAAATCCTTCTCTCCCACTTGTCCCACAATGGTACGCCACCCTCACTATTCCCAATATATTTGCTCCCGCCAGATTTACAACTTCACTCTCTGCTCCATGTTGACAAATACAGAACTGTGCAAAAGTCTTAGGCACCCTAGCTATATATATGTGCCTAAGACTATTGCACAGTACTGTATGTCTTCCAAGAGCAACATAAATGATATCCTAGACATTGGGTAACCTCAAGCTATGCTAAAGATCAAAACCTATGACAAAAAATGAAATAAAACTGGAGACTTTTAAGAAAGTTTAATCTATTAGGAAATAAATTAACAATGGTGATGTCATGATTATACTCTGTAGCAATGGCTAAGTAATTAAATGCTTGGCCAGCGAAACAATGCTGTATGAGACAGCTAAAACTCTTAGGAAATTGGGACCAGTTCCGGAGTAGGACAGTGGTGATGCTTTTTTTTAAATTAATTTTTATGAGTTTTTACAATGCAACAAAACAAGAGGTTTATACAGTGCAAAACAAACATATCAAAGTACAGTTCATAACAATTAAGAAAAGCACCCATAGTAGAATCGTATAAAGTTACTTACCATGCCACACTCCCACTACCCAACTCCAAACCAACCTTACGATATATAAAAAAGTTAATCAGAACTATATCACCACAGAGCTGTATTTATAAAAAGAAGGTATATTGCCTATTACCTAATCTATAATATTTTTAACACATCAAAAAAAACCCCATAAATCTTAGCCATAAGAAGCTGGAGGTAAGGGATTTAAATGCAAAAGAGAAAAGGGAGGGATGCACCCTTAATCTGAATGGGAATTATGGAAATGAAGAGAAGGTCCCCACACATTTTGGAACTTTATGTCCAAATTAAGAAGTGAATAACAAATCTTTAAAAGGTCTAAGCGGGACATAATATCTCTAAGCCATTGAGCATGAGTGGGTGGGCAGCATCTCTCCACTAATGCTTCTTCTAAAAGCTGAAGTATTTGTCTCACAAGAATTTTGATCATTTGAGCATTCATTCAGAAAAATGTTTTCATTTAAAGATGAGGAACTAAATGCTATGGAAGATGAAGTGGCAAAAAAAGCTAGTGAGAGTGGAAGTGGAAAGGATATGACTACTTATAAATCTGGCAACTATCCAAGTAGAAAAGCCTCTGGACCTTAATGACAAGTACTTAGAATGTAAATTTCAAACAACATTGGGGCAATTTAGAATTGAGCTTGAGTACAAAAGTGGCAGTGAAGAACTGACCTTGCCAGAAAATGCAATGATGTTGAATTTGCAGTCGGTCATTGTATAGGCCCGCGCAAACAAAATCTCAATCAGGTGATACTTGGCTGCGTCCAGCATAGTTTGCATATTCATAGATGTGTCCAGAATAAAGGTTATATTCTTTTCTTTGATATCTCTGAGCAGAATCATAGAACTCCCTGTACAGAATAAAGATGATCGGACTGGCATAACAATTCTCTGAAATGAAAACATACAATGAAATTTATACCACCAGTCCAGCATCCTCTTACATACCTAGATCCCAGAAATCAACATAGCCTTCGTTTGACTTCTGAAGGAATATTGCATCTCTAGTATAATCTGTCCAATGGGAAAATTAAGCTTCCAAGGTATTGTAACACTAATTTATGTTCTCCAGAATAATTGGAGGTACCAGATCAATACATATCTGGTATATCCAAACTGACTCAGCAAACAATAATTTTACATGATATCACATTCTACAATCTTGTTTACATTTCTTTTTCTCCAGCTGAACTTCAAGAAAATGAACAACATGATAATGAGTTTTACATTAATGAATGATGATAAAGGTGTTCCTTGCCTACACAATAGGTATTTACGCTTGTGTGCCAAGTCTGTGTAGGAGAGCTTGGTCTTCAGTCATTTTGGACCTCCTGCCATCGGACCAAAGCCCCATTCTGTCAAGCCCAACTGGCAGCTGCTATTCAAAAAGCAACCCACATCAAAATGCATGAGTCATCCTCAAACCCATGAGGCTGACTGAAAAGGAGAGTTGTAAAGGACATGGATACACATCTACATTCATGAGTCACTTCGCCAGGCACTATTTAGTGTGGTGTTACGTAAAGCAATCTAGCCAAATCCAACATTAGATTGGATTCATTGACCCTGTTTAAGGTACAGCAAAAGACATTAACGATCTAGGCTGAGAAAGAGAAATGTTAGCTCGCATTCACAAACCTGATCCATTTCCAAAGACTGCTGCTGTATAATCATAAGATTTGGAGAAGACTGGATTCAGCTGCACATCACCACTATGGTCTTTTAGCTAACTGACACATACAATCCACACCCCAATATTAAGAATGACCATGTCGCCAGAACCTCTCACTGCTCAGTAAGATTCACATCTTCTGAAATAAGAAAGATTGATGTTACTGATGGTAAAGGCATATACAGTATATCACTGTAGAGATCTCAGAAAAAGAGACATCCAGCAAGAATTAAAGTTGCTACACAAATTTATTTTGAAGTTGCCGGTATTTATACTCCAGAGAATGAGCCCGCATCTGCAATAGATAAAAGCATTTAGTAAAGGTTGTTTTGAGGCAGCTTTATTTCAAATACTGCTGTGACTTGTTGACTTGTGTAAAGAATAACCAGCATTTATCGCCTGCATCTGTTGAGCAGAAGCAAGCTTCAAGTAAATTATGCAAGGAATATTTCATATACATTATAAAATAAAGAATATAAATTCTTCCTTCATTAATATATATAAAACCTGCCCAATAGAGATATAGAATAAAATTCTACATCAAAGAAGGATACACAACAGGTTAAAATAATCTTTTTACCTATAAATATCTGATTGCTTCTTACCTTCTCAATCCACTTTTCTGCTTGTAGCTATATATCAAGCTCCAACTCCATTAAACTCCAACTCAAACTCCATTAGAAGTATCAGCTTGTACAAATACTTTGCTCATCAATATCGCTGCTTATACTAGGCCTTATCTCCTGTTATGTTGGAATTTCTCTCAATCCACCACTCTGCAGATATACTGTATCTCCTCTTTGCTGTCTTCATTGTTCATTTCTGTAGCACATTTGTTTCTAACAGCATCTAAAACTTTACATATGTATTATTTATTTATCCTTGTATTATTCATACATTTCTCATCATGAACATCTTACAATTATTGCATATACTGCAGCTATTTCAAAATACCTTGAGTATTTGTCTGTCAATAATTTCCCAACTTATTTTGAGGTTGTCTACTGTTGTTTGTAATTCCGTATTTCTCTTTTTACCTCCAATTTGATTTCTAGATATTAATCTCCGAATCTCTGTGTATCTGTGCCCTTCTGTTTCTCGTGGTTTCTATGTTCAAGCCTCGTCTAGTGAGTCTGTGTTTCTCTTGTTACCTGGGAGACCACAAACACAGACAAAGGTTCTGCCAGTCTCTCATTACAGAAGCAGATTCAAGTTTTTTTTTTCTATCCATATTTTATGATTCTGCACCTAGATATTCAGCCTGCTATCTGTACTGGCAACACCAACAGAGGTGGGAAGTTTTATTTAAATCAAAATGAACTGTTTTCAGTGACTGAACCAAAAAATGAATGAAACTGTGAACATATCTCTTGATTTCAACAGTATGACGTTAGGATCTTACTTCATTGAGTGTTATGCAGGCACAGCATTCACACAAGATAATCTCTATCAATCAACATTTATCCATAACTTTTGGTGATTGACCTCACCATCACTCAGTTAGCAAATCTGAATGCTTTAGACGTTTATTTCACAGCTGACACACGCATTCACATCAGCCAAAATATATTAATGAGAGACATATTATCTTCTAACTTTCAGGGCAAGGTGGTGCACAGGCAGGGACAGAAGCTGGTTACTAAATAGATGCGTGTGCTTATCTGCTCGGAGTGCCCACAGCCAAGGTTGTGTACAGCAATTGGAGAAAAGAACTGCAACCTCAGACTTAATCCTCTTTTGTACATCCACGGTTTCCTATTTGAAAAAGAAGTTACATTAGATTCCATGCACTTAATAGTCCAGATCCTTTACAGTATTAGCAAAACACACAAAATGCTGGGGGGACCCAGCAGGCCAGGCAGCATCTATGGAAAAGAGTAAATTGTCACTGGTTCGAGCCAAGACGTTTCATCAGGACTGGAGAAAAAAAACTGAGGCCAGGGTAAGAAGGTGGGAAGAGAGGAGGAAGAAGTACAAGGTGATAGGTGACACCAGGAGCGGTGAAGTAAAGAGCTGGGAAGTCAATTGTTGAAAGAGATACAGGGCTAGAGAAGGGGGAATCTGACAGGAGAGGACAGAAGGCCATGGAAGAAAGGGAAGGGGGAGGAGCACCAGAGGGAAGTGATGGGCAGGTGAAAAGAGGGAAAAAAATGGGAAAGGGGGGAGCAATTACCAGAAATTTGAGAAAATGATTTTCATGTCATCAGATTGGAGGCTACCCAGATGGAATATAAGGTGTTGCTCCTCCAACCTGAATGTGGCCTCTTCTCAAGAGTGGAGGAAGCCATGGACTGTCATGCCAGAATAGGAATGGGAAGTAGAATTCATATGGGTGGCCACAGGGTGATACCCCTTTTTCTGCCTGTGGTAAACTACATATACCTGTCTGGACACGCCCGCCCCCCCAGCTGACTGCTCCTGTGGCCCCTCCCACTGACCGTGGCTCCTCCCATATACCCCGGTATAAAGGCGATTGAGGCCTGAGCCCTGCCCTCAGTCTCCAGGATGTAGCGTGGTGGTCAATTGCTGCTTGTTCTTTCTTCCAGTCAATAAAAGCCGATATCTCGCCTCACGTCTCAGAGAGTTATTGATGGTGCATCACTGCCAAATTCAAATGAACAGTTATCACCTTGTTGAAGTATTGTCTTTACATATTCCTTCCAACTAGCCAGCTTCATCGAGGAGTTAATAGTGGAAAGGGTGAGTAATTTCACGTTCCTAGGAATCAGCATCTCAGACATGTTGATGCAATTACAAAGAAGATACACCTCAAAGTTGAAAGTTCAAACTAAATTTACTATGGAAGTACATATATGTCACTATATACAACTCTGAGATTCATTTTCCTGCAGGCTTCACGGCAAATACGAAGAAACAATGGAATCAATGAAAAACCTCACACAACAGACACTGGCAAACAAACAATGTGAAAAGACAAACTGCAAATGCAAAAAAAGGAATAAATAAGCCAAAAAAAAATCAAGGACACAAGGACTTTGAGGAGATTTGTTATGTCACCAAGGACTCTAGCAGGTTTCTACAGATGTACCACAGAGAGCACACTGCCTGGTAGTATTACCAATGACTGGCACCCATGCACAGGATCGTAAATAGTTTCCTAGTGCTGTAAACTCAGCCTGTATCATCATGGGCATCAAATTCCCCAACACTGAGGACATCTGAAAAGGTGATGACTCAAGATGGCAGCATCTATCATGAAGGACCCTCCCCACCCACGACATACCCGCTTCTCATTACTACCATCAGGGAGGAGGTACAGGAGCCTGAAGATGTACACTCAACGTTTTTAAAAAGTTTTTCCCTTCTGCCATCAAATTTCTTAACAGTCCATGAATCCATCAACTAGTTTGCTCCCTATTTGCACTATTTATTTATTTAAAGTAATTTTCTTTATGTATTGCACTGTACTGCTGGTGCATAGCAAATTTCATGTGATATGTCAGTGATAATAAATTTGATTCTGATTCAGAACTAAATCTAGGATTTCCCTTACTGTTGTTGGGCTAGTAAATACTGGTTCAAGGAGTTTTTCAAGATGCATTTAGGAATTTTGTGCCTCTTCATATTTTTTTCACATTGAATGGTGTTCTTGTTAAGACTTCCACCCTATTTTAGTTTGCTTTAGACTGTTAAAGGTCCATAGGCTATCTGCAAAAGAAAATGGATTCTATCTTTACATACACCCAATTTTGACTATAAATAAAAAAAACTCACTTAATATGTTAACAATATACCATGCAGCAGCACAGTAGCATAGCAGTTAGTGCCATGCTTTACAGTGTCGGCAATCCAGGCTGAATTCCCGCCACTGTCTGTAAGGAGTTTGCACATTCTCTGCATTACTGAATAGGTTTCCTCCCACATTCCAAAGACGTATGGGTTAGTAAGTTGTGGACATGCTGCAATGGCATCAGAAGCATGGCAACACTTGCAGGCTGCCCTATAGCACATCCTCAGACTGTTAGTTGTTTACATGACATATTTCACTGTATATTCTGATGTACATGTGACAAATAAAGCTAATCTCTCAATATTTCAATGAATGGCATCATCATCGTAAGAACAGTACAAAAAAACTAGAGTGGTGCGGACTAATTCCGTTCATAGGAATGAACATATGTTAATAATTGGTGTCCATAAATCAGAAGTTCATAATCCAGGGGTAGTCTGTATTGTAGATTGTTAGCAATGAATCTTACATTGGATATGGGCTTTCTCCAAGGCCAGTTTTTACTTTGTTCTGGTAATGTAGAAGCCCAGCACAAACTTGACCCTGAACTGAGCATTCTTTTCCATGAGAACTCACTGATCTCAGTCCTGACAACAGCACACACAAAGTGCTGGTGGAACACAGCAGGCCAGGCAGCATCTATAGGGAGAAGCGCTGTCGACGTTTCGCCCTATAGATGCTGCCTGGCCTGCTGTGTTCCACCAGCATTTCGTGTGTGTGTGTGTGTTTGAATTTCCAGCATCTGCAGGTTTCCTCGTGTTTGCTCTTTGATCTCAGTCCTGATCTTGCATTGGATCTGGTGGTGTCACAGCCACAAACTCGCACTCAACGTCAGTAAAGACCAAAGAACTGAGCGGTATCTACGGGCGATACCATGTGCATTAGTTCAAAGCAACAGCACCAACAGGGGAAATGTATTTCTTCTTTCCCAATCTACATTAAATCACTTTTTTTCCTGGTGTTTGCGGAAAAAAGTACACTTGCCGGAAAACGTTTATTCAGAAGGTGCAGGTTCTCTCTCTGCCAAAACTAAGCTTCAGGCACAATTGCGGCATCTTGAGTTTATCCAATGGAAATAGGCTTTACTTGCGTGCTGTCCAATAAGGCTGCGGCTTGCTGGGAGGTGCGGCAGCGGGCCGGAGACGGCGGACATTATGTCCTGGTGCGGAGTCGGGGCAGCGCTGCGGCGGGGAGTCCGGCTCCTGCAAGGTGGCGGGAGCAGAGGGATTCTTCCCGTCAGAAGGTGAGTGTGGGAGAGATCACAACAGCTTTGATGTTGTGTGCAGGCGGCAGCGGACGGAGAGGTGGGAGATGGCTGAAGGTCGGAAAAAGGAGAGGGACATGGAGTTGCATTGCGTTCTGTGTGAGATCCAGATTTCACCTCTCAACTACACCTTGAAAGGTTTGCAATTGTCTCGAAGATGTAGAAGCTGCAGATCCCAATGGTTAGCTGAAAAATGAAATGGTAAGACGATGTTTCAACCAGGCGCTAGTGAAATTTGGGATGGAATACTCTTTGTTACGATGGTGAGTAGTGTACTAGCAGATAACATAGCCGTGATGTGCGAAGGAATTTTATATTAATGGGTGAAAATGTGTTATGTCAGGGTGGACTTTCTGTCTGTAGAGAAAGGAATAGGGTAAAATCAAAAGCTGTAAGAAACAGTTTAATAATCAAGGCGGCATTATTGATCAAGGTCACATCGGGGAAAAAGTGAAACAAGAGTCTATCCCTGATTGCCACGATTTCTAATTTTTTTTCAAGTGCAACTGTATATAAATGGGTGTGATCTGGGGGGATCATAGCAAATGGGACCTTTGGTTCAACTCGTCCATCCTGACCAAGGTGTCTTCTTGAACTAGTCCTATTTGGCCCATATCTTTCTAAACCTTTCTTATCAGGAGGATAGGGTTGAGAAGGAAAATAAATAGGCAATGATTGAATAGCAGAACAGACATAATGGGCCGAATGGCTGATACTGCTGCTGTGTCTTATGGTCCCATCTATGAACTTGTCCAAATGCCTTTTTAAACAGAAAATCAGGATGAATAATCAGTATATGTAAAGGCAAGAAATAAACTGGAGGAAAAAAATGTGTGCTTTCTAACATCAAATAGTGCTGGTAGTGTATTAATAAAGAAATTAGAACAAAACCCTGAGGCACCTGAAACCTGTATCTAATGGTCAAAGGTAAAGAAGGGGGGAAAAAATCAACGTATACATTGTTTTCTGAAGCAGAAGGTCAAAGAAACTGTTTTACAAAGACGGTTAATTTGTCTTTTTAATTTTAAAAAGGTCATAATGTAATGGTTATCCATTGTATCTGACGATGACAGGAAACCTGCTGGAGAGATTTTTAAAGTGGAAAAGTCATTGCACTGGGGCTGTTCCACTCTCTCGACCTTGGAAGTCTACGTACAGAGATACGAGTAGTCTTCACAACTGGGGTCTTCCTTGGTTGCAGTGGATGATCATAACTTTTGTACCTTGTCATGCTTTTTGCTCTCCATGGAGCATTGCAGAACAGCCTTCCTGGCCTTTGGATCTCACTGTAGATCTCATCCACCAGTCTGCTGGAGCTATAGTGCCTTGAAAAAATTGTCAGACCCCACAATTATGTTCACATTTTACAAACATGTGAATGTCTGCAGATGCTGGAAGTCCAAAGCATAACACTCAAACTACTGGCGGGGTCCTGAAACATCAACTGTTTACTCTTTTCCATAGATGTAGCCTGATCTGCTGAGTTCCTCCAGCATTATGTGTGTTGCTTCACATTTTACTAATCCCATTTTCTATATTTAAAATCGTAGTAGTATTTTTGAGCTAATCTACAAAACATTGTGCATCATGCCAAATCAAAAGAAAGAATCCAAAATTGTGAGGCTGAAAAAGTATTTATCCCCTTTGTAATTACTATGCTAACTTTGCATGGGTGCAATACTGCACATCTTACCAACTCACCCAATTTGTTGATGTAGAAAATTTGAGGATCACCTGTTTTCAATGAATTCTTAAGAATAAATACCCCTTCTCCCTGTAGAGTCCAACAGTATGGTAGATTTTCAACAGACCAAACCAACATAAAGATAAGTGCATTCAAGACAGTCAGAAAAATGCAAATAGAGAAGCACAAATCTAGGGAAGAATGCAAGACCATTTGAACATACCTCTGAGCTCAGTGTAGTCCATCGTGAAAATGTGGAAAAATATGAAACGACAGCCACACTGCCTAGATAAGGCCACTGCTCTAAACTTAGTCACTGAGAAGGAATTGCACTTGTAATGATAGAGTGATGCTAACAGACTCTGAGTGAGCTACAGAAGTTAGTGGCTGCAACTGGAGATGACGTTTTTGTCACTGCAATCTCTTTAAGGCCTGGCACAAAAAGAGTATTAATGTAAGAGTGGCAAGGAAGAATCCCTGGCTTTTTAAAAAAAAAGTTTGCATCCTTGCCCATAAGGACTTTGCAAAGCATCACTTAGAGGATACTGTAAAGATATGGAACAAGGTCATTATGGTTGGATGAGACTAAAGTGGAACTTTTTGGCCTCAACACTGAGCAGTACATGTGGCGTAAATCTAAAACTGTGCATCAGCCAGGTAACACCATTCCTTCTGTAAAGTATGATGGAGACAGCAGGGACTGGAAATCGATGGGTAGATAAATGCTGTTAAATACAGAGATCCTGGATTAAAAACCTGCTAGCCTCTGCCAGAGCAACCATAGCGTGGGTTCAAATGAAGAAAATAGATGTCCTTGAGTGACCCAATTAGTGCCCTGATCTTAACCCATTCAACTATCTTTGGCAAGACCTCAATATTGCTGTATGCTGCCTTTCCCCTACTATCTTGGCACAGCAGTTTTGCAAGGAGGATGGGCAAATCTTGCTTCTTCACATTGTTCATTACCTTAAACAGCTGCGATGTTTCTGCAGCTGGACTGTCAAGTCATCAGCCGGGTCCATTTGTCTCCAGACATTTCATCCACTAACCCGGAACATCCTCAGGATGGTGGGACAGCAGAATGTGATCAGTCCTCTACCCCCGACGGTCAGACATCCAGCTACTATCATCCCTTGGCAGCCAAAGCCAACTGGACGCTCTCTCAGCTGCTTGAGGCATGCTGTTAACGGCTCTCTTCCTGGTTCTCTCTTGTATCCCTAAAGCTGCAAGCATCTTCCAGCATGACATGGCGGAAATCCTCTTTCCCCCACTTCGACAGGGAAGTTCCACGTCTGCCAGTATTGCCGTCTGCAGTCCGCCACCAGGTCTTCATGCCTCGCAAGCTTCCTCTCGTGGGCCGCTTGGCATCGGGTCTCCCATGGTACTGTTAGCTCTATCACCACAAGCTTCTTTGCACTCTCTGACAATAGTAGAATGTCTGGTCGAAGTGTGGCGTCTACTATTGGTGGAACACCAGTCATCTCCCAGTCCTTTGTCAAAGCTAATAGAGACTTGACCAAAAAGAATACTGGCTGTAATAGCCACGAGAGGTGGTTCAACTAAGTGCTGAGCAAAGCGGGATGAATACTTTTTTTAAACTAATATTTCAGTTTTTGAAATTTTACTTTCTCATGCTTTACAATTTTCCTTGTTTTATGGGTTCTGTTGTGAAAAAAGCATATGCATCAAAAATAAAAATTTTCATTTAAATTGATCAAAATCTCTGCTTCTGATACTCATTTTTATGAACAAAGACTGACTACTTTTACAATGTTGGAACAGGCAGGTCCCTGACTCACCAGGGTATTAGGCTTGCTGGCTACCCTCTCTCTGTTTAGCCCATCTGTCGAAGCTGTGTACCAGGATGTGGCCACTGTCACATGCAAACAGTTACTTGGAGCCGCCGGTGACAGCTGAATGTCTGGTGGAGACCAAAGGAAAGTGAGCTGTCCCAGGGTGGACACAACAGGCCCCTTCACCAGAGGTACCCCTCCCATAATACATCCCATCATAGTGCAAATAGTATGATTAAGCCTAGAATTAAGTTTTTCATGAGATTAAATCTGAGCTGGAACACTGAAACCATAATAATAGATCTTTTATGATCATGTTACATTGCATATTATAAATGATAATATCAGAAATTAGCTAAGTTGTGAAACACAGCCTAAACTGTTTTCCTTTGCTTTCATAGGTTGAAAATCTTTTTCTTTCAAGTATAGTAAAAGGGTGGGTTTGATAGATTGTTGGGCACCAATGAAGTTGCAGGGTTAATGATGAAGATATTCTTCTATATTTTTATTGAATAATGGAGTGATGATGTGTTCTGCTCCAATTTTTTGCATTGCTGTATATGCATGTTTGTATATTCTAGCATAAATTACTCTCCCAACCTTGTTGCCTTTTCCAGAGCTGGTGGTGGGGTCCACATTGAGCCCCAATATCGACAATATCCAGAGTTGACCAAAAAGCAAGTGTTCCAGTCTGAGTTGCTCAGTGGTTTTATGTGGTTTTGGATATTATGGCATCTGTGGCACGATGCTGATGCAGTCATTGTGAGTGCTTCATGAACCTTATTATTCCTCCTTGTTAATGTAGTAATTAATCATTTTCACTTCACATATTGGAGGGAGAGTGCAGAATTGTGTGCCTTAATGAATTCTTTATCTTCTCTGACCATTTGCAGGTTTTTTTTCAGAAAACCATTGTTTAAGGTATCCAAGCAGTCTTTAAACTCAGTTTATTTCATATACTGTGCTTCTAATTTAGTGGTGTAGTTTCTATCAATTTGTTGAAATATAGAATAAATTGCAGATAGCTTAAGCTTCAAATCTTCCAGACTTTTTCTGGTGGAAGTCTGGTCTTCCAGAGCCAGTGTGGGTCTGAACCTGGGTAACCCAGTACCCCTGTGCTGCAGAATTGAACTTTCCACAGAGTCAAATGTGACAGCACAGATATTTGAGAACATTGAGCTATCAGACTAGGAAGCTGCCCAAAGCACAGTATTTCCATTCAGATAAATGGAAGAATTAGCTACTTGGAGAAATATAAACAAAAATCATTAAAACATAACATTTATTCAATGTATTTTTTTTAGGGTTGTAAAATAAGAAAAAATTTGCAAAATTCAGTAACATTGCTTTTGCATTTCAGGGGCAAAATGCTTTTGCATTTCTTTCTAGCTGTTTTCTGTATTGAGAAAAGCACAAGACATTGCATTTATTAACTGCCTTTGGCACAGAGGCCATCCCACAAAAGCACAGTACTGGGTAAAATTTTACATTGTGCCCCACAAGAACAGGTGGCCAGCAGCTTGGTCATCAAAGTAACCTTTAGGTGAGGAGGGTCTTAGGTGAGGAGTTTAGGAACAATGCCATTGGTAGAGTTATTTTTAAATTGGCTTCTTGTAAAGGGCCAGAATAGGAATCCACAGTTCTTGGCATTTTGGAACTGGATGATGTTAAAGAGACAGGGGGAAAAAAAAATTGAAAAGATGAGAAATTTGGTTTATTTTTAACTGAAGATCAATGGCATTGGGTAAATGCAATGGTTGGGGGTGACTAAATTCAATAAACCAAAACAGTATCTGTTATTGCTAGTATTTGTTACATTGTTGGGTTATCATTAAAAGTTAATAAAACATTCAATAGAAGAACACCGCACAATACAGGCTCTTTGGCCCATGATGCTTGCAACCTTTTAACCTACTCCAAGATCAATCCAACCCTTCCTACCCACATACTTCTCCATTAACTTTATTTGCTTCCTTCAGTTGACTTATTATTACCTTTAATCATAAAGGTAACATTATTATTAATGTTACATTTGCTAAGGTGGCCCATGACTACGTATTACTTTAGACAAAGAATAAGTTTTTATATTGGAGCAGCTGTGAATCTAATTGTAATTGTACACAAACATTGCTCCAGTCTACCTTTTAGGGGAACAACGAAGTGTTATCAGTATAGTGCAGGCTATTAAACAAGCACACAAATATATAAAGTCAAGGTAAAACTTGACTTTGACTAATGACATAAATTGTTACCCAAAGTTTAAAACAATGTGCTGACTAATGTTACTGCAAGAGACATTTGTTGTAAAAACCTATTATAGTAAATAGTTTAATTTGGAACCACAGTACATAAAGGCAGTTTATTAAAGTGTGATTTGCTGATAATGGCTAAATTTCAGCAGAGTTAAACAAGATTTCAAAAAATAAGCTTCTGTACTTCCTTGATTTATTATATGTTGATTTAACTAGAAGTTGCTTCAAGAAATCATCTCCACTATCCACAATTAAAAGCTGGTATTTTGTTGTTTATAGGGTCACTTTCCTTATCCTGATCCCTCTGAGTGGACTGATGAGGAGTTGGGCATTCCTCCAATTGATGAGGAATGACTTGAATGTCTTTTTAAAAAAAGGTAAGTTCAATACATTGATAGTTTGTGCTTGTAGAGCTGAAGAATTATTAATGGCTTTCATTATGAGTAAACAAGTTGATTTTACTTAAATCTACATCCTTCCCTGTGGCACAGTAATATTTCCAGACTTTAAATAAACCATCCACATAGAATTGTTAATAGTGCCTACTTTTCGCTCTCAGTAAAAGTATCTTGAATCTAAATTGTACTTGCTTCCTCCTTTGGCCAAATCACAAAAATCTAGGTAAATTATCTTAGAGATTGGTCTTGTGCCTAATTTTCTATTTACATACACAGCTATTATCTGCATACAGTTTTAAGTTATTTTTTAAAAAAATAAACATTGAAATAATACACAGATTGATTTCAAGAGAGCAAGCAGGTCATCAGTACCACCTCCCTTATGAATATTTTTCATGTATGGACCAAGATGCTGACTGCTGGGAAAATTTGATTGGCAAGCATCACCATAAAATTTGATTTAATTTTCATAACAAACAAATTAACACTCATTCCAACAAGATGTAAATATACAGCAGTCTAAATTATTTTCATTCATAGACCATCACCTGTAAAATGTGTAGCGTTTCTAACTCTGCCTTGATTTAAGAATGTATAGCTGCAAGGTTCTGGGAACAAATCCCAAGACTTTCTATGTTGTATGCTTCCTCAATGTTACTATTTCCCATTAAATGGAGAGGCTATAGGTGGCTTTTACTTGTAAACATTTGCACTTTAAAAGCTTGGAAATTATGTTTTTGTTTTTCTTTCAGTGTTTTCTTCACTGAATTTCTGGAGGAATTCACCTGACACTTGAAGAAATCACCCTTATTGTAAATTAAATTGGAATAAATGTATTACCTGCACAGTACTAAAACTTGGTATTCTCTACTTTTTTAAGATTACAAGATCCCTTTATTTCATTGATGAAATGGAAAATTGTTATTTTTTGTACATATTATGAGTAAGAATGAAATCATTTGCTTCAGTGCAAGTATTGATTTCACAATAAAAAAAACTGCTCTTGTAAGTTAACTAGGAACTCTTCCATCTTGTAAACCACCAGAGCTGTGCTCTTGTTTTACAACCTTTGAACCATAATCATTAATCATCAATCTCATTAATTGTGAAATGAAATGTAATAGGACAAATTTAACCACGTCCACTTCCAAATTTCAGGAATGACTAAATATGAAAATCAGAAACCATCTCTTCAGTAGGGATGTGTATTGAATAAAATACAGTGAACTGAATTTTTTAAACTGTAAAAGAACTTATTACATGTACACAGTCCTAAGTATTTAAAATACCTACATTTAGAAGTCTCTTTTTTAAAAGCCGATTTCAAATGACCCAGCAAGAGCTAGTCATGGCACATTGTATGTTATGGGTAAAATCTTGGAGGCATATAGACTTATTAACACATTTACTGATTCCAGAGAAAGAAAATTGTCCAGGTGAGGCAAGAGTCTAGAAGAACAGCAGCGTTGCAAATAATTCTCTGTGCTTAGCAACCAAAGCTGTCGGAGACTTGGAATATAGGTTTGAAGAGCCAATGGTTGACCAATTACTCTTGATTCTCCCAGAACACAGCAGTTTGTGCCTTTTGATTGGATGCTCCATTAGCAGTGAAGTGCACAGGAGCTCTATCCCTACCATTCCTTACATAACCTTTAAAAGGCTGTCATGCTTTCATCAACAGCTTTATTTTAAACCTTATCCACACTTGGTGGCTACATTATTGGATACCTCCTGTACCTAATAAAGTGGCTACTGAGTATGTTCATAGTTTTCTGTTGCTGAAGCACATTCACTTCAAGGTTTGACCTGTTGTGTGTTCAGAGATGCTCTGGGGTTATTTGTGACTTCCTGTCAGCTTCAACCAGTCTGGCCATTCTCCTCTGACATTATCAAGGCAGTTTCTCCCACAGAACTGCTGCTTAATGGATTTTTTTTTGCACCATTGTTTGTAAACTCACAAGACTGTTACATGTGGAGAAAATCCCAGCAGTTTCTAAGATCCTCATACCAGCCCACCTGGCATGGACAATGATTTCACAGTCAAAGTCACCTGATCACATTTCTTCCCCATTCTGATTTTTGGTCTGAACAACAAATGAACCTGAATAAACTCTTCTTGGGCTTTAAGCTGTGTACAGGTAAACCCAAGAAGAGTTTTTGTCATATACACTGGGAAAGCACCAGATCCTTTTTCAACAAATCAACCTCTACCATTATTTGCATGCTTTCATGCATGGAGTTGCTGCCATATGATTAGCTCTTTAGATATTTGCATTAATGAGCTGGTGTACCTAAGGAAGTAGCTACTGAGTGTATACTACAATACAATAAAACTGATAATCCAGGTCTTCAGCACATAAGTCCTGCTCAGTTTCTATATCAAACTATCAAAACTTCTATCAGTCACATCTTGACTTTTTTTAAACACTAATGAATAAGATGCTAATTTGTCTAATCCCTCTTTTAACTTAATTCAAAGTAATTCTTGAGCCCTAGTCGTTAATTTAAATGGCAACCTTCAGATTTTCTCAATGTACATTACTTCCTCCATCAGTATACAGTGTCTGGAATTAGTTCCGTTTACAAAATGCAATGCAATAGCTCACCTCAGCTATTCTGCCAGAATTACCCACGTTTGTAGCATCTACCACCGTGAACAAGGGCTTCACTTACCTGCACAATCCCTTCCAATTTGTACACAATCCACTCTTTCTTCACTGGCTCTAAATCCTGGAACTCCCTACTCATCAGGATTGTGCAGTTCAAGAATGCCCATCATCTCCTTTGTGAGATATCTCACAGATGGGCAGTTAATCTGGTCTTGTTGGTGATGCTCAGATCCTGCAAAATGAATAAGTGAAAAATAAATACAATTGCCCTTGCCTCTGGAATTCTGCTATTTGGTCCAAAGTTGTAGTAAGAACTTGAATAATGCACCTGGAAGTATTCAAATTGAGCTTCAGTGAACATATTTTGGTGAATAAATGGTAGAGCAACTTTGATGACTACCATTAGTGTAAATAGGTAATTAGGATTGGACCTGCTCTACTGTTTGTGTACAGGACGTGTCTGGGACAGATGGATGCCAGTATTGTAAGTATATTGGAACCTGGCCAGATCACAGCAGTTCTAGTCTACATTACACTCCTTCCAAAGCCCTCCAGATGTCATGTTAAATGCTCATCATACTTAAGCTAATTAGATTTTTAAGTAACATGCCCATGGCATTACCTCCTTAATGTGGTTTACTTGCTGTGCAGTATCCTATCATATTCTGTACCTATACTGTTTTAGATACTTTAATCATTGAAATCTCACTTTCAGATTTTCAACATATTAGAATATACAAAGTTCAATTTTTAAGCTGTAAACTGAATTCTTCATTTTTGAATGGTCAAATCCCTTTGAAGATTTTGCCTATTTACTTAATCTATTAAAATATTGTGTAATTTAATGCTTCCAGAAGGGGAAGTAAAAGGAGAGACTTACTATCTGCTATGGTGTCATGAGAAGGGAGTGTTTGTTAGTTGAGGTGAAAGAATGAGTACAAGTTCCTTTCAGAATGACGACATGGGAGGGAATGATTTGCCCAGTGATAGAAATTACAGAGCATAACCATTGAAATGTGGAGACTGATGGATGGAAGATAAGACAAAAGCAGTGAGAGCAGAATTCTGAGAAATAAAATGGAACACAGCTGAAAAGTGTTGTCAACAATAATAGTTTACCAAGAAAAGACAACATTCTGGAAGCACAAGTGTAAAAAAAAACACTGCTAGACAAATTAAGAAAACTTAATGGTTTCCTTACAGAAGGTGTTATGAGAGAGGGCACAGTCAGGATAGTTATGCCCTCCCATCCCCTTTTCTGCAATTTAAAATATTCTTGGTTGCTAACTTCACTCAGTTCCAATAAATGGTCATCAACCTAAAAAACGAACAAGAGAAAATCTGCGGATGCTGGAAATCCAAGCAACACACAGAAAATGCTGGAGGAACTCAGCAGGCTATGCAGCTTCTAGGAAAACAGTACAATCGACGTTTCGGGCCAAAACCCATCAGCAGGACTGGAGAAAAAATGCTGAGTAGATTTAAATATTTCATCTTTCATTTAGAATTGTGAGTAGTAGGGTCCCCAACACAGATGCATAATGGCACAATTATTCACGCTGCCATTTTGGATCTTTCCCCTGTTTGTTCTGCTTCAGGCTACTCAAATCAGTTTCACCAAATTTCATTTCAATTCCAAGAACTCCAATTTTGGCTAGGAGTCTCTGAAAAAGCACTTTAACAATGCTTCATGAGTCTAACCAAAGGAGTGTTTAAATTTTAGTCAATTTGGATTAGGCTCATGAAGTATTGAGTACCAGCTGAGGTATCTGTATAAGATTTTAATATTTCTGGTTACTGAAGAGCATGAAATTAGATGAGTAGACAAATCCCATGCTACTTCATTACATTATCAGTTGTGAGCTCAGCTTTCTTATTGCTACTTCAATTTTTTTTAGCTCTGAACTCTCTAGGAGCAATAACAATATTACACACAATCACAAAATATATAAAATCAAGACTTGATACAGCAGTTTGCAAATTACCCGAGAAACTGAAATCTGTTAAAGTGTATAGAAAGCAACAACTTCATTAAATAAACTGAATATTTTGTTTGGATTAATCAGCTTCTGAACCCAAAGTTGAAATTCTACATTATATCTTTTGCCTGTAGCATGAACAATACTATCACTTCAATTTATATTTTATTTATTACAGTTTAATTGGAATGTAAAGGATAATGTTACAAACATTTACAAATATACATAGGTGCAGATGTCAACAATATACATTCTGGCTAACAACCTTTTATCTGTTTATCCATAGCTTTACCTGTTATTGTACAAAAAACATTTTAAAATCATTCCAGTATCACAAAGAGGTATGTGGTGGCTACCCAAAGCTGAGAGCCAGAGTTAAAAGTCTGAGCTTTGCTCTTTAATTACAGAACAGCAGAAAACATGTGTCTCCGTCCTATCAGTTACTTTTGTGTATGTTTGCATCTAGTCTACATGGAAAAGTTTTGAAGATAAATCAATTTTTGTAATATTAGTTCTTGACAAAGCTGTAAGTGTATACAGGCATAACTGTCCTCTGCTGAGTTTTATTACACTGGATTGTGCAGTCTAAGGGAAACAAACAATCTCAGCTAATACATTTAATACCTTGAAGCATTGTTAAAAGTTTGCAATTTACATTGCATGTTGATGAAACTTCACTTTTTCTGGACATTGGTATTAATTGGAAACAAGATGTTATAAGTTGGTAAATAGTTCCTCAGTCAATAAGGCAAAATACTGTCACTGAGCTGTCTTCAATCATTTGTCAATGAGCTGTATGATTCACTATATTATTTATATGGGATAGGATTGGCAAAATATTTTATAAAATTTTGATGTTTAAACTGTGAATGGGAAGTCCTCATTTTAGAATCTCACTAAACATGCTAGTGAATATGGAGCAAACAGATGCTCAGATGCAGACTTTCAAGCTGCCCACCATTGTTGCATTATTATTGCAACATTTCCTGTTGCTCCATATGGCGTGACAATCTTGCATTTGATCCAATTAAGTAAAAAAAAAGTTGGATTCTAGATTCCATTATGCCAATCATTTACAACACTGAAATCTGAGCAGCCATTAACCTCTTGCAGCAATGAAAACGGCAATAAGTTCAAGAACAGGTTTCTGCTTAGAAGAGCACACGTATTTTCAAAGTTCTATCCCCAGCTATGCTTCATGCATCTTGTTGGGACAATCACTAAAGTAATTTGCAGTACTTGTATTATTGAGAACTGTCTTCTGTGGTGTAATCTTCATTGGTTAAATGGCAAGTCCCACTGCCAGCCTGTAACAATTCTTCTTCACTATCTACTTCGTCATCATCCTCTTCCTCTAGATCTTGTATGGGCAGGCATGTCTTGGAGCCTTTGCAAATTTTAAGGTGTCTAGTCAAATGATACTTTGTTAAGAATGCTTTTGAACACTTTTCACAAATGAAATCCCTTCTTCCTTCATGAGAATTCAGATGTTTCTTTAAGTGGGTTGTCCTCCAGAAGAGTTTGTCACAATTTGGACACTTGATCTGTCGCTCTCTACATGGAAATGTGAAGACTAGGTTAAAATTTTTCAATAAAATTCAGTGCTTTTGAATGAATGTCATGCACAAATGTAATTCCAAAGAAATACATCTCAGTTCTAACCTGCAACAAAAGTCAAAGAAGCCTACTATCATCCAGAGCCATCTGAATTGCTGGAAGCTAATATCAACTTGCATGGGTAACTTATATTTGAATAGTATTCCTATATGTCCCCCAAGTAGCGTGGTTAGTGTATTGCTTTACAGTGCAGCAATCGGAAAATCGGTGTTCAATTCCTGCCGTAGTCTGTAGTTTGTATCTTCTTCCCATGACCATCCTCCAGGTGCTCCGGTTTCCTCCCACATCCCAAATCAAAGAAGTATGCATTAAGGTTTGGAAGTTGTAGGCATGCTATGTAGGCACTGGAAGCAAGGCAACACAGGAGGGCTGCCCCAACACATCACAAATGATGATGCAAGTGTGGCATTTCACTGTATGTTTCGATGTACATGTGACAAATAAAGCTAATATTTCAAACCTTTGCAATCTGTTGCCTTTTGATTCAACCATGCAAGATGATCCTAGGGTAACGACCTATCTTGGCTCAGAGTCAGAGGCTCTGTATCCAAGCCTCATTCTGGAGATGAGCATATAAGCTGACCTTCAAGTGCATGTTAAAGGAATATTGAATTTTAATAGCTGCTGCCTTTTGATAAGATATTAAACTGCATCTGTATACTTAATTGACAAGGAAGATCCTAAGGCGTTCTTTAAAGAAAAATAAGATAGGTCTTCCACAAATGATAACCTACTGTGTATGGGTCACCACGTGTTGACGGAGATCTTGCCTCCGCATGAACATTTTTTCACAGTAATCACACTTCAGGTTCTTCTCTCCTGTGTGGATAATCATGTGCGAGGCCAGGTGAGCCTTCTGCGTAAAGGACTTGTCACACATTTCACAGCGATAGTTTTTCTGACCTGGTAAAAAGGTAAATTATTTAAATTTGTTCAGACACTTCATTGCAGTACATGTATTTTCATTGTTATCCATTTATATTCAGTTTTAAGGGAAGTATTCTTATTTGGATGCTGAAACATTTTTCCATTGTGTGGTTGATTAAGACTTAACTAATCCATTCATCTGGCTGGTCTTTGCTTCCAAGCTTAAACTCAACCTGATCTACCACCTAGTATTGGTCTGGTTCAGTTTGTACATTGACACCAACCTTGCTGAATTATAGTGAGACCTACTTTACCAGGACCTTAAATATAATTTTCTTTAGTGCTTAAGCACCTGAATACCCTTTACCATCCCGGTTAGTGAAACTTCCAGCCTTTCTAACCCCACTCACCACTATAATTCATCTATTCTTTTGACATTTTATTTCTTGTACATTTCTTCCACTGCTGAGTCCTGGTTTCTGCAATGTCCTCCCTATAACTGTCTCATCTCCTTTGTGACCCTCATCAAAAATACTTGTTTTATCAGATGAATTTTAGTTACCATTTTTAATATCTCCATGTTGCACTCGACATTATTGCATTTGTAAAATTTATGTCTTAGAATATTTTCAGTGTTAAAATGCACAATGTTAAACCAAGTTATTGTGCCTTATATTTTTCAGAACCTAGAATATCAACAATAAATTGCACAGTAGTTCTGTAGCTATCTATATAACTGTGGTAAGCATATTTGGTGATTATGATGTTAGTTCAGAGGGAAATGGTGGTCAAAGCATTAGAACCATGTCTCATCCTTTATTAATAGTAAAGAACCTTTTAAATTCCATTTGAGCCATCAAAATAGGTAACTGCACAGCAACACCAACAATGCATTTTTGTAGTGTCAGCACAGATTGTGTGCTCAAATCAATCACATATTTTGAGTCTTTTTTTCTATGAATTGTTAAGAGGAGTTGTGGTTCTTTTTTTAATATTAGCTCAATATTATACTATACATGATTTTGACAGTGTAGTTTTTTTGTTTGTACTTTAATTGAAATATGTACTTAAGATAACTTCTCCTGACTTGTATCATTCTTTTAAATCAATAAAAAAATTGAAAGTGAAATCACATATATCAACTATCCGTGTTGCAATATCACATTACGGAGAACTCCAGAAAGATGCAGTTATGTCAAACTTGTAACTGTGCAAATGGTTTCGATAGCTAGTATTCATTTCCAACATCTGACAGCTGATTTCTATTCCCAATATGGAGCAGAATTTTACATCTAGACACAAAAAAGTAATTTAGTTCCCAGCTGAAAATGCTGGACAGAAATGAATATTGTCTTTAAAAAATGCTCAATGACATCTTCCCAGATTTTACTAAGCACACAGAAAATGCTAAGAAAAAAAAATCCCTAACAAGCTGTAGAGCCCAAAGAAAAATTTAGTAAATAGCTCAGTTGCAAATAGGTAACATACCCGTGTGGATTTTGAGATGGGTTCGCAGGTTGCTGGGATCACTGAAAGCCTTGCTGCAGAATTCACATTTGTGTGGCTTCATCCCCATGTGCCCCATCATATGAACATTCAGTTTGGTAGAGGAGGTAAAAGCTCTTGGGCAGATGGAGCATTTCCACTTCCTCTCCCGATTCTGTCCATGGCTGCTTAGATGCAACTTCAGTTCACTATACGTCCCATAAGCCTTCCCACAATGACACATATGCACATCCGGATGCTCAGGAACCCCTTCAACAAAATAAATGTACACATTCCATTCCTTAAAGTCAGTGAATATATTTCAGAGTAGAACCATAAGTGCCTTTTGTCATCTTATGTAGGAAACAGGGAAAGCAAAGGATTTGTTGTTATAGTAATCTTAATTAAAGGTACCAATGTATCGTGGACCAGTAGCTCAAAGTTTCCTCCATAATACAATGTGGTGCTATATGATGTAATTTTGACCAGTAATTAATTTTCTTACTAAAGGTGGTCATTTGGCCCCCTCAGGTCTATGGTCAGCTCTCAGAGCAGCTGCATCAAACCCATTCCCCAATTTATTTCCCTGCAATATTTCTTTTTCCCCCTCCCTCACCATATTAACCATTACATCTGGGAGGAAGCTCGAACATTAAGGGGAAACTCACATAGACACACAAGAATGCAAGCTCCACTGAGATCACTAAAAGTAAGGACTGAACCGGGGCTGCTGGAGCTGCAAGGCAGCAGCAGTACTGGCTGGCCCATTTTCTGGTGCCTAATTTCAGTCCTCATTAGACAGACTACCTGTTCATTTTCAAAGGCATGTGTATTCTGCATTTACAGGGAAATATTTGTGAAATGGGAAACTTTATTTGCACAGTAGATATATATAACATTAAAAATTATCCTACTTCAGATAAGTTTCCCAGCTTTTGTATGTATTAAATCAGAGAATAATTTATGATAGACAAACAAGAAAAAATATGCAAATTGAAGAAAAATTTTAAAAATACATTAAAGTATTTAAAAAACTTGCAGGACATATCACATTCTTCCTAATTTTAATCTCTAGTTTAATAACTTAAAATTGGATTCTTAAATTTCAGTGTATTCAGGTAGTTGACCTGTTACCCATAAAACAATGAGCATTAGCAATTGTTATTATATACTGAATGTTTTGATTTTCTTTACGTTTACTGTGATCAACAGGGTGAATGCAGTGCCAGTAAGTTTTCATTTCAGATGTTCTAAAACAAACACCTAACTCCCAGACCACTTGAACACAGGATAGCCAGGTAGATAGGGCAGCTCCCAGAGATGTTCCAGCTTTGTTTAAGAATGTGAATTATCATTGTCGTTATTTAACTGTATCATGAAACTTAAATTTGTGACGGGAGTGAACAGAGGTTAAACAGCCATAAAAATGTTAAAATCGTTTTGTCAAAATACCCAAAATAATTGACAAATATAAATCTAACTCAAAGGAAAAGGAAGTCTCACCCAGTTGCCTTGAGTAATCCCTACTGTAGTAAAAGAGTAGCTCATGGTCAGGGGGAATCTCCCTGGATGTACAGAAATAAATCTTCCCATTATGAGGATAAGCCACCAAATTTTGCTCCTCACGAGTCCTAAAAGACATGCAGTAACTAATGATAATGTTTCAATGTTTACACCCACAATACATTTATACATTATATCACTGAATAGTTTTAATTTTTTTGATAGTCTTCCCATTTTTGTAAACCGTTATTCTGAACATACAAATGGGTAATTTTTCCATATCATTTTCTGATATCAGAAACAATTTTAATAGAAAAACAAGAATATTCAAGCACTGGAGTTTAACTCAAGGCTGCCATAGCCTAGCCAGTGTATTATCCTTTGAGCGTGACGCAGCTCACATCCTTACAATCCGTATGCCTGGCTCAAATTAACTCACCTGGCTCTGTGCACAAACATCATCCAGTTACAGATGCTCTCATCTGCTGTGACTATTTGGAATTCCAGAACATAATTGCGAAATATCTGGATTAAAAAACAAATAAATGGCAGAGCATGCAGGACCTTTTCAATGGACTGTGCAGTGACAAATTAGACTGTGCAAGGACAAATTAGACTTTAACAAAATCTTACCCAAGTGTAGCAAAAAAATGAGATTCAGATTCAGAACAATCAAGTATAATACATAAACTTAACTATATTACTACATTTATCAGAGGATACAGCACCATATAAAAACTCAGAACTTTGTGCACATTCATTCAGCTCATCTATTTAATCATTGTTGACAAGTCAAAATCGCATTAAAATCACTGATCTGTCCACCCAATCACAGTCCCTGTGTGACCATTTGAGATAGCACTTATATGTCAATGCTTCTGACTTCAGTTACAATCTTGCTTTATGCAGGTTTGTTCCCTTGACCTTTATAGTACATGTATCCATATCCTCTGAGACTAGGATTAGCCTTTTAGCTATTTTCTGTTTCTCTTTTGCCTTCGTACATGCAGTACTCAAAATGCCGGTCTGAAAGGAGCCCATCTGGGCTTCATTCAAGGCTAAAAAATATAATATATTAAGGTTGTTAGATAGCTGAAAAGAAAACAGATATTGGAAATTTGAAATTAAGTTTTGTGTAAGGTTGTGAAGGAAAAGCATTTCAGGACGTATATTGTACACATTTCTCTGACATTATATGTACCTTTGAAAATTCTGGACACACTTTGCAAGTTGGACAAGGATAGAGAAGAGTTACCTGTCACCAGCCTGAAAGATGCCTCTTTGTGTTTCGCTATAGAAGCTGCTTGACCTCCTATAAGTTTCCTACATTTCCTATTTTATCTCTGACCTAAGAACTAAGCATTTTATTTACTTTGTTCATTAATGTTATGCTGTTGTTCAGAATGATTGCTTTTGACTTGACTAGCTCTCCCTGTCTTCTTGAACTCTTTTTCCTAGGTAAGTTACCTAATGGACAAGAAAAATTACACACACATATATATTGTACAAATCAAGGGCACATCCAATGACACCATTTGTTAATACTATTTTAATTATTAATCTGAAATTTGATTAGTCACATTGATTCCCAATTGATCAGTAGCTTATTTCAGACGAAAGGGTATATTGCTCTAATCTTTCAGCACCAAGCTTTTAAAATGCAATCAAGAACAAAGATTTGTTTTCGTGGTATATTTCAGTCATACTAACTTTCCAGATATTGGTGCTGCTTTTACTTGACCAGTCAGTGATTTCCATTAGGTTAATCTGCTGTCCAATCAAAGGTCCAAAACAGGTGCGTACAGGGATTGCTTCTTGACTCCACACACCTACCAAAGATCAGGTACAATGAGTCAGCTGGGACAAACAATATAAAACACATTCAGCACTCCGCAACAAACTAACCTAAACAGTTTGCTGATACAGTCTCAGTAATTTAGTCAGAGACTGTTGGAATAATCAATCAAATGGTGATTATTTTAGTGAATTGTCTGAGTATTAGAGCAAGTGCAGTGAATGGGCAAGTTGCAAATCAGTGAGTCACAGTCTAATCTCCAGGTCAAGTTCTGTGAACAGACACAGTCAGTACCCTTGGGAAATCTCAGTGATACACTGTCAATGTGCCAGGGAAATCAATTTCTCAAATTAACAGTTTGGAACTGGATTCCCTGGTGGTCGTGTCTGAGAGGAGGATGCTGCAGAAGCTACGGAGCATTATGGACAATCCCTCTCACCCCCTCCATGGCATACTGGACAAACAGAGGAAAACCTTTATTAACAGTTTGATTCTACCAAAGTGCACAACTGAATGCCACAGGAGATCCTTTCTCCCGATGACTATAAGACTCTACAATTCCTCCTCCTAAGTATATGGTTTCATTTCACATCTGTATTTTGCACAATTACTTTTTAATGCACATTTTGGTTTTTTTGTACCTCAATGTTTACATTTTGTATTTTAAGGTATATATTTCTGACTGAACAACCTTGCAACAATAATTAAAACAAAGTTTTAACTTAAAATATTTCTGTGAGTTACGCAAATTCTAGAGCCATCTTAATGAAAAAGTCTGTGTACAGGGTCAATTTCAGCGAGATTCAGTCAGTGTGATGGGCCAATCTCATTAATTCAATCAATCTGTCCTTTAAGACAACAAATGATTTTAATTAAGACAATCAGCATGATTGAACAGTATTAACAATAAAGTTTTCTGCTGGTCCTGATGGATGTTTTGAACAAAACACTTTTATAACAGGTTTGGAGTGCAAGGCCCTTCTATGACACATGACACTTTGGTCTATGATAGAACATCACTGCCAAAGGGGCTTGGACTAAGCTGGAATCAGCAAGCCAATTAAACAACTGAAGCACATTATAATTTATAATTCTAGGATAGATAAAAATATAGGATGTAGATTTATAGAACAATGAAATAACTGAAGATTAGCCAGGACTGAGAAGGATGGAAAGCAGGAGAATATATAAACCAGCTGGTATTGGTGTGGAATAATGGCTGATTTAGAGGATGTTTTATAAATTAACCAATAGATTTAACATATACTAGAGGTAGGTTAAGTGGATACATTTTTAAATGATGCTGTTAAAAGGACCAGAGTTTAATTTTCATGAAAAAGTGCAAAACTCTCAAACTAAAATAAACAACAGTGTATGAGTAAGAGAAAATCTGTAGATGCTGGAAATCCAAGCAACACCCACAAAATGCTGGAGGAACTCAGCAGGTCAGGCAGCATCTAGGAAAAGAGTACAGTTGACATTTTGGGCCAAAGGGTGTCGGCCCAAAACATCGACTGTGCTCTTTTCCTAGATGCTGCCTGGCCCACTGAGTTCCTAATAGTGTATGAATGCCATGTTATTAACATATCTACTTGCAAGACCATTACTATATCCTATACCAGCCAAAAAAATAATTTTTACCACAAAATCCCAGAAGAATCTTATTTTACAGATAATGAAACAAAACCTCCCACACACCAACATCTTCCCCAGTAATGGACTGCCTGAGGGTCAGCTGCCTTGGAATCGAGAGTCTGGCTCGGCTGTTAACTGGAGTGTCTGGAATGAAAGTCATGGCTCCATGTTCGGGACAGTCTGCGGGGTAAGCCCGATCACACAGAGTACACCCTGAAGAACAGGAAGAAGGAGAGTTACACCAAAACCACACATTCAAGCGACCCTATTAAAAGTTTTTGGATAATGCAGCCAGCTCCCAAAGCCATAGTCACAACCAACCTGTGACCTAGCAAGACAAACCAATAACAAAATCAACTTTTACCACCTTTAATATCATAATGCAGTAGTTCATGTAACATTTAACACTGCCAGCAACCCTGGTTCAATTCCTGCCACTGCTTGTAAAGGATTTGTATGTTCTCCTTGTGATTGCATGGGTTTCCTCCCACATCCCAAAAACATACTATTGTTGTGTCCCTTTCCACGCCTTCTGGCGCATCGGGTGGCAACCTTGCCATTTCTTTAGCATTTATTGTATTTTTTTTAACAAGGCTGAGCTGCTGGCTCGGCACACAATCAACTACATATGTAAAGTGTGCAAGGAGCTAGCCAGATTTGAACCCAGGACAACTCGCCTTGCTCTGGTGGGACGCCAATACACCACCAGCCAGCAGGCAGACTGCTTAGTAGGTTAATTGGTCACATGAGTGTAATTGGGCAGCATGGGCTTACTGAGCCAGAAGGGCCTGTTACTGTGCTGTATCTCTAAATAAAAATAAACAAATTGAAAATAATACTGAAACGATGGCTATCCATGAATGTATCATCAATACCATACCAGATGGGGAATATTACAGCAGATAATCAAAAACACAACCATAGAAGTTATATCTTAAAAGAAGTAGAGTTATTACAGAACTGGCATCTTGGCAACTGGATGTCAATGATGCAACAATTAATTCTGAAATAAGTAAGTGACCCCAAATCAATGGAGAAGAAAGATCTTTGAGGTTAGGTGGCTGCAGAAAATAACACAGCAAGGGACAAAATGATGATGGGATTTGTAAACAAGAGACCTAATACCAAAATTAGGTGTTGCTTCTTCAGGAGCCAGCATTGGTCTTGCAAGCACTGTGGCAATGAATGAACGGGACATAGGTAATCGACAGCAGAGTTTTCAATAACTTCAGGCTTACATTCATGTACTTCTGTCTAGGTTTTTGCTCTTGTTCTTCTGTGCATATGGTGTGCAAAAAGCACAGAGGGTACTGGGTGTTCAGTGATGTTAAGTGGTAAACAATGCACATTTTGTTCCTGCTTGCACACAATCGTTCTGCACAAATGAGCAACACACGGCAGGAGCCTGGCCATTATTTCCTTCCAAGCAGCTCCTTCTTTAAGTAGGTACTTTGCTCTCTGCATTAGCAATCGTGTGAGCAAAATGTTTTTATACTCACAGGTTCATTCTATCACACTTCAATAGTTCACAGAGCATAGCTGTCAGGAAATCTCACACTAAGGTGGAATGAGAACCTCCGGAGCGGCATGTCAGTGTACCATTTGAAGCACATTACAATTTCCATATCCATTTAATTTCACAAACAATGATGCTGACAAAAAAACTTACAGATTGTGAAAGAATCCGTGAGGTTTTCTTTATTGGAACTGGAGTCCTCTATCTGCAGAGATCCTGACACAAATGTAAGGTTTTCTGCAGACACATCAACCTGGTTGGAACTCATGGAGACATCGGTTGTAATGGTGGAAACAGAGACTGTGTCCAGTCCAAGGCTGGATCCGTGTAGAGGTACCGGCTCGAGTGAAGATAAGGAGTGAGAGGAAGGAAGAGCCACTCCTCCAGGGTTTGGGTTCAGTGTGGCAGGATGGATGGAGTCAGTCAAAGAATTCTCAGACATGTTGCTTACCCGGCCAGTCATTGGCTCCGGTTCCATGACAACTGGCAACTCCAGAGAGTTTGCATGAATTGGAATCACTGTATTCTGTCCTACTACTGCCTCTGGCTCCAAGTTATTCTGCACTGATTCCACAGTTATTGTTTCATGGCTTCTAGACCCAGAGGGCAATGTCTGTGGCTCTCCTGTGACCCCACTTATTGTCATCTCTTCACTCATTCCTTCCGCTGAGATGGGGCTGTTTACTCTGGAAACTGTTTCCATAGAGATACTGGCATCCAATGGGACCTCTGGGTTGCTGTTCTGGTGCAGATTTTGGGAACTATGAGTTCCTACTTGTCTTGAGTCAATTGAGACGATGCCAGACTCCAAACTCACTCCACCACTGGATTCATAATGATCTAGGCTAGGTGGGTTGCTGGAGACAGACAGTCCAGGGCTGCCATCTACACTGATCGCTGTGGGGTGAATGTATTGGGGAGGTGGTCGGTCAGCCAAGTAGGACAAAATACCTGCAAGAAGGATACAAATTTAAACTAGTGGGAAAGCGAAAAACATTCATTTCAGATCAATCTATGTCTTCCCCACTAAACATTTAAGAAAACAAAGTGGAATTGATAGGAACAGAATTTCTGCGTGAAAACAGAAAAGTGGAAAGTAATTTGAAATGCTTGTTATTCATGTGCCTAAGATAAGACCATAACGTACAGGAGCAGAATTAGGCCATTTGACCCATTGAGTCTGTTCCACCATTTCATCATGGCTGACCCAATTCATATCCTTTCACACCCTGACAAATCAAAAATCTATCAACCTCTGCCTTAAATATACATAAAGACTTGGCCTCCACAGCAGCCTGTAGCAAAGAATTCCACAGATTCACTACTCTCCGGTTAAAGAAATTCCTCCGCACCTCCATTCTAAAAGGATGCCCCTATATTCTGAGGCTGTGACCTCTGGTCTTAGACACTCCCACCAGAGTAAACATAGTCTCCACATCCACTCTATCAAGGCCTTTCACCATTTGATAGGTCTCAATGAGGTCACCCCTCATTCTTCTTGCGAATACAGGCCCAGAGCCATCAGTTCCTCTTTAAATGACAAGCCAGTCTATTCTGGAATTATTTTCATGAACCTCCTTTAAACCCTCTCCAGTTTCAGTAAATCCTTTCTAAGATAAGTGGCCCACACCTGCTCACAATACTCCAAGTGAAGCCTCACCAGTGCTTTATAAAGTTTCAACATTACACCATTGCTTTTATATTTGCCTTCCTCACCGCAAACTCAACCTGAAAATGAACCTTTAGGGAATCCTGCACAAGTCCCTTTGTGCCTCTGCATTTTGTATTTTCTCTACATTTAGAAAATAGTCACCCTTTTCATTTCTTCTCCCAAAGTACATGACCATACACATCCCTATATTGTATTCCATCTACCCATTCTCCAAACTGTCCAAGTCCTTCTGTAGCTTCTCTACTTCCTCAAAACTACCAGTCCCTCCGCCTATCTTCATTTCATCTGAAAATTTTGCAACAAAACCATCAATTTCATCATCCATATCACTGACATATAATGTAAAAAGAATCGGTCTCAATACAGACCCCTGTGGAACACCACTAGTCATCGGCAGCCAGTCAGAAAAGGCTCCCTTTATTCCCACACTTTGTCTCCTGCCAATAAGCCACTACTTTATCCATGCTAGAATCTTTTCTGTAATACCATGGGCTCGTAGCTTGCTAAGCAGCCTCATATGTGGCACCTCATCAAAGGCCTTCTGAAAATCCAAGTACCCAACATCAACCAGTTCTCCTTTGTCTATCCTGCTCATCATTTCTTCAAAGAATTCCAACAGATTTGTCAGGCAAGATTTTCTCTTGAGGAAATCATGCTGACTACAGCCTATTTTATAATGTGCCTCTAAGTTTCCAGAGACTTCATCCTTAGTAATTAACTCCAACACTTCCAAACCACTGAGCTCAAACTAACTGGCCTATAGTTCTCTTTCCTCTGCCTTTCTCCCTCTTGAAGAGTGGAGTAATATTTGCAAATTTCCAGTCTTCCGAATCATTCCAGTATCTATTGATTCTTGAAAGATCTTTACTAATGCCGCCAATCTCTTCAGCTGCCCTCTTTCAGAATTCTAGTATACACACCATCTGGTCCAGGTGACTTATCTCCCTTCAGACCTTTCAGTTTCCCAAGAACCTTCCCTCTAGTTATGGTAACTTCACATACTTCATGCCCCCTGACACTTGGAACTTTCCCCACACTGCTAGTGTCTTCCACCATGAAGACTGATGCAAAATAGTTATTCAGGTCGTCCGCCATTTCATTGTCCCTCATTACTACCTCTCCAGCATTGTTTCCAGTGGTCTGGTATCCACTCTCGCCTCTCGTTTACATTTTATGTATCTGAAGACACTTCTGGTATCTTTAATATTACTGGCTAGCTTACCTTCTTAATAACTTCCATCTTTACCTTCTTAATACCATTTTTAGTTGCTTTCTGTTGGTTTTTAAAAGCTTCCCAATCCTCTAACTTCCCACTAATTTTTGCTCCATTAAATACCCTCTCTTTGGTATTATGTTAGCCATGGTGGTGTCATCTTTCCTTTAGAATATTTTTTCCTCTTTAGGATGTATATAACCTGTGCCTTCCAGGTTGTTTCCAGAAATTCCAGCCATTGCTGCTCTGCTGCCTTCCCTGCCAGTGTTCTTTTCCAATCAATTCTGGCCAACCTAGCTGTCATGCCTCTGTAATTCCCTTTACTCCACCGTAACACTGATATATCTGAATTTTGCTTTTTCTTCTCAAAATTCAGAGTGAATTAAATCATATTATGATCATTTGCCCCTTTTACCTTAAACTCTCTAATCCTGGTTCATCCCAATCCAGAATATCTGATCCTCTGCTGGGCTCCATGACGAGTTACTCCAAAAAGCCACCTCATAGGCACTCTAGATACTCCCCCTCCTGTAATCCAGCACCAACCTGATTTTCCCTATCCACCTGCATAATGAAGTCCCCTTTTTGTGAGTTTTTCTGTAGAGTACTTAAAGATCAAATATATTGGAGAAAGTAATATCTCAATAAAACCCAGTAACTCATCTTGCTGGAGCCTTCAATGTTCTCATGGGCCTGAAACAGGTCATACCTGCCAGAGCTATTACAATGAATAACTGTACAAGAATGTTCATGAGATACAGGAGTAGCTGGACTGCTTGTTCCAGAGCTCTTAGACGAGGAGTCAAAGGAAATAGTAATAAATAATTTCAACATTAACAGACAGGGTGGTGCTATTACAAAATCATATGAAATAACTAGTTAAGACCATTTTGCAATTATCAAATTTGTTGCCATCTGCTAAAAGGGAAGAAACTTCAAAACAGAGCAACACAAAATGCATAGAAGGTAGCACAAGGAGATGGAGAGATGGAGACATTTCTTAATGTTGAAACTATTTATTACTATTTCCTTTGACTCCTCGTCTAAGAGCTCTGGAACAAGCAGTCCAGCTACTCCTGTGTCTCATGAACATTCTTGTACAGTTATTCATTGTAATAGCTCTGGCAGGTATGACCTGTTTCAGACCCATGAGAACATTGAAGGCTCCAGCAAGATGAGTTACTGGGTTTTATTGAGATATTACTTTCTCCAATATATTTGATTTTTAAGTACTCTACAGAAAACTTACAAAAGGGGGACTTCAACACAGCGAGAAACAGCACAATGAAATGAAAGGAATGTGAAAGTGGCAGCATGGAAAGGGGAAAGAGATGTGAAAGTAATTGTAAAAGTGAAATGAAAATGTGAAACACAACACTGAAATATGGATGGATAACAAAGCAGTTGTAAATATATATGAAGAGCACACACCAGTGATAAACAATAATATACGGAAGTGTGGCAGATGTTGAGAGTTAGCAGTGCACCTGAAAGGACAGGGCTAACGGACAACAGGCATGGAGAACTGTATTGAGCATATCAGTCACTGGAACACAGTCTAACCTTGACAGCTTGTCAAAATGAGAAGTAATCTTAAGCTAAATGCTTCCCTTTTGCAGTTAGGTCTTCACTTACCCGGTAAAATATGCCGGAAGTAGCTGTTCTCCAAGTGTGGATAAGGAGGTGGTGGTAAAGTATAATTCCGGTCTGGAATGCTGCACATTACTCCACGTTCTCCAATGCTCATCGGAAGCATTAACGACAAGGCGGATGGGAGAGTGCCCAAGGAAGGACTAAGGTTTGGTATTGCCACTGGCATTCCTATAATTGAAAGACCAAGAAATTAATTAAAACAAGCAAATGTGATTTAAACACTTAATGTGGTGCGTAACATAACTAAATGTCACGCCTGAGCAAGAGTAAGCTAATTATAAATACAGGGCAGCATGCACTGCCTTCAAAGGACCTGATGCAGAGTTCTGATCAAAATCATCGACAATTCCTTTCCTACCACAAATGGCTATCACAATCTGTAATAATTTTTCTCTGACTGCTGTGATACCCCACAATAAAGGAGATGACATCATGCCATTGATTCAAATGAGAATGGAACCCCAGAAATAGTTCCAAAGTACCGGGGGAAATCACTGAATCTTATAAAACGCATTTGGGATGTTCAGTTTCAAATTAATGATCCAGATCATAATTCTGGAGGACATGATGACACTGAAATTATTCAGAAGCCATAGATCCTAGTTAGAATATATTCTCTTCACATATGCCTGACCTAAGAAGCATCTAAGCAAGCAACTGAATCACCAAACATAACATGTGTAAATGAGACTGTAAGGTAGAACATGGTAGGCTGAAGTATCTGTTTCTGTGCTGTACAATTCTATGATTCAGTGATCTGCTAAGTAATTACAGCATTTTCTGTTCAGTTTCTAGATCCTTCCTTCTGTTTCCTTTAACATGGTTTAACTCTTATATCTCAATCCACACCTATTGGTCACGGGGTTAAATGGGGAGCATTCAAAGCTTAAAAATTTGAGAGAACCTGAGACCTCCTTAAATCCCTTAACCTACACTCAAGGACAGGTGAAATTCCTGTACCGAGTTAATAATCTTCAATCCAATCCAGTCTTGGGTAAGAGGCAAAGACGCTCTAGTGGGTGATTTGCTAATTCAGCTTTGACAGTGCTTGCGGTTCTCAGTTTCTCAATGCATTATGAAAACAGTGGCCTTGTCTTTGTTCTCTCAGCACCACCATGAAACTTACTTGGAACTGTTATGAATCATGACACAGGATTTTAACAACTGGATCAGAGACTTTTCATAAACCCGGTGATTATCAAATTTGTAATAGAGATACACATTCCAGAGTCTGACTGTAAATGAATTGGTCAGCAGAGGGGCACTTTGTGTTTTAGTATCAAATTAAATAACTAAATGGATTAATGTAGTTCTTTTGGCTCTACTAGCTTCTCATGTTCAAAGAGCCTGAGGATCAAATCTACACTGGACCTCTGGAATTTACACTGGACACTCAAATAAGGCCTGACACAAATTAAGGACAGATAATTGACTGCACAGTTGCAATTCTGCAAACTGGCTTAAGACTAGTTAATCATGTTGGCTCAAAAAGACATAAACTAAGTTAAGGAAATAGCATTACGATCCTACAATGATGCAAACTACCCACAAAATCCCAATTCCAGAATTGAAATGGAAGGAAAGAGGCTGAGAGGAGCCAAACTTGTTTACTTAATGGCTTTAATTAGTAAGATTATCATACAAAAAAAATAAGTGGCAATGCAAGGGAAGAAACGACGCCTGGTATTCATTAGTTCACTGAACATCACGGGGGACAGACTGACTGCTGTCCAACAGATGGGAGAAAATATTTGCCATTACTCTGAATTATCCCAAGTTTAGACCAGCATTTCTTACCTGGAGTTGGGAGAGAGTTGTGAGTGGGTGAACTCATGCCCAGGTGACTTGTGGTTACGGGCAAGTTGCTGCTAACAGAAGAAGCACTCAGTTGATCCATGCCCACAGGACTCAGGTTGATGTCATTCATGCTGAAAAATTCAGAATGAACATGTGACTGGTGACCACAGTCTAAAATGAACCACATTCCTTCTCTGACACTTCCTCTCCATCAAATTACCCAGGAAGCAGTACTTAGATACACCTGATGAAGAAAACAAGGCACTTACAGTATCTTTTCCTACTAACTTGGTCCCAACTTCTCCATTCAGCCATAAAGAAGGCAAGACAGCAGCTATATTTCATTAGGAGTTTGAAGAGATTTAGTATGTCACCAAAACCACTCGCAAATTTCCAGATGTACTGTGGAGAGTATAATAATTGACAGCATGGGGGGGGGACAGGGAGTGCAGGGGATGGAAGTAAGCTGCAGAGCTGTAAAATTAGCCAGCTCCATCATGGGTACTAGCCTTCAAGCTTCAAGGAGTGGTGCCTCAGAAAGGCAGCGTCCATCATTAAGGATCCCCACCACCCAGCTCGTGCCCTCTTCTCATTGTTATAATCAGGAAGGAGGTATAGAAGCCTGATGGCACACACTCAGCGATAAGGAACAGCTTTTTCCTTTTTGCAGTTCAATTTCTAAATGGACATTGAACCCATGAACATTACCTCATTTTTTTTCTATTTTTGCATTTCTTATTTAGCTTTTATATATATATATACACACACACACACACATACACACACACACACTTACATATACACACACAATTGCTGTAATTCAATTTTTTTTCTGTATTTACCATGTCTAGTATTGCTGCCACAAAGTTATCAAATTTCACGACATATGCTGGTGATATTGAATTGGATTTTGATTCTGATTCTTCTAAGTAAATTAGATTAACCTACATTTGTAACGAGATGTTTTGCCAACTATAATTTTTGCACAACAACTGCATCCACATCATAGATCAGGATGAAACCAGTTTTCTACTTCTACAGTGTATTTCTGCATCCATTTGCTGAGTATTAAATTCCAGAAAATGCATCCTCTTTTTGAATTGTATTGATTCTAATTCAGTGCTTTTAATACTCCTTTGTCCAAAAACAGGGTCAAATGAGCTAAATGCACAAAAATTGTTCCATGTCCATTTCCCATAGCTTTAAATAATATCCCTTTCAACCCCTGTGATTTAGCTTTGTGATTTAGCATATTCACTCAATGAATTATCAATAAAAATATCAAATAGAAAATTCAGCAGAGTACACACTTTGAGAAGGTAAAAAATAAGTTTTCTCTGATGCCAAAATAAAAACAGGGATATACCTGAATAAATCTTTCTTACTCTGTCCCAAAAGGTTTTCACAGTTGAATCATCCATCTGTTCCCAATGCAGAAAGCAGAAAAATATCAGCTATTATAACAAATAAGCAGAAATCATAGTTATAACTGTGTGGATATCAATGCGCATAACCCAGTCCAGTGCAATGCAAATACATCCCCTCTATTTCTGCCCACACTATCCCCACATAATCACACCCATGGCAAATACAAGTCAAACACAGATCCAACAAGGGTACTCTTCTGCAAAATGTAGCAATGCACTTTACAAAGCAGTTTTAAGCAAAAATTGATTGTGAATATGACTAGGACAGATAACCATATAAAGTGCCTATAGAAAGTATTCAACCTCCCTCCCCCCAGAAGTTTTCATGTTTTACAACATTGAATCACAGTGGATTTGACTTTTTTGACACTGATCAACAGAAAAAGATTCTTTCGTGTCAAAATGAAAACAGAACTCTACAAAGTGATCAAGTTAGTTAGTACAAAGTTAATATAAAACACAAAATAATTGATTGCATAAGTACTCAACCTTTAATATGACACACCAAATCATCACTAGTGCAGCCAATTAGTTTTAGAACCCAGCTAATTAGTTAAACAAAGATACGTTTTCAGAGACCAGTGTGCAGTCAAGGTGTTTCAATTGATTGCAGTAAAAATACACCTGTATCTGGAAGGTCCAATTGCTGGTGAGTCAGTATCCTAGCAAAAACTATACCATGAAGACAAGAGAACACTCCAAGTAACTCTGTAAAAAGATCATTGAAAAGCACAAGTCAAGAGATGGATACAGGAACATTTCCAGGTAACTTAAATGGAGTACATTTAAGTCAATCACCAATAAATGGAAAGAATATGCTACAGCTATAAATCTGCCTAGAGCAGGCCATCCTCAAAAACAGTGACTGAGCAAGAAGGGGACCAGTGAGGGAGGCCACCAAGAGACCTATGACAACTAGGGAGGAGTTACAAGCTTTAGTGGCTGAGATGGGAGAGACTGCGCATACAACAACAGTTGTCTGGGTGCTTCACCAGTCACAGCTTTATGGGAGAGTGGCAAAGAGAAAGCCACTGTTGAAAAAAATCTCACATGAAATCTTGGTCAGAGTTTGCCAGAAGGCATGTGGAAGACTCTGAAGTCAGCTGGAAGAATGTTCTCAGGTCTGATAAAACCAAACTTGAGCATTTTGGCCATCAGACTAAACACCATGTTTGGCATAAGCCAAACACTGCACATCATCAAAAACACACGATCCCTTCTGTGAAGTATGGTGATGGCTGCATCATGCTGGGAAGTTTCCCTGGAAGGCATGTGAAGATAGAGGGTGAAATGAATGCAGCAAAATACAAGGAAATTCTGATGCAGACTGTAAGACAACTGCAACTTGGATATTTGTTTCCCAGCAAGATAATGACCTCAAGCATAAAGCCAAAGCTACATAGCAATGTCTTAAAAACAACAAAATTAATGTTCTGGAGTGGCCAAGTCAAGAGTCCAGACCTCAATCCAATTGAGAATTTGTGGCTGGAATTGAAAAGGGCTGTTCACTCACAATCCTCATGCAACCTGACAGAGCTTGAGCAGTTTCATAAAGAAGGGGGGGGGGGGGGGAAATTGCAGTGTCCAGATGTGCAAAGCTTACTGCTGATGGTGCATCTACTATACAGTGACTTATGCAATCAATCATTTTGTGGTTATATATTTGTAATTAATTTAGATCACTTTGTAGAGACCTGTGTTCACTTTGACACAAAGTCTTTTTCTGTCGATCAGTGTCAAAAAAAGCCAAATTAAATCCACTGTGAATCAATGTTGTAAAACAACAAAACATGAAAACTTTCAATGGGGGGGGGGGTGAATACTTTGTAAAGGCACTCTACTTGGTCAAAGAGCTATATTTTAAGAAGTGAGAGGAAAAGAGAAGAGAGGTGTAAAAGGAAATACTAGACTTTATTGCTTTGCCAGATGAAGGCAAAACCACTGACCAAGGAGTGATTAAATTCAATGGAGATCAAGAGGTGAAAATGCAGGTATCTAAAATCTGAAGCTTACAAAGCTAGGGAAGGCTTGAAAACACGGATGAGAATTTTAAAATGAAGATTGCAATGTGGATCAGTGATCACTAGAGATAGTGGGTGAAAGGGCCTTATTATGGGTTGAAATATGGGTGGCTAAGCTTTAGTTAATCTCAAGTGCATGGAGGGTAGAATGAAGGAGGCTGCTCAGAAGTGCACAGCAATAGTCATGTCTGGCAAGGGCATGGATGGAGATTTCAAAATCAGCTGAAATGAGATGAGTCACATAATGTCACACAAGTGTAAGTAGTCAGTCTTCACTGATGCAATAGATTAAATTCACATCTAAGTTAAACTTGGAAAATAGTCAGATGCTGTTCATTACAATTACCAGTCCGTAAGAACAGAGCTCGTGACAGGGATGAAACGCAATGGCTCCATTCTTCCCAATTCTTAGAGAAAATGCTCTTCCACTACTAGATGTCAGATAAGCAGCATGACAATTTAGAGACTGTGGTGGGGTCATGAGAGGTGACAACAAGGTATAGAGCAGGGTGCTGTCAGCACACATATGGGAACCTGGGTTTTTGAATGATTTTGACACATAGGAGAGCTAAGAATGAGTCCTTGGATAACAGCAGAGATAACAGTGCATGAAGACTGCCTTCTGCACTGAAGAGAACAGGAATACAGCATTTACCTCTGGCCAGTAACAACATTCAAGAGTTAATAACTGATCTGTGACCTAACACCAGATACTTCCATTTCTTTAAATGATTGTTTTGTCTATAATATTTCACTCATATGTATAAAATTAACAGATGATCAAGTAGAAGATAGCTCATTTTCAGAAGATGTTTCTGAATTCTCATCACAAATGGAGTGCAGAAATCTTTTCCAACTTCACTCTTGAAGGCTTACAGTATCACTTTATTCCTTAGCCCTAGACTTTCCCACCTGATCTTGGCAGGAGAGAGAAGAATGGGACTTGGTGGATCCAGTACCAACTAGATGTACCCATTCCAAAGCTTGCAAAAATTTAGCCTGTTGAAGCTCAGCAAGTATACAAATAATATTATACAAAATAACCACTACTTAGCACATACTGAGCAGATTAAACCAAGAAATTCATTCAGTCTGGCAATCCACATTATATTAGGGCTATATTGTGGCTTTTCAGACTGCAGATCACAGCAATCAACAAATGTATACCCGCACAAAAAAAATCAAACTCAGCCAATGATAATCTTACTAAAAGAGGTTCAGAAGGTGCTCAGTCCATTCAGACTCTGCAGAGATGGCACAGAACATACACAGAGCAAACACGGTTTGAGTTTGGTGGCCACATATGTACATCGTAGAAAGTCAGTATAGTCACAAGCTCGTGGAGAATCAGTGCCAACACGAACAGAGCCTGTTCAAGATCTGAACCGTCCATGCAGGTTCATTGTCGTTGAGGTCCATTTGGGTACAATCCATGCAGTGTTGGTGTAGGCTCCAGTCAGTACAGATTCAGTGTTCCTATTGTTTATGCAGAGTTTGAATACAGCCTATGTTTAGCTGGTGTGGACACAGGCCATGCAGTTTTGGCATAGATACAGTATGAGCTGAGTTCATGCCAAGTCAATATTCACAAAGTCCATATAGTCACAATGTACTGAGTCAATGCAGACAGTGTAAAAATAGTCCACGCAGAGGCATTACAGGTATAGCCATAGAATCAGTTTATAATACGCTCAGAGCCAGTGTAGAGACACTGTAGAGTCGGTATAAGCTGTATAGCATCAGTGTGGACATCATTTATACAAATTTGATGAAAACACATCTGATGCTATCAGTAGTTACAATTGGTGCCGTATTTGTGAACTGTCCATACGGAATTATGCAGATACAGCCAGTGCAGAGTTGTTGTAGTCCATACCGAATCACTGTGAAGAGCATCAAAGGTCAGTAGACATTGGCCGAGCAGTTTGTGTAGAAACAGCCCCTACAGACAGTACCACACGGCTCACACAGATTGTGCAAGTACAGCCCGTGCGGACTTGATGTAAATAAAGTTCGCGGAGAGAACGTAGGCCTAGGCTATACAGTTGATAGAAATACATCCCTCGCAGAGTCAACCGAACTACCACAGACTATGCTGTTAGAGTTGGCACAAGCTGCGCAGGGTCGGAAGAAACATAGTCCTTGCAGAGCTGTAAATAAAGTGAAAGCACAGCCCTTCCTGACTCGTGCACATAAAGGCCTTGCAAAGAGTTCGTGCAAAGTCAACGTGGACACAACTTGCAGTCAGTGTAAACTTGGCCTTGCAGAGTGAGTTGCTGCAGCATCGATCGTGCAGCGTATCAGTGCAACACAGCCCATGCTAGGAGTCGATGTCAACATAGGCCTGAAAGAGTTGCTGCAGGCACAGCCAGTGCAGAATCGGTGCATTTGCGCTGCCGTAAGAGACACCCGCGCTCTAGCAGCCCGTGAGTGTGGAGCCGTTGCTCGGGACTGGTGTGGTGCCGAGTTTGTGGTCAGTGTACGCGGTGCCGTGAATCCCAGTCCCCGGCCTGTTACACTGCAACATCTGAGGGGGAATGCCGTGGGAGCGGCCGGTTGCAACGGGGTAGGGTGGCGGGCGGGCGGGTCGGCGGTGCCGCTCGGGCCGCGCGGCCGGCCTCCGAGTGCCGCTCGCGCTCCGCCGCTCGCCGCCCTTTGTTGTTCCCAGCGAACGTTTGTCACTGACCTGTCAGCGCGCGCGGCTCGTGTCCACCGCCGGCCAACGGCGCCCGGCTGCGCATGCGCCATTACCGCCAGCAACCGGCGCCCCCCACTGCTCCCTTCTGGCCACGGCAGAGGCTGCGGTCCTTTCACGGTGGAGGGACTGGGGCAACGCCCGTGAGATACCCTACCCCACGGCTGGAGACAGTGAAAGGAAGGGAAACGTATTACTGCACAGTAAGCTGCAATAAAAAGAAGAGGTTGTTGAATTGTTAGAATTGCCCGAAACCATATAAACACTCAGCAAGTCAGGCAGCATCTGCAGAAAGAGAAGAACGGAGTCTCGGGTAGCTGTCCTCTTTTTTGGTTCTGATTGGTTTGATTTCTCTTATCACAGTTGCTGTCTAACTTGCTGACTAATTGCAGCATTCCCTGTTTTTTATTTCACACTTTTAACATCTGAGGCTTTTTTTTTTGCTTTTTATTGGAGAGCTTGTTTTATTCACATCCCAGATACTTGCAAAGTGCCCTGCTTTGAAGTAGCTTTGGATTGTGGTCAGGCAAGGGCATCAGACAAGTCATTTTCTACCACAGTAGGATTCTATCAATAGTACCACGCCTGACTTAGAATCAAAATCAGGCTTTTATTGCTGAAATTTGTTGTTAAGTGGCAGCAGTACTGTGCAAGATAGTACAAATAGAGTTTGGAGTTCAATTCCGGCATCCTCTGTAAGCAAGTGTGTACGTTGTTTCCAAGTGCGTGTGGGTTTCCTCCCACAGTCCAAAGACATACCAGCTAGTGGGTTAATTGGTCATTGTAAATTGTCCCCTGATTAGGCTAGGGTTAAATCAATGGGTTGTTGGGTAGCATGACTCATTGAGCTGGAAGAGCCTATTCTGCACTGTATTTCTAAATAAATAAATAAATAAATAAATAGACCAAACATCAGAATGGGTAAGAAATATGATCCAAATAACTTTGGCCGTGAAATAATTGTTGGTGCCAGACAGGGTGGTTTGAGTATCTCAGAAACTACTGATTTGGGATATTCACACACAACAGTATCTAGAGTTTACAAAGACTGGTGCAAAAAACAACAAAAAAGCCCAGTCAGTGGCTGTTTTGTGGGTGAAAACACCTTGTTAATGAGAGAGGTCAAAGGAGAATGGCCAGACTGGTTCAAAGTAAATTTATTATCAAAACACATAATGTATATGTCATCATATACAATCTGAGATTTACTTTCTTGTGGGCATTCACAGTAAATACAAAGAAACACATTAGATTCAATGAAAGATTTCACATAACAAGATGGACCACCAATGTGCAAAGACAGGAAACTGTACAAATACAAAAAGAAAATAATAATAATCAAAGACTATTTAATCAAGCAACATATTTACAATATTAATGAAATATTATAGACATAACACCTAACCTAAGTTCTTCCACCATTTATTGTTACTTTGGATTTCCAGCATCCGTATTCTTTTGCCTTTGTAAACAGATAAAACATTTTCACTTTTTCTTGTGTAGCTTCCTATGTTTGGTGTTATCAGCAATCCATTTCTATATACTTATTTTTCTGCACCGTGGTTTCAGCAGTATGGTTCCAGGCTCCTGGACAACGTATCTTGAGGCAAATTGGAAACCAGTCAAGATGCTTTTGGTTGAGGGTGATGGGGAGATGGGATGTTTGGAAGCTTTATCTCAATAAAGCAACAAATATCGAGAAAATGAGATGAAGAGTCACTGAGAGTGAGTCCATAGGTTGTGGGAACAGTTCAGTGTTAGGGTGAATGAAATTATCGATTCTAGTTCAAGAGTCTTATGGATGAGGGGCAATAGCTGTTCCTGAACTTGATGGTGCAGGTCCTGAGGCACCTGTAACTTTTTGATGGCAGCAGTGAGAGGAGAGCATGGCCTGAATGGTGGGGGCCCTTCATAATGGATGCTGCTTCCCTGTGATGGTGCACTGTGTAGATGTGCTCAATGGTGGGAAGGGCTAACACAAAGGTAACAGTAAATCAAATAACTACACGTTACAAGTGGTGTGCACAAGAACATCTCTGAACGCACAACATATTGAACCTTGAAGTGGATGGGCTGCAGCAAGAGAGGACCACACTTGGGCTTTCTCCTGTAGCCACTGAGCATACAGTATATCAACAATTTGGATAAGAATGCACAATGCATGGTTATTAAGTTGGCAGGTGACACTGAAGTAAGTGGTAGAGTGGACAACGAAGAAGGTTCTCAAAAATCACAGGTCTTGATCAGTTGAACAAGTGGGCCAAGGTATGGCAAATGGGAGTTTAATTCGGATAATTGTGAGGTATTTCATTTTGAAAAGTCAAATCTAGATAGGAGTTTCACAGTGAATGACATGGCCTTGGGGAAGTGTTGCAGAGGAACCTTGGAATACAAGTACAGGGTTCACTGATAGTTGAGTCACAGGTAGACAGGGTGTTGAAGGTTTTTGGCATGCTGGTCTTCATAAACCAGGCCACTGAATATAAAAGTTGACAAATCATCTGTAGTTGTACAGTTTATTGGTGAGACCCCTTGGAGTATTGAGTTCAGTTTTGGTCACCCTGCTCTAGGAAAGAGGTTATAAACTGGAAAGAGTGCAGAAAATACTTACAAGGATGTTGCCATGAGATCAGGTTCTAACTTATAAGGGGAGGTTGGAGTTTATTCCTTGAAGTATTGGAGACTGGGAGGTGGTCTTACGGAGGTTTATAAAATCATGAGAGGCAAATGCACTCAGTCTTATTCCCAAGGTCAAGGAATCAAGAACTCGAAGGCATAGGTTTAGGATTTGAGTGGAAGATTTAACAGGGAAATATGGAGCAACTTTTTTTTACATGAAGTGTGATATCTATGTGCAATGAGCTGCCAGAGGAAGTAATTAAGATAGGTATAATATTAACTTTTCAAATACACAGGTACATGACTGGAAAGATTTTAATGAATGGAACTAGCTTGGATGGTGCATTTTGATCAGCATGGACCAGTTGAGCTGAAGGGTTGAAAAGGGCCTGTTTCCATGGTTCTCTGACTCTATGACACTAAGAAGGGAAAAGAAGAATATGTCAGTACCTCGATTTGAAAAAAATAATAAAGGAAAAGTTCAAAAGTAAATTTATTATCAAAGTACATATATGTTGCCATATACAACCCTAAGATTCATTTTCTTGCAGACATACTCAATAAATATAATAAGCGTAATAGAATCAATAAAAAAACACATCAACTGGGCATACAACTAGTGTGCAAACTGCAACAAACTATGCAAATAAAAAATAAAGATATAATAAGGCATAGGAGCAGAATTAGGCATTCAGCCCATCGAGCCTGCTCCACCATTCCAACATGGTGGATCACAGATCCCACTCAACCCCATACTCCTGCCTTCTCACTATAACCTTTGATACCCTGACTGATCAGGAAACTATCAATTTTTGCTTTAAATATACTCACTGACTTGGCCTCCACAGCTGCCTGTTGCAGAGCATTCTGCAGATTCACAACACTCTGGCTAAAAAAAATTCCTCCTTACCTCTGTTCTAAAGGGATGTCCATCAATTTTATGGCTGTGCCCTCTAGTTCTGGACACCCCCACCACAGGAAACATCCTTTCTGAGATATGGGGCCCAAAACTCTTGACAATAGTCCAAGCATGGCTTGACTAGTGTCTTATAAATCCTCAGCATTATCTCTTTGCTTTTATATGTTATGCCCCTTGAAATAAATGCCAACATTTCATTTACCACCTTTATCAAAGACTCAACCTGTTATTTAACCTTCTGGGAGTCTTGCATGAGGAATCCTAAATCCCTTCACACCTCTGATGTTTGAATTTTCTCCTCATTTAGATACTAGTCCATACTAATGTTCCTTTTACCAAAATGCATTATCATACATTTCCCAACATTGTATTCCATCTGCCACTTTTTTGCCCATTCTTCCAATTTGTCTCAGTCCTTCTGCAATCGCATTGCTTCCTCAGCTCAGCACTATCTACTCCTCCACCTTTGTATCATCTGCAAACTTTGTCACAAAGCATCTGATCAAAGAAGGCATAAATGCTAAATATAAGAACACACAGTTTTGATACCAGGCAAATGAAAAAATAACATTCTACAAATCCAGTTCACTTCACACCCAGAGGTATTATTGCTAGTATAGTTGATGTGTTGTTATGAATGTACCACAGCTCTGAGGGGCCGAAGGGGCAGGAGCAGCTCCCTCCTTCCGGAGAATCGCAAGAGCACTATTAATTCGGGTCTCAGACCCAGGCAAATGAGAGACAGTGTAACGGTTTTGGCCATGGCTCTTCGAGACACCTGTGCTGAGGGCATGACCCTGCTATGTAACAACTGGGTGGGGATTGCATCACCCTACTTTGATGGACATCTACAACTCCGCAAGTCAAGATAAAAGGGGACTGCAGAAGGCGGTACCCCAGAGAGACGCACCAGAAGGACACCCTCGCTTAACGCTCCCGTGATAGCTGGAAGCCAGTCAAAAGCCACGTGCGCTCCGTAACTCCTTTGCCTGGGGAGCGGGTGGCTGATGATACCGAGAAGGACTTCGAACTAATAACAGGAAAACAACGCTCCCCTGATTCAACGGAGTTGCTTCATCAAAGACCCGGGCAAGTTTTTCCGTTTCTCCTCAATCTCTCTAAAACACGTGTAACCCAGTGATTCCCCAAAAAGACTGAAGCCTGCAGACTTCTGAGTGACTTTTATATCTCCAACGGACCTCTCTATCTTTGCTGGTAAGTTATCCAGTTACGGGACACGTAACAGTGTTCAGTGGACTGAACTGAGGCTCATGGACTAAGACACAGCGGCCTTTTTTATTCCACTTCCTCCTCTATGTCTCATGCATTATATCATTATAGTGCCCAAGACCGTGGCAGAGGTGTACAACAGATGCCTTACCATGCAAACCACAGGCAGCAGCATATATCTGGGAACATCCACCCTCATCTCAATGCCAGCTGGGTCCCAGCAGAAAAGGGCATCAAAAGATCATCGGCCATCACACTTAGGTTTCTCCTGGATGGACAAACTTTTTAAAATGAGTTAATAATACATAAGCAACAAATATCAAGAACATGAGATGAAAGGTCATTGAAAGTGAGTCCATAGGTTAAGGGAACAGTTCAATGACAGGACTATCATCAGGTGAGGTTATCCCCTTTGATTCAAGAGCCTGATGGTTGAGTGGTAATAATTGTTCCTAGAACAGGTGGTGTGGATCCTAAGGCTCCTTTACCTTCTTCCTTATGACTGCAGCAAGAAGAGAGAATGACCTTTCTGGTGGGGTTCCTGACAATGGAAGCTGCTTTCCTGCAACAACGCTCCATGTAGGTGTGGAGGGCTTTACCTGCGATGGACTGGGCCATATCCACTACATTTTGTAGGCTTTTCCATTCAAGGGCATTGGTGTTTCCATATCAGGCTGTGATGCATCCAGTTAATATACCCTATACCGCGCATCTATAGAAGTTGAAGAAGTTTTAGATGTCATGCTGAATCTTTGCAAACTCCTGAGGAAGTAGAGGCACTGCCATGCTTTCTTCATAAATGCACTTGAATACTGGGCCCAGGACAAATGCTCTGAAGTGATAACACAAGGAATTTAAAGTTGCTGACTCTTTTCTTCTCTGATCCCCCCCAATGAGGACTGGCTCATGGTCCTCTGGGTTCCTGAGTCTGAAATATACGTTATCCTAGTACAGTTAATGGAAAAAAATAGAAAAGATCCACAGCACAGGTGATGCACCATCAATAACTCTCAGAGACAGGAGGCAAATGATAGGCTTTTATTAGCTGCAAGAGACCACCACACAACATCCTGGAGACTGAGGGAGGAGCAGTGCCTCCAACCGGCTTTATACAGGGGTCAGTGGGAGGAGCCACAGGAGCAGTCAGCAGAAGGGCATGTCCAGACAGGTATATGTAGTTCACCACATCAGGCAAGAGATTTTTTTTGTATATAATGACCATTACATATCAGCAGTGCTTTTGTGTTGTAAATTGTGGAATTTTAGATCATTAATTGCTTCAGAGATGTGTATAGTTGTTAATACTGAATTGTCCTGAGATAGCTTTGTAATTCTGTGAGTCTTATGACACATCAAACATCATTCAACAAGGTGAACATAATCAGATAAAATTTATAAACAATCTCCCATGGAATCATTATCTACTAATCTTTTTCTACCAGCCACCCACCTAGTCTATCGTTAATTACTTGGCTATCACTTTCTATTTTAATATTTTTATCTGTGCAACATTGCTCTAACCACATCTCCTCTCTGATCCATTGTGTTTAGCTGAATATGTTTACTTGTGTGATATGATATTGCTGTATTTCTAACTGTAACTAATTTTCAAGTTCTCTGCCTTCCTATTCACTTCACATTTCCCAACAATATAGAAGGACTCCATTCAGCCCGCTGAGTACATGTTGGCTCTTAGAACAAGCTCCTTAACGTCAATCCTCTTTCCCCACATATTTCTGTGTGGCGAATTCTCTTTTGTATGTCCATCAACACCTGCCATGCACCTACACTTGGGATAATTTTCAGGAGTTACTTAAGCTATCAATCAGCACATTTTTCAGATATGGGTGGAAATCAGAGCATACAAGGGAAACCCAGTCACAGGGAGAATGTGCAAATAACACACAGACAGCACCAGAGGACAGGACTGAACCAAGGAGCTATGAGCCAACAGCACGACTGGCTACGCTACTGTGCGCCCAATCTCTGAATGAAATTTGATCTCTGATCTATGTTGTATTGAGTTATTTCAATCATCGCTATTCAAACAATCCAAGTGTCTGCATGAAAAGAGGCAGTACTCTACAGAATCTGTGCAGTCTTTGATCCAAGCAGAGTTATCCAATCCCAAAAGGCAGAAATCCAAAACAACCCTCAGTATATTCAGAAAAATCCAACTGCTCGCTTTTCCTTGGCAAAGCTTTTCTTAACAGAAGCCAGGAGGAAAGGACTTGAGTAGATGCTTAAACTCCAGGGAATCATTAAAAGACATTGTAAGTCCTAAGACAGCAGAGAAGCTTGAGCTCACTGCTTCATTCAAGAGCGTGCAACTGGAGAGACTGTGGCAAATTGTAAAAATGATGATAAAATCTTACAGCCAGAGAGGTAAGCAAGATTGTTCGCAAAAATTCACTTCCATCTTTAAAAGCCGTAAATGTTGTGCCTTTTCTTAAAGAAACTTCCTTTGCTTATATACTAATTTATTGTGCAACCATTTTAAAATGTTTTTCATCCTTCTACCAACTTTTAAAATTTGCCTCTTGCTTTTTTAATGTAGATTCTTATTGTTTGCTTGCTTACTCATTCTCTCTCCTTACTCTTTTCTTAATTCTTCTGATTCTGTCATACACCTTTGAATTGTTCCCCTTTTATTTTTCTCAGGACTTTTCCTTTATTGTCCACAATTTCCCCAGTAATCTTTGATGTTATTTACTTTTTCAAACCTATACTTACTTTTGAAAACTTGCATAAAAGCATAATATTGTACTAAATCGATAATGGTTAATATATCTTTACTAATTTATGAATAAAGAACAACTCTTAATTTTGGTTCCATTCTTGTTTTGTTCCACTTTTCAACAATTTATTTCAATCCTTTCATCTTCAGAACTGAAGTAATTATTATAATCATCTTTATCTCTATTATTTAATTCCCAAGGTTGTCATGGGGGGATGGATAGAAGGGATAAGCTTCCACTATTAAATGCTCCTATTTGCATGCATGTCAAATAGCCTCTGACAATCAAATCCAGCTCCTGGTCTTCACAAGTGGTTTAGCTACTGAGCCTGGAGTAATCATTTCTACTAACAGGAGAAGGGGCAAAGGTAGATTATTGTTGCCTTAAAACCAGTCACTTCAGGCCAATGGAGGAACTACCAGTCATTACTGTTAGTAACTACAAACTAGATGTTGTTCATCAGTTCACATACCAGGGGTCCATCATCAGTGACAACCTCTCCTTGGACGCAAAAACCAACAACCTGCCAAGCTGGGGAGAACTCCAAGCTCTCAGTCAAGACAAAGATGACAGTGCACAGTACATGTGTCACCATCACACTGCTGGTCAGCAGTGAGACCTGGGCAACATACTCTAAGTAGGAGAGAAATCTCTGCAGTTTCCACTTAAGGTGCCTTTGTCACATCTTGGGCATCTTCTGGAAATACAGAGTACCCAGTACTGAGGTTCTCCCTCGTACAGGCCTCCCTACTGTGTACACCCTGCTCAGGCAGTGGAGGCTGGGCCAGGTTTGCCACATGCAGGATGGCCACATCCCAAAAGACATTCTCTACAGTGACACACACAAAGTGCTGGTGGAACACAGCAGGCCAGGCAGCATCTATAGGAAGAAGCACTGTTGACATTTCAGGCCAAGACCCTTCATCAGGACTCAGCCCGAAACGTCGACAGTGCCTCCTCCTATAGATGCTGCCTGGCCTGCTGTGTTCCACCAGCATTTTGTGTGTGTTGCTTGAATTTCCAGCATCTGCAGATTTCCTTGTGTTCTCTATAGTGAGCTGGCTTCAGGCAAGAGAAAGCTGGCCAACTTCACAACTGAGCATGAAGGCTCTGGACATCAACATTGAGTCCTGGAAGGAACTTAAAACCGACCGCACCAGAAACAAGTAAGGTGAGGAAAAATTCCAGTAAGTGCCAGAAGACAACTGGGGCCCATAGAAAGGTATGCTGCATCTCCAGCAGAGCAGAGACCATTTATAGATGCAACCTTTGTATCAGAGACTGTTCCTCTTGCATTGATCTTGTCAGCCACAGATGGCGCTGCACCAACAACACAGATAGCTTGAACATCCATGGTCGATCTCGACCAACGGAGGGCCACATAGTTAATTCCCATTAATATATTATGTTGACTTACATCTCCCACTTTTATCTTTATTTGTCTCCCATGCTGGCACAGAGTAATCTCAATCCTTTCAGTTCCTGAATACCTGTTTCAGTAAATGTAACTAGATAAATCATTTAACCTATTATATTGATCTTATGACATTTCAAGACAACAAAAATCTGCTCAAAATCAACATCAGATTTTGCTTTGAACTCGTGAATAATTGTTTTCTTGATACAAGCTCAGTTTCAGACACTTCTGAGTGAGTTACTGAGGAGTCAAAAGCCACGACTCTGATATCATTTTCATATACTGTATATCATTCTTGAAGATTGACAGGTAAGGATGATAGAGATTATCACTTCGTTAAGTGAACAAAATGGTGATTTACAGCAGCGTTATCAAGGAATATCCTGCAGTGGCAGTGGGATAATTTATAACTCTCCAGTGGGATTGTGGAGGCAAGGTAGTCTAGTTGCTTTCAAAGATGAGATCTAGTGAAATTTCAAAGCATGAATTTTTGGTGAAACTTGCCAGGAACATTGAGGAGGATAGCAAGCAACAACTGTTAATTTGGAGAGTAAAAGACCACATACAGGGTCTCAGGAATGATTGCTAGCATGTGGGTGATCCAAGGTGACTGTGATCAGAGTCATTATGATGAAAGGGTTAATTAAGTGGTTCTTTGCGGGGGCCCATTTCTGTGTCACTGAGAAACATCTTTTTTTAAAGAGTAGTCTTGTGAGTCTTTTTCACCCTCAGTTCCTATTTCCCATAGGATTGTCCAGACAAAGAATTGTGTACTTGGGGTTAAGTTTGCAAAGAGTTTTATCACTGAGATTCAAATGACATATATTAAGAAGGATCCAATTTGTCTGGTTTAGGGTTGTATGGTCAACAGCTAATTTTCTTGTTCATTTTAACTGACCTTTCTCCAACCTAAAGAGTTCCTACTTGACAGAATATGGTTAAAACTTTAGATTTTAGGGCATATTTTAAGTTATTATTCACATCACACTCTAAATCCTCCAGTTTCTTCTGCATTCTTGGTAACCATTTTAATAGTTATTTGTCCTTGTCCTTCCTACTTCTACAGTGCCATTCTATACAATATGTGTAAAAAAAAAACTACTTGTACAAAAACGTCATAATATGCACATGATAGTAATCAGTTCTCTGACTATGTGAGGTACTAACATAATTCAGTGAAAGTCAGTTTGAATGTTTCATTGTAATATATACTCTTTTATTTCCAATTTGGAACAGGGTATTCCACCAAGGACTCACAGAACAATTAGTATTCTCTCTGCAACTCAGCATTTATCTAATGTGACCTGAAGTAGTTTACAAAAACTGAAATTGAAGATTTCGTACTACCACCTTCATAGAATCTTTTTTAGAAAATACAAGGGAAAGTATACTGCTGTGTTTAAACATCAGAATTTAAAATGGATAGTGATCAGCAAAGAGCAGCATTTGAAAGAATCCCTTACCCAAGACCAATCGGGATGTCCTTGGCCAGGGTACATGACTACTTTGGGGTGCCTTTTTCAGAGGGGTTACCACTAGCCTTTCCTGTTGACACTGCGTACTTTGAAGGCACACTCCGTGAAGCCTATGCCAGCAGACTGCCTTACCTACCTGTACACAGCCATTTGGGGATCACTGATTATTCTTTCGAACCAGCCTTTATCAGGAAACGCAATGAAAGGGAAAGGCAGAGGGTCCGCTACGTCAATGAAGGGTATGCACGCCTCAGAGAGCACCTCCCTGAGGATTTTGCAGACAAAAGACTCAGCAAAGTAGAGACCTTAAGGGCTGCTATCAGCTATATCAAGCACCTTCAAGAGTTACTAAATCCATCAAAGGTTAAGGAGAAAGCCTTGCCTTCAAGGGCTGCAGAGTTCCATAAGCTTCCATGCTCTATGCCAAGGAGAGAAGGCAATAGTGACGGAGAGTCCAAATCTCCTTCACCCTTCAGTGAATTTGGTGAGCTAAGCAACTAACAGCTATTTGATATGATATAACCACTCTATCCAAAAGGTTTCATCGGCTGGGCAAAATTACCTGCCAGACTTCAATTTGGAAGATTCTTTCCACTGCAATAAAATGTGCCAAGTTGTTTTTGCACAGCTTTAGTTATTCTCATCACACCAGAGCATGTCTGAGGATTGTAGATCAAAAGATGGAAATAGAATGGCCAGAATGCTGAAAGTTCCTTCATCTTCATCAAATGGAAAAGTCACTTAAACAAAACTTCCTTGGGGACTCTAATGCAGACTACGCACAGTGACTTTGTGAACTGAAGCATCGATTTTTTTTCTTCTCTTCCCTCAGGGCAAAATCTGTACAAATGAAACTGGAAGAGGAGAGAGAAGCCCTAACAGAACTTTGCTTTGTGTAAATTGAAGAATAATTTGTGTAATTAACACTAACTAGGCTTTTTCATGAAGCCAGTATCAGGAGAAAATTGTCTGTTTTATAGTGAGAAAATAAATAATGTGAGAATCAACACAAACTTTGTAATGCACGCACAAAAGGCAGAAGGAACTCAGCAGCATTAATGGAATTGAATAAACAGTTGGCATTTCAGGCCAAAACCCTTCTTCAGGACTGAACAGTCCTTCAAGCTTTGGGTTGTACAGAATGTATAAAACAATTACAATTTGTTACTGTTTAACTAACAATTACACAAGGTGAAAAAATTGGGATCAGGATTAGCACAAGAGAAAGGTTTGGGTAAGGCTGAAACTAATACTTGCTAGTACCTCACGGTGAACTGGCAAACTCTTTCCATTTTCTAGACAGCTAACTGTGCAAGTGGAACCTGTCTATAAACATCCCCTCTTTCTCTAGGACAGTGCATCAGGATCAAGAATTGTTTCCATTCTGGTTTTGTGTATTCTGAGATAGTGATTGAAACTAATGTGGGAACCAAATATTCTTGTAGACAGGGTGGGTAGGTGGGTACCTAGAACATAGAAAATCTACAGCATAATACAGGCCCTTCAGCCCACAAAGTTGTGCCAGACATGTCCCTACCTTGTGAGATTTTGCACTTCTTCCACCACTGGTCCCAATGCACAGCCTTTATGTTCTCAGTACTACCTTTATCCATTTTGACCTAACATGAGCCAAAGATTGTAGAATCATAGATGCATACAGCATAGAAACAAGGCATTATGCCCAACATGTTCACACTGACTAAAGGCATAGATCGAGTGGATAGCCAGAGACTTTTTTGCAGGGAGGATAATGGCTAATACAGAGAGGCATAATTTTAAAGCGATTGGACGAAAGTATAAGGGGATTGTCAGAGATAAGTTCTTTATACAGAAAGTGGTGGGTGCATGGAATGCCGGGCTGGGGTGGTGGTTGAGCCTGATACATTAGGGACATTTAAGATTGCCTTAGTTGGGCATATATGTGATAGAAAAATGTAAGGTTATGTAGGAGGTTAATTGCTTGGCTATGTAGGAGAGTTAAATTGATCTTAAGTGTAGATTAGAAGATCAGCAAAACATCATGGTCCCAAAGGCCCTAACTGTGCTGTAGTGTTCTATAATCTATGTTCTTGTTCATTGAAATGTACACGTTCTTAGAGTGCTTAACAGGGTGCCTGCAAAAACAATGTTTGCTCTGGCTGTGCTGTCTGGAATCAGGGGTCACTTCTGCAAAACAAAGTTCATAGAGAATAATAAGTTTTTCACCCATAGGGCTGTGAGTTTTTGGAGGTTCAAACCTTGATCTATTGAAGATAGATATTTACATTTTTAGATATTAAAGGAATTAAGGAGTACAACATTAGTGTAGCTAAGTGGCAATGGGATAAATGAATAGCAATGATCTTGAATGGGGGAACAGGCATAAGGGGTCAAATGGCCCTTTCCTATTTCTGTATCTCAGCATTTTATGTTCATATAGTAATGGATAAAGGGGAACTGAAGTGAATTTCCTGGACAAGGTTGTAGAAGGCAATCTGGAGAAAATTGTGCCTGAAAGAGGTGGGTGACTTGACTTGAGCTGTACAATGCACACCCTAAAGGAGGAAAGAAAAATATCCTGGAAATAAATCAGTGAATGGTTTTGGAGACTAGAAAACAACCCTTAAATATACATCCTTGTTCATTTTAGCACTTTATTCTTTGTGGTCATTGATTTGAAATGAAAAAAGAGTGTGAAAATTGATTTGCAACTTAAAGTTCTTTCTCATACAATGCCACTCATTCCTGTCCATTTGCACTGGCAGCCATTCTATCCATTATCATTCTCTGGTTCAAAACCCCCTTTTCTATTTAATGCCCTTTGTTCTATCCTCCTTTCCCATCTTACAATGATGTGATTTCATCACTTTTCCACAGCTAGATTTTCTCATTACAGTTTCCCTGCTCCTCAATCTCCAGCATTCATTTCCAATCTGTTGCTCAACTCTCCATCCCTTCACTGCTGTTCACCCTTAGAGCTTCTGACTTTTGGTTGATGTTTTCTCTCAATGGCACTTCCAATATTAATAACCAGGAAAATGACATCTGAAAACTGTTAATAAGGAACTCTTGCCTTTGTAATAGCTCTCTTCTACATACACAGAGCTTGCAAGCAACAAAAGAGGAACAGGATTAAAGGGAGATTTCTTTTGTCATTTACATGCTGAATGCTCTCTCTGAAACACTGATGTCAGCTCAAAACTCTAAAGTGTGACTTTATACTTGGCTTATTTGACATATATGATTTCAATTGAAAACTTCAGCACTGTGTGTTCAAATGTGTTTGGGATCTTTCTTATTATTTTGATCATAATAGTATGGAATAAAATTCTTTAACAAAAACTTTGTAATTAACTTAATAGTGACTTTCTTGTCAGGAACAATTTTAAAACATTTACCATAGAACCATAGAACATTACAGCACAGACACAGGCCTTTGGCCCTTCTTTGGCTGTGCCGAACCATTTTTCTGCCTGGTCCCACTGACCTGCACCTATAGAATTTCTGATAGAAGATTTGATCTAACTGATTTGGGTCAGTTTATGTGATCCTTATAGCTCTTGTGATATACCATGATGGGATTTTTAATAATTTGCAATCATTGCATGAGATGAAAGCTTTTACCCCAAAAGTATTTCAGGAGGTATATTGTCTGGGTCTGGTTATTACTTGGAAAGGGCTATTGATACTCCTCCTCAAGAGGTGATCACTATTCCTTTGTTCACTTTGCCACATGAAATTATTAATAGAAAAATATATATTCATCATTTCAGTTTCTGTTTTTTTGCATTAAGCTCATACAAATATGTGCAATCACTCAAGCCAGTGCACAGACATATATGTGATCATTAGGATAGGGTCTGTGTAGTAGAAGCATCTAGCTAATGGATATTCTCTGAGTTATCAGACTGTGTGCTGAAAACCAGAGATATGATCTCCTTCTAGTCTATCTCTAATCTTATGCGTGCGGTAATAGCATACGGGTGATTGCTTTATTCACTGAACAGATGTGGCATCAGTACAAATATTTACTTGAGGCCAGTAAGTTCTCACTGTAAATAGTAGAAATATTTGAGATAACTATCCAAAATAAACGTAGACCTATTACTTTACTGTAGATATTATAAAAGGGATGTATGGAAGAAAATTTGTTGCAGGGTACGCAAACTCTTTCTGACTGTGTTGAACTCTTGGCTGCATGTTCCAGTCAAAGTTATGACACACACTTATGAAGCAAATTTTAAATAAATTCTATGTATGTCTGCCATTGAAAGGGAAAATGAGTGAGTGTAGGCTTGAATGAGTGCAGGGAATAGAAAGCAATGGCTTCCAAGTAACAACAACAACTGTTCAATTAAAATTAAGTAATAATAGAGGCAGAAGTGATTTTTCTTTGAAAGATGTCATCCTGGGTGGCTCCAAACAAATAGTGTTGACCTACCAAAAGTAATAAGAAAATCTGTTAAAACTGTAATATAGTACCATGCAAAAGTCTCAGGCACATTTATATGGCTAGGGTGCCTAAGACTTTTCAATAGTACTATAGTAATTTTATGTATTGCACTCTACTGCTGCCACAAAAAAAAGAATTTCATGACATTTGATAAACCTGATTCTGATGTGGGTCTCTGTTGTGGGCTGAGAGTGGGAAGGGGGCAAGGAGAGGGGTATCATGGTTAGGAAAAGGTGAAGCGAGCGGGAAGCACCAGAGAAACATTCTGTAATGATCAATAAACCAATTGTCCTCAAGACTAGCCTCACATTCTCCATAAATGGAACAGCAAAGTTCTGATACCCATCAGATACCTTGGCTGTTCATAAGTACCATTTGATTGATCACCATAATATTCCTTTTGTACAGTTAATTGGATTTTAGGATCAGCTTTCTGGGATGTGTGGCAAGTCCGCTTCTTTGGGGCTTCTGTTGCAAGTTTTCTGACATATTATCACTTATTCTAACTTGTCTTTGAGGATTCCAGCATCAGACATCCCCATTAATCCTTCAGAGTTTCTTTCCTCAGAGGAGCTGATCTAGTTTCACTTCTCTGTGTGTCAGGGCTGTAAATGTTCAGGCCATGGCTTCTTATAAGATGTGACAACTAGGTTAGAGCCACAGACCTTTGAATATCAGTGAGCAAGTTACAAAGACCTTCAAAACAGGCCAAAGGGCAAAGACTGAGTCCAATGAAAAGAGAGGTTGAGATATCATAGAACCTTGTGGTAATCTTTGGAAAAGGTTATGGGTCAAGTTACCTATTTATATCAAAGCATGCACTCTTTTCATCAGGGAGGAGATACAGGAACCTAAAGATGCACACTCAACATTTTAGGAACAACTTCTCTTCCACCATCAGATATCTGAACAGCCCATGAACACAACCTCACTATTTTGTTCTTTTTGCACTATTTATTGATTTTAAAAAATATTTCTTATTGCAACTAATAGTGATTTTTAATGTATTTCACTGTACTGCTGCCACAAAACAATACATATCACAATGGGTCAATGATAATAAACCTAATTGTGATTCAATTATCACTTCATCCAAATCTGTAATTTCTTTAAAAAAGGTATAATAGTGATTACCCAACATGAAACTCATAGTGATCGTTATATTCATTCATATATTAACAGGTCTGCACTTATCATTCACTGCATGTCCACAAAGCAATTGCAAGCTTTAGTCATAGTATGTTTCCAGATATATATCTATATATCATTGAGTAGCCATGAATTGCAATATTTTCCATTTCAGTGGCACAACAGTACACAAGATATCTTCCTTTTAGGTCTTTGGTTACATACATGTTGTAGCCATCTTGTACAATGAACCTCCGCATCAGACACATACACTCAATGACTATTATTGCACCGTTCCTTTGTATTTCCTTTTTCATTTCTATGATGTCCTATCTTCCGTATATTATTTTTCTTCTCTGAACTTCAATCCCTATATCAGTGTTTCTGAGATGATAATCTGAATGCTTTATCAAACTAATGAAGAGAGAAAGAACTAACTACACCAACAGCATTATCTGTCACATGTTACAATCCTTAAGATTTGGCTTGGATTATTTGGAGGAAATAATATTAAACAATTAATTGGCCAGTTTGTGTTAAAGAGTATTTTCTATTAAAAATTTGACATGACAATATTCGGTAACTAAAATATTAAAATTATCTTACAATCTACCTCATTAAGACAGATTGTCTAGTCATTAACTCTGATGGTTGTGGGTAGACTGGCTGTAATATTTCCTGAAATATAATAATAATTATTCGACAAAATATTTTCATTGGCTTTGAAGTGCATTGAGATGAACTGAGACTTTGAAACAAGCCAATATAAAGATATACCTTACTTTTAAATGTCTAAACTTTCAATAATAACATATCAATGTCATCTAAATGTAACAAATGTTTCCAGGACTTCCTACTTTTTTAACCTACTTCTTTAATCTAGCATTAATTACCCAGAAATCAAGATTTGTTTTAAATGCATTGAAGCCTTCCCAGATTTCAGATGCTCCTAGTGTGCAATCGTGAATTACATCAGTGCTGTTTGGGCTCCTTTCCATATTAAAGTATTTAACCTTATTCATTTTTTCCCCATTTTCTGGAAGTAAATATCTCATTGTCACACTGAGGAGCAGTCCATGTTCCCCACCCTCTATCCTGCTCCTACATGCATACAGACCTGTGCTGGTGGTCCTGCATTGATGTACTTGCTCGATAAGCTATCTGCATGGCTGACATCCTGCCAGCTCAAGCAAAGATGATCTAAGGCTTTGTTCTGCCTGGGACATAAACACACTTAACAGCTCCCTTGAAGCACTACTTCAGTGCAGTCTGACAAAATAATCCTTTTGACTGCGTGTAGGTGCATGCCATCCTTTCAGGAGGAAGAATTCAATTAATCAGAGTGACTTTGGATGCTTTCCTTTTGGTTTTCAAGAGCGTATCTTTGGATCACATAAACATGAGGTAAGTCAAAGTTATCATTGGAGATATCTATGCTGCTTTCACAATCATATAGATCAGTTTTGTCATCCAATACAACCTGATATTTTCTTTCAAAAAGGAGAATAACTGACTGATGAAGTATCAGGGGTAGCTCATGGGCCACAGAAGTGAAGCATAATGGCTGCATATCTTGCTTTCCCCATCTCTACTTTTGCCCTACATGTGGGATGTTAAACACTGAAGTAATATGGTAGAACAGCCTTTCCCTGAACAGAACTTGCAAGCAGAGAGTGAAGTTTGCCACTGCAATCTGCACTTGTTACCATCCTGAAAACCAGTAGAGAGACCACGTGTAAAATCTTACTATGTAAGGTACTTACCCATGCAATAAGGTCAGTTGGAAATGGCTGCTATAAAGGAAAAATAAGAAAAAAATAAATGTGTATCTGGACTTGTACCATTCTCTAATTTCTTTCCTATTTTCTCTGCATGGTGTTTCTTTGATTCAGCCAAACTGCAGATTATAATCACAAGAGATGCTACAGATGCTGGAAATCTTGAGGAATACACACCAAGTGCTAGATAAACACAGAAAGTCAGGCAGCATCTATGGAGGGGAAATAAACAGTCAACATATCAAGCTGAGACCCTTCATCAGGACTGCTGATGACCCACCTTCTCATTCTGGTTTTGGCAATGGCTGATAGTGGTCCTCAGACGCAGTCCCTTCCTGTTCTGTGCTGTTATCATCACACCCTTCCACTAATAATCCACCCAGACACCACTTGTATTTTCAAATTAATCATTTACTTCTAATCTTTCACCCCTATTCAGATCTGTGCTCATTTTTTCAGGAATTCTAGATCTGAATTCTTTCAACCAGTTTCTCACTGAGCCACAGCATCAAGGCATCAGCACAGCTGCTGTGATCAGTGTTACCTAATGCTCAGTTTGTCAGCAGCTATTGACAGGTAGATCAATGTCTCTTACATGGTCAAACAAGAAGGGACTGCACTTGCCTGGTGCTATTATTAGCCACAGAATTGCCCCTCATGTTTTCTCTTCCCACTTCTACACTATTACCTCCACAGTATCCTCAATGCTTGATGCCTACTGTTTCTATAAAGTACTACTCATCTGGAAACACTACTACGTTTGACATACAGGCTGATGAAACCCGGGTCTAGACGGCCAAATCCTTCTTCAACTTCTCCAAACCCTCTGATTGTCACCCTGCTATCCAGCAGCCAGCAGTAGCAGAATTTTTTTTTTCAAATGGAAATACAATGCCATTTTCTTTTGCAATATCCAGAATTGTGGTTCCGAATCACCCACAACTTACACGCTGGGAAATGCTGTGCTCTCATCGTGAGCCTTCACTCTGGCAAACACTGTTTGGATCCCCTCAGCCTGTCCACTGAGCATAATTAAAATCCAAAGTATCAGGTACTTTGCTGCAAAGAGTGCTCCACCAGTGGGCTCCACCTGAATGCTTTCCAGTGCATTTTACCAGTGCACTCTGCAATTGAACTCTATTTGCACATTTCCAGTGCACTCTGTGCTTGAGAGCTCTATTAGCACACTATTCCAGTGCACTCTGTGACTGAGTTCCATAAGCACACTGTGCCAGTGCACTCACTCTGCCAGTGAGTTTTGCAAAGATCAAGGTTGGTTTTGCCATCACAGCAGCTGACTGAAGAGATACCAGTGAGCATGATCCCATCCTAAACCTCTCAAGAAGATACACTACAGTGAAAACACCAAAAAAAGGAAATATGATCTCATTCTTTTTATCAATGAGCCCCTAGGTTTTATCAATATTGCCCACAATTTTATTAAAATCCCACAAATGTTTTCATTAAATCTCTTAGTGCAATATGAACAACAATGAAAAGGGAACCAACAGAAACATTAACTATTTCAGACCTGTGAGCGTTTGCAATATTTTCTGTTTTTGTAAAAGAGTATCAAGTTTGTCATGAAGCCTAAAATATTAAGGAGGAAGGTGCAGATCAGGAATTTCTATCTGATACTTATCTTAAGCTGAACAAAACTTTCAAAATGATTGCAGAGAAATAATGGAACTGCCTTTTAAACGTTTTCTATCAACCATCATAGCACAAAGAAACTAGTCATCTCCTCAAACCCAGAACAAAATCTGTAAATCAAATACGCATGTTTTGCTCCTTGAATTCTTTCAGCTTTCCATCTAGTGATCTCCAGATCATTGCTGCAGGAAAGCCAGTGCAGAGGCAGAAACCTGAAAAAAAAAGCCTGGTGAAAAGAAAAAGTGTTTAAAGTACTATTTCAATGTAAGTTAGTCTAAAATGAAACTTAATAGGAATGTAGGGAGATGGTATTTGAACATTGTCTGCCATTTATTAATTCAGGAATGTTAGGTACACCCTATCTTCGTTATACGCGGGGAATACATTCCATGCAGTCGACGCATAATGTGAATAATTATTTAAATGGAGAAAACAGGGATGCATTCCAGAGGGCTTCCTAAATATCTTTTATCTGTAATTTATTCACATTTTCAAACCAATACGACAGGAAAGCAGTACCACAAGGCAACATTCATATTATATTTAATCAATTTAAGGTAATATTCAATTTAATAAATCATAGAAGGTTAACATACTAGGGGGTGTACAGTACTCACCAACAGTGGCAGGTGTGTTCGCTCCGGGAAATGAGTGGTTGTTGTGGTGTCGGGCAGCTTTACATGAATAAGGTGGATGGTTGTGGTCATCAGGATCATATCAAGCACAGCAAGGGATGAAGGAAGACTCAGGACTCTTAGGACTGCCGGCAGCAGGAGATGACACCGGTTTGAAGAAAGTGGTGAGGGTTGTTTGCTTGGCAGCATTTTGTTTTTCAGCATAAATCTGCTTGTAGGGAAGAAGGTTTGACAGCAGGGAATTACTGAGATGCTGACTCCGTTCTAAACTTGGGTCCATGTCCATCACCATTTGTGCCAAGTGTTCTGACTTCCACCATTGGTAAACTCCCGGGATTTTCAAAATTGTCTGTTGCTTGCAGCATCTGAGAGATAGTTCACTGCAAAAAAAAATGCCTTGAATGTGGATCACACCTTGGTCGAGTGGTTGAATCAGCAATATTGTGTTAGGCGGCAGGAAACACACTGTTATGTTAGGATGAATGGCGTCCAAATGTTTAAGATGGGCTGACGCATTGTCAAGCAACAAAAGAACTTTAAAGGCAAGATTCTGTTCTCGGCAGTAGCGTCCCAGAGCTGTGTTACCTTCACCTGATGCTGCACTGTTTATAATTTCCAACTTTTTTTCAAGTGTTAAAGCAGTTCTCTGCCCCACAGCAGATTACCCAGGACATGACATCAGATGCTTAGGAGGAACAGTTAAGTATTTCAAGCACAAAGTCACTGCACCGTAGGTAAAACCAACAAAAGTTTAAGAGCGCAATATCGCACATCCACACCTTGCCAAAACCAATGTGAGACTGGCGGAAGTGAGATAGTGAGCTGCACACACTTGACTTGTATTGGCGGGAAAGCAGTGCTCCTCCTGTGAGTTTTGGACGCACATAAGGAGGAGTTGGTAGAAATAGGTTCCTTGCATAACTGTGGATCCACATTGTCTGAAGATGCATATAACGAGGATAGGGTGTACTCAATTCCATTTACACAGCACTTCTTCAATTCCTTGAGTACTTAACAAGAGTCTAAATCTTAAAATTTTGAATGACAGGAAAATGACCTGAGGAGTTTCCCTTGAATTTCCCCTTTGAATTTGAGTACATTGTTCTCTAGGGGAGTGGCAAGAAGGTGGGTCTTTTAACTCCTCAATCTTTCTATTTTAGTTGGCATGCGGTGAAGATATTCATTAGGTGTTCAGAATTACACTGTGATTCAGGGACCAGCTCTTTGGCCGCTGGGAAGAGCTGGCTGACAAAGACCTGGTTAAGTTTTTCCATGTGGCAGACAGCTCTTGCTTCCATATACCCAAAAGATCCTGCAGATGCTGGTAATCTTGAGCAACACAGACAAAATGGTGGAGGAACTCAACAAGTCAGGCAGCATCTATAGAAGGGAATAAACATCAGTGTTTTGGACCTAGACTCTTCATCATGACTCCCCTCCATTGCTGCTGCCTGACTTGCTCAGTTCCTCCATCATTTTGTCTCTGTTGTCGTACTTCCATATGCTCCACCTTCAACTCTTTCGTTCTCTTTCATGATTTCTCCATTTCTATTTCAGGAGAATAGTTACCAAACAGCATCCACCAAAAGCCTATGGCTTTCTTTGGCCAGCTACATGTTACTAATTTTTAAGTCACCTGCAAACATTCTATTCATACCTTCTGCAGTTATATCTAAGTCATTAATGTATATTACAAACAGCAAGGGTCCAGCTGATCACTGGCTTTCAGTCACAAATACAACCCTCTAGTATCATCTTCTTTTTCGATTGGTCAAGTCAATTTTGGATCCAGTTTGCTAACTTTCCTTCAATACTATGGATTAGCCTCCATGTAGTGCTTTGTCAAAATCTTTATAAATACCATGTCTCAACAATACATCTCGTGTTAATATATTCAGGTACCTCGTCAAAAATGTGATTAGTCAGACGCTGTGAATCACCCAAGGAATCCATGATGACTATTTCTGATCAATCTCTGTCTTTTCAAAGGGTAGATTAATTCTGCCCCCTCAGAATCTTAGAAAATAATTTTCCTATTACTGCCGTTAAACTTACTGGCCTGTATTTACCTCTCCACTAATGCTGTCTGACTAGCTGAGTATTTCAAGATTCAAGATTGTTTATTGTCATTCTACAGTAGGCAATTGTAAAGGAGAATGAAATGATTGTTACTCTGAATGCGATGCAACATGTAAAAACACAAGAAGCGTAAAGAACACAATAAAAACATACCTATTAATACATAAGATTAGCTCAGGCATGGGCAAGCTACGGCCCGGGGGCCATATGCGGCCCGTTAAGCTTTTTAATCCGGCCCGCAGAACTTGATGAAATTACATTAATAAACCTTGTTAACGTTTTTTCTCCGCAATTCTGGCGTTTTCCCAATAGATGATGCACTCTATATACATTTGTGGCGACCCATTTCCTGGCACATCCGAACCGGCTCACAATTAGCCAGCTTTCCGGCTAAGGGAGATAGCCTGCGGGGATTTGCGAGCACAGAGCTTTGGAGCCTCTGCACCATGGGGGGCAGGTTGAGGGAGGCTTAAAAGTGAGGCTGGGGATTCCGAATAAAGTTTTTTTCTTCGACTGCAGTTACCAACTCCGTGTCATAATTTTAGCGCTGCATGTAGCACACCGCTACACATTTGAGGTGCAGCGTATTACTCCACATTTGCGCTTTACTCTTTGTTCGGCTCGACCTATTTGTGTGAACAGGCGTTCAGCGTCATGAACATCAACAAAGCCAGCCACAGATCCAAGTTAACTGACCAACACCTCAGATCCATCCTGAGAATCGCCACAACAAAACTAAATCCAGACTTTGATGCACTGGCTAAAAAGGGAGACCAACAACACTGTTCCCACTGAAATTAAAAATAAGTTTCTTCGTTGTGTTATGTAAAAAATGCATTTGAAAATATTTTTTTCAATAAGCCTTACATGTTACATGTCATTTCTGTTAAGTGATGGACATGAGTAGTGCGCAGGTGCACGTACGTTCTCAAAATAAAAAATGCGCTCCAGATCAAATAATGCGCTCCGCATAATGGCGCGTTGTCACTGTTCTGTCCTTGTGCTGGTCGTTGTTGAATTTTGCCACAGGGGACAATTGAATAAGAAGGAGCAGGACAAGTAGACCTGCATCTCCTACCGTTTTTGAAATAACGACAGGCAGGAGGAGAGTGATGATGATAATATCTTGAAGGATAACAGAATTTTCAGTGCTTTAAAATAATAACTGTTACTATTAAAAAAAGCTGTATTTTATTCATTTAATTTTCAGTGTCTTAAAAGTCATTTCATTAAATAGCTAAATACCATGGGACTTCAAAGACAGATATTTTGTTGTAATGCATTTGTTCATTTTCAATTGAAATTAAAGCACATGTTTTCTACACATCCCATGATATTTTATTTTCTCTTATGAGGTGTACTACCAAAACACTCCGTCCATCTGCTCCTGGTCCGGCCCCCCTGTCAAATTTTAGAACCCTTTGTGGCCCACAAGTCAAAAAGTTTGCCCATCCCTGGATTAACTTATATACACAAACAGATTGTATGTACATAAAGTGATGCTAGGTATGGGGCACCTGCACCTAAGATGACTCTGCCAGAAAATGATAAAGTAGTGGTGGTGGGTTGAATTAATGGGTGGAAGTGTTGATCAGCCTCATGGCTTGGGGGAAATAACTGAATCTGGTGTCATGATGTGGATGCAGTATTTTTTATTTTATTTCAAATTTTCGGCATCTGCTCTTTTCCACTTTAAATATTATCTGCACAGTAGAAAATGTAAAGCATTACACAATTTTTGATATGAGGCAGATAATGTAGGATGCCTTGCAAGAGCTTAGAGCATTGAGTTTGAAGTTAAGTTCCAGAGCCATCTGTAAGGAGTCTGGCTGGAGGTGACTAGTGGGGTTCCACAGGGCTCTGTATTGGGACCACAGCTCTTTACGATTTATGTCAATGATTTAGATGAGGGCATTGAAAACTATATCAGCAAGTTTGCTGACGATACTAAACTGGGTGGCAGTGTGAGATGCGAAGAGGACGTTAGGAGAATACAGGGAGACTTGGATAGGCTGAGTGAGTGGGCAGATACTTGGCAGATGTCATTCAATGTGAATAAATGTGAAGTTATCCACTTTGGAAGCTGGAACAAGAGGGCAGAGTATTGTCTGAACGGTGTCGAGTTAAGTAAGGGAGAAATGCAAAGAGACCTAGGAGTCCTAGTTCACCAGTCAATGAAGGTGAATGAGCAAGTGCAACAGGCAGTGAAGAGGGCAAATGGAATGTTGGCCTTTGTTACAAGGGGAATTGAATACAAGAGCAAAGATGTTCTTTTGCATTTGTACAGGGCCCTGGTGAGACCACACCTGGAATATTGTGTACAGTTTTGGTCTCCAGGTTTAAGGAAGGACATTCTGGCAATTGAGGAAGTGCAGCGTAGATTCACTAGGTTGATTCCTGGGATGGCAGGGCTGTCTTACGCAGAGAGATTGGAGAGATTGGGCTTGTACACGCTGGAATTGAGGAGACTGAGAGGGGATCTGATTGAAACGTTTAAGATAATTAAAGGATTTGATAGGATTGAGGCAGGAAATATGTTCCAGATGTTGGGAGAGTCCAGTACCAGAGGGCATGGATTGAGAATAAGAGGTCAGTTATTTAAAACAGAGTTGAGGAAGAGCTTCTTCTCCCAGAGAGTTGTGGAGGTGTGGAATGCACTGCCTCGGAAGACGGTGGAGGCCAATTCTCTGGATGCTTTCAAGAAGGAGCTGGATAGATATCTGATGGATAGGGGAATCAAGGGATATGGGGACAAGGCAGGGACTGGGTATTGATAGAGAATGATCAGCCATGATCTCAGAATGGCGGTGCAGACTCGAGGGGCCGAATGGTCTACTTCTGCACCTATTGTCTATTGTCTGCCTTCCCTGTGGAATGCATGGGTTTTCATTGGGTTTACTCCCTCAGTTCGAAGACGTACCAGATAGGTTAATTGGTCATTGTAAATTGTCCCATAATTAGGTTTGTAGGGTAATGTAATTGGGAGAAATGTATGTAACTCACAACCATTAACGTTGAGTTGAGTTGGTCTGATGTGATGATGTAACTACGTAAAAGGTTTTTAGCACACTTTTGTGTATAGGTTTTGAAGTTCAATAAAATGTGTTATGGATTTTGTTAAACATAAAATGTCTCACTTTGTTTTATTTGTGGAGACCTGCATTGGTGATCCCGTTCCTCTAGGATGAGTCCGGAGTTCCTAAATATATTGGCCAACGCAGTTGCTTTGAACCTGCCAGAGTTTGGGGAACTTGGTTTGTACTAGCAGTGGCCCAGTTCTCCCTGTGAGAAATTGCTACCAACAACACCGAATATTTCGATGTGGTAGTGTTGCCCAACAATACCACGACAGCGAGAGTGGTGGATCTGCTTGAACACCCGACTGAAGATGATAAATATCGATTGCTGAAAAACTCACCTTTTACAGACTTTTGGACTATCGGAGTCTGCATGTGCCGATCAGTTGCTGTTCTTACCCAGTCCTGGTGATGGGAAGCCTTCAGAGTTAATGGACCACATGCTGTCTCTCCTGGGGAATCACCTTCCTTACTTTATTTTTAAAGAACTCTTCATGCAGCAAATGCCTGATGAAGCTTGCATAGCCCTCACTAATGCACCCCTGAAGGACTACGGGGAGCTTGCTAAAATGGCTGATAGTCTACACTCAGCTGGGCAGGGGTACATCATTCCTCCTCCTTTCTCTACCTCAATAAGCCTGGTCAGCAAGGCCCCCAACATAAAGACTTTTGTGGCTGCAAAACACATGACGCTGGGCCTGTATTTTTACCATGCTTGCTTTGGTATGAATGCTAGGAAGTATCAATCATCTTGCAGCTTTACCAGTGCTGGTGCATCAAGGTCTGTGAACACCGTGGGTTCTAGCTGCTGGAGCATCTACTGTTGATTACAAATGCCCTCCTGGGGCAACATTTCAGTGTGACTCAGATCTTCAAGTAAGTGTGCTGCCAGCATCACCAATTAATGAGAAGGCAAAGAGCAATGAAACCTGGCTGGCAGCAAGATCCAGACTTCTGGGACATGACGCATGACACTCTGCTTCAGTGGGCAACATTACACACAGGGCTTTGTCCTGGCCAAAGTGGCTAGACCTCTGCTCGGTGCAGATTTCCTGTGTGACCAAGGACCTTTAATTGATCTTAAGAACTGCCAGCTTGTTGATGTCAAGAACTTTGGGTCATTTCTCTCCTCCCCCAGTAAGTTCCCCACGACGACTATGTCAAGCACATGTGAGATTACTCGATTGCTGCTCAAATTCCCAGACGTCACCAAGCCCACATTCTCTACTATAGTCATAAAACACAGGTTCAAGCACCACATTCCCACAACTGCCCACCAGTCCATGCCCGTGCACAAAGACTGGACCCAGAAAAGCTGGCAACCACAAAGACTGAGTTTGCCAACATAGAGAGACTTGGAATTGTACACCAGTTGAATAGCCCCTGGGCTTCATCCCTCCAGATGGTCCCTGAGTGTGATAGTGGTTGCTGCCCATGTAGTGAGCACCGACACCTTAAGGCCACCACCCCCGATCATTATCTAGTCTCACACATTCAAGACTTTTTGGCACATTCAGCTGAAAAGTTAATTTTTTTCTAAAATCAATCTAGTTAGGGGCTACCATCAGTACCTGTGTGCTCAGAGGTCATTCCAAAACAGCTGTGATTATCCTATTTGGCCTTTTTGACTTTCTGTGTATCCCGTTTGGACTGAAAAATGCAGCACCAACTTTCCAACGGCTGATGGATTCCCTATTAAAAGACTCAGGTTTTCTTTTTGTTTATCTGTTGCCAATGCATCCAAATCTGAACATGTATCTCATTTCCACACACTTTGAGTGCTTAAGCCAACACGAGTTGATGATTAACCTGCTAAATGCCAGTTTAGTTCGTCAACCATTGACTTTTTTGGCCATTGCATCTCCGCAGAAGGTACGACAATCGTCCCATCAAAGGGAGCTGCTGTTATGGATTTCTCACTGCTCTGCACTACCAAAAAACTACAGGAGTTTTTAGGCATGGTGAGTTTCTATCACTATTTCATTCCACCAGCTGCTGAACTTTCGCTGCCCTGTATAATTCTTACACAGCGGACATGCCAATGCATTTGGTGATTCCAAACGAGCTCTCTCTAACATGACCTTACTGGTGCACCTGCTCACCAACACACCAATAGCCTTTACGACTGATGCCTCAGACTTTGTTGTGGGTGCTGTGCATGAACAGCTGGTCGGAGGGGTGTGGTAACCGCACAACTTCTTCAGTTGGCAGCTCCACCCCCTGCATGTTTGACTGTAAGCTTCTTGGCCTCTATCTGGCTATCCGCCATTTTTGTAGCATTCATTGACCACAAACCCCTTGTGCACATGATGACCAAAATATCAGATCCTTGGTCTGCATTACAGCAATGCCACCTGGCCTACATAAACGAGTTCACAATGCATATGCAACATATCAGGGGAAAATTTAATGCTGTAGTTGATTTCCTCTCACAGTCAGCCGTTGAGGCCGTACACACAGGGGTTGATTATGCTCGCATGGCCGCCAACCAAGTTACTGACCCAGAGTCCCAGGCTTACTGAACAGCAGTCATGGGCCTGTGACTGGCTGACATCAACTTGGAGGGAACTGTGGATTCGCTCCTCTGTGATGTCTCAACCGGTCACCCTCGCCCCATTGTGCCTGCAAACTGGAGACAGACTGTTTTCGACTCCATACATGGCCTCTCACACCCAGGCCAGAAGACCTCAAAGAAACTGGTTGCACTAATGTTTGCTTGGTATGGCCTCAGAAAGGACATGTGTGATTGGACTGAAGCTTGTGAGGACTTCCAGTGGGCAAAAATTAACAGTCATGTTCAGGCCTTCTGAGGTGCCTGAGCAATGGTTTGACCATGTCAATGTGGACCTTGTTGGTCCTCTTCCCCCTTCTTGCAGTTTCACACACCTTCTTACCATTGTAGACCGTACCACCAGGTGGCCAGAGGTCATCCCTCTAGCATCGCCAATGGCTGCAGACCTGGCTTGGGCATTCATCTGCACCTGGGTTGCTGGGCTTGGCACTCCATCTGATATTTCCTCTGACCATGGTCCACAATTCATTTCAGACCTCTAGGCTACGAAAGACTACAATCTCGGCATTAGGATACATCACACCACAATGTATCATCTGCGGTCCAATGGCCTATGAGAGCAGTTTCACCACTCCTTAAAGGATGCTCTGAGGGCTTTCCTGATTGATGAGTGTTGGCATGATCAGCTCCCCTTGGTCCTTCTAGAGCTAAGAATTGCTCCAAAAGAGGACCTGCGGCTGAATTGGTACCCGGGTAGCCATTATGAGTGCAATGGGATTTAATTCTGACATGACGGCCTGGTCGGCCTCTCAACAGCAATCCACCCTCATCAGTACATTAAATTCCTTTTTACCTATTCCTATCTACTATCATATTGTACAATATTCTTGAGGTCCTTTTGACCTACATTCCACCTCATTTGTTTTCATCCACCATGATGCACACAAACATCTCCTATGGCCCCCTTACGATGGCCCGTTCTGCATTTTGGAATGGGGAGAAAAGATGTTTATCATAGAAAAGAGGGGTAAACCTGAACATATTTCAGTAGATCACCTTAAACTGGCCCACCAAGACTTGGAGTATTCTGCTGGTGTCACAACATGACCATGAGTATGTCAACGCACCGCTGGACGAGCCAGCGACACTCGTGGTTCCTCCACTCATGAAACACAATTCCCAAGCCGGGTGGATCATCCGAACTCCAGGTAGGCTTGCAAAGCCCGTTCTAGTGAATTCTGGGCAGTGGGGGGGGGGGGGGGGGTGAGCGGGGGAGCCTGTGTTGGGTAACGTAATTGGGAGAAATGTACATAATTCACAACCATCGACATTGAGTTGGTGTTTTACTTAAGAGTCTGGTCTGATGTGATGACGTGATTATGTGCTTTTGTGTGTAGCTTTGCAGTTCAATAAAATGTGTTAAGGGTTTCGTTTTATATAAAATGCCCCACTTCGTTTTATTTGCAGAGATTTACAGGTCAAACTGGGGATGTCAGGGGTTGCTGGGTTGTGGCTTGCAGGGCTGGAGCGGCCTATTCCCTGCTGCATGGCAAAATAAACAAACAAACAAGTAAATAAACGTTACAAACTGGACAAGCCTGCCACCTAGGAAGAGGGAATGTACATAGCAAGTAAATAAAAACACAAAATGCTGGCAGAACTCAGCAGGCCAGACAGCATCTATGGGAGGAGGTAGTGACAACACTTTGGGCCGAAACCCTTCATCAGGAGTGAAGTAACATGGGATGGTCGAGATGGGGTATAAGAAGTGGGGGGAGGGATGCAGTAGAGAGCTGGGAAGTGATAGGCTGGAGGGAAATGGGCTGGGGGAAAGTGGAGAATTATGGGAAATAAAAGAGAAAGAAAGAAAGGGCTAGGGGGAGATTATAGTGAGGGGGGAAAGAGAGAGAAAAAGAACCAAACTAAAATTATAGATAGGGATGGGGGTAAGGGGGGGCAGGGGTATCAGCAGAGGTCTGTGAGTTGAATGTTCATGCCGGCAGGTGGGAGGCTACAAGTAAATGGATAAACATGTTCTGTATTAAGAATAGACCTGCACTTCCTTTGGAGTTATTCTTTATAAGGTGCAGTTTGATGCACTTAAATGAAACCCTATCACTGTCTGGATCACCACATCACTATCTGGTATGGGGGGGAGGTGGGGCTGAAAGAAGCTGCAGAGGGTTGTAAATTTAGTTGGCTCCATCTTGGGTAATAGCCTACAAAGTACCCAGGATATCTTCAAAGAGCGGTGTCTCAGAAAGGCAACATCCATTATTAAGGACTTCCAGCACCCAGGTCATGCCCTTTTCTCACTGTTACCATCAGGTAGGAGAAACAGAAGCCTGAAGGCACACATTCAGCGATTCAGGAACAGCTTCTTCCTCTCTCCCATCCGTTTCCTAAATGAACACTACCTCACTTTTTTAATATACAATTATTTCTGTTTTTTGCATGATTATAATCTATTCAATATATGTAAACTGTAAGTTATTCATTTATTATTATTGTTTTATTTTTCTTCTTCTTCTATATTATATATTGCATTGAACTGCTGCTGCTAAGTTAATAAATTTCATGACACATGCCTGTGATAATAAAAAGTACACTGCAGATGCTGTGGTCAAATAAAGACGTACAAAAAAGCTGGATGAACTCAACAGGTCGGGCAGCATCTGTTGCCGTCCTGACGAAGGGTCTCGACCCAAAACGTTGACTGTTTCTTTCAATGGATGCTGCCCGACCTGCTGAGCTCATCCAGCTTTTTTGTACGTCCTGTGATAATAAACCTGATTCTGATTAAAACCATGATTTAATTTACTGAAATGCAGAACAAATGATTAATGCAAATGAGAGGATAAAAGTTAATGGTTTTCTTCTACTTGTGAGTACTTAACATACTGAAATGACAAACAAATGTCCTCTTGGCAGAAAATGGGATCAAATACTCTCTTTGTACTGCAAATTTAAAAGCTTACAGCTGTTTGTTTTCCTGCAATTTTTATCATGAGGAAGGAGATAAAAGCAGAAGTGTGATTCTAGAAAGTTTTCCAACTCAAGTATCTCAAACTCCTCGCAGCAATAGTAATGAAAGCAGAACCCATTCACTTTGGAATGGTTAAAGGGATTGATTTTCAGCTTCCCACAAGGCCATAACAATAGATGTTATATAAATTCTATTCTTGCTCAAACTCCAATGCAGAAATTATAGCGGACAATCAACTTACCCAAATCCCATCCTTAAACAGCTGAGTGCAACATCAAATATGTTAGTTTTTTCTGAACTAAATATCACTTAATATATTTTTAAGAGAGCTGTACCAGAAGAAGGGTGGTTTCAGCAAAGGAAATTGAACTGTAAAGATCACAGTGAAATGGGAAGGAAGCAAGGGACTTCAGACACCAGAAATTGGAAACAATAACAAGAAAATCTTAGAAAAGCTTGTCATTGACATTCTCTCTCCACAGATACTGTCTTGCTGCATGTTTCTGGCATTCTCCGTTTCATTAATATGGCATAATAATTACTCAAAACGGTGAGACAGACCTGGGGAATTCATTTCATTGAAACATTTAACTTTTTAGGAAAGGACTTAGTAAGAAATCCTGTTTCTCTCTCTCCCTGAACAATTGTAGTCAATGGATGCTGGTAAAGCACCAGGACTGGGCCTGTGCATATTTCTAACTGGAGTAAACACAAAGTACACTGCAGATGCTGTGGTCAAATCAAGACGTACAAAACTGCTGGAGGAACTCAGCAGGTCGTGCAGCAACCATTGAAAGGAGCTGTCAACGTTTCGGGTCGAGACCCTTCGTCGGGACTAAAGGAGAAGGGGGCAGGGGCCCTATAAAGGAGGTGGGGGGAGGGTGGAAAACCAATCAGAGGAAAGATCAAGGGGTGGGGGGAGAGGATAGGCAGGAGAGGTGAAGAAGGAATCTGAGGGGAAAGCACTATGGGTGGTAGAAGAAGGCAGAGTCATGAGAGATGATAGGCAGCTAGAAGCAGAGACAGAGCAGAGGTGGGATGGGGAAGGGAGAGAGAGGGAATTACCAGAAGTTGGAGAATTCGATGTTCATACCAAGGGGCTGGAGACTACCCAGACGGTATATGAGATGTTGTTCCTCCAACCGAAGTTTGGCCTCATTATGGCAGTAGAGGAGGCCACGTATGGACATATCCGAATGGGAATGTGAAGGAGAGTTGAAGTGAGTGGCACTCGGGAGATCCTGTCTGTTGTGGCGGACTGAGCATAGGTGCTTGACGAAGCGGTCCCCCAATCTGCGTCGGGTCTCACCGATGTAGAGGAGGCTGCACCGGGAGCACCAGATGCAATAGATTACCCCAACAGATTCATAAGTGTTGCCTCACCTGGAAGAACTGTTTGGGGCCCTCAATGGTGGTAAGAGATGAGGTGTAGGGACAGGTGTAGCACTGGAGTGTTGCCTAAGGTTTACACAGCAAGGAAGAAGACTTAATCAACCTTGATACTACAGGCAGCAAACAATCAATAAAGTGAATATTCAAGGCTATTCTCCAATTGGAAACCAAAATTATGCACTATAGGAATTAGAAGGAAGGTTAGTATCTTCTGGGCCAAGCAGATTACTTGATTGCCACATCCACTTGTGCAGTCACTCCTTTGCAGCCACACCATGAACATGTGTCATATATAACTTATGCTGTAGCAACTTGGCAAGAGCACATACTAAATCCAGAATCCTAGAAGGGAAATGGCAGAAACTACATTCTATGCTTGTGTCTTTCGTGGCACTGTGAGTTTTATAGAAGGCATGGAATGCAGGGGAACTTGGCTGTATGGATTCAGAATTGGCTTAGAATGCTGAGGTTAGTTGCAGATGGAGCTTATTCTGTCCGGCGGTGGGGGGGTGTCAATGACCAGTGGTGTTCAACGAGATCTCAGTTAATTTTATAAATGACCTGGATGAGGATGTAGAAAGGTGGGTTAGTTTGCAGATGACACTAAGGTTGGTGGAGTTTTGGATAGTGTAAAAGGTTGTCATGGATTACTATACAACATTGACAGGATGTTGACTAGACTGAAAATGGCAGGTGAAGTTCAGCCCAAAAAGTGTGAAGTGATTCATTTTGGAAGGTCGAAATTGAAGGCAGAACACAGGGCTAATGGTATAATTCTTAGCAATGTGAAAGAACATAAGATATTGGTGTCTATGTCCAGAGATCCCTTTGTTACCATGCAAGTTGGTGAAGTTGTTAAGGCAGCATAGTGTTTTGGCCTTCATTAGTTGGGGAATTGAGTTCAAGAGCCATGAGGTAATGTTTCAGCTCTATAGAATCATGGTTAGAGCACACTTGAATATGTGTTCAGTTCTGCTGCCTCATTATAGGAAGGACGTGGAAGCTTTTGAAAGGGTGCTGAGGAGACTTACTAGGATGCTGCCTGGATTAGAGAGCATACCTTATAGTAAAGTCTGAGCAAACTAGGGCTTTTCCCTTTGGATCAAAGGATGATGAGAGGAGACATGATAGAGGTATATAAGTATAGGAGCTGTGTCAAAAGGAAGCTTTTTTTTTTACAGAGTGGTAGGTTTGTGGAACACACTGCCAGAGTGATGATAGAGGCAGATACATCAGGAACAGTTAAGAAACACTTAGACTGATGCACAGGTAACAGAAAAATGGAGCAATATGAAAGGAGGGATAAATTGATCTAAGAGTAGGTTAAGAGGTCAGCACATCATGATGAACGGAAGAATCAGAATTGGGTTTATTATCACTGGCGTGTGTCATGAAATTTGTTAACTTAACAGCGATTCAATGCAATACATAACATACAAGAAAAAAGTAAAACTAAGTAAATCAATTACAGTATATGTACATTGAATAGATTAAAAATTGTGCAATAACAGAAATAATACATATTTTAAAAAGTGATTTAGTGCTCATGGTTTCAATGTCCATTTAGGAATTGGATGGCAGAGGGGAAGCCTGTATCGTGCTGAAATGTTCTGTTTGATAGGTCATTGATGACAATTGGAAGTCCTAAGGCCTTTAGTTTGAATTATTTTTTACTGTGGACAACATAGGTTATTTCATAATGCATTTAAGTAAGTTAAAAGATTGGTGGCCTACTTCCAAAGTGCAGGTAGTATAGATCCAGAGACCTCAACTACTGTCCAAGATGGTAGACGTGGATTTAGTACATGTTGTTGTAGCATGTACATTACACTGGCAAGTTGTTACAGTACAATCTGTAAATAATACTCACTGATCATGATGTAATGGTAATAATGACAATGCATGAGCAATCGCTGTAGAATAATTTGTCCTGAAATAAACTAACCTTTTCAGTACTGTTTGCACTATTCATTCATGCAAATACTCCTGCCACATGCCTTGAAGATGGTGAAAAGATTTTGGGGGAAGAGTGGTAGTGGATCTCAACTACTTTCAATTCCCTGGTCCTGATTATCTCATTCCCACCATGGATGTCCTGTCCCTTATACACTTTGATCCCCCATAAAGAAGGCCTTAAAGTTCTCCGCTTCTTTCTCGAAGAGACCTGAACAGTGACCTCTCCAGTGAGAACTGGTCCTCACACTCCACAATTTTTTTTCCAGTTTTTTCCACTTTCTACAAAATGGACGATGTAGCCATGGGCACCTGCATTGGCCTCAGCTATGCGTGCCTTTTCAATAACAACATAGCATGCCCCAAGCCTTCTCTGGTCATGTCCCCCAACTTTCTGCACTACATTGGCGCTGCTTCATGCACCGATGCTGAGCTCAATTGCATCTTCCATCCTGCCCTTAAATTTATTTGATCCATTTCCAGCACCTTGATCTTTGGAGACAAGCTATCTGCCAACTGATTCCCACAGGTATCTTGACCTCTTCCCACCCATCACCTGTAAAAATGCTATTCCCTTTTCTCGGTTCCTTTGTCTCTGCTGCATGTGTTCCCAGAATGCAGCTTTCCTTTTCAGAACATCAGAGATGTCCACAACATAAGCTGAAAAATGTTCATCTTGTCCAGCTATGCTTAGGCAGGGTGGATGCTGCATGGCTGGACAGGTGATAGGAAGGCAATAAAAACATCAAGTACATACCCTTCGATGCATTATGCCTACATGTACAGTATATCTGTTTGTTATCACATTGATGCACATTCTCTACACGCACAACATGCGTTACATAGAAAACCCACAGCACAATACAGGCCCTTTGGCCCACAATACTGTGCCAAAAACATACTTTATAAATTACCTAGGGTTACTATTGCCCTCTAACTTTCTAAGTTCCATATACTCATTATAATAAAGTATTTGTGATAGCAAAATGCCTCATCATTGTTGCAACAGCTGCAATACTGTTATCTTTGAGGCTAGTATATGCTTAAATCTCAAAGACTGAGCATGACTTCTCTTATTAAGTAGCCCAAGAACTTTGGGCGTAAAATTGGTGACCAAAGCATATCCTGAGCTCCTCACATTTGTCCTACAACATGTGATGTTGATTTTAGAGCTTGGCTGAGAGGTACTCAAAAAGCAATGCCATTCACTGTCCTGATGATATAGCAAGAGAAGGATCATGTGACAGACTGCCTCTTCTATCTGACCAGTGTACTCGATTTCTCTGCTAAAACAAAAAATCCATTGAATACTCCAATCTTTCTTCAGTGATTGTGCTGCAGTACATAAGCCACCAACAACATGGAGACTAGAGAAAGATACCATGATGCACAAGCCAGAAATGGAAAAAGACACAGATTTTGAACCCCTTATGTCAAGTGAGCCTCATCAGATAACTCAATCTGGCTGAAGCATTTTGATATTTGAGACAGATGTTTCCCAGAATAACTGATGCCAAGATTAAGGAAGGCATTTTTGTTGGTCCACAAATCTAACAGGTCATCAATAACAGACAGTTTGGAGAACTTCTAGTGGGTTCAGAGAAGATCGTATGGAAAGAAGGTGCTCAAGGGTGTTGAAAATTTTCTTGGCAACAACGGAGCACTAAACTATGTGCAGCTAGTGGACAACATGCTTCAAGCATACAAAACCATGAAATACAACATGTCATAAAAGAATAATTTTTAGCATTTCCATTTAGACTTCCCTGCAAATCTTGGTGCTGTCAGTGACGAGCATGGTGAAAGGTTTCACCAGACATTGAGGTCATGGAGAAATATCATCATGGCAACTGGAATCCTTCAATGTTGGCTGATTATTGTTGGACACTTCAGCAAGAAGCATCAGACACTGAGTACAAACAAAAACTTTTTAGCTTAGTTCAACTATTGCAAAGCGTCAGCACCATTATGCAATTAAGTGATTTAAAATCAATAGAAATTAATATCTTGTTTCTTCAAATTCCTACGTGATATAAGTAGTCTGAAATTTTATTTGTATTCAGCTTCAAGCAATCATGACCAAAAATAAAAAAAAACCTGAGGAAGCAACACTTTTGAAAAAAGTTTGTTGCCCAGTATTATTGGAGTTTGAAGGGAAAGTTGAACTAAGAATCCAAAATCACACATATATCAAAAACCCAATTTCAGCACAGCACAGTGAGCATTACATTCCTACATTTTTATTATTGGATTTACTCCTATGCTATCCTAAAACCAATAAGAATATTTACATAGTCACCTTTTGGCTGTACATCAAGCTGAAAAGCATGATATTGGATTCAGATCATTTACAATGTTTTTTCACCAGAGAAGTCAAGCAGTCAAGACATACATTACTGTATTGCATAGAATATGAAACGTATCCTCCTTTTTCAAATTATGTTCTCTGAATAAATGGTCCTTCAAATAAAATCCTCCGGCAAAGTTCTGAATGTGGCAGAAAAGCTTTGACATGTTATTGAAATCATAAAAAGTGGGAATGTAACTATTTAAATTCTAGAACGTGTTTTTAAAGCAAATTTAAAGTTTTTCATGTTTTATTTTGAACTGAAAATTTAAAAGTGAAGTTAATAATATTTCTATGTGTAAAAAGTAATTCAAATTTTTGACAATAGTGTAAAGCAGGAAATACATCCAATTCTTTTTTACTTGTTATATATAATCTTGCATCAATTTTTGTTGAAGAACTAAATTCACAACATAATTAAGTCTTTCATTTTGGATGGGTGGTTCTGGAAAAATCTCAATGGTTTTAAAACCATTGTCTTTGGGTTAGATTGGGAGTGTTGAAAACTTTAGGGAAAAAAAACTGAGATAGAAAGCTGTTGCAAAATAAAAGGCAAGAGAACACCGAATTTCCATATCAACTTATCACACAACATTTAATCCCATATTTCCTTAACAGAATAAGACTATGTACAGCAATGAAAATCTTGAGGCTGTCGTGGAGATAGTGCATCTTAAAATGTAGGGTAACAGTTTACATTGTTAACTCACAAGGACCAAGAGAAGACAAAAACACAAATCAGGATCCATCATAAAAATCAGAAATCATTTAGATCTTGACTTATCAGTGACACTCAAGATGTTATCTGAAGAACCCATAGTTGGAGCCTATTAAGCAAGTGTTTAGTCAATTGTGAGGGCACTCAGCAATCAACGATGAGAAGGATGTTCAGATTTCAGAGGTAATGATGTTTAAATGAAAAACTACTAAAGGAAATTCTTTTGGATCATTCTGAAACACATGTGGTAATCTTTTTCATTAAATATTAACATTTGAAAAGAGAAGACATGCACTATTCTTCCTCAAAAAGGATACTGATATAGAAGTACTGCAAAGGTGTGTAAATGATACCAGAATTAAAGGACTTCTGGAATTAAAGGAAAGAAATAGAATGATAATTTTATTCTTAATCAGTAAATCGATGGGTATCCTAATAAAGTCTTTAAAATTATGACTTTTCAAGAAGGGTTTACATGGAAAAAAATGCATCTATATGGGAAAATCTAGAATACAGAAGATACCCATGAATAAGCTCACTAAGAAATTGAAGAAAAACCTTTTTATTAATGTTAAATAGAATGCTGAATCTGTCATCATGTAAGTTGTGACTGCATTTTACCAAATAGATCTATAAGGAAGAAATGGACAGGAAGAGACACTGATAAGATGAGATGAAATTCAGAAGTAAAAGGCTTGAGTTGTGCAAAACAGAACATAGACCAACTGGACTGCAACAATTGTAATAATTGATGGCCTTCTCCTCCACAACTTACTTTTAAGAGGAACAATGAGTAACTATCAATATTTAACAATAATGGTGTCATTCTGTGGAATACAGTAACTGTATAAAAAAAGCTGCATTACCCGATGATAGAAAATGTGTAAGCTACAGACAGAAAAACAAGATTTGTCACCTTAAAATAATCAAGTGCACCTCAGTAACACAACAATAACAGCACCAAAAACATTATTCAAGTTGCAAGAACATGTTACAATGTTATTTTTTGGGGTTCACTGTATAAGCAGAATAAACTTACTGCAGTAGACAAGACATCATTGGGTGAATGCAGGATATCTTGCAAATAAAGAATCAATTTATTTTCAAGTTAAACAATTTACACACAGTTACCAATTACTTATTCTAATTTCCATTTCTTAAATGCTCCTGAGTAGACTTCTCTCATTCAGCGTCTATGATATAACAGTGCGCCAAAGTTAGGCCATTGAAAAGACGACTGAGCCAATTTAATCTTATTCAATGCCAGCACGTGCTGTCATTTTGTTTTTAAATACCTTGTGTGACTCAGGTAAGTAGGTAAGCTAAATTCTTTACTGGTGCATATATTATACACACAGGATACTGTACTATTTCAAGCCTTAAAACAATCAAAGAAGTAATGCAGCTTCAAACTCCACATCATACTCATGCCGAAGCATCCAATTCTTGGGACTTGTGGTTGGTGTCTGTCTCCATGGGTTCTCCTTTGCCTCCTTCATCTAGGTTCTCCTTATTCTCTTCCTCCACTGCAGCATCCTTTTCAGATTTTGTTTTGGGAACTTCCTGCTATTAAAATATAAACATACACCATTCAGAAAACTTGTGCCAGGGGAAGAAATAAAGTTAGAAAGTTTAAATATTATTTAAAATAGTTAAATGCACATTTCAATGTTATCTAGTGCATATCAAGTAAGAGAAGGGATTACAAGTTCATTCAAAGGATGGAATGCTGACTTTACATTTTCCTTTTGCAGTTAACATTTATAGGATTTATGTGCAATGCTTTATTTATTGTACTCTTCCCCTTTAAATGACTTCCTTCTGTTAACAGTACTTACCTTAGCATCAGTACTTGTAAATTTTGGGAACATTTTAGCATAGATCTTTTTCTCTCGATCCAACTGTTCTTTTATTTTCTTCTGACAGATTCCAATTTGCATTTTGGCTGCTTTGTTGGGGTAGAGTTGCACAATCTTCTGGAAGTTTGCTTTTGCCAGTTCGTAATCATTCATAGCAAGTCTTGCCTCGCCCATTCTAAAAAGAGCCTTTTCATTGTTTGCATCTAGCTGTAATGCCTGAAATAAAAGCAGTCATATGTGCATTTTAAGAATAGCCTTACTATCCTGTTAGCCATTCAAATAACTAGTATCTACAAAAAAGGCAAACCTACAAGCCCTAAATATACACGGCCAAACAATTAATGCATTTGCTTACAAAAAAAAATTCCATACAAAGCAGCTTTAAAATTAACTATTGAACAATATTAGCACTTATGAAGAGAATTCAAAATTTCTTACCACCATCCTTGCATTACAGAAGTATTACTTAACTTCACTTTTGGATGAGCTGGCTCTAATTTTTGTCCTATGATTCACTGATGAGCAGAAATGTAACGATCACTCATAACCTTCTTTATTTCAATGAAATTCAATTTTTGTACCTCTTTGGGGTTTACCCTTAACAATTCAAGTATTATTCTGGTAAAAAATTGTGCTGCATGTTTCCAAGAGTATTGCATACAGTTGCAAGAAAAAATTGGTGAACCATTTGCAATTACATAGTTTTCTGCGATTATTACTCGTAAAATGTGGTCTGATCTTCATCTAAGTCACAATAATACAAATACAATCTGCCTGAACTAATAACACACTAACAATTGTACTTATGTCTTTATTGAACACATTGTTTAATCATTCACAGTCCAGGCTAGAAGTAGTATGTGCACCTTTGTATTGTAGAAACTTCTTTAGCAGTAATAACCTCCACCAAACATTTCCTGTAGCCACTGATCAGACTTGCACAACAGTGAGGAGGAATTGTGGACCATTGAGGAAACTGTTTGAACATAAAACTGCTTTGATTCATCAATATTTCTGGGATACCTTGCAAGAACAGCCCTCTTCAGGTCATGCCGCAGCTTCTCAATTGGGTTAAGGTTTGGACTCTGACTTGGCCATTCCAAACCATAAATTTTCTTCTTTTTAAACAATTCTGTTGTTGATTTACTCCATAGAACATTATTCCAGAAGTGTTGTGGAACAGCCATGTGGTCTTTTGCACTCAAGACATGCAGCAATGTTTCTTTTGGAGAGCAGCGGTTTCCTCAGTGGTGCCCTTCCATAACACCATTCTTGTGTTTTTCTTATAGTGGACAAATTATCAAAAACTTTATCAGGTTCTAGATATTTCTGCAGGTCCTTTTCTGTTACCCATGGGTTCTTTTTTTCTCTTCCTTCAGCACGGCACCTCATGCTCTTGGTGTGATCTTTGTAGGTTGCCCACTCCTAGGGAGAGTAGCAACAGTACTGAATTTCTTCCATTTGTAGACAATTTCTCTTACTGTGGACTGATGAACACTCGGGTCTTTAAAAGTGCTTTTGTAGCCTTTTTCAGCTTCATGCATTTCTATAATTCTTCTAAGGTCCTCTGACAGTTGTTTTGATTGAGGCATGATGCATAAAAACAAATCTTTCTTAAGAGCAGCTCTGTCAGTAAACTGACTATGTGTCTTTTCTAAAGGGTATGGCACACCTACAACCCACACCTCCAATCTCATTTCATTGATTGGAACACCTAGCTCCGAACAGCTTTTGTAGAAGGCATTACCTCAGAGGTTCACATACTTTTTGAAACCCAGACTGTGGTTGTTTACATGGTATACTCCGTGTCGATGAGAAGTAGTACAATCAGTTGTGTGTTATTAGTTTAGGCAGATTGTGTTGGTGTATTATTCTGACTTGGATGACGATCAGACCACACTTTGAGTAATTAATGCAGAAAACCTGGCAATTGCAAAAGGTTCAACTTTTTTCCTGCAACTGCATATTCTGAGTAATGGTGCCGAAGTAACTCACAATTACTGAAGCCCTGTTAAACTGCTGCATGCCTGTCAATCCTTCTAACAAAGGTTTCTATATATCAAGTCCAGGATGCCATTAGTACTTCTGCTTACTTTTCTGACATTCTAATGTCCTTTGTATTATAGATCCACTTTTCTTTGTGAACTTCACTGAATAATTAAGTATTCAAATTTGTCTCATTGAAGCCGATTTTGCCCAGTCAATATCTTTGAAATTTAATGTTCCTACTCATTCTGCATTCTGGATACATGGCTCTCTATCCCACCATTTTAAAGTCATACAGCATGGAAGTAGGGCCAATATTCACACCAAACATGAAGCATTTATATTAATACTATATACTCCATTAACTCCCACAGCCCCCAATTACCTTCTGCCCATCAACGCCAGGGGCAATTTGCAAAGGCCAGTTAATCTACCAATTACATCTTTGATTTATTTTGAAGGGTTGCTAGTTTCCATTAGGAGTATTACACACCTTTTCACAATTCTCTACAGCTTGTAAACTCTCATCCATTTTGATGTAGCACATAGCAAGGTTAAGATGTGCTGCTAGCCTCAGTGCATTGGATTGCTTTAATAATTCCTCAGACAGTCCAGTTTCGTGTTCCAACCAAGATACAATTTTCTTGTAATGTATGGTAGCCTGCTTGTACTTGCCACACTGGTAACAGAAAGAACATGTAACATTAAAAGTGGAAAATTAACGACTAACGTTCAAGGTACATATTAACACCAAAAAGAAACCAGTCTATTTTATTTACTTCATTTGCATTTTATAGATTTAGAATCACACACTGATTTCACTAATGAATGTTTCTTATAAACATTTTCCTATACAATTGTGACTGTGAAGGTTTCAACTGTCTCCTAGATACTCAGCTTTAAGATCTTTCTTCCAAAAGACAACTCTTGCAAAATGCCAACTTCAGAATTCACAGTATTTATTACTTAGATGGCAAACGTTATATTGAAAAAAATACTCAGACCATGGAGATTCCCAACTCTACTGATACCATAGTACGTCAGAAGAATCATTTTGTATGTTCTAACAACAAAGGAGGTTGGCAACACTCATGTCAATATCTTGCATCCTTGAATGTATGCCATCACAATGAAATCACATTTTCCAAGCTTTTACTTGCACTCATTTTACAAATTTTGATGCTTGCAAATGCATGGTTTAGAAGACCATAAGGCATGGGAGCAGAATTAGGCCACTGAGACCATCGATTCTATTCCGCCGTTTCCTCGTGGCTGATTTGTTATCCCCCTCAACTCCATTTCCCTTCCATCTCCATGTAATCTTTGACACCCTTCAAGAACCTATCAACTTCTACTTTAAATATGCCCAATGATCTGGCTTCCAAGCTGTCTATGGCAATGAATTTCCACAGATTCACCACATTCTGGCTAAAGAAATTCCTCTGGACATTTCTTTCTATTGGGAATAAGGAATGGGAATGTCCTTCTATTCTGAGGCTGTGCCCTCTGGTCCTACTCTCCCCATTATAGGACACATCCTCTCCATGTTCACTCTACCTAGGCCTCTCAATATTCAATAGTTTTCAATAAGATTCCCCCTACTCCATTCTTCTAACCTTCAATAAATACAGGCCCAGAACCATGAAATGCTCCTCATACATTAACCCTTGAATTCCCAGGATAATTCTTGCGAACCTCCTCTCCAACGCTAGCATATTCTTTCTCAGATAAGGAGCCCAAAACTGCTCATCATATTCCAAGTGCTGATCAATGCCTTATAAAACCTCAGCATTATTAGCTCAGCATTGCCTTTATTCTTTCGCCCTCTTGAAATGAATGCTATGTAAGGCTCCTTTTCATTGACTACAGCTCTGCCTTTAATACCATCATTCCAAATAAACTGATTCCTAAGCTCCGGAACCTGGGTCTTAGCACTCAGATCTGCAGCTGGATCTTCAACTTCCTCACAGACAGGACCCAGGCTGTAAAAATAGGGGACAAGCTCTCTTCTACAATCACTCTGCACACCGGTGCCACACAAGGCTGTGTACTCAGCCTCCTGCTGTACTCACTGTACACCCATGATTGTGTAGCCAAGTTTCCATCAAACTCAATATATAAGTTTGCTGATGACACCACAATTGTAGGCCGTATCTTGGGTAACGATGAGTCTGAGTACAGAGAGGAAATTAAAAACCTGATGGCATGGTGTGAAGACAACAACCTATCCATCAATGTCAGCAAGATGAAGGAATTGGTTGTTGACTTCAGAAGGGTTAGCGGACCGCACAACCCCATCTACATCGGTGGTGCACAGGTGGAACAGGTCAAAAGTTTTAAGTTCCTCAGAGTGAATATCACAAATGACCTGACTTGGTCTAACCAAGCAGAGTCCACTGCCAAGAAAGCCCACCAGCGCCTTTACTTCCTGAGAAAGCTTAAGAAATTTGGCCTGTCCTCTAAAACCCTCACTCATTTTTATAGGCGCACAGTAGAAAGCATTCTTCCAGGGTGCATCACAACCTGGTATGGAAGTTGTCCTGTCCAAGATCGGAAGAAGCTGCAGAAGATCGTGAACCTAGCCCAGCACATCACACAAACCAATCTTCCATCCTTGGACTCACTTTACCCCACACGCTGTTGGAGCAGTGCTGCCAGGATAATCAAGGACAAGACCCACCCAGCCAACACACTTTTTGTCCCACTTCCCTCTGGGAGAAGGTTCAGGAGCATGAAGATTTGTACGGCCAGATTTGGGAACAGCTTCTTTCCAACTGTGATAAGACTGCTGAACAGATCCTGACCAGGATCTGGGCCGTACCTTCCAAATATCTGGACCCGACTTGCACTACCTTACTTTCCCTTTTCTAATTATGATTTATAATTTAAATTTTTATTATATTTACTTTTGATTTGTACTTCAGGGAGCGCGAAGCACAGAAACAAATATCACTGTGATGATTGTATGCTCTAGTATCAATTGTTTGGTGACAATAAAGTATAAGTATTGCATTTGTCTTCCTTACTACTGACTCAACCTACAAGTTAACCCACTGGTCCCCAACCACTGGGCTGCAAAACATGTGTTAATAGGCTGCGAGGAAACAATATGATTTGGTGATATGAAACAATGTGAGCCAGCTGCACCTTTCCTCATTCCCTGTCATGCCCACTGTCGAACTTGAACGCATGCAAGGTAATCAGTCGCCTAAAGGTAGTGATACTCTCACGCCAGGGATCACTGGTTGGTCTTGGGTAACTGGCTGCTTTGTGCGGCTGGCCTGAAATGCTGTTGCTACTGGTCTGGAGCGTGGACAGATGGGCACCACCTCTAAACCTGTTTACCGCACCGAATGTTCGTGGGGAACCCGGTGCTAAAATATTTGCAGACGACCTAATTCGGGCTCAGGGTTTTGTAAGCAGCAGAGCAGCTACCTCGCTGCGATCTACTGAAAGTCATCCCTTGAGCCAAACTTTTGTTGGGCAATAGATCCTACCTACCTACAAGGAAGGTGGGCACGTGCCCTGTCACACTCCTCACTCAGTCAGTCGCTCTCTCCGGACTGTGACCATCGCGGCCCCGGCACAGGGACCTCAGGCCCTTGTCCTCTCACCCTACCCACGACCAGCTGCACCTGGCCAAGGCTATTATACGTTCATACGAGGAAAATGCATGCTGTGTGTTTAATATCCAAACATTACTTAAAATGTTATGATGCTATTGACATATAAATGACATAACTGACTTATCACTATATTCACGCGAGGAAATTATGCGCTGTGTGTTTCAATATTAAATTCATTAGATAAAATCTTTTAGAAATAAAATTGAGTCTATTAGCCACTTACAATTGACTTATCACCTATATTCCGGTTGTGATTAACACCACCCCCACCAAACCGTCGGCCGGTCTGCAAGAATATTGTCAATATTAAACCAGTCTGCAGTGCAAAAAAGGTTGGTGACCCCTGAGTTAACGTTTAGGGTATCCTGTGCTAGGACTCCCAAGGTCCTTTGCACATCAGAAACAATACTATTCACTCTGTAACAGATAGCATAATACACTTAAAATTGGTAGGATGGGTGTACCAACGTCCAATACTTAATAATATAAAACAACACAATAGCAGCAGACCTCTCATGTGACCATAGAGAGGATATTTTCTAAAGTGGGGAACCCAAGACCAGAAGTCACAGTCTCAATTAAGAAAATTAATTTAATTAGATAAAAACTGATTTAAAAAAGAAATTCAGTACCAGTTTCGTGCATCAGGTTCAGTCTTTTTGATTCCCTTAATATCTTAAAGTTCTACCAGTTTTTTTGTATGGAATACGTTTAGAAGCTGAGCCTTCTGTCTTTTGAATAGAGAATTCAAATAGAAATCCCCAAATAAATTATTTCTCATGTGCATTCTAAATGGTAGATGTACTTTTTGTTTGCTATTACTACGCATCCCAGCCACAGGAAGTATCAAACTCTCACCCACCCTCAGATCACCTCTGATTCTTCCAGTCTCACAGTAATGCTCAGTTTGCTTTATTTCTCCTGACATGGAATTCTCCACCACCACTCTCTATTGCGACTGTTGCAAACTGAATTGAAGATCACCCAATCATTAGCAATAAACTATCACCAGCAACAAATCCACCACAGCAACTGATTCAATATGGAATAATAATTTGGAATAAAAAGATAGTTATCAGTAATGAATGTCATGAATCAGTCCGACTTTCTTTGAAAAATCCAATGTACTATCTCCTCTCTGAACCTTATCTACTTTCACTCATGTTTGACTCCACATCCATACCCACGTTCTTCAGTTCTTTCAAATCATCACATTAAAAACAGTGGTGGTCTTTGAATAACTATTTTAAACAGCTAGGGAAACAGTAGTGTGTCTACATGAAGGAAATATCCATTGCATTTGAGAGATCCATGTACAGTACTGTGCAGAAGTCTTAGGCACCCTAGGACTTTTCTTTTATATATGGTTTCAGATGGTATAGCCTCCACAAAGCCCTGATCTCATCATCGAGGCTGTCTGGGATTACCTGGAGAAGCAGATGCAAGCGAGACAGCCAAAGTCCGCAGAACTGTGGCAGGCAAGTTCTCCAAGATACTTGGAACAACCTACCAACCAATTTTCTTATAAAAACTGCACAACACTGTACCTAAGAGTATTAATGCAATTTTAAAGGAAAAGGGTGATTGCAATAAATATCAATTTGATTTAGTTTTATTGCTGTTTACTGCTTTTTATAGTAATTATTTTGATATTTAGAAACTTTACATTTCATTATTCTGAAAGCACCTTTGCTTTACAGAATTGTTTTACATCTGCCTAAAACTTTTCTATCACTATACATAAGACAATTCAATGTGAGTCAATCAACTCAATGGGAAAGTATCAAATGACTGAAAACAAACTTGACCCAGTCAACAAATACTTGGTTCCCTACAGTTACAGTCACCCTTGCTATTATGAAATCACATATGACTCTGGTACACATATCCAAAGTACAATTTATATTGGATATGAATGTAGGAGATCTGATTAGTAAATTTGTGGAATACATGAACTTGATTGGTGTTGTAGATATCAAAGATGATTTTCTAAGGCTACGGCAAGATATAAATCAAATTAAAAATTGGGTAGAACATTGGCAGATGCAATGTAATCTCAGCAAGTGAGAAAGTCAAATGGTAGGGCAGTAACGGATGTTAATAAACAAGAGACTTTTTTGGGTCCAAGCCACAGAGGTTGAGGTTGCTGAAAAAGGCATATGGTATGATTACTTTCAGAGGTAGAGGCATAGAATACAAGAGTAAAAACATTCTTTTCAACTTTACAAACACCAGCTAGATCACATTTGGACTGCTGTGCCATTCCAGTCACATTATAGGATGGATGTGATTGCACTGGAGACAGTGCAAAGGAGATTCACCAAAATCCTGTCTGGAAAGGAGGACTTTATTGGAAAAGACTGGGCTTGTTTTCCTGCAGTAAAGCAGGTTGAGAGGTTACCTGGTGCACTTAAAATTATCAGAGAGATATATATATACACCATCTAAATCTTTCCCCCCATGGTTGGTGGATGAAAATCAAAAGGGCATAGGTTTAAGATATGAGGAACTTGTCCCAAAGGGAATACTTTGTCTTTGTTTACTATTTATTGTAATGCTAGCACTGTTTTTGTGCACTTTATGAGGTCCTGTGTAGGTCTGTAGTCTAATGTAGCTCTCCCTGTGTTGTTTTTTTTTAACGTAGTTCAGTCTAGTTTTTGATTTGTGTCATGTAACACCATGGTCCTGAAAAACGTTGTCTCATTTTTACTATGCACTGTACCAGCAGTTATGGTCGAAATGACAAAAAAAGTGACTTGACTTGATACGAGGGGTAAATTTGTTTTCTTTTTACAAAGGGAGTGGTTGATATCTGGAATACTCTAGCAAAGTGGTCATGGCAGTGGAATCAGATACATTTAAACACCTGAGATGTTTAGACATACACTTAAATAAACAGACATGACTGGATATGGCTCTAAAGTAGACAAATAGGATTAGAGAACATGGACAAAAGACAGGCATGATGTGTCAGGCTGAAGGGCTCAATTTCCTGTTACATGACCCTTTGTCCACTGCCAGGAGCAAGCCTACAAAAAACTTTGTATATGTATACTCTACCCATTCTGATCTGCAATGTTGCTTCCTGCAGTAACAATACTTCATTACATCTAAATTTCACAATGGAATTCCTTATGTAAAATATTAATTTAAAAAATTCCAGTGTAACCATTGTTTTGTTTGGAGAAGCAAGTTATTTAAATATGTTTTACGAATGCCAATATTTCCCCTCAATTTTGCTTTCTACTTTACAATAGAATATCTAAGTTACATTTAACTATCACTTTTTCTTAACAAAAGGGAATAAATTTATTCAATGAATTGATTTTTAATGGTTTAATTCAAAATAACTCTGGCAAGACTCAGAGGCAGAGGGTTGGATTGGTACTAAATACTTTTTACACTTTGATAAATAATTTGAATGTTTAGTCCAAACAGCGTAATTTGTTTTGTGTCCTATTTTCCAGAATGATTTTATACTGCTTAGTGCACATCATTGCTATTTTCTTCCAAGTGCTTTTAACACAAATAAATACTTGAACATTTTTATTTGGTATTGTTTCCATGTGACTGCAACTGTTGTCTTTGGTGTTAGAGGCTGCAGGTTTGAAAGTCACTGGGTAGTATAGATGTGCAAGTGCATTGCATTTAGGTGATAATATACATTGTCAGAGGATACAAGTGTTTGAGCTATGTAAGAGGTACCAGCTGGCTGCTTTGTTGTGGATGACGCCAAGCTTCTTGAATGCTCATCCAGTCAATTAGAAAATGTTTCAACGCACATCAGACGTGCATCTTGTAATGATGGAAAAGACTTGGGAGATTCAGAAGGTGACTTTCCCACCAGATACCTATTCTCTAACTTGTTCTTGCAAACACAGTATTTGGGCAACAGTGATGAATTCAGTGACATTGAAGGTAGGGAGTGAAGTAGTTTTACTATTAAGTGTTAAGGATGGATGGTTAGACACTTCCTTTTGAAGATGTGCAGAGGATATGGCGAGTCTACAGACAGATTTAGATAGTTCAGTGAGTGGGCAAGTCTGGCAGATGGAAAATGTCATTCACTTTTGAAGGAAAAATGGAAGAGCAGACTTATCCAAATGGTAACAGATTGCAGCATGCTGCAGTGCAGAAGGACTTGGGAGTGCTTGTGCATTAATTGCAAAAAGTTGATTTTCAGGTGCAGCAGGCTATCAAGAAGGCAAATGGAATGTTGGCCTTCTTCGCTAGAGAGATTGAATTTAAGAGCAGGAAGGCTATGCTGCAATTGTATGGGGTATTGGTGAGACCGCATCTGGAGTACTGCATGCAGTTCTGGTCTCCTTACTTGAGGATGGATATACTGGCTTTGGAGGCAGTGCAGGAGGTTCACCAGGTTGATTCCAGAATGAAGGGGTTAAGACTACCAGGAGAGATTGACTCGCCTGAGACTGTACTTGCTGGAATTCAGAAGAATAAGAGGAGATCTTGTAGAAGCATATACAATTATGAAAGGGACAGATAAGATAGAGGCAGGAAAGTTGTTTCCACTGGAGGGTGAGACTAGAACTAGGGAACATAGCCTCAAGATTTGGGAGAGTTAATTGCTATCTTGATGTCAAAGGAAGTCATTCTCACCTCACCTCTGGAAATTAGTTACTTCGGTCATCTTTACCACAATTTATGGGAAAACTGCTTGTTAACTAAATTCATTTCAGTCAGCTGGTCTCTCTCTAAAATAGATTTAATAGAAAAGCAATTTTATTTAATCTCTTCACATTTTTCCCCTCAAACCACTTTTAAATAACAAAAAAAAACAGTATATAGAAGGTCTGAGGGGTGATTATTATAGGTCACTCAAAATCACTCATCATCAATTTCAGGTCTTTGTATGATAAACAGAGTTCAGAAATTATAAAATGCACACCTAAACACTAATGGCCGAAGAAAAAATACCTATTGTTGATTAGATGATACTTTCCGATTCTATTTTGTAAACCAAGGTGCATGGACACTTTATCACAAGCAGGATACAGTATCCAGTTTTTAGATCCAATGTTGTTACCTTGAAATTTGCAGTTCCCTTTTCCTTGACAATGGCAGCCTGCTCCAGCTTCTCATCTATGTTCATTTCCCAAGATTCCTTTGCCTGAAGAAATGTCAAAAAGTGAGACTAGAGAACAACTAATCTTGAGAGAACAGCTATACTGAAAAACATACAGTGGACTCTCATTAATTGGGACACATCAAGACCAGTACATTTTGGCCCAATTAAGTGGCTGTACCAATTAGGCGAATATTTTTGGAAATAGCTAAAAAGTTATATAAAAACACAAACTACTGTTTAACTAAGTAACAAATTATGCATCAAAATGAACTACAGAACAAATTAGTATACTGTGGCGACCCATTTCCTGGCGCATCCGAACCGACTCACAATTAGATAGCCTACGGGGGTTTGCGAGCACAGAGCTTTGGAGCCTCTGCGCCATAGGGGGCCGGTTGAGGGAGGCTTAAAAGTGAGGCTGAAGTTTTCGAATAAAGTTTTTTCCTTCGACTGCAGTTACCGACTCCGTGTCGTAATTTTAGCGCTGCGTGTAGCACACCGCTACAATTGGTGACCCTGACGGTCCAAACGATTTTTGGACCAGAAATGACCGACGCCGCCTCTGCTCATGCGGTTTCGTTGAAACTGCCGGGTTTCTGGACCCAGCGCCCGGACCTATGGTTCCAGCAAGCCGAAGCCCAATTCCACGTTCGCCAGATCACCTCAGAAGACACCCGCTACTACTACGTGGTGAGCTCCCTCGACCAGGACACAGCGGCCCAGGTCGTGGAGTTCGTACAGGCGCCCCCGGCAGACGGCAAGTACACGGAATTCAAAGCCCTGCTCCTCAGGACTTTCGGACTCTCACGGCGCGAGCCGGCTGCCCGTTTACTGCACCTGGATGGCTTGGGCGACAGACCTCCATCGGCTTTAATGAATGAGATGTTGTCTCTGGCCGACGGACACACATGCCTCATGTTTGAGCAGGCATTCCTGGAGCAGCTGCCCGAGGACATACGCCTGCTGCTATCTGTCGCGGATTTCAGTGACCCCCGGAAGGTGGCAGCCCGGGCGGACTTGCTGTGGAACGCCAAAAAGGTGAGCGGGGCGTCCATCGCACAGATCTCCCAGCCACGCTCCCGGCAGCAAACCAGTCCAGGCCCGGCCGCAGAGCCCGCCAACCCCCGGCCCAATGAACACTGGTGCTTCTACCACCAGCGGTGGGGCGCAGAAGCCCGCCGTTGTCGCCCGCCCTGCAAGTTCCCGGGAAACGCCAGGGCCAGCCGCCGCTGATGGCTACGGCGGCTGGCCATCGGGATAGCCTCCTGTATGTGTGGGATAGAAGGTCGGGACGCCGGTTTTTGGTCGATACTGGGGCTGAGATCAGCGTTTTAACTCCGACGAGTTACGACACCCGCAGCAGGGCACCGGGTCCCCCCCTGAGGGCCGTGAATGGCAGCACTGTAAGGACCTATGGCACCCGTCAGGTGCAGCTACAGTTCGGCTCCAGCCTGTTCACGTGGGACTTCACACTGGCCGCCGTAGCCCAACCGCTTCTGGGTGCGGATTTTTTGTGGGCTCACAGCCTACTGGTCGACCTGCCCAGGAAGAGACTGGTCCACGCCGAGACCTTTCAGACGTTCGCTGTGAACTGCGGTGCCAGAACCGATGGGAACTCCACCAGGACCCTGGTGAAGTCGTTGTCGGACAGCGTGATGGAGCCGAGGTGAGGGGTTGGCAACTGGGCGGACGAGCTTCCCTGGGTCCTACTCGGCATCCGCACAGCGCCCAAGGATGACCTGCACGCCTCGTCGGCTGAGTTGGTATACGGCGCGCCCCCGGTCGTCCCCGGGGAGTTCCTACCAGCCCCAAGGGGGCAAGAGGAAGAACCCGCAGCAGTCCTGGGCAGACTACGCGAGAAGCTCGGTAACCTGGCCCCCATACCCACTTCACAGCACGGGCGGCACCCGACCTGCATACCCAAAGACCTACAGAACTGTAAGTTTGTGTTTGTACGAAGGGGCGGGCATCGGCCGCCGCTGCAGCGGCCATACGAGGGGCCGTTTATGGTGCTCCGGAACAACGGGTCCACGTTTGTGCTGGACGTTGGGGGGAAAGAGGAGGTTTTCACGGTGGACCGCCTCAAACCGGCCCATGTGGACCTGGCGCAACCGGCCGAGTTTCCGGCGCCTCGGCGCAGAGGCCGACCTCCCAAGCAGGTTCTGGCCCAGACTCTGGACATTGGGGGGTGTATCGCCGGTTCTGGGGGGGGGGGGGGTTATGTGGCGACCCATTTCCTGGCGCATCCGAACCGACTCACAATTAGATAGCCTACGGGGGTTTGCGAGCACAGAGCTTTGGAGCCTCTGCGCCATGGGGGGCCGGTTGAGGGAGGCTTAAAAGTGAGGCTGAAGTTTTCGAATAAAGTTTTTTCCTTCGACTGCAGTTACCAACTCCGTGTCGTAATTTTAGCGCTGCGTGTAGCACACTGCTACAATACTATCAATACTACTACGGTACTATAAAACTATAGTTCCTAATAGTTATTGAAGGAGGAATTAATCGTCGTGTTCTTTTGATTGACTGTGAACATATCAGCACAGATAATGGACTGTCTTCATACAATGCACTTGATAATTGTTTCTCCAAATCTTCATTTTCATTTTAGCATTCAAGTTGATTGTTGATACTTCAAATTCTTCATTGTTCCTAACTTGAAGTAGTGAAATTGTTTCATTTTCGCTCTCAGCTATTTCTTGCAACTCTTAAGCCTTAATGCTTGAAATTGCAGTGATTTCAAAATTTCAGATTGTTTTACTGCTTATTTCTCGCCAACTACTGGTTACTAAAATCACTGCTCTTTGAACTCCAACACACGTAACTGATGCTATTTAAAAACTGCTCTAAACACAGTGTAGTGTTTAGCAGCCACACAAGTGAATATGACTGATGCTAGAGAAAATTCGGCACCAGTCTCCTAGCCTAATTAAGTGGCATAGTGTCTCAAATAAATGAAGGGAATCCCAGCTATTTTTATGATTAGTTTTTGTTCTTTAGGGGTACCAATGGCCCAATTAACCAGAATTAATTGTACTTAAATTTATCCTCTTCCTCTGCTGGTTATCCATCCTCCTCATACGTATTCAGACTTTAACTTTAGGCAAGAACACAACTGGCAGCGCATCCCTAATTTGTTACAAGTGACAGAATCTTGAATTCTACCAGCCAACCCCAGAATGTTTCACTTTAGGTTTAAAATCTCATTAAAACAAAATGTGAGACACAATGTCACTATAGTACAGGTTAAAAGCTTCAAAGATCTACTTGACCTTGCTTCAGAATAAAAACTTTCGACTATAATTCATAAAACAATCTAGAAAATATCAATGTCATTAACAGTGACAGGATCTCTACTTAGAGCTGCCAATACATTTGTTGTTGTACAAGCATTAATCTTACCTTTTCAAAGTTCTTCAACACAACTTCATATACTAAGCATGCATTTGATGGAATGTGAAATTTTGGTTTCCCTGCTTCTCCAAATCCATACCTGTATGAACAATACAACATCAGGGAAGTACTCAAAACAATTATCAAATGCTGTAACATGTTAATTTATACACATAGATTTTTTTTTCCAATTTGAATGATTACTTAATTTTCATATAACTACCAACTCCTTCAATTATACTCAGAGGATATAATCCAGTGGACTCTACATTCACTTATTGGCATGATGGTAATAATTTTAGTCTCAATTAAGCAGGTTTTCAATTGGGTCCTAGCAGTGCACACAATTTCCATTTTTTGTGTGATATAATAATTGTATTATGTGATTGCAACTCTTTCTCAGAAAAAAAAAAGAAATTTATTTCAAAGGCATCTTCCAGGTCTAGCAAGAACCACTTTTTATTTGTTGCTTATTTCTGGTCAAGATGGCACCTTTTCAGAATTCTCACTGTTGTGAATCAGGGACTTAATACCTATACTTGAAAAAAACACCTAATTATTTATCAATTTACATAATCATTCTATCTTTTCAAATCTTGAGAAGCCAATAATCTTGGCCCTTCATCTAGGTTTTGTGATACAATAATTTGGGAAGAACTATTAAATAAAAAGGTCTTCAGGACCATGAAATCTAAACAAATGTTACTCCACTATTTAAGAAGGGTAGGAGGCAGCAGAAAGGAAATTATAGACCCATTATCCTGACATCAGTGGCTGGGAAGTTGTTGGAATCGATTGTTAGGGATGAGATTATGGAGTACCCGGAGGCACATGACAAGATAGGCCAAAGCCAGCATGGTTTCCTGAAAAGAAAATCCTGCCTAATCTACTGCAATTTTTTGAGGAAATTACAAGCAGAGTAGACAAAGCAGATGCAGTGGGTGTGGTGCACTTGGGTTTTCAGAAGGCCTTTGACAAGGTACTGCTGCACATGAGACTGTTTAGCAAGATGAGAGTCCATGGAATTACAGGGGAGTTACTAGCATGGGCAGAGCATTGGCAGAAAACAGGGAGTGGGAATAACAAGATCCTGTTCTAGCTGGCTGTCAGTTACTGATGGAATTCCACAGGGGTCAGTGTTGGGACCACTGCTTTTTACGATGTATGTCAATGATCTGGACTATGGTATTAATGGGTTTGTGGCTAAGTTTGCCAATGATACAAAGATAGTGGAGGAGCAGGTAGTGTTGAGGAAGCAGAGAGCCTTAGATAATTTAGGGGAATTGGCAAAAAGTTGGCAAATGAAATACAATGTTGTAAAGTATATGGTCATGCACTTTGGTGGAAGAAGTAAATGGGCAAACTATTATTTAGATGGGGAGAAAATTCAAAATGCAGAGATGCAAAGGAACTTGGGAATCCTTGTGCAGGATACCATAAAGGTTAACTTGCAGGTTGAGTTAGTGGTGAAGAGGGCGAATGCAATGTTGGCATTCATTTCTAGAGGTATAGAATGTAAGAGCAAGGGTGTGATGTTGAGGCTCACAAGGCACTCGTGAGACCACACTTGGAGTATTGTGTGTAGTTTTGGGCTCCTTATTTTTGAAAGGATATACTGACATTGAAAAGGGTTTAGAGAAGATTCATGAGAATGATTCCAGGAATGAAAGGTTTACTGTATAAGGAATGTCTGGCAGCTCTTGGGCTATGATCCCTGGAGTTGAGGAGAACGAAGTGTGATCTCATAGAAACATTTCAAATGTTAAAAAGCCTGAACAGATTAGATTATGGCTAAGTTATTTCCCACGGCAGGATAATCGAGGACTAGAGACCACGACTTCGGAATTAAAGGACGTCCATTTAGAACAGAGATGCGGAGAAATTACTTTAGCCAGGGGATTGTAAATCTGTGAATTTGTTGCCACGAGTAGCTGTGGAGGCCAAGTCATTGGATGCATTTAAGGCAGAGATAGGTTCTTGATAAGCCAGGTCATCAAAGGGTATGAGGAGAAGGCAGGGGAGCAGAGATGACTGAAAGAATTGAAACCGCCCATTAAATGGCCTGCTTCTGCTCCTGTATCTTATGGTCTTAATCTTACTTTGGCTTTAATGATATAATCGCTTCTTCTCCTTTTTCCATTTCCAGCAATGCCTTCTCAATCCCTGCAGGAATATCAACTTCTTCACCTTCTCCAATAATAAATGATACATCACGACTGTCAAAGACAGTACCCTGATATTTGCCTTCCAAATGGACTGAAAGAAAGAATATGCAAAAATAAATTTATTTAAAAAAAATTTTCAACTCTGAGCAAACATACATTCGTAGCTGTAGCCTGAGATCACAGAGAAAATGAATAGCTGAACTTTTTACCTTCAAGTTGTAAATAAATGAATAACGAATTTTAAAAACATAAAGATTCAGTACTTCTAATATTGGAACTATTAGTAGCATTAACTGCCAAAATAATAAAAAATGTTGCTCGTGCAATGACAATGATCTGAAAACACAAGTGATACTGTCAGCAAAATTAAATAGGCAATTTGGTAAATGCAAGCAACCAACCTCCAGAATCATGAAAAGAGAAAGAAAAGGCCATTAAAGGAACTCAAATCAGTTGTAAAGAATGAAAACTTAAAATTGAGCTTTCCATCTTAAAGTTACTGAAGAGACCAGTGAATGAAATGCCTCGATGTATGAAAATACTAAACATTGATTTTAATTAAGGCAACGTGCAAGGACCCAAGGGACGATGCATACAAAAATTAAAGGCAATGTCCCTAAAATACATAGATAGAATAGATAAAAGAGAGGACTGCTCTTCTTAGAGCAAGAAATGTTGAGGGACAATTTGATAAACTTCAGAGTCATCAAATATGTAGATAGACATACTTTATGTAGAAAAGTTGATCCTACCAAAAGGATTGATAGCCAAGGCATAGATTAAGTTCCATAAGTCCATTAATTTAGAGTACATTGGATTCTGGTTAATTTGGATACACCAGGCCCAATTAAGTGGCTGCCCCAATTAGCCAAAGTTTCATGGAAATTGTTAAAAACGTACAAAAAGGACAAACTACTAATAAAGTAACAAATTATGAATTTAAATGAAGTACAGAACAAATTAAAACACTATCAATGCTACTATAAAACTGTATCAGTTCTTGTTATTGACTAAGGAATCCAGTGAAAGCTGTCGTGTGTGGGGTGACAAGGGAGGGGGTAATACCTCTAGTTAAGGAGCTTGTCTTGTTCATTCTGGGGCAACTCACTCACCTCTGGTCCCCAAAGAACACTCAGCTCTCACCCATTGCTCCAAGTAGCTGTTGGCATGCCACACCCTGGTACACCACTTGAACGGGTTGGCTAAATCAGGTGAGGGTAGCCAGTGGGCATAATGTCCCAGAGAAATAGAGATTTGCCTGCCCCAGCATGTGAAGCATCTCCAGCAGATCAGGCAGATGAGATCAACAGTAAGATCAATGGTCAAGACGGTTCAACAACACTTCATAGACAGCAATGGGCATGATAAAGCACAGAAGTCAAGGTTATCCGCTGTAACGAAGGAAGACTAGTTTGTGACGACTACTCATACTACTAGGCCTGGACATCTCAGGTCAAGAGTAGAACTGTTCCAACAGTATGGTGGGGTGTATTGTATCCAGTACTCCCAATGCAGTCTCTTCTACATTGGTGAGACCCAAAGTAAACTGGAGGAATCACTTTGGCAAATATCTCCGCTTCATCTGCCAAAAGCAGAATATCCTTTTGGCCAATCACTTAAGTTCCTACCTTCATTCTTGTTCTGACATGTCCTCTTTTGCCATGATGAGGCCACTCTCAGGGTGGAGGAGCAACATTTCACATTCAGTCTTGGTGGCCTACAACCTGATGGCATGAACATCAATTTCTTCTGGTAATTTTCCCCTCCCTCTTCTTCTATTCCCCAGTCTTCTCATCTGCCCATGACCTCCTGATACTTCTCTTTCTCCTATGATCCACTCTCCTATCAGATTCCTTCTTCTCCAGTCCTTCATCCTTCCTACCCATCTGACTTCACCTCATCACCTTCTAGCTAGTCCTCCTTCCCCTCCCCTCACCTTTTATTCTGGTGTCTTCCTACTTCCCTTCCAGTCCTGAATAAGGTTCTCAGCCCAAAATGTCAACTGTTCATTTATTTCCATAGATGATACCAGAACTCCAGTATTTTGTGTATGTTATGCGAGTTAGAAACTGTTCCACAAAATTCTCCTGTCCCACTTAAGAGGCATAATAAACTAAGGATCCTGGCTGTTTTCAATTTGTTTTTGTTCTTTAAGAATTGTCCAAATAAGTGGTTGGCCCAATTAACTAGAAGTCACAGTATTTATAAAGTGAGAGCAATCAGCCAAGGTAAATTTGTGCTGTGACAGATGACAATAAAATTCAAGAAATCCCCAAGTGGAATTAGAAATACAATGGAGAAATATGGAGTTCTAAAGAAAAAGAAAGATGTACTGGAAGACACTGAACAAGTTTTGTTGCACCCACAGGAAGGTGGGTTTTTTTGGAGGATCGATTCAGGGAAATGGATCAGTGGCTCTCGCAGTGTAAAATGGTGTGACTGGTGGGGAATTATTTGTGTGTCCACCCTGCCTGGGTAATAATTCCATCACTGAATAATAGTCACACGTGTTATGGTCATAGTCAGTGACAACAACAGGACTTTGGAAGACAACGGGAAGATCGACGGCATCAGCTCACCTCTCTCTCTCTCCAATGTTATTCAACTAACTACCTCGAACTGAACTGAACTCTCCTCATCATCGTAAGACTATATCCATTCACTCCTAGGTTTGAAAGAGCCTAGTTTTATTCCTATTTCCACACTTGTGTGTGTGTGTGTGTGTGTGTGTGTATATATATATCATTGCCAATCTGTTTAAGATATCTACATTTATAGTACTGTATTGCGTAGTTACTAATAAACACTATTAGTTAATAGCAATACCAGACTCCGATGCGTTTTCCATTTCTGCTGGTTCTTTAACCTGTCACGGGGTACGTGACAATAATGAAACCCTAGCCTCGTCCTTCAGTTCTGATGGAAGGTCAACTTGGTTAACTGTTTCCCTCTCTGTTGAAAGTTGCCTGAACTGTCGAATATTTCCTCAATTTGCTTTTATTCCTTCTGATACCAAACTTAGCCATGTTTATGTAACATGAATCTTCTTTAAAGCTACCCCAGTAACTAAAAAACCTTCTGCAAACAAAATCCAATCCTTTCAAAGGCATATATTGAATTTCCTCAGTCCACATTTTTGCATAATACCCAGCAACAAGCTTTTCAATGTAACCTAAATATAACTAATAAGACACCAATTTCATTCCATTTTGTTCCATTAAGGGAACAAAATCAGAAACTAATGAAGATTGATTTGCCCCACACAAAAATAAAACATTTTCATTTGCTTGGTCCTAGTGCTTCTGCTATATACCACTCCTCACATTAAATATAAATTCTTGGCCAAGTAAACTTACTCTTTCAGAAAAGAATCATTTGAATGTGTGATTTTTCAGAAGGAAAAAGGGATGCAACATTTTCTTGTATGGAACATTATTTTTCTTTCACTACCCGACAAGGACCATCCTTACTGCATGCTAGCTTTTCACAGCAGTGCTCAGATAAATTACCAAGAGATGTCAGTTATATATTATGGGGGTAAAATATAGCATTTTACCCTCAACCGAGGCTCCTTCATTTGGTTTAGAATAACTTTCTCCCTTCTTTCTGATTTGCCGAGTGATTCCGCCATCTTCATCCTCTGTTAAATCTTCTGCTTTGATTTCAAAAAGTTCAATCTTAAATCAAGAATAATAAAGAAAATATTTTTAAAATATGATTCCTGGCCAACCTCATGCTTTAACAATTCATGCAATGATTATTACTTCACACACCCTTTATTTTCTCAATCAAGTGCATTTTGACTTCAACAGAGCAGTTATTTAATCTTACACAATCACTGCTTCACACAATAATATCCTGTTAGTGCAAGCCAGGTCATGTGGTGATTTGATGCAGTTCATCAGCTAATCATATTTCAATTACGCTATTATGCCGTTCAAGATGCCTGAAATTTATAAATTCATGGTACGAACATTCAGATATCATTTGTGATGAAAAGGCGAGAACAATGGTTGAAATGAAAACGCACCTCAAATACAAGAGTGGCATTTGGTTGAATTTTTGGTGGGCTGCCTGCAGAGCCATAGGCATATTCTGGTTTGCAGATGATTTGACAGACTTCACCAATCTTCATGGTGGCCACAGCAATATCCCATGCTTTAATAACTTCACCTAGTCAAACAGAACAAAAGTTGTTATTCTACCTTATCTGTGGAGGCATGAATTACTTGAATTATTAGCTTCAATCTGTAATGATACAGCATAGAAACAGATCCATCAGTCCAACATGTCCATATTGATCATCAAACACTTACCTATTCTAATACAACCATACCACTCACAAGCTGGCCTAGAAACTCAAATGTAGTGAGTTTCTCCACCACATTATTGATGAAGGTAGGCATGTCCAGCTTTACCTTCTATTAAAGTAGGCAATGAATTTACCAGTTTTTAAAAGTGTCCCTGACATTCAGAGACCTTTAAATACTAGGTGTACTATAGGACTTCATGGGGAATCCAGCAGCAGTGCATTGCAACAGATTTGGGCTCCATCATTTGTCAGTGAATCCTGGGCACACAGTTCATGCATATAAGGATTAGATTTATTACAGTTCGAATGGTGAAGAGCTATAGCTCCGAAGCCAACAAACTTTGGCCAATTAAATTTCTATTGTAAATGCTGGCATAGTGGGCACTTTTTAGTGCCGTGAACATGGCTCAGATAGACTGCCAACAGATATCCTTGTAGATACCAGACTCACATGGAAAACAAAGGAGAACTGGAGAAGAGGAAATATCTGTCTCAATTCTGGAGTGAGAAGACATTGCAGAAAAATTGAAATATAATTACTTTAAATATCATTGATAATACTATTACGATTTGAAGTATACTCAAGGTAGGTCACTATATGGCACAAGTAAATTTCAACACATAATCTATGCTACACCACACTTTGGTGCTCAATGGGACAATCCGAGTTTATCCTGCATGAATTATACCTACAGACTGCAGAATAACAATGGCATTGGGTTATTTTTTGTATTCAATGTGAATGACAAGTTCAGAAAGTGCTCAGTCCATCTATGGCCCAAGAACTGCAAAGCTGTCTGTGTCTGGTACTATTAGTAGATCAATTTGTCAGCAACATATATCCCTTTAAACTGGCCCACAAAAGACAGTGCAGAATACCCAGAAGGACTGATAGTTGCAAGAAAAAAGCTTGTGAACCCTTTGTTTTCTGCATTAATTACTCATAAAATGTGGTCTGATCTTCATCTGTCACAATAGACAAAAACAATCTGCCTAAACTAATAATAAACAATTGTACTTTTCATGTCTTTATTGAGCACATTGTTATATCATTCACAGTCCAGGCTGGAGAAGTATGGGAACCCTTGTATTTATTTACTGGCAGGAACTCCTTTAGCAGTAATAACCTCCACCAAATGTTTCCTGTAGCTCTTGATCAGACTTGCACAATGGCGAGGAGAAATTTTGGACCATTCCTCCATACAAAACTGTTTCAGTTCATCAGTATATCTGGGATACCTTGATGAACAGCCCTCTTCAGGTCATGCCACAGCATCTCATTTAGGTTTAAGGTCTGGACCTTAACCCAAATTACCTTTTTGCCTCTGTGGGCCGGATCGTGTACTAATGAGCAGATGGTGGGCCAGATAAATGCCATAAAAAAAACTTGAAATATGGGAATTATCCATTTAAATACATCTAGTTATGTTTTGCCTTAAACTAATGAATAACGCATGCTAGACAATCATTTGTGTTTAACCAAGGATGCCAATTAGTAATCAAAGAACTCAGTTTAGTTGTAATTTATTTCAATCAAGGCATTTTTTTGCATCTATTAAAAGGACACAAAAGAATCTTCAAACATAAAACGTATGAACATGATGCATTGAATGGTGGTAAAAGTATAATAAAAAATTTTAATGCAGTCGATAGATCAATGTGAAACTTGATGCTGTTTGTTCCTTGAAAGTTTCTCAATATTGGGTGTCAATATTCGATCTCAATATGTCGTCACACTGCATCTCAATCAATCCCATTTGAAAAAATGTCTGATGTAGTGTCCACTTCCACATCAAATGGAGTAGCAAACAGCTTCAAATTATTTCCATGCAAGTGAAAATCAGCAAAACAAACATTTTTTTTTCCTTTGATTTTATTTCAAAACACGAGTTATTCAACAAGTATCGTAGCACATGTAAGTATCTGGATATTCAGCGTGGATTTCTTGTTAAAACACAGTGACACTGTTTCTGTTTACAAATTTGAATGATCCCATCCAAAAACCTGTGCGTGCACAGAGAGTACCTGATACATATTAATAAGGCAGTCTGCCTTCCTGTCATTTGTATATACCAGTATTTGGTTTGGAACAATACGGAACCTGGGGCAGGTGCAATAAGATGCCATGCATGTCCATCAATGTGGTCGTGTGAAACACTCAGAATTAAGTGGGGGGGGGGGGGGGGGAGAGAGAGAGAGAGAAAATCACTCGCGGGCCAGAGAAGCATATTATCCCAATACTTGCTCACAGGCCGTAGGTTACCTACCCTTGGTCTGGACTCTGGTTTAGCCATTCCAAAACACAGATTTTCTTCTTTTCAAACCATTCTATTGTTGATTTACTCTTGTGTTTCAGATCATTTGAACTGTTGATTCATCAAACTTCTATTAAGCTTCAGGTGATGGACATTTTCCTGTAAAATGTCTTGAATCAATTTTGAATTCATTGTTCCCTCAACAATTGCAAACCCTCCAGGCCCTGAGGCAGCAAAGCAACCCCAAACCATGATGCTCTTTCCACCATGCTTCACAGTTGGGATGAGGTTTTCATGTTTGTGTACAGTGCCCTTTTCCTTCAAACACAATAGTATATATTTCTGCCAAAAAGTTCAACTTCAGCAATTTTTTTGGAGAGCACCGGTTTCCTCCATTTTGTCCTACCATGAACACTATTATTTTTCTTCAGTGTTTTTCTTATAATGGACTCACGAACAGAGACTTGAGCAAGTTCTAGAGATTTCTGCAGGTCTTTTGCTGTCACCCTTGTGTTCTTTTTCACCTCCTCCAGTTATGCTCGGAGTGATCTTTGCAGGATGCCCATTCCTAGGGAGAGTAGCAATAGGACTGTACTTCCTCCATTTGTAAACAATTTTTTACTGTGGACTGAACACTCAAATCTTTAGAAATGCCTTTGTAGCCTTTTCCAGCTTCATGCATCTCTACAATTCTTCTAAGGTCCACTGAAAATTGTTTTGACAGAGGCACGGTGCACATAAACAAATCTTTCTTGAGAATAACAGGCTCTATCAGAATATCGCTACAAACCACACCTCCAATCTCATCTCATTGATTAGAACACAGGACTCCAAATAGATTTTGTAGAAGGCTTTATCCCAGAGGTTCACATACTTCTTTGAACCTAGACTGTCACTGTTTAAATGGTGTACTCAGTATAGATGATAAATACAATGGTTGGTGTGATATTAGTTTAGGGAGATTGTGCTTGTCTATTGCTGCGAATTTGATGAAAATCAGACCACATTTTATAAGTAATTAATGCAGAAAGCCAGGTAATTGCAAAGGATTCAAAAACTTTTTCTTGCAACTCTACCTTCTAATTCTGTAACCAGCTGGGGCTGCTGCATCCTGTATGTATCTTTTGCTACTAAATTCTATTTGGATCAAGAACTGACTAAGTTGTAGCTTAAAACTAAACACAAACAACATTAAAATTTATTTCAAGACCAAAGCACAACCCATCATGCAGTGAAGCTAAATGTTTGTTACCCATCTTCCACAAAAAACTGAAAAGATGTTCACCAAACATCAGGTAACTCTGATTCTTACTTTCAATGGTTATCCAAACAAGTTTTCAGTAAGTGGGCCTGAGGCATTTCAGTTGTTGTTTTAAATTTAAGAAAATACAAGCAATACTTGTATCAAATGTTCTTACCTTTTCCAAGATCAAATGTGAAATATTCATCCCGGTCTCTACTGGAATCAAACTTAGTTCCATCCAAGAGTACACCTGTATAGTGGACATATACCTTATCTCCCGTCATTGGGGTACCATCCCCTTTGCCCTCCCTTTTCACTAGCTGTGAGAAGAAGGGAAAGATTATTGGTAGAACATAGTTTCAACTTTTAGAGCAAAAGATTAAATTGTTAAAAGTTTGAATTTAATAGAGTACACTTTATTAGGACATGATTTAAAAAAAAAATCTGACAATTTTATGAATTTCTAATTCTGCTCAATTAATAACTTTCACAAATTGTAGCAGAAAGTGGTTGGAGGACATCACCTTGATTGAAATTGTCAAAGCATGGAAATCTTCAGAAAATAGTATTTTGAAAAAAATTGTAAAGTATGGCCTAGATGAGTTTGTCAGCTTTTTAAAAACTGTATCACTTCGGAGATATTTAATTTTCCTGTCATTTCCATAATTCTCCACCCCAATTATAAATGATGAAATACATTCACCTGCAGTTCTAACTTCAGAAGACCTTCCCGTTTCCCCATAGAGAGCGTGAGATTGGTCAAGCAGCAAGACTCTCTAAGTTTACACAATACGCCCTAATCAAAACTTTTAACTGTATTACTTCCCCACACTAGAGGACTACTAAATAATGACAAGTTAGAAGATGATATGAGTGATGGACTTGGTTAAGATTGCCTTAACTCATGTTGATTGAAATCCTCAGTCCTGGGGATAAATGATTTCATGAAACAATGTCAAAAAGTGAAAGAATCAATCATGTACAAACGAACTTATTGTAATATTTCAACCGTAATTTTTGCCCATTTATTCTGGATATGAAATAGCTTTTGGGTTGAGCTAATCTACCAGCATGGAGAAACATAGAAAACCTACAGCACAATACAGGCCCTTCAGCCCACAAAGTTCTGCCGAACATGTCCCTACCATAGAAATTACTAGGCTTACCTATAGCCCTCTATTTTACTAAGCTCCATGTACCTATCTAAAAATCCCTTAAAAGACCTTATCGTATCCGCCTCCACCACCGTTGCTAGCAGCCCATTCCATGCACCCACCACTCTGAGTAAAAACTTACCCCTGACATGCCCTCTGTACCTACTCCCCAGCACCTTGTGGCAACCATTTCAGCCCTGAGAAAAAGCCTCTGACCATCCACATGATCAATGCATCTCATCATCTTGTACACCTCTATCAGGACACCTCTCATCCTCCTTCGCTCCAAGGAAAAAAGGCCAAATTCACTCAACCTATTCTCATAAGGCATGCTCCCCAATCCAGGCAACATCCTTGTAAATCTCCTCTGCACCCTTTCCATGGCTTCCACAAACTTCCTTTAGTGAGGTGACCAGAACTGAGCACGGTACTCCAAGGTCTGACCAGGGTCCTATATAGCTGCAACATTACCTCTCGGCTCCTAAAGGCTAATACACCATATGCATTCTTAACCATAGAGCCAACCTGCGCAGCTGCTTTGAGCATCCTATGGACTCGGACCCCAAGATCCCTCTGATCCTCCACAATGTCAAGAGTCTTACCATTAATACTATATTCTGCCAATATATTTGACCCACCAAAATGAATCACTTCACACTTATCTGGGTTGAACTCCATCTGCCACTTCTCAGCCCAGTTTTGCATCCTATCAATGTCTCGTTGTAACCTCTGACAGCCCTCCACACTATCCACAACACCTCCAACCTTTGGGACATCAAATGATTGGTTAAGGGGGTGGGGGGAACAAAGGAATGAACAAAACATTTTTTAGGATCATCATCATGTGCTGTGCCATATTATGTAGATGATCATGTCCCATGACAAATGATTGTTCTTGGCAAATTATCAACTGAAGTGGTTTGCCATTGTCTTCTCTGGACAGTGTCTTTAGAAGATGGGTGACCCCAGCCATTATCAATAGTCTTCAGAGATTGTCTGCCTGGCATCAGTGGTCGTATAACCAAGAATTGCCATATGCACCAGCTGCTCATATGACCATCTACCACTTGCTCCAATGGCTTCATGTGACCGAAGGTGCTACACCTTGCCAAGGGTGACCTGCAGACTAGCAGAGGGAAGGAGTGCCTTACAACTCCTTTGATAGAGACATATCTCTACCCTGCCACTCAGATTTTTTTAGGACATTACTATTATAAGTGAACATCATAAAAATCAGTACTGATCTACTAATTATTTACAAGCTATAAATAAGGACAGAATACAAAACCAGGTTTGAATACAAAACTTCAGGAAAATGAAATTTGGGGACTCCAGAAAAAGTCTGCATACGTGAAGTCAGTGAGCAAAACGGTGGCAACAAGCTATTTATTTTGTAGAAAGAGTAGAAACAGTTTTTTTAAAAAATCAAAAAGTAGCAAATTTATGGAGGAATCTGAATGTGGTGGATCACAAAATGTATAAGTTGACACGTGGGTATAGCAAGCAAATAGACAGATGACGCAAAAGCCACAGCTCTACACACTGTTCTTACACATCTGGAGGGGTGCTATATGTGAGAATGCTGTTCTTTGACCACAGTATTCAACATCGTAATTCCCTCCAGGCTCAACAAGAAGCTCAGAGATGTTGGCCTTCACCCTACCTTGTGTAGCTGTCAGATCACCAGCAGGTGGTAAGAGTGGACTCCCTCATCTCTGCTCCTCTACACAGGTGTCCCTCAGGGCTGTGTACTTAGCGCCCTCCTTTACTCTCTGTATACCCATGACTGTCACCACTCACAGTTCCAATCTGCTTATTAAATTTGCTGATAACACTACACTGATTGGCCTAATCTCAAATAATAATGAGGCAGCCTACAGAGAAGCAGTCATCACCTTGACACAGTGGTGTCAAGAAAACAACCTCTCCCTCAATGTCACAAAAACAAAGGAGCTGGCTGGGGACTACAGGAGGAATGGAGACAGGCTAACTAACCCCTCTTGACATCAGTGGATCTGGGGCTGAGAGGGTGAACATCACCGAGGATCTCATGTGGTCTGTACATACTGACTGTGTGGTGAAAAAAGCACAACAGCACCTCTTTCACCGCAAACAGTTGAAGAAGTTTGGTATGGCCCCCTAAATCCTAAGAACTTTCTATAGGGGCACAATTGAGAGCATCCTGACTGGCTGCATCACTGCCCGGTATGGGAACTGTACTTCCCTCAATTGCAGGACTCTGCAGAGAGAGGTGTGGACAACCCAGCTTATCTGTTGATGTGAACTTCCCACTATTCAGGACATTTACAAAGACAGGTGTGTAAAAAGGGCCCAAAGGATCATTGGGGAGCCCAGACACCCCAACTACAAACTATTCCAGCTGCTACTATCTGAGAAACAGTACCACAAGCATAGAAACCAGGACCAACAGTCTCCAGAAATGGCTTCTTCCACCAAGCCATCAGACTGCTTAATTCATGCTGATGCAACTGTATTTCAATGTTATATTGACTCTCCTGTTGTATATAACATTATAAATGACCATAATTGCACAATTAGATGGAGACGTAATGTAAAGATTTTTACCCACGTATATGAAAAATACAAGTAATAACATCAATTCAAATGGTACAATGGCTTCTATTGCAAGGAGATAAGAATATAAAGATTGCAGAACTTTGTTCTGCCCAGAACTACATAAGGTCACAAATGCAATGTTTTGAGTAGCTCTCGAATCAGAGTTCAAGCATATACAGGCTGCTTCCAGATCCTGAATGCCTGGCTTACAGACATCTGTACATGTGGACCAGCTATCTCATTTCTATTCCTTTACTATTGCTGAGAAGAATTAGATTATTGTTGGTTGTGAGGGGGGAAATCTGGAAATGATCTGATAAAGGTCTTCAAGATTACGAATGGTGTTTAAGTTAACAAGTGATAAATACAATAAAAATGTCTAAATTTAAAATAAGAAACTGAAAAATAGTTATCGAATCAGTCAGTAACTTTTATTTAAAAAATCTTATTCTACTTTCCCCAATAAAAGAATTACATAGACAATATTGTTTTCATGTTGGATTAACGGCAGTGAGCCTGAGTGCAATTTAAATAGGTAGTTATCTGGAAATCTTGGTCAGAGAAGGCAAATTCTGTGCTAGAGCATCCTTGGAGGGCATTTTCCAGACTGTCATGGCAGACTTCAGGAACCATTTAGGGAATTAAGAGCCCATATCCCAATTTAAAGAGGGATAACCAATATATAGGTCATGTCTAATTAATCTTATAGTTCTTTGAGGAAGTTACCAGGAATGTTGACGAAGGCAAAGCAGGTGGATGTTGACTACCTGGACTTTAGCAGTCACTTGACAAGGTCCCTCACGGAAAATTGATCAAGACACAATCGCTTGGCATTCAAGATGAGGTAATAAATTGGATTAGACGTTAGCTTTGTGTGATAAGCCAGAGAGTGGTAGTAGCTGGTTGCCTCTCTGACTGGAGGCCTGTGACTAGTGGGATGCCGCAGGGATTAGAGCCGGGCTCGTTGTTGTTTGTCATCTATAACAGTGATCTGGATAAAATGGATCAGCAAATTTGCAGATGACACCAAGAATGTATTGAACAGCGAGGAAGACAAGCAGAGCTTACCACAGGAAAAATGGTACATGGAATTTAATGCAGATAAGTGTTGCACTTCAGTCAGAATGATCAGGGTAGATTTTACACAATGAATGACAGGGCACTGAGGAGTGTGATAGAAACAAGGGACCTGGGAAAATGGGTCCATGATTCATTGAAAGTGGCGTTATTAAATAGTGTTAAGAAAGCTCTTGGCACATCAGCCTTCATAAATCAAAGTAACGTGTACATGAGACGGGATATTATGTTGAAGCTGTATGAGACACTGGTAAGGCCTAACTTGAAGTATTGGGTGCAGTTTTGGTCACCCATCTACAGTAAAGATGTAGGTAAGGGTGAAAGAATACAGAGAAAATTTACAAGGATGCTGCCAGGATTGGAGGACCTGAGTTATAAGATTGAATTGGTTAGGACTTTATTCCTTGAAACACAGAAGATTGAGGGGAAATTTGATTGAGGTATATAAAATTATGAGGGGTATAGATAGGATAACTGCAGGCAGGCTTTTTTTAGCCAGAGGTAGGGTGGGACTATAACCAAAGATTATGGGTTAAGGTTGAAAGGTGAAAAGTTTAAAGGAAACATGAGGGGAAACTTCACTAAGAGGGTGGAGAGTATGGAACGAGCTGTCAGCGCAAGTGCTGCATTTGAGCTCAATTTCAATGTTTAAAAGAAGTTTGGATTGGTGCATGGAGAGTAGGGGTAAGACCAGCTATGATCTGTGTCAAGGTTGATGGGAAGACAGTTTAAATGGTTCAGCACAGACTAGACATGGCAAAGGGCCTGTTTCTGTGCTGTACTTTTCTATGACTCTGTGAGTGATGGTTTGGGTGCAATGAAGTTTAGCCTGGAATATAACTCAAAATGCTTTATCTAAACTGAACATTGGAAATACCCAGTACCCAGGGTAATAAACCATTCATTTTATTTGTACATTTTCTTGGATAAACAATCTTACAGCTTAAAGTACAAAACTACAACATCAAGATAAATAATTTATTAATAAATGACTTCAAACGCCAATTCTGTTCCTCTCAAAAGCTTCCCAAACTGTTGAGTATTCCTACATTTTTTTCTTCTTAATCAAAAGGGGTTATTATCTTTTTTAAGATAACACAGTACAGAGACGCTTTACAAAAGGGTTGCGAAATTAGCAAACTGTGACTATTGCTATCCCTTTCCTCCTCCAACCGTCCGTAAACTCGGTGGCGCATGTAATTCCGGAACGTTAACCAATTTTATTTACTGTCCATGGCTTATTGGTTATTTATCCCGAGAAATCCTTTTTTCAGTCCCAGGTCTGGCGAGTACGGGTCGCCCTTTCGGACAGAGGAGGAAGCGATAGGGAGGGCGTGGAAGGTTCTGGACGAGCCTCACTCCGCAGCGTGCGCTCTGCGGGTCCGCCGCTGCAGCAGGCAGACCCGGCCGGCCGGCCGGCCGGCGGGCGACCCATCACCGGCCAGTGCTTGGCCGCACCTCGGCACCTAACCCAGCAGGCCCCAGACCAAATCCCGCCGCGGAAAATGCGAAACCAATGATTGTCAGTGTCAGGCACCTCCGAGCCCCTGCATTTGAAACACACACACCTGGCAATCGCCCTTTACTACAGCTCATTGTTCAGACGGAATTACATATGCCCCCAGTAAATGTTGGCCTAGAAGCACATCCTGACACACGTTGTTTTATAAACAAAGGGTTGTTAATGGTTCTAAGGCCCTCGTGCCCCTGCCCTCTCCGAGCAATGCGCTGCCCCTACCTTCAGAACTCCTCCATCTTTCTTGGGGGTGATATCCTCGCCCTCGATGGGGATCTGCTGCTCGGTCTTCTCTTCTCCCGCAGTCATGTTGGAGTCCGGGCAGGGTGAGCGGCGGAGATTCGGTCGAGAGGCGGTTTGGCTGCGCCGAGCGTCTGCTGAACCAACAGCGCTGGAACTCCGGGGCGTGTGATCGTGAGGGGCGGGCAAGAGAACTTTCCAGAGGGAGGGAGGATACGCCTACCTGGCCGGCCGTTTGGCACATGGCTTCTTCCCCCGTTCTCGAAAGTTCTGTGGCGCGAATCGCTGAGTTCCCCGCCTGAGCGCTCACTTGTCCCCGTCCTTCAGTTTCCTCACAGAGAACAGACTCGCCATTACCGAAGCAAACCGCCGGCGAGCTTTCCTGCAACGACGCCCGTCAGCTCACAGAAAGAGTATTTGGGGACTTTAAAGGATGTGCATTTTCTGTCAGAGTCATGTTAGCACATATAGTTTTGTTTGAATCTTGACGCCATGTTTGTAGTTAGCCCAACAAACTGATTAGATTGCCGTCCAAGTGATATTGCTAAGTATTGGACATGACCCTTTATACCTATCTGAAAACAGAAGTGGACCATATGACGGAGTGAGCTTTAAAAAAGGCCAATTGCTAGGTGCTTTTAAATTTCAAAGGTGGGAGTTAGGAAGGGACAGCCCGATACTGACATTCTAATTTTCCACAGTTGCGGGAACAGGAACCGATGCAGCTCTGCAACCATCAATTTACTTGCCCACACTTTGACAGATACAACACCTTTCTGCCATTCAGCTCAGTGGGTCTCAGACAATTTGGGCAATTGCCAGATGTTGCCCTTTGGGGGTCAAGTGTAAGTAAGGGGAAGGTATACAGGAAATGATAGGATCCTTAGCAGCACTGATGGGATCTAGGGTCCAAGTCCATACATCCCGGAAAATGGGAACATGAGTATATTGGGTATTAAAAAAAAGCTAATGTATGCTTGACTTCATTGGTAAGAGTGTTGAGTATTAAGTCATGTTGCAGCTGCATTTGAGTATTACGTGAAATCTTGCTCACCCCTTCATAGGAAGGTTATGGAGGCTTTAAACAGAGTTCAGAAGGGGTTGATCAGGATTAGAGAGTTTTAGCTTTATGGGGAGATTGGTCAAACTTGGATTATTTTCCCTGCAGTATTAGCAGCTAAGGGATATTGTTCTCTCTATTGATGCTGCCTGGCCTGTAGGATATTTCCAGCTGTTTGTTTTATTCTTGATAGACAATTTGATAGCTGTGGATGAGTAAAGAGCTAACAAGGGCCTTTATGGTCAATTGTTTTTTTAATGTTTATTGCAGGGAATTGTATATAAGCATTGGCCTAGATTGCAAAGCTCAACCATCAATTTTCAATGTTCAGGCTCATATATGTACTTTTGCCAAATGATAATATATTACAGTTTGCCCCAGCTGGTGAAAGAATCACTAGAAAGATTGTTATTGTAATATTCTCATAGTCATAGAATTATACAGTTTTGAAAAAGGCCCTTCAGCCCACAGCATCTATGCCAACTATCATACTGTTTATACTAACCCCACTTGATTGTTTTAATTCCACACCCCAATGCAAAATCCCGTAGGATTATTGAGGAACCTACTCAACCCGAGTCACCCCAACCACAATCTATTCCAGCTGCTACCATCTGGGAAACGGTACCACAGCATAAAAGCCAGAACCAACAGGCTCCAGGACAGCTTCTTCCACCAGGCCATTGGACTGATTAACTCATGTCGATTTGAGTGTATTCTATGTTAATTGACTGTTATTTATTATAAATTACTATGATTGCACATTTAGACAGAGACGTAATATAAAGATTTTTACTGCTCATGTATGTATGTGAAGGATGTAAGAAATAAAGTCAATTCAATTCAATATGTCTTGCTCATTCAAATACACATACCAATCCCTGTTAAATATTCAGAATCAGGTTTATTATGATTGGTATATCATGAAATTTGATGTTTTGTAGCAGTAGTACAGTCAATATAAGAGGTAAAATTACCATATTACAAAATAAATAGAGCAAAAGATGAATGATGAGATAGGGTTCACAGACCACTTAGAGGGGGAAAAGCTATTTTTAAAATGCTGTGTATGGGTCTTCAGGGTCCTGTACATCCTCCCTGATGGTAGTAACACAAAGAAGGCACATACCAAAAGGAGAGAGTCTTTAATGTTGGATGCCGCCTAACTGAGGCAAGAGGGTGTGATGGAGAGCACTCAATAAATACCCTCCTTTCTCTCTCTCTCTCTCTCTCACACACACACACGCATTGCTTTGTCACTCTGCTGTCGTTGCACTGATGTTCTCATAAACCAAGCTCATGTGGCAGAATAGTAATATGTATGCGTATATGTCGTTTGTATACTGTATTTAAGGTAGATACTTTTTTTTGTAATATGATTGTAACTACGTTGTGGGTGCATCTTATTCTAATTCATCTGTAGTCTTAAGTTAACTTTATTGATAATTAAACATGGTGTGACCTAGTACTGAATAAAAAGGAGTTCATCGCCCTCAGTTTGAGAGAGAGAGATAGGGGGCTGCCAGTCACACTGGACAAGAATAAGAACGGAGCTATTATGAGGGAGGTATCTTTGTTGGGAGGTATCTTTTTGTAAATATTGGAAGTCTTTTCACTATTTTTGCTAATTTTTATAAGTTTGATTTTTGACGCACCTAATAAACACCCTTGCACTAAAGTGCTAACCAACTTCAGCCATTTTCCCTTTAGTCATAACCCACATATCTAACATACTGTGGCAGTGGTGGATGGCCAGTCACAAAGGGATGCATTCAACTCGGGAGAGTGGGATTGCAGTCCCCTGTCAGGAAATCCCATGAGGCTAAAAATGAAGCAGATGCCGGGAAGCAGAGGAGAAACTCAGAGGAGGAAGGACCAGCCAGAAGCAGAAGGGCCTTCAAGTGGCACCTTCTCCAACCCCTCCCTGGAAAATCTGTTAGGAGACTTTTTGTCTACCCAGCAGAGGAAAGATAGTGCTGTTACAAAGGAAAGCCTGTGGAAGGGTCATAGGATGTTTTCTTATCAACAAGGTGACCATTTTGGGAATTATCTCTTCAGGTTTGAGAGGATGCCAGGATATGCCAATGGCCAGAGGAGGAGTGGGTATTCCCGAGTAGATCCTTATCCACCAGAAAACAAACTTTATTTCACGACTGATGGCTTGTCTGCATAAGGAGCTGGAGATCACAGCCTTGAAGACCACTCCATACCACCAGGCAATATTTGGCCTGGTTGGGAAGTTCAATCAAACACTGAAGCAAATGTTAAGGAAATTTGTACTTGACATGGGGAAAGATAGGTACAATTGGCTACCATTTCTTCTTTTTGCATATAGGGAAGTTTCTCAAGCATCCACTGGGTTCTCTCACCCTTTGAACTTTTGTATGGTTGGCTGGTACAGGACCCTTGGACTTGCTGTATTAGCGCTGATTGAGGCTAGATAGTGCTTCTGAAGGGCAGGGAGTTGTCCATTCCATCCTGCAAATGAGGGACAGTCTGGAGCAGTACCAAGAGGAGACCTGCCTTACTCTCCAGGATGCCCAAAAGGCCCAGAAAACATGGTATGACCAGCAGGCCCACCAGCAAGAATTTGAATCAGGGCAGAAAGTCCTGCTGCTCCTACCTGCATCCTCTAGTAAGCTCCTTGCTAAGTGGCAAGGCCTGTTTACCATAGTGAGAAAAGTGAGCCCAACTACTTATGAGGTTCTGCACCTAGAGAAGAGGAAGGAATGTCAGACCTTTCACATTAATTTCTTCAAGGCTTGGAAGGAGAGAAGGGTTCCTGCCAACAGCACATCTCTCCTGGACCACCAGATTCAGAAGAGGTCATGGAAGGTTGGAAGGGTCCTGCGAAGATTGATCTCTCCCATTTCGATGACTGTCTACCAGTGGAACTGCAGACAGTTGTTTGCTGACTTTCCACAGTTGTTCCGGCAGAGACCAGGGCTGACAATGGTCCTGAAATATTCCATCAGGATTAGACCTGACTAGGGTTCAGGACACAAACACTGCTATAGAGTGCCAGAGTGACTTGTGGGGGCTACTGAAGGATGAGATTCAGAACATACTGGAGTTGGAAATCATTGAGCCTTCAAATAATGAATGGAGCAGTCCTATGTTATCATCCCCAAAAAGGATGGCACCCTGAGGTAATGCATTGATTTCTGAGGTTGAATGCCATTTCTTTCTTTGATGCTTATCCTATGCCCCAAATTTATGATCTACTAGAAAGGACTGGATGGGCAAACTACATTACCTCACTGGACCTCTGTAAAGGCTACTAGCAGGTTCCTCTGAATGACCAGTCAAAACCCCACACTGCTTTTCACATGCCCCTAGGTCTGTTGTAGTTCACTGTAATACCCCTTGGTCTTCATGGTGCTTCAGCAACAATCCAGTGACTGATGGACCAGATACTCCAAGGCCACAAGGACTGCAGTTCAGCCTACCTAGATGACATCATTGCCTGCAACCAGACATGGTCAGACCACCTAGACTATCTGTGCAGGATCTTGGGGAATATTCATGCTGCCAGTCTCACCCTCAATCTACAAAAGTTTGTGTGGGTGATAAAAGGAAACCAGATACCTTGACTACCAGGTGAGACATGAGAAGTTCTAACACAGGTGGACAAAGTGTACTCTCAGGCGTAGGCACTGGAGCAGTGCTGACCCAAGGAAAACCTGGAGAAGAACGATCTGTCCTTTACTTGAGCCAAAAATTCCTCCCAAGAATTGTTACACCAGTCAAACAGCCGATCTATCTCAGTCTTGTATGCCTCCTCATTGCCACCTAAAACTCTGTCAACAACAGTGGCATCATCAGCAAATCCAACACCATTAATAAATTTACTGATGACACCACTGTTGTTGACAGAATCTAAGGTGGCAATGGTATTGGAACTATACCTAGCTACACAGTGTTGAGTGCAGAGAGTACAGTAGTGGGCAAAGCTCACATCGTTGTGGTGTATCTATATTGATTCTCCATAAGGAAGTCAAGGATCCAGTTGTAGAGGGAGGTACAAAGGCCCAGGTTTTGAAGCTTGTTTGATTATTAATGAGGGGATTATAGTATTGAATGCCAACCTATAAGCAATAAGCAGCAGCCAGATGAATGTCTTGCTGTTATCTAGGTAGTTCTCCACCATTGGCAATCCATTTACAAACACTTCGTCACTGTACAAGGAGATATCGTCAGTGAGCTGTTAATATCTAGGTGCTCCAAAATCGAATGGAGATCCAGTGAGATTGCTTTTGCTATAGACCTGTAGTGGCAAGAGGCAAAATTGCAGCAGGTCCAGGTCATTGCTCAGCCTGGAGTTAATTCTAGCCATGACCAAACTCTCAAAGCACATCATTGCAGTAGAAGCAAGTGTTAGAAGCAAGAAGCAGGTGACAGTCATTGAGGCAACTCATCAGTTCTTGTGGGCACCAGTATGATTGATTAAGGATGCGTGCTTAGCCCACTGCTCTATTCTCTCAACACACATGATTGTGTGGCTAGGCACAGCTCAAACACAACTATTCTGAATTTCAGATGATGATGAGGGATACAGGAGTGACAGAGATCAGCTGATTGAGTGGTATTGCAGAGTCAATCTTGCATTCAACATCAGTAAGACCAAGGAATTGATAGAGGACTTCAGGAAGGGGAAGTCAAGACATCACACATCATTCTTCATTGAGAGATTAACAGCGGAAAGAGTTAGCAGGTACAAGTCCTTGTATGTCAACATCTCCGATGATCTATCCTGGGCCTAACATATTGAAGCAATTACAAAGAAGGCATGACATAGGTTATACTTCAGTAGGAGTTTGGTATATCACCAAAGACACTCACGAATTTCTACAGCTGTACCATGGACTGCATTCTAAATGGTTGCATCACCATGTGGTATGGAGGAGCCACTGCACAGGATTGGAAAAAGCTGCCAACTCCATCATGGGGCACTAGACTCCCCAGCATCCAGGACACCTTCAAAAGGTGATCACTTAAAAAGGCAGCATCCATCATTAAGGACCTCTATCACCCAGGGCATGCCCTCTTCTCATTGCCACCATCAAGGATCAGGTACAGGAGCCTTGAGGCACACTTTCAACATTTCAGGAACAGTTTCTTCTCCTCTGCTATCAGATTTCTGAATGGATTATGAACCTATGAACACTACCTCTGTATTTTTGTTTCTTCCATTTCTGCAGTATTCAATTTACTTTTTATATATACTTCTTGTTGAAAATTACAGGATTCTTTTTATTATTATGTATTACAATGTACTGCTGCAGCAAAACAACAAATTTCACAATGTATGCCAGTGATTTTAAACCTATTGAACCTATCTGTCCTTTTGAAACAGGTGTGAACCTCTGACTGCATTAGTAAGAGGTTGAAGATATACTTGAGCATTCTAGCAAGTTGAGCTACATAGATTTTCAATACCCTTTCAGGTATACCTTCAGGGTCTGACATGTTATGAGAGTTCACTCTCTTAAAGGATGATCTGACATTAGCATCCAAAGCAGAGATCACAGGGTCTCCAGAAGTTGTGGGGATTCACACTGATGCAGTGTGAATCAGTGTAATCTCCCTTTCAAAGCATGGATAAAAAGCATTGACTCATCACTGTCATTCATGCTGTTACGTTCTGCCCTATAGGAAGTAACTGCATGCAAACCATACCACAGTTGTCGTGCAACCATTTATGTTTCTAACTTAATAGGAAATTGCCTTTTTGTTCTCAAGTTGGCCTTCCATAGGTCATACCTGGTCTTCTTGTAGAGTTCGAGATTGCCTGTGTTGAATGCCATAGATCTAATTGTCAGAGGTTGTATGTCTCTTGTTTTATCCAGGGCTTCTGGTTTGGGTTTATTCAGTATGTTCTCGAAGACACACACTCATCCACACAGGCCTTGATGACGTTGGTGATTGGCATGGCATATTCATTAAAATCTGAACATGAATCCCCAAATATGGTCCGGTCCACTGATTCAAAGCAGTTTTGTAAAGGCTAGTTATCTACCTTGAACATACCTTTGCCATCCTTAGCATTGATGCTATGGTTCTCAATCTCTGTCAATATGCCAGTGTAAAAGTACAGCCAAACGATTTGAGGTTCTCCGTTGGTTGGGGTTAACCATGGATACTGCATCCCAGCTATTTATGTAACAGGCAAGCCAGGACAGTACGATATGGAGAGCAAGCTGTTGCCTATGTAGCAAGCTCCCACTCTCCATGCAGCTGATGAATCCAAAAGAATGGCAGAGACTGATACAGTTTAGCACCAGCAGCATCACAGGAGTTGCCAGTCAGCACTGAACTCAACGTAGGACTGCATTAGGGTCTTCAACACCAGAGTTTTCCTAAGGCAGCTGAGGTTTGAGATCAGAGATTCCTTCTCCAAGATGAACTGCCAACCACAGCTGATGAGCCCTATCTTCCCAAAGTGACCAGCTTTATGGCACCAGTAACCTGCCTTTGCTACTTCTCTTGTCAGTAGAAACATTTGCCCAGGGCTTAGTAGCTAAGCCGTAACTGAAGGGCTGGAGCTGGCCTTGGTCGTCAGAGGCTATTTGAGGCGCACACCGTTTGGAGCATTTAATAGCTTGTGGGAGCTTATCCCCACTACCACCCCTGGCTACAACAAACTTAAGGAGTCAGCCAAACGATTGGACTCGCCAGTGTGGGTGGTGTGGGATGGCAAGGTAAGCATTCTTGATGGTGGTGTAACAGTGACCAAGAATGTTGGCTCCTCTGCTTTCACAGGTGACATATTGATGGTAGTTTGACAGACTTCTTCAAGCTAGCCTGGTTGAAGTCTCTCACAATGACAGGGAAGGCATCAGGGAGCGCTTTCTCATGAGTGCTGATCATGGTGCTCAACTCCTCCAGTGCCAGCTTGATATCTACCAGGGGTGGAATGTAACTTCCATTGATGGTGGAGAACTCCCTCGGTAGATAGAATGTGTGACACTTGTTCCAGCTCAGGGGAGTGGGATTGAACTAAATTGTCACACATGTGCACCACAATCACCAAGAAAACACCACCACCTCTGCCTTCATCTGATGCCACCATCTACTTTATGCTGTGGTGGTGAAGCACTCAAGCTGGAGTGCTGGGGTGAGCTATGTCTCTGTGAAGCAGAGTACACAACAGTCTCTAGACAAACTGAGCGACGTAATAAACGGGCATGAAGCAACACACCCTAATGCCTTTGTCATCATTTTGGGGATTTTAAGTAGGCCAGTTTGAAAAACACTCTCAATAATTATTAAAACCACTTGTAGAACCAGAGGAACAACATATTGGATCACTGTTACACTCAATCAAAAGCACTTACTCAGCTATTCCATGCCCACACTTGAGTAAGTTTGGTCTCCTGGCTGTACTTCTGAGTACAGGCAGAGACTGAAGACCATGAAGTTATGGACAAGAGAGGAGCAGGAGTGCCAACAGGATGTTTTGAATCGGCTGACTGGACTGTACTGACGGATTCATCTTTGGCTCTGAGTGAGTACACCACAGCTGTCACTGACTTCATTGAAACCTGTGTGGGTGAGCGTGCACCTATGAGAACATACCTGAATCAAAAGCCGTGGATGAACCAGGAGGTTTAATGTCTGCTGAGGGCAAATCTGTACCATTCAAGTCTAGCCACCCAGGACTGTACAAGACACCAGATTTGACTTGTGGAGGGCTATCTCAAGAGCAAAGGAACAATTACTGTGCAAATGAGTTTGGAGGTGGGATCGGATGCACGCCAACTTTGGCAGTGTTTGCAAGCCATTCCTCCTACAAAGTGAAACATAATATGAATGGCAGTGGCGCTTCACTCCCAGATGAGCACAATGCCTTTTATGCTCATTTTGAAAGGGAGAATAAAATTACAGCTATGAGAATCACTGCAGCAACCAGTGACCCTGTGATCTCTGTCTTGAAGGTGGATAGAGGAGTGAGATATATCAGGCAGTTGAGTGGTGTCACAGCAACAACCTTGCACTCAATGTCAGTAAGGCCAAAGAACTGAATGTCGGAAAGCATAAGATGAGGGAACACACACTAGTCTTCTTAGAGAGATCAGAAGTGGAAAGAGTGAGTAATTTCAAGTTCCTGGGCGACAACATCTCTGAGGATCTATCCTGTGCCCAACATATCAATGCAGCTACATCTCATTAGGACTTTGAGGAGATTTGGTATGTCATTAAAAACTCATGTAAGCTTCTATAGATGTACCATGGAGAGCATTCTAACTGGTTGCATCACCGTCTGGTATCGGGTGGGGGTTGGGGGCTACTGCACAGGATAAAAAAAAGCTGCAAACAGTTGTAAACCAAGTCAGCTCCATCATGGCTACTAATCTGTGGTATCCAGGTATCTTCAAGGATTGATGCCTCAAAAAGGTGGCATCTATCCATCACCCAGGACGTGCCCTGTTCTTAATGTTAACATCAGGAAGGAGGTACAGGAACCTGAAGGCACATACTCAATGATTCAGAAACGCTTCTTCCCCTCTGCCATCCGAGTTCTGATGGACAATGAACCCATGAACACTACCTCACTCCTCTGTTTGTATTTTTATTTTTGCACTACTTATATAACTATTTATATATTCTTACCATAATTCAGCTTTTCTCTATTATTATGTATTGTATTGTACTGCTGCAGCAAAGAAATTTCACGACATATGCCAGTGATATTAAACCTGATCTTGATTCTCAACTGATTGTAATAGAATTTCAAAGAAAATCAAGAAAATAAGTGGAATGTGTGTGTATGTGTCTCGGGGGGGGGGGGGGGGAAGAGGACAAAGAAAGGTTGGGATTACTCTGAAAACTGGCGTGGAATTGATAGGTCACGTATTGTTTGAGAGTTTGTGTCTAGATTTTGGATATCCTGCAGCGTTGGGTAAAAAGTTTAATGGTCAGATTTCAGAAATATGGTAGGTTTTGTACTATATTTCCCCATTCTTCTTTTCACTTAATTAATATAATTTCATTCATTCAATCATGGTTATAAGAAACAGTTTGAGCTTATTATTCTCCTGGGGTCTTCAGTGGAACATTGCAGCCCAACTGTAGCTGTACTTTTCTATGTTCTAACTGCCAAACAAATGAGGTTATTTGCGTTGAGCCATTTTCGGTAAACAAATAATTTCTTCTACAATTGCATCCTGTATCTCCTGAGGTCTACGGACCTCTTGGTTAATGGAAGGGGCCCATGGCACATATAAAAAACAGCTACTAACTCCAGCTACAAGGGTCACCTGTCTTTTCAAAAATCTGTTATTCATTCTCTCAAAAAAACTCTTCCAGCTACATGCCAATTATTCAACAATTTTCCCGACATCCAGTTTAAGGCATTGGCCACGCATGTGCTTTCCACCCATATTAACTTAACTCTCTCCAAAACTAGGCGTACTAAAATGTAAATTACCTGCACTCTGGCCTATTCCTCAAACCAGTTTTGCTGCATACTTTATATACCTCAAGAATGGTTGAAAAGAGATAAATATTTAGTGAATATACTGCTGGTGGTGTTGTATAAAAAAAGATCACTCCCTACCTGTACAGTTTTCTCCTTTTGCTTGTTCTTTCTTTCCTCTCTTTTCTGTAAATGTATACCTCAGGTAAATATTATGTGGAGATTTGTGGCAAATATGAATATATGATATGTATGTACAGTATCTGAAATACATCCTATGTTTGTTTGATGATGAACTTCAATAAAAAATAAATCACAAAAGAAAGAAAACCTCGTCAAACTTCCCATTGGCCCTGATGCTTGCCGTAATTCATAGTGCTGTAAAAACCGGCGCTGTCGCGCCACAGCCATGGCGGTGGCCGGAAGTTGCTGTTAATACGGTTACGGCGAGCAGAATCTGTTCGAGTACCGCTGCAGGCTTAATGCCAAGCAATGAGATCCGTCAGTTACGTCGAGAGAGTGGCGCTGGACTTCACTGGAAACCTGTTCACACAGGCAATCTGCCTGGGAGACACAGACAACGACGGGGTAAATCATTTGCGAGGTAGACCTGGATACTCGTTACAACCAGCGAAATGGACCAATATATCAGACCGCTCCTTCCCCATAATATTTAAACCCCAGACAGGGGTTCACAACTTTTTTATGCTGTGGCACCCTACCATTAACTGAGGGGTCGCTGGACCCCAGGTTGGGAGCCCCTGAAGGGTCTATACCTACGTGAGGCCGGATCCCTTAAAGGTTACAGAAAATATACCACTGTCAGGCCAGTGTTTTCTGATGCTTACAGCAACGATACTGATGCTGAGTATACCGCTTAGTACTTGGAAATGGCCAGTGTTGGGCTAGGATTACTTCTACTGTACTTACAGAAGTTGTATGAATGTCAGAACAGCATCCTTGATACTAGCTGTATCAATGCCTGAACACAGCACCTTAATCTTTACAAGAAGTAAAGCTGTGTCAAAAATAACAAGTTAATATTTGCAGGAGCAATATAAATTTTGTATGACACTTTTAGCAGTAACAGTCCCAATGTTCTGCTGGTCCCCAAAAATTTATAAATGTGCTATTAGTTCCTGACTGTACCCTTTAACATTGGGGGGAGCTGTAAAAGTGTCAAATCCCAACACTAGTATTTACTGGATTTGTTTCTGTCAGTTCAGACGATTTAATATTTACAGGAGCAGTCCTACTGTTAGGCTCTGACTCAATATTTACAAAAACTGTACTAATGTAATGGGACATTGCTTAATATTTACATGAACAGTACCAGACCCAGGTCATTTTTACAGAACTTTACCAGAGTTGGACTAGGTTTCTTAATATTTACAAGAACAGTATCAATGTAAGGTAGTGCCCTTTGTATTTACAAGAACTACACCAGTGGTAGGTCAGGTATGAGTGTTGAAGAACATGAGTTCTTTATTGGAGCAATATCCATGTCATTCCAGGCCTTGGAGTTAGTAACATAACTTGAACCAGTGCCATTCCACACCTGTTAATATTTACAAGATTAGTATCAGTCTCAGGTAAGGACCTGTTAATAGCTACAGAAATATACTAGTGCCATGCAAGATGTATTAATAGGATAAGTTGATGCTTGCAGAAACTACACATACAAAATGCTGGTGGAACACAGCAAGCCAGGCAGCATCAATGGGAGAAGCACTGTTGACTTTTCGGGCCAAGACCCTTTGTCAGGACTAACCAAAAGGAAAGATAGTAAGAGATTTGAAAGTAGTGGGGGGAGGGGGAAATGCGAAATGATAGGAGAAGACCGGAGGGGGTGGGATGAAGCTAAGAGCTAGAAAGGTGATTGGCGAAAGTGATACAGAGCTGGAGAAGGGAAAGGATCATGGGACGGGAGGCCTCAGGAGAAAGAAAGGGGGAGGGGAGCACCAGTGGGAGATGGAGAACAGGCAAACAACTAAATATGTCAGGGATGGGGTAAGAAGGGGAGGAGGGGCATTAACGGAAGTTAAATGTTCATGCCATCAGGTTGGAGGCTACCCAGCCGGTATATAAGGTGTTGTTCCTCCAACCTGAGTTTGGATTCATTTTGACAGTAGAGGAGGCCATGGATAGACATATCAGAATGGGAATGGGACGTGGAATTAAAATGTGCGGCCACTGGGAGATCCTGCTTTCTCTGGCGGATCGAGCGTAGGTGTTCAGCAAAATGGTCTCCCAGTCTGCGTCGGGTCTCACCAGTATATAAAAGGCCACACCAGGAGCACTGAACATAGTATACCACAGCAGCCGACTCACAGGTGAAGTGTTGCCTCACCTGGAAGGACTGTCTGTGGCCGAGTGGTGGTGAGGGAGGAAGTGTAAGGGTACGTGTGGCACTTGTTCCGCTTACAAGGATAAGTGCCAGGAGGGAGATCGGTGGGAAGGGATGGGGGGGGGAACGAGTGGACAAGGGAGTCGCGTAGGGAGCGATCCCTGCAAAAAGCAGAAAGGGGGGGAGGGAAAGATGTGCTTGGTAGTGGGATCCCATTGGATTTCAAGATTTCCTCGTGTTTGCAGAAACTGTTCCTGTGGCATTTACAGGAACTGTGCCATGGTCTGATTAAGTCCTCATAAAGGAAATGGTAGTAGTGGGAGTTTGGTGACCATTTTGATTTATAGGAGCTTTATTAGCAACAAGCAGGTGTCCTATTTACAGTAGAGGTTGGTTGGCCTTACCATTTCGCACTATTTTACAGAAACAATACCAGCAACAGGACAGGACCAATAATATTTAAAGCAAATGCACAAAAATTGGACTCTTACTTATAGGGACTATAATTGCTCCAGATTGATCAGAAATGTGGCAGTGCAGTGCACAGAGCCCTGGCCCTTAGGTATTTATATTTCTGCTGGTTCTTTGAAAATACTCTCCAGCAATCCTATCTATCCTATTCTTTCCCAGAGCCCTGCAATTTTTGTTTCTGCACCGGTACTTTCTCAGTGTAACAGTGACAGCCTGGAACTCCCTCCAATAGGGAAAATAGGTGCCTATGATACATTGGGCTTTTGCAGTAACCCTGCCAGTGACTGGTAGTTTTCCTTTTTACTCATCAATATAATTGAACAAATTACAGCCTTCCAAATGTAGGTCCCATTTTCTCACAGTTTTAATCTGTCCAGTGGAGTTCCTACTCATGGTGAATTTAAAGCCACTAATTCCATTCTTTGCTAACTTCTTTCACCTTATCCTCTTGAATGATATGCGTTCTTCCTCCAGTACCTCAAAGATACATTTAATGTCAGAGAAATGCATACAATATACATCCTGAAATAGTGAAACCTGAAACCTCTCCAATCAACTGTGAATAAAGTTGAATCCATTCTACTCCCTGACCAGGCTTTTGTTCCAGTACTGGTTGCAAAATATGTAAGTGTGGTTATATTAAGGAAATTTTTGGAAAGCACTGGCACCAAGCTTTCTACTACCGGCAAGCTAACCATTCACACGCATTTGCACTTTATCACTGATTCTAAATTATACCCTCCCTATTTAAAGGAACAATATATAAATTCCAAATTAGATTCATCTCTGTTCAGTTTTGTACCATTGAAAGGTTAAAGCCCTTGTACGTAGAGGAAGTGTACCAACAGCAAGCCAAAACCCATCTTATTACAGAAATTTTCTGAATTAAGACCCACAACAAATGCAGAGTTCAAAATTAGAACTGTCAATATTGAAGTTGCCTTTAGGTAAACTCACCAGCTTAATCAATCGGCCTCTCTCGATATAAAAGTCAAGTCTAAGCCTCTGAGTAATAATAATTTCTCATAAAACTTGGATTGATTTCCTTTATTTTCCTCTTATTCTGCTACAGTTGAATGAACTTGTAGTTGGGGATACCAGTGGAAAACTATATGTATACAAGAATGATGACTGCAAGCCATGGATTACTAGATCTTGCATTGGAATGGTATGTATTAACATTTGATATTCATTTTTCCCTGTATTACTGAAGGTAGTTTCTTTCTCACTGAATTGCTAATACAAATCAAGGAAAGTAGGACTTTGAAATGGGGAAGAGTCAATCCAAGTATTTTTCTGACTCTCTAACACTACCCCCCAATGAAAGATCACACTCAATAGGACTGACAACAATCAATGTTCAAAAAAACTGAAAACTGTGCAAATACGAAAAGAAAGAGGAAAAATAATAATAGATGAATAAGAAATAAATATCAAGGATACGAGATGAAGTGTCCTTGACAATGAGTCCTTAGAAGTGGGAACGGTTCAGTGATGGAACGAGTTAAGTTTTAAGAGTCTGATGGTTAATGGGTAGTAACTGTTCATGAACATGATGGTGTGAGTCCTGGGGCTCTTGTACCTTCTTTCTGATGGCAGCAGCGAGAAGAGAGCATGACCTGGGTGGTGGAGGTCCCTCTTGATGGATGCTGCTTTCCTGCAGCAGTGCTCCATGCAGATGTGCTCAATAGTGGGGTGGGCTTTACTCATGATGGATCGCGCTATATCCAGCACATTTTGTAGGCTTCTCCTTGCAAGAGCATTGATATTTCCATACCAGGCTGTGATGCAACCAGTCAATATAATATCGACCACACATCTATAGAAGTTTGTCAAAGTTTTAGATGTCATGTTGAATGTTTGCAAACTTGTAATAAAGTAGAGGCGCTACAGTGCTTTCTTCATAATGGCACTTATGTGCTGGACCCAGGACAGATCCTCTGAAATGATAATACGGAGGAATTTAAAGTTGCTGACTCTCTCCACCTTTGATTCTCCTGATGAGGACTGGCTCATGAATGGTTTCCTCCTCCCGAAGTCAATAATCATCTCCTTTGTCTTGCTAACATTAAGTAAGAGATTGTGATCTTGGCACCACTCAACCAGAGAATATCTTTCAAGGGCATTCATCTTACAGATACCACTGTGGTGACTTATTTATTGAGGGCAATCTCTTTTATTAGATATTTTGTTTATTTAAAAATTGGAAAGATGAAAATGGGATTAAAAAATACGCGATTTCATTTGGCTTTCTTGGCCATTTAACTTTGATGGAGAACCTGTTGAAATTACTTTGGGTGTACTAACTAGGATCCCGTCATGGGTCAATCTACTTAAAGTTTGTATGGCTGAGAGTTGTATGGCTAATATTTGCAGGAAAAATGGCATTCATTTTGAGTCTTTGGTATTATTAACATCTAGCTTTCAGATCATTGTGGTTGAGTATTTTGCAGAGAGACATTGTGACAATATTAGTTGGAGAGGAACAGAGGTGGGATTCATGTACTTGCACCAAAAATTCTGTATTTTATTTTTGGTAGTATTAGGCACAAAATTGTGCACTTAACTGGTTAAGACGGTGTTGGTGATTTTTGTGAAGGCAATTTTTTTTTTAACTGTTAGTTTCCCCCTTATTTTTCTTTTCCACAGAAATTTTAGGATGTAATCATTATTATAATTACGTCTTTCAAATGCAATTAGAGCTCTGTTAGAAGAATCGTCTTTCTGATACAAAATGAATGTATTTAACTAGAGAGCCATCCAGAATTACTTTTATCTATAGAATGCTTTGTTTTTAATATTTTAGATTTTAGATTTAGAGTTAACAAATATTTTGATTTCAAGTTCAAACCTTTCTTTATCAAATGTATATTAAATACCCAAACTTGTTTGAAATAGCAATAAAAAAACACAAATCTGTGCTAAATCACAATCATGGGAAAGTCTGCAGATGCTAGAAAGCCTTAGCCAATCAATCCGTAGCAAGAAAGAATAAGCGAGAACACAAAAAAACATAGAACTGAACAAGAACAATATGAACTACAATCCAATCCATAAATTTCACAATTTTGATAACATCTCCGAGACCATCGGAACCCAGTGGCAGCGAAGCAAATCGTTCCAGCAGCCTTTCTGAGGACAGCGAATTGAGCCAGCGGTCCCACTTACTCTCCTCCACACTTGCCTCAAGGTTTCAGTGTACTTCAACACTTCAATCCATGAGAAATGTAGCCAATTATGGCCCATCATCTCGTCTCTGAGCTTCAGCTTGTGGTAGCTCATGCTCGCATTTCTCTCCTGGAGTTTTCTCGGGGACAGCAGAGCTCTAGCTCATTTGATCAAACTACAGACTAAGTCACAGGCTCCAACAGTTTCCAAAACAAAATTAAGATAAAAAGAATAAATAGAAAAGCTGAAATATTTGATTATCTGGAAGATGTCGCCCGAGCAATCATTGTTCACTGTCGCTATCTTGACCGGAAAATATTTGACCACCGGGAAGTCCAGCTTGTGGCAGCTGGGGCAGACGTACTAGATTATGTGCTTTTGGTTTTCTTTAGTACTTATCAGATGAGATTTGCATTTTAAAAAATTTTCAGGCAATGAAGAAAAGTTTTTGCTAAGTTACTAGAGCTGCCATTTCAGACATTCTACATTTGGCAGTGTAGATGTAATAAATTTTTGAAATGCTGAGTAAGTAAAATTCTGAATTGGTAGTAGTGTAGCTTCATGTAATAAGTTAACTTGTGTTTCTTTCTAGGTAACTTGTGTTGGTGTAGGAGACATCTGCAACAAAGGAAAGGTATCTCACTTGCTTGAACTTCTAAACTGAAGAAAAATTTATTTGAGAAAGTTGTAATTTTCAGATCCATGGTGATTTCAGAAATTAAGCTGTCTGAGGATTTTTTTTTCTATGGGCAAATTGAGAATTCATGAACTTGAGATAAATGGAAATACTGAAATTATATCATTTAATGTATCATCTTTGGTGAAACAGAATTAATAATTAAAGTGGATGTATTTTCAACAGAACATCATTTCTCTCCAAGGTGATTTTCATAGAACAAATATCAAAAAATTAAGACTACAATTGATCATATATTACATTGTACTAAAAATGAAATGCTAGATTTTCTACTTAAATTTACATTCATTTGGAAAATGAGTCAATATTAATAAATTTCTTTACCATTTACCATCAATGAACAATGAGTGGGTATAAGAAAATTAAACAAATCAGGAAATAGTTTACTTTCAACTAGTTTAATTTGTGAACATAGAAATTAGAAGCAGGATCAGGCCAATCACCCTCTCAAGCTAGCTTCTCTATTTTGTACAAACCCCATTTCCAGAAAAGTTGAGATATTTTCCAAAATGCAATAAAAACAAAAATCTGTGATATGTTAATTCACGTGAACCTTTATTGAACTGACAAAAGTACAAAGAAAAGATTTTCAATAGTTTTACTGACCAACTTAATTGTATTTTGTAAATATACACAAATTTAGAATTTGATGGCTGCACACACTCAACAAAAGTTGGGACAGAGGTATGTTTACCATTGTGTTACATCACCTTTCCTTTTAATAACACTTTTTAATCGTTTTGGAACTGAGGATACTAATTGTAGTAGATTTGCAATTGGAAATTTTGTCCATTCTTGCTTGATATAAGACTTCAGCTGCTCAACAGTCCATGGTCTCCGTTGTCTGATTCTCCTCTTCATGATGCGCTATACATTTTCAATAGGAGATAGATCTGGACTGGCAGCAGGCCAGTCAAGCACACACACTGTGTCTACAAAGCCACACTGTTGTAGCCCATGCAGAATGTGGTCTGGCATTGTCCTGCTGAAATAAGCATGGACGTCCCGGGAAGAGATGTTGCCTTGATGGCAACATAAGTCTCTCTAAAATCCTAATATATGCCTCAGAATCAATGGTACCTTCACATACATGCAACTCACCCATGCCGTGGGCACTGATGCACCCCCATACCATCACAGATGCTGGCTTTTGCACCTTTCACTGATAACAATCAGGATGGTCATTTTCATCTTTGGCATGGAGAACTCGACGCTCATTTTTTCCGAGAACTAGCTGAAATGTGGACTCATCTGACCACAGCACACGGTTCCACAGTCTTTCGGTCCATCTGAGATGAGCTCAGGCCCAGAGAACTCACCGGCGTTTCTGCATAGAGTTGATGTATGGCTTCCTCCTTGCGTAATACAGTTTCAAGTTGCATTTCTGGATGCAGCGACAGACTGTGTTAAGTGACAATGGTTTTCCGAAGTACTCCCGAGCCCAGGTGGCTATAATTGTCACAGTAACATGACGGTTTCTTAGGCAGTGCCGCCTGAGGGCTCGAAGATCAAGCGCATTCAACAGTGGTTTCCGACCTTGCCCTTTACGCACTGAGATGTCTCTGAATTCTCTGAATCTTTTCACAATATTATGTACTGTAGATGTTGAAAGACCTAAATTCTCTGCAATCTTGCGTAGGGAAATGTTCCTTTTGAACTGACTAACAATTCTGTCACGAATTTTGGCACAAAGGGGTGAGCCACGACCCATCCTTGCTTGCAAAGACTGAGCCTTTAATGGACGCTACTTTTATACCCAGTCATGATACCTCACCTGCTACCAATTAGCCTGCTTAATGTGGAGTCTTCCAAACCAGTGTTACTTGAATATTCTGTGCACTTTTCAATCTTATTTTAACTCTGTCCCAACGTTTATTGAGTGTGTTACAGCCATCAAATTCTAAATTTGTGTATATTTACAAAATATGATTAAGTTGGTCAGTAAAGCTATTGAAAATCTTTTCTTTGTACTTTTTCAGTAAATAAAGGTTCACGTGAATTAACATATCACAGATTTTTGTTTTTATTGCATTTTGGAAAATATCTCAACTTTTCTGGAAATGGGGTTTGTAGATTAAGAGCTGATTTATCTGTATTTTGGTCTTGCTATTGTAATCTTTATTCACTTGCTCATAAAGAATCTGGTCACTTCAACTTAAAAGATATTTTATAATTATATTAAATACAAGTAGCAGAGAGAGATTGTATATTGCATAGTAATCGCAGATGCATTTTGGGTTTAGGAGTAGATTCTACCAAATCCTTTCAGATTCAGATACAGATTCAGTTTATTGTCATTTAGAAACCACAAATGCAATGCAGTTAAAAAATGAGACAACGTTCTTCCAGAATGATATCACAAAAGCACATGACAAAACAGACTACATCAGAAAATCCACGTAACGTTTGGCAATCCCCAATCCAGAGTCCGGAGAGGCTGCTGCGTATTAATATTGCATTACTATCTTCCATATTTCCAGAATGAGATGTTATAATTATGTGATCAGTAATATATTTTTGAAAAATATTTTCATTGTTAAGCTCTCCTTGAGTAGCCAGAAGAAGCTTCACAGGGATTGTCAGGGAAATTAATTGAGGGAATGTGCCTTAAAGGGCAACTTAACTAGCAAGAGAGATTTTGATTTTACTAACATTTTCTTTTCATAAAAAAATTTGACAAATAGTAGGAAACAAAAATGACTGTATTGTTAATTTATAAAACCAGTTAGAGCACATCTATTAACAGGATAATTAACCATTGTGTTTATAAGTGCTTATATTTTTCTCTTCCAGAATTTTGTTGTAGCTGTGGGTGCGGAGGGTTGGTTCCATATTTTTGACCTCAGCGGCATATCAACCAAGTCAGACACTTCTAGCCACCATGACTGCCTATTTAGTGATGAACAGAAAGCATTTTATGCACAGCACATCCCTGCTAACACCAAAGTGATGCTCATTAGTGATATCGGTGAGTTGAAGAAATTCATTTTTGTACTGAAATGAATTCAGTGAGATGAAGGAGCTTAAATTTGATGTAAATTGTGCTTGAATGAAAAGAACAGTGAGTAGATGAGAATATTTATAACATAAAATAGACATAAAAGTTTCATATCTGCTATAATTTTAAAAACTGTATGTCTCAAATTATCGCTAGGACAAAATGGTGTCTGCCCCGAACCTATGCTTATTTTCATATTTTACTTTTGTATTGACTTTCTTTGGATCATAGATTCTTCAGATTTCTGTGGTACACTAGTCTTTGTGAGTCTAATGAAGAAAGATGCCAAACAATCATACATTTAATGTATTTTTAGTGGTATCATTCATGTACTTATCTAGAGGCAAAAACACAGCTGAAATCGAAAAACTTTGAAAAGCATTGTACAAAATACTAATTACATATTATTGGTATGACATTACTACTGGAAGATGGGAAATTTCATTAAGAAAATTATTATATCAATGCCAGTGTAACAAGAAAATAAGTGATTACCGATTTGATTTTGTAAATAATGTTAATAAGTGGCTATGATTCTTCTTGGATAAAGTGGAAACTGCCTGGTAATCAGTAACGAATGATTCCCTAAAGAAATAGACTAAAACAAATCATGAGTAAATTTTTATATCATTTGGCAGAAAAAGGGAGTCTGGCATGTCTGTTTTTACATGCAAATAGTAAGAATTGTAACAATATGTTAGTAAGGAATTTGTACACTACAAGTATTGAGAAGGTCATTTCCGTATAGGGTACAGAATACTAGCCCCAGGACAAAGTACCATCTTTAGAACATTCACACTCTGCATTTTTCAAACTTCTTGACTTGGGAATCAACACATCCCTTTGCAACTGGATCCTTGACTTCAACAGACTGCAGTCAGTAAGGATGGGCCGCAGCACCACTGACATGATTGAAAGTTCAAAGTAAATTTATTATCAAAGTCAAGTCGCTCTTATTGTCATTTCAACCATAACTATTGGTATAGTATACAGTAAAAATGAAACAACGTTCCTCCAGGACCATGGTGCTACATGAAACCACACAAGACTACACTAGACTACATGAAACAACACAAAACTACATTAGACTTCAGACCTACACAGGATGACATAAAGTGTACAAAACAGTGCTAACAGTACAATAATTAATAAACAAGACAATAGGCACAGTAAAGGGCAAATTACAATGTAGTAATAAATGATGTAAATGTAAACAATGTTTTAGCAGGAATTGAGAAAGAAATGAGCAAATATTGTGTGTGTGTGTGTGTGTGTGTGTGTGTGTGTAAGTTGGTGTCAGACGAGAATCTGGGAATTGAGGAGTCTAATGGCTTGGGGGAGGAAACTTACGCAATCTGGTCATGAGAGCCCAAGTGCTTCGGTACCTTTTGCCAGATGGCAGGAGGAAGAAGAGTTTGTATGAGGGGTGCGTGGGATCCTTCACAATGCTGTTAGCTTTGTGGATGTGGCGTGTGGTGTAACTGTCTGTAAAGGAGGGAAGAGAGACCCCGATGATCCCTTCAGCTGACCTCACTATCCGCTGCAGAGTCTTATGATCTGAGATGGTGCTATTTCCAAACCAGGCAGTAATGCAGCTGCTCAGGATACTCTCGATACATCCTCTGTAGAATGTGGTGAGGAAGGGGGTGGGAGATGGACTTGTATATCACCATATCAGACATATGGAGAAAATGGTAGAATAGAGTTGTTCTTATAGCAGAGGTTGTTAAGGGCCAATTTATAGGTAGTCATCTTCAGATATTGGCATGCTACCATTGTGTCATACACTGGGTATGCTGGATTCTTACTCTGTATTTAGTTGGGTGCTTTACTGTATAATATAGTCAGATGAGGGGTCACAGTTTAAGGATAAAGGGGAAGCCTTTTAGGACTGAAATGAGGAAAAACTTCTTCTCACAGAGAGTGGTGAATCTGTGGAATTCTCTGCCACAGGAAACAGTTGAGGCTGGTTCATTGGCTATATTTAAGAGGAAGTTAGATGTGGCCCTTGTGGCTAAAGGGATCAGGGGGTATGGAGAGAAAGCAGGTACAGGGTTCTGAGTTGGATGATCAGCCATGATCATACTGAATGGCGGTGCAGGCTCGAAGGGCTGAATGGCCTACTCCTGGACCTATTTTCTATGTTTCTATATGACCCCGAGATCCATTTTCTTGCAGACAATCATAGTAAATGCAAAGAAACATAACAGAATCAATGAAATACAGCACACAATAGAGATGGACAAATAATAATATGCAAAAGAAAAACAAACTGTGCACTGAATAACAATATTTGCAAATGTGGTACTGCACATTTTTCTTGGGTACATTTCATTTGCACTGTTAAGACTTGTGACAAAACAGCAGTAAAGTCTCTTGATTTAAATGCAAGGTGATTTCTCTGTCACGTTTTGTTGTGTGGTAGAATCTAGCTATTAGACTCCAGCTGGGTGGAAGAGAGAGAGAGGGAGAGAAAAGCAGCATGTGTGAAGGGTGGTGGTGGTGAGGAGATGGAGAGACAAACAAAGGTTGGATCAGTAGAAAAATTCTAAAAAGAGTCCAAGCTTCAACTTTATATCTGAGCAGGCCTTTAATGAATGGCAGATATGGTCATAAAGAAAGAGGATTATTGCGCCAACCAACTGCGGTTAGTGGAGGATGGTTACATCTACTTTATAGTGTCAAATTAACCCTAGCAATTTTGGGTCTGGCAAACAGTAAATGATCAGTTTTGATGTTTCTAGTTTGATCTGTTTCCATCTATCACCCACCACTCTTTGTCTCTAAATTAGTTCTCCGTCTCCTTTTCCTTTGTTGATCTGTCCATCATCCCCAACCAACCATACTTTATTATCTACCAGCATCTGTCTCACCTTCCCTCTCAACTCTTTGCTCTATCTATCTTCTCTCTGTACTCTGTCCTGATATAGTATTGTGATCTACTGCCTCCTCTGTTGCTGGTTGATCTGCTGAGTTCCTTCAGCAGTTTGGTTTTGTTCTGCTTGTGGTCAGAAATAATTGTGCCACAGGAGGATGGATAGAGTGATTGTAAGCCTGTCCTTGTAGTCACTAGTTTGGAACTTACTAATGTAATTGTAGTACATTGCAATACATAATAAAACACTATAAATTATAAAAAGTATGTATAAAATATTAAATAATATAAGCAGAGAGAAAACAAGAAAAAAATAGTGAGCTAGGGTTCATGGATTCATTGTCCATTCAGAAATCTGATGGCCGAGGGGAAGAAGCTGTTCCCGAGCCATTGAGTGTGTGTCTTTAGGCTCCTATACCTCTTATTTGATGGTAGCAATGAGAATAACCCCCATACCCTTGATCATGGATGGCACTTTTTTGAGGTATCGCCTTTTGAAAATGTCTTCGATGGCAGGGAGGTTAGTGCCAACGATGGAGTTAGCTGAGTTTATAACTTTCTGCAGCTTTTTCTAATCTTGTGTAGTGGCCCCTCCATACCAGTTGGTGATGCAACCAGTCAAGTACTCGCCATGGGGCATTTGTAGAAATTGTGAGTGTCTTTAGTGACATACCAAGTCTCCTCAAACCCCTAGTGAAATATAGTCGCTGTTGTGCCTTCTTTGTAATTGCATCAATATGTTGGACCCCGAAAGATCTTAAGAGATGTTGACATCTAGGAACTTGAAACTGCTTACCCTTTTCACAGCTGATCCCTCGATGAGGACTGGTATGTGTTCCCTTGACTTCCTCTTCCTGAAGTCCACAAGCAATTCCTTGGACTTACTGACGTTGAGTGCGAGATTGTTGCTAAGACAGCATGCAACCTGCTGATCTGTCTTGCTTCTGTATGCCTCCTCATCACCATCTGAAAGTTTGCCAACAATAGTTGTGCTGTTGGCAATTTATAGATGACATTTGAGCCATGCCTTCCCACACTGTTGTGTGTATGGAGAGAGTACAGCAGTGGGCTAAGCAGGCATTCTTAAGGCGGACCAGTGTTGATTGTCAGAGAGGAGGAGGTATTATTGCTGATGTGTATAGACTGTGGTCTCCTGTTGAGGAAGCAAAGGTCCTAGTTGCAGAGGGAGGCGCAGAAGCCTAGGTTTCAGAGTTTGTTGATTGGAGATGAGGTCATGATTGGGTTGAAAGCTTGAGCCGTAGTTATTAAACAGCAGCTTGATGAAGGTATTACTATTGTCCAGATAATTCAAGGCCAAGTGGAGAGGTAGGGAGTGTATTGGCTGTAGATCCACTTTGGTGATAGATAAATTGCAGTGGTTACAGATCCTTGCTTAGGCAACTGTTGATTCCAGCTATGACCAACTTCTCAAAGCACTTCATCACAGGAGATTTGAGTGCCACTGGGCGATGGTCGTTGAGGCAGCTCACCCTGCTCTTCTCGGGCACTGGTACAATTGTTGCCCTTTTGAAGCAGGTGGGAACCTCTCACTGCAGCATTGCTGGACGCCTTGCGAAGTTGCTCCCTCTTCTTGAAAGATGATCTAACACTGTCTTTGAGACAGATCACAGTGTCACCAGATGCTGGAGAGATTTGCATAGGTGTCATTTTATTTTCCTTTTTGAAGTGCATATGAGAAGTGTTCAGCTTATCTCAGAGTAAAGCCTCGCAGCCATTCATGATATTTGTTGGAAGTAATGGCCTGCAAACTCTGATGTACATCTGATTCCAACTCTAACCTCAATTGAAATTGTTTTTCTCGCCCTTAAAATAGCCTTCTGGAGGGCGTACCTGGATTTTTTTGTACGGTTCTAGATCACTGGTCTTGAATGCCACAGATCTAGTCCTCAGCAGAAGACGAATCTCCTGGTTTTTTGTTTGGGTATGTCTGCTATGTTCTTGAAGACACACTCATCCTCACAGGTCTTGAAGAAGTTGATGACAATTGTGGCATATTCATTCAGATTGAAAGATGACTCCCTGAATATTATTCAGTCCACCAACTCAAATCACTCCTGTAAGTACAGCCAGATGATTGGACTTCACAAAGTGTGGGTGTGGGATAGCTTAGCGAGCGACCTTGATGGTGATCTAACAGTAGTCAAGTGTGTTAGCTCCTCTGGTTTTACAGGTGATATGTTGGTGGTAGCTGTTCCAAGACTACTTCAAACTGGACTGGTTGAAATCCCTTTCAATGATAGGGAAGGCATCAGGGTGCGCTGTGTTGTGACTGCTCCTCCAGTACCAGCTTGACATTAGCCTGGGGTGGAATATATACCACTACCAGGATGATGGCAGAAAACTCCCTTGATAGATAAAAAGGACAATGTTTGACTGCTAAATGTTCCAGATTGTGTGAGCAGGACTGAGACAGAACTACCACGACTGTGCACCACCATTGATTAATCATAAAGCATACCCACCTCCTTGACTTTTAAAAGACTGAGCTGACCTGTCTTTACGGCGAATGGTGAAGCAATCAGGCTGCAGCACTGCATCCATGAGCCATGTTTCTGTAAAGTACATGGCAGTCCGTGATGTCCCTCTGGCACAGCAGTATTGCTCTGAGGTATTCAATTTTATTTTCCAATGGCTGTACATCTGCAAGCAGGTTAGTTAGGAGTGGGGTGCCTAAAATGGACGATATAACAATACTGATGACAACTGTCTCCTGCACCAAGAGGCTTCTGCAAAAGCTTCATCAAAACATCACATGGGCGAGGATGAAGATCAAGCCCAGGAAGTGCAGAAGCATCTCCATTGTCAAAGGTAACTCACAGATCATAGATTTCATATTGGTGGAACACCTGTCCCAACTGTTTCAGAAGTGCCAGTGAAGAGCTTGGGTCGATGGTATGACACTAAGCTCAAGGACACCGAGCAGTTTGAACAACTCAAAAAGGATACCATCATGTACATAGCTCACATCAACAAGACCTGGCTGCCAGGAAAACTCAAGCTGTGGTGCTTCCAGTTCGGCATACTCCCAAGACTCATGTGGCCTTTAACAGTGTATGAAATCCCCATCAACAAGGTGGAAAAGCTCGAAAGAGTGATCAGCACACATGTGAAACAGTGGCTTGGACTTCCACGATGCTTAAGTCCTGCTGGACTGTGCGAGAACAGCAAATTGGAATTACCAATTACAAGTCTTGTGGACGAATTCAAATGCGCCAAAGCAAGGTTGATCATTACCCTCACTGAATCTGAAGATACTGTTATTCGAACAGCGGCCCCCCGTGTGGCAACAGGGAGGAAGTGGACCCCATCTGAAGCTGTTCAGAGTGCTAGGTCTGCTCTTCACTTCAGGGTTGTGGTTGGCCAAGTCCAACATGGGAGAGCCGGTCTCGGGCTTGTCCCAAAGGCTCCTCAATGGCACAAAGCAACATCAGTACAGAAGAGATGGCTGGTGGTGGAGGAGGTGAGGAGACAGGAGGAGGCAGAACGACACACCAGAGCCATTTCAGTGGCCAAGCAGGGCCAATGGACTAATTGGGGGAGCCTGGAAAAGAGGAAACTCAGTTGATGTGACATCTGGGAAATGGAGGGATCTCGGCTAAGTTTTGTCATCAGAGCCACTTATGACCTCTTACCAACACCTCAAAACCTGAACCAGTGGTAGGGAGAAGACCCCACTTGCTCTCCTTGTCAAACACCTGGATCACTAAAGCACATTTTAACAGGATGCACCATGAGCCTCAGCCAGGGGCGGTATACTTGGCGGCATAACCAAGTTCTCAGACTGCTGGCATCAATCTTGGAACAGAGGCAAACCACTGTAAATGCTCTCTCACAAACATCGGCAGGAAATATCCACATTACACGATTTGTACCAGGAGGCCAGCCTCCAGAGCACCAAGTAACATCAAAGGGTATAAGCATTCTGCATGTTGCTCGGGATTGGAAAATGGGCGTGGACTTGGAAAAGAATCAGAATCAGAATCAGACTTTAATCACCAAGTACCTGTACACATACAAGGAATTTACTTCCGGCAAATGTTGTCTCTCTGCTCATAACAATAATAATGATAAATATAAATGAAAATATAGATTATACATACAAGTAGTGCAATCCAAGTAATAGTTAGCCGACAGTTAACTGGCAGTTAACTGTTCAGCAAAGTGACCGCAGTAGGGAAAAAACTTCTCCAGTGCCTATTAGTCTTAGTCTGAAGGGATCTGAAGCGCCTACCAGACGGAAGCAGTTCAAACAGTCCGTGCGCAGGAAGGAAGGATGGAAGGAAGCTTGTGTTTCCCCCAAATGTTGCGGCTACAACGCTCTGGCCAGACATAGTCCTGTGGTCCACAACAGCCAAGCTGGCATATGTTGTGGAATTGACAGTACCATGGGAAGATGGTGTTGGAAGAAGCTTATCAGAGGAAAAAGACCAAGTACTCTGAACTGGCAACTGAAGCTGCTCAGAACGGCTGGAAGACCAAGATTTTCCCTGTAGAAGTGGGATGCAGGGGATTCATTGCTACATCTACGACCAGTCTATTGAAGAAGATGAGGGTGAGGGGTGTCTCCCTCCAGCAAGCAATCAAGTCCTTGTCAAATGCAGCAGAAGAAAGCAGCAACTGGATTTGGATTAAAAGGAAAGACAACAACTGGGCTGCAAGATGAAGGGTATGGAACTGAGTGGGGTGTATCTGGGATGCCAGATAGTACCGTTGAGCCCTCTGGAGACGTCATGAGCTTATCAACAAAACATCAAAGAAGGAGGGTGCCCACCTGATGACCCTTATGACGTAGCTACCCTCCTCGTCACCACTCCAAGCCTACTGCCAACATCAAGAGGGCCGACTTTATCATAAGGATTGAAACATCAAGTCCTATTAGCTCTACTGCATTTCAATTGCACATGTTGCCTAGTGCACTATCCCCACTTCTATTTTCTTGAAGGGGAACGGCACTAGCGATCTGAGTGTGCTGTCTGTGCTCCACTGATTTTGTGTATTGATAGAGTTTTTTAAAACGTGTTAAAACGATGCTGCTTACTGTAATACCCATGACTGTGACTCTGGATTTCAGATGTTGTAGTCTGAAATGGGAATGTTTGATGATTGCATGCAAACAGTTGCCACTTTATCAGTGCCATCATACAGTGCAGTGAATTTCAAATGGCAGCATTTACAGATTGGCAGTTAGAGATTCTCAAAACCAAATTAAATTAATTGTTTCTTCCTGCAGATGGAGATGGAAAGTGTGAAATGGTGGTAGGTTACACTGACCGTGTAGTGAGAGCATTTCGTTGGGAGGACTCTTTGATTGATAGTTCTGGACACTTGGTACTGCTGAAAAAATGGCTACTGGAAGGACAGGTATGGACTTGTCATAAGGTGCAAAAGAATATTTAAAGGGTGTTGACAGAGCTCTAATTTAAGAAAAAATGTTAAAGTGTCTGTTAAGAGATGTGACTTGAGGTTTAGTAAGGAAGCTAGTTTAAAGGAAGATAAAAATACATGCAATTTCAGAAGCCTAGCCATCCTCAAACACTATGACAAATTAAAGTGTTCTTTTGAAACAATAAGATGGCCAATTTGCACACAGTAGGCCATACACTGAAGGAGTGCATGAGTGGGATGGGGGGGGGGGAGGGGAATGAATCTCAGAGTATGGCACCTGGGGAATTGAAAGCATATTCAAGCAGAGACAAGAGAAGACGGATTATGCAGAAGAGCCAACAGAAGTTCTGAGTACAATAGTGATGGACAATAAAGGTATAGAGAGGGACCCATGAAAAAGATGCATGCCAGCTGAGACTTTTTAGTTCACTGATTCAAAATCTTGGGTGATCTGTGAAATTTCCTTACAATTTATTTTCCCTAGCTGTAGATGCCAGTGTGGTGTAGTGGGGACATTGGAAAGTGGTTTTATATTACCTAGATAATTTGTATTCTGTTGTGACAGGTAGACAGCCTTACTGTAAATCCAGGACCTGATGGGTCCCCGGAGCTGATGGTCTCACAACCAGGATGTGCATATGCTGTTCTACTTTGCACCTGGAAATTGGATAAAGAGAAAGCACCAAAAAGAAATCCATCTGGAGCATCTAACAGGTAAAATTGCAAAAAGATATATGTGCTGGTAAAATAATAAATTTGATGTACAGTTCAAGTTGATACCTTTCACCTATTCCTCTAACTGGAAGAGTCCAGGTTCAAATCTTAAATCCATAAACAGAATATAAATGCCATGAAAATTTACTTTTCACAGCAGCATAGTACATCACAAATCTGTCAAACATTCTTTTTCTTTTGCCTGTTATGCCGCTGATGTTTAGGGCAGCAATGAAGGTCCTCCATCTCACCAGCGTTCACGGCTTCCTTCATTGTGTCAGTAGCTTCCTCTCGGTTACTGGCAGTCATGCAAGTCCCGGGTGGAGACTCAGGAATACCGTCGCACTCAGATGTGGAAGGATTCCTCATTGCTGTTTCTGTAACAGTTTTCTTTTACTGGCCAAGGTTGTTAGCCCTGAGCTGAACCCCTGAACCTGGAGAATCAGTAGACCATTCTTAGTCTGGCCTCTACTCTTTGATACGTTTGGCATGGGTAACCCCACCCAGAGCCAAAGCATAAAGCCCTGACTCCAGCCGGCATAGCTCTCCGGGTCTTTGAGGCACACAAGCCTCCAAACCATGTCAAGGTTGTGGTCATCTTGGAGGGTAACATGAGAAAAATTAACATTTTCTGATCTTTTCTGATGTTCAAGCTATGGTATTGTGCATGGTGCACACTTTAAAATAATTTCTTACAGGTCAGTAGTACCAGAGAATTTATAAAAGACACACTTAAAGTTCATGAAAGTTAAGTAGGGATTTGCTTCCTTCTATTTTGATTGCTTCTTTGTATGAATTTGATAAGTCACAGCTGGGAGCAGTGATTTCCTCACGTTGGATTTATTTGCCTAGGTTTATTTTGATTTATTTTGAGGCTTTTTGATTTGATTTACTTACTTATTCAAGAGCTTTCCACATATTTTTACTTATTTTTCTTCATTTCTTTTTAATAAATAAGACTTTGAGGATTGCAGAAGTCTGATAGGATGATCATTGCTTCTGAAATTTGCCTTGTCCTGAGAAAGTAGTCAGCAAGTTGCTACGCATCGTGAAACTAATTGATTTTATTTGAAGTTCATGATCTTAGAAGGTAAATGTGGCAAGTTACACTCAATGGCCACTGTATTAGGTGCTCGTTAATGCAAATATCTTAATCAGCCAATCATATAGCAGCAAGTCAGTGCATAAAAGCATGCAGACATGGTGGAGAGGTTCAGTTGTTCAGACCAAACATCAGAATGGAGAAGAAATGTGATCTAAAACTAGAGAAAATGTGCAGATGCTGGAAATCCAAGCAAGACACACAAAATGCTGGAGGGACTCAGCAGGCCAGGTAGCATCTATGGCAGAAGAGGTGACTCGACGTTTTGGGTTTTGGCCATAGGTGCTGCCTGATTTTGTGTGTGTGTGTGTGTGTGTGTGTGTGTGTGAGAGAGAGAGGAGAGAGAGAGAGAGAAAAAAAACAATTCCAGTGAGTGGCGGTTCTGTGGGCAAAAATGTTTTGCTGATCAGAGAGATCAGAGAATGGCTAAATTGTTTCAAGCTGAAAGGAAGACGACTGACTAAAGTAACCACTCATTTCAACAGTGGTGTGTAGAACACATTGAATCTTGAAGTAGATGGGCTATAGCAGCAGAAGACCACAAACATACATTCAGTGACCATTTCATTTGCTACCTAAAAAAGTGGCCAGTGAGCATATATCCCAAGGATATGCCCTTCTGTGAGAAACAAAATTTTTTTACTTAAATAAGCAACTCTGTGTGGTCTGATCTTGGGCCATCTGTTAGCGTTGTTACTACTGTGAAGGCTTTCCATGCAAAGTCCCTCAAGGTCAACATCTGTTCTTGTGAGCTGCAGGAATGGTCTTGGTGTTGAGAAATATGTTGGAAGGGAAACCTGATGTGTAATTATAAAATGGTGAAATAGATATTCAATTACAATTTTCCATACCAGGCTGCTGTCCTTAAAATGGAGACACAATAAACTGTAGACTCTGGATATGTGGAGCTACACACAAAACAAAAACTCATCTGTCAATTTTTTTTTTTGTGTTGCTCTCCTTAAAAGACAGTTGTGCATTTTGTGCATCAGTCGTGTTATTGAAATGATTTTTGGATTTATTAGTGACACTCCCTCTCTAAGTCACAAGGGTTAGTTTTGAGTCCTACTCCACATCTCGCAGCAGGTGGAAACTAGAGCAAGTACTCTAGTGATAAAACTTCTTTTCCTCATATAAATGTTGTGGACCAGTACTTCAATCTAAAATTTTTGGTTTCTGATCATTATGTAGACAAGTGCAAATTAGCAGTAAAATACTCCTCCAAATTCAGTCACTAAGCCTGGCATTGAGAGACTGTATTTCAGACACCAGCCTTGAGAATTCTTTGGAATGTGGCTCAAATTAATGTTCAAAGCTTGAGAATCTCAAGCTAGCCTTGAGTTAGCTCCACCCTAATACATAATGGAGGGAAAAGGGGTTGGGGAATAGTTCCCTCTCTCACTTTATCTCCTTGCCTGCTCATCGCCTCCCTTTGATGCTCCTCCCTCTTTTTTTTCTTCCATGCCTTCTGACCTCTCTTAAATTTCCCCTTCTCCAGCCCTGTGTCTCTTTCACCACTCAACTTCCCAGCTCTTTACTCCACCCTTCCCTCTCTCAGTTTCACCTATCAGTTTATATTTCTTCCTCCCCTCCCCTCACATAAAGGAAAATATCCCTGGTGTTTCTATTCTAAATCTGGAGTTCTAGTAGGTCTCTGCTGCAGCCTATAAGGCATTCACAGTTTTAAAGTGTGGTATTGTGATGAGGCTGTTTACATTTTGACAGAAAATAATCTTATTTCATCTTCATTCCACAGACTAGATAGTCTTATGCTTCTAAATTAATCTTCTTAGCAACTTTACATTGTTGTTCAAAATAGCATTGGAGATAAAAACAAATTGTAAAGACAATTGAATTCAATGAATAAAAAGGAATACTGTGGATTCCAGTTAATTAGGCTAACAATGAATTGAGGCAGCTGGTTATTTGGAACAACTCTTAAAGAACAAAAACAAATCACAGAAATAGCTGGGATTCCCTTTGTTTTTTTTGGGACACTATACTGCTTTAATTGGGACATGAGACGTGCTTATGTTATCCATTTAGGTTGGTGGACACTGCTTCAACAAGGAGTGATTTTTGTAAATTTTGTTTTTGTTGTTATAGACAATAGACAATAGGTGCAGAAGTAGACCATTCGGCCCCTCGAGTCTGCACCACCATTCTGAGATCATGGCTGATCATTCACTATCAATACCCAGTCCCTGCCTTGTCCCCATATCCCTTGATTCCTCTATCCATCAGATATCTATCTAGCTCCTTCTTGAAAGCTGTTTTGACTTGTTTTGACTTAAAAGGTAATCAGGAAACTGTTGATAATGGTTCTGCATGTTAAACTACCTTTGCGATATACTTGGATCCTAATAAAGTTCTTGGATTGCCTTCTCAGAATTGACATCACAGTCTTCTGAACACTTGCAGTTCCAATACAATCCAGGGTATGTGTGACCGTATGTAAGTTAACACCTAAAAGGGGTGCCTTTTAGCAAACCTGTGTAGCATCCGTGCCCCCAATTTACCCCCGTTTGCCTAGGGTGAACTGCTGTTGCCCCGCCAACAGTGCAATACTTCCATGTAAATACAGTGTAATGCCCCCCAGTACACGCTCGCAACACAAATCTCAGACAATACACCAAAGGCAAGTAAATAATTACAACTTTATAGTTATTTCTTAGTGATGGGTTAGTAGAAACAGATAACCGAAAGGCGCCAAATCAGTAAGTTTATCAATTTGTGCACATAGTATTTTAATACGTTGGAGCTCTTGTCTCCTGTTCCATCCATAACGACTTTCCGAGCCTTTGGCCACTGTCCGAACTGTCGACGACCAGTATCCGCCGCCCTGGAACCTCTGTCTGCTCCTCACACGTCCGTCCTCCTTGCTCGCCTCCCGAAAAAGACGGCAGGCTCCCGCTCAGCTCACACATACAAGATAGCAGAACAATTCTTCATTGGTTAGTTCCTCCCTTATCTGCAGTTATAACCTAAACATTCCAGATACAGAAACCCATTACAGCATTGTAACATTACAGAGAAGCCATTTCATTATAACAATGCAGAGAAGCCATTTTATTAGCCTAAACAGTTAACACCACAGTTAATGTTACTGAGAGCCCTACACCTGTATGCAGTGTTACAGGGTTTTAGTGTACACAGAACAAAATGTTTGTTTACAAATAAATAGGTACTTCAAAAGTAGTAAGTACTTGGAATGCCATGAGAAAGTGAGGGAGACAAATGAAATTAAACTCTTCCTTTTCACTTGCTTTGAAAATCGAGAATAACTAGTAGCTTATACAGGAACATAGGAAGACAAAATCAAATAGAATTGACAGCACTAGTGTATTAACATCTGATGTAAAATATGGTTGTCTTTTCTATGCTGTGATACATAAACTGCAAGTGTTTCTTCCCACTTCTTTTTGTACTGATCATTTTAAAACCTGCTGCTCTTGTTAATTTTTTATTGGGCTGTGTCTGTATTTAAGTAAGTTTAGGTGATCTTTGGGTATTGGAGTCTGCTCTATCTTATATAGTGAGTTTGTATAGTAGTGGTATCTATTAAGTTGCAGTAGCATTTCTCTGTCACTATATGGCAGAGGAGTACCATTAATATCATGATCTCTTTGAAGTCTAATATTACTGGGGCTCATGAGAAATTGAAAAAGCATGATAAGTTTGGTAACACCTATTTCAGTCATGTTTTGTATTTAATTTTATTATTAATTTACAGAATATGAGTATTGCTGACAAGGTCAGCATTACCATCCTGATTGCTCTTGAATAGATGATGATGAATTGCTGTAACCTTTTGCTGAAAATATTCCCACGTACTGCTGGGTAGGAATAAAACAATGAAGAACCATAATGTCGAAGTAATGAGGAAATGTGGGGAAGTTCTCAATATTATGCTTCCCCTTTTCACTCTTGGTGAAAGAGGGAATTCTACTGAGTCAAAACTCCTTCCTATGTACTGAGTCAGTAATCCATTGAGTGACATGTTGCTGAGCTGCTGTGTTAGGTCATGTCAAATTGCATCCTGTGATCCATAGACATATTAACAGCATTCTGAGTCTGAATTGCAGGAAGATAATTAGGCTTGACAGCATTCCGAGCTCTCGATGCCATATTGAGTCATTATCGGAGCTCAACCAAGCATTAGCTACTCCTGTCTTTTACACGCAGCATCATAACTGAGTTCAAATTTGTGCTCATGGTGTTGGCCACCACTTCTGTCGTGGAAGGTTTGGTCTTCAAGTTCTGCATAAAGTCCTGTCTATCCCAAGTTGTTTCTGAATTCCTCCCAGCTCTCCAACGTTAAATGTCCATTTAATGACAGAATTCCCAATGCACCAATGTTTTGACCTTCAATCTCCTCATCTGACTTGAAGACAGCAGGATATAGGAATGGTTTTGCCTTTCTCCGAAATAGCCTTTCCACTGTCCTTGGCTGCTGTGTTGGCTGTAAGAGAAAGGAAAGTCACTGACTGTTAATACGCTATAATTAATGATGTGTTGCAATAGTTAAATTGCAAACTGTGGATATGATACCCACAACAGGGCTAATTCTGTGAAGGAAAACTTCAATCTTTGGGTCCTGATTGATGGAATTTGTGGTAGGTGTTTGATAGCAGTTGAATGAATGCAGTAGTGGCTTGTAATGTGGTTGGTAGAATATTGCACTTGAAAGTCTCATTTACTTTGATTAATTTTATGCAGTTGATTAACGGATTGTGGTACCACAGCTTGGTCCACAGAGTGGATTTCACACATTTACATCTACAGCTATCAAGAGTGTTCCTTGTGGCTGTGCTGCTCTTCATAGAGCAACTTCATTTCCTGATTAAATTTCTTCCTTTTGAGTACACTGAGTGTCCTTTTTGCTCTTGCAGTGAAGGCCTCATTCGGGATGTGATTCTACACCAGACTTCAGGCCGGATTCATAATAAGAATGTTTCCACTCATTTGATTGGTAGCATAAACAGAGGTATGTCTATGAGCCATTTCATACTCTTAGCAGTTAACAAATTAACAGAAGACATTGCTGGTTAATTACTCTTGCCTAGTTGCTAAACATGGTTATGTACAAATTAAACATGGTTATCCACTTCAGCAGTCTTACGGGTATTAAATCTTAATAAATAGTCACTTGGCCAGGTAAATGGTCACATGTGATCTGGATGTTGTGTACAATATATAGCATATTTAAATTTGAAGATAGACCATTTTTCAGTAATTAACTCTACATGGTATGTATATACAATGTGCTTTCTTGGATAGGGCCATTTTGTGTGCTCCAGCTCAGTTTTAAAATACATTATTATCCCAGTGGCAATCCATTTTAATTCCACTTCCCATTCCGCTATGTCCATCCATGGCCTCCTCCACTGTCGCGATAACATAGGTTGGAGGAGCACCTTATATTCCATTTGGGTAGCCTCTAACCTGATAGCATGAGCATTGATTTCACAAACTTCCAGTAATGCCTCCTTCCGCCTTTCAAATCTACTCCTCAGCTTTTTTTCTCCAGTCCTGCTGAAGGGTCTCAGCCCAAAATGTTGACTGTTTTTTTCTATAGATGCTGCCTGGCCTGCTGAGTTCCTCCAGCATTTTGTGTGTGTTGCCCAGATTTCCAGCATCTGCAGATTTTCTCTTCTTGTGACATTACTATGGTTGTTTGATTCCATGTATTCTGCCAGTGTATCATGATTTAAGCAATCCTGAAATTTTTGAACATTCAAGCAATCATTTTAATTCACCCTCCTGATGTATTAGTTAATGGCTAGAAAGTAATGACAAGTTCAAGCAACATTGTTAGTTATGAGGGACGCAGTGAGGATTTTGCAGTGGCCACAAACAATATGTTTATATTTCAGTCTCTATGTTACTTTCAGAAGTTGAAGTACTACTGGCAATAAGGTTAACTTTATAAAATTTTCTTGCTGTTATGTTACCATTTTTAAGTAAGTCCCGATTTGTAACCTGAAGCTACAGTTGGCCCTCCGTATCTGCAGATTCAACCAACCGCAGATGGAGATCGGAAAAAAAAACAGAAGTTCTCTCTCCAGCTCTCTTTGTTTGAGCATTGTTCGCCTTGTGTCTCGTTCGGTCGCTACTTGTGTTGTGTGCATCCTTTGCTTCTGTGAAAAAATGGCTCCTAAAAAACAATTAAGTCATCAAAGCAATTCCTCAAAGGCAAGGAGGGAGCGTAAAGTACTGTAATCTAGAGATGATTAGAACTTTTTTGTTGTTTGAGCATTGTTTACCTTGCATCTCCTTTGCTTGCTACGTGTTGTGAGCAAGAGGAAGGAGTTTAAGGCTAGTAAGGGATGGCTGGCTAACTATGTAAATCGCTATAGCTTCAAGAACAGGAGAATCAGCATCGGCTGATGCCAAGGCAGCATCAGCGTTCCCAGAAGAGCTACGATGGTTGCGTCTATACTGAACGTGTACAGCCTTTTATTTTCTTGTCATTATTCCCTAAACAATACAGTATAACAACTATTTATATAGCATTTACATTATACTAGGTATCATAAGTAATCTGGAGATGATATAAAGTATACGGGAGAATGTGCGTAGGTTATATGCAAATACTACGCCATTTTATATACGGGACTTGAGTATCCGTAGAATTTGGTATCCATGGGGTGGGGTCCCGGAACCAAACCCCTGCGGATACGGAGGGCTGAATATATGTTGAATTATGGCATAAAAATGCATTGCAATCAGAATAATATTGAAAAATTGCTTAAGAAATTTCACAAACTTTCACAGTTATTTGTTATTGCTCACTTTCATCTTGTATATTTATTCAACTGTTCAATTAGGTATATGTCTTTTTTGGCACAGCAGCCATAAATATTATGTCTTCATGACTGCCTTAATATGTATTTATGTTCAGCTTAATATGAGCTATTCCCTAAGAAGCATTACTGAATATTAATTGGCATATAAAAATACAAGCATATTAGAAGAAAGACATAGCATCTTTCACTGTCAATGAGTTGCACAATATAAGAATATCTGGTATGAAAAGTTATTTATATCTGGGTCTGATAAACCAGAATCCTCTGGAACAGAGTATTGTGATTTTTTTATCTGTATTTATGGCTTTGAAATAGTTAGTTCCTATTATATACCCGCTAATTAGAAGCACAGTAATTAAGTATACCAGAAAGTTTTGCACTTAGCAAGGTCTCCTGTCAGTAATGAGATAGTGGATCACTTAAACAGACGTAGTGATTCTGGCTGAAAGATGAATGTTGGATAGTGTACTGGGAGAAATTTTTTCTTTTAGGCTTTGTACCTTCAACTAATTTTAAACCTAAATTTGAACAATTGTTAAACTCTTCTTTGGCTTCCAGCCAGGTGCAGGTGTTGATTATAACTTGATGTTTTGATGACAAACTTTGCCATCTTCCTCTGGGATGATGGCTGGGCCGGGCTAGTCCAGTGGTATTTAAACCCCTGTAGTCCATCTTGCTTGATTGGTTAGTCGTCATCCAATCAGGTTTTTGCTCTCCCACCTTATTTACAATCAAATCACAATTCTTACTTGGAGTGGGACCTTCATGTTTGTTAAAATTCTTTTCCTCTGGTTTTATTTCAATGGCTTCCTTTACCAGGCAGTCCCAAAAGACATTGGCGCAGCACAGTAGTTTTGTGCTGTCAAAGTCAATCCTAAGGCTATTTTGAAAGCAATGTTCTGCTACCACTGATTTCTCTAGGTAATCCAAATGGATGCACCACCTGCGCTCCGTGATGTGGGTTTGTATTGTGCGTCCCATGTGGCCAGTTAAACGCTACTTCACATTCACAGGCAATCCTGTAAATGCCAGCAGACCAGAGTCCCAGGTCATCTTTGATGGTATTTCTTCTGGATCCTGGCAATCCTTCCAGAAGTCATGGAAATATAGAGAAGACAGGCGGTAGCAACTCCAGGCACTCCCAACAGTTCCACGACCATCTGAACAGTATACATCCAAGCATTCAATTTACAGTACAGATGGAGAAGAATGGTTGCCTCCTATTCCTGGACATTCTGAACGACGGAAACAAGACAGTAGCCCCAGATATGTATCGGAAACCCACTCACAGGGATTTATACCTCAACAACAACAGCTACCGTCACACCTCCCGATGTAGAGCGGTTCTTTCTACTTTGATTAACCATGGAAAGACTATTTCAGCCCTGGAGAGAATCCCTGAAGAAATAAGACGATTATGCACAATGTTCCTGTAGAATGGCTACAAGGTGAAGGAAATTAATCAGACCCTTGAAAGGGCTGACAGAAAAAGCAGGAAACCTAGCAATGAAGAGGAATCTGTCGCTACTGCCTGTCATCCCTATCCATGGTTTCAGAAAGATTGCTAGGATCCTGAAGAAATGCTGGATTAATATCTTTCACGAACCTGTAAGGAAGCTCAAATCACAGCTTATGTGGGTCAAAGGTGACCTGGGACTCAGATCGGCTGACATTTACAGGATTCCCTGTGAATGAGGAGCAGCATATATCAGCTAGACAAGGAGCACAGGAGGTGTATCCATTTGGGTACCTGGAGAAATCGGCAGTATCAGAAAACTGCATTTGCAATGGCCATAGGATTGACCTTCAGCAGCACAAAACTACTGTGCTGCGCCTATGGATTTTGGGAACACCTGGTAAAGGAAGCCATTGAAATGAAACCAGAGGAAAAGACTTTCAACAAAGATGAAGGCCTTGCTTCATTGTATATAAGATAGGAGAACGGAAAACTGATTGGATGAGGACTAACCAGTCAGGAGGGATGGACTACGGGGGTATAAATACTACCAGACTAGACATATCCAGGTATCATCTCTGATGAAGGTGGCAGAGTTTGTCATTGAAGCTTTGGTTATAATCGATACCTGTAGCTGGCTGGAAGCCCGAGAAGAGTTTATTTGTCATATAAGCCGAGAAAGCACTAGATACTTCTTTTTCTGGACAACTGTTTAATGTCTCTTTTTGTTATATTTCTATTTGATCAAAGTTTTGAAAGAATTATATGGGGACTTGTGAAAGGGGAAAAAGAAAAAAAGTTGAATGAAGCTAGACAGATACATTCAGAAAAGCACAGTTTTAAAACATTTAATGCTGGGAAAATACTTTTTTCATGTAAGGATTGATCTTCAAAGTCTGAAATGTTATATAAAACCAGCAGTATAAGATAGAGTTAGAGTTACCAAACTTACTCAAAGGGTGAGTTAATTTGGGCCAAGTGACATTTACCTGTACAATCTTGTACAGAATATAAGGAAAATAAAGAACACTTCATGTACTTGTTCTGATATCATGTTTCAGTAACAACTCTGCTGAAGTTAATTACTACAATTTTAACTGTAAAAAAATTAAAAATGGAGACCTTGATATTCCAGATAATTAGATGAATATTATTTTAGGTGAGTTAGGATGAGGGAGGCATGTGTGAAATTTGTTTGGATTTCAGATGTTTGCTCCTCAGTTCAGATATACTGATTACGTCTCAGTTTATATGAATCTAATGTAAATTGCTCTTTACCAAGATCCACTGATGGGCAGTAAAATTTCAAATTGAAATGGTAGATTTCCCACTGCTCTGATCAAGAGTCTGTTATAGAGTCTCCAGCTTTCACACCAGGCTGTTCCTTAAAGGCTAATATATTTTGGTTTCCAAAGGTAGTATGGTGCTGCTGGCGCAGGTTGGTAGAGGAACTTTAACAAGTGATTGTTGAGTATAAGGCATGTTGTTGTCTCTTTTGCTTCAGTGAATGAGTGGATGATGATTTGGAGCTTAGTGTTTGAGTGCAGTATACACAACTGCAAGCATCTTCTGCACTCTGCAGCTTGATGACTGAGTTTTGGGTGATCTTGATGCTGCAGACTGTTATAGACAATAGACAATAGGTGCAGAAGTAGACCATTCGGCCCTTTGAGCCTGCACCGCCATTTTGAGATCATGGCTGATCATCTACTATCAATACCCGGTTCCTGCCTTGTCCCCATATCCCTTGATTCCCCTATCCATAAGATATCTACTTAGCTCCTTCTTGAAAGCATCCAGAGAATTGGCCTCCACTGCCTTCTGAGGCAGTGCATTCCACACCCCCAAAACTCTCTGGGAGAAAAAGTTTTTCCTTAACTCTGTCCTAAATGACCTACCCCTTATTCTTAAACCATGCCCTCTGGTACTGGACTCTCCCAGCATCTGGAACATATTTCCTGCCTCTATCTTGTCCAATCCTTTAATAATCTTATATGTTGCAATCAGATCCCCTCTCAATCTCCTTAATTCCAGCGTGTACATGCCCAGTCTCTCTAACCTTTTTGCGTAAGACAGTCCGGACATCCCAGCAATTAACCTTGTGAATCTACGCTGCACTTCCTCTACAGCGGGATGTCCCTCCTTAACCCTGGAGACCAAAACTGTACACAATACTCCAGGTGTGGTCTCACCAGGGTCCTGTACAAATGCAAAAGGATTTTCTTGCTCTTGTACTCAATTCCCTTTGTAGTAAAGGCCAACATTCCATTAGCCTTCTTCAATGCCTGCTGCACTTGCTCATTCACCTTCAGTAACTGATGAACAAAGACTCCTAGATCTCTTTGTATTTCTCCCTTACCTAACTCTACACTGGTCAGATAATAATCTTACTCCCAAAGTGGATAACCTCACACATATTCACATTAAACATCATCTGCCAAGTATCTGCCCACTCACCCAGCCTATCCAAGTCACCCTGAATTCTCCAAACATCCTCATCACATGTCACACTGCCAACCAGCTTAGTATCATCAGCAAACTCGCTGATGTTATTCTCAATGCCTTCATCTAAATCGTTGATGTAAATCGTAAACAGCTCTGGTCCCAATACCGAGCCCTGTGGCACCCCACTAGTCACCACCTGCCATTCCAAGAAACACCCGTTCACCGCTACCCTTTGCTTTCTATCTGCCAACCAGTTTTCTATCCATGTCAATATCTTCCCCCCAATGCCATGAGCTCTAATTTTACCCACCAATCTCCTATGAGGGACCTTATCAAATGCCTTCTGAAAATCGAGGTACACTACATCCACTGGATCTCCCTTGTCTAACTTCCTGGTAACATCCTTGAAAAACTCCAATAGATTAGTCAAGCATGATTTGCCCTTGGTAAATCCATGCTGGCACAGCCCATTCCTATCACTGCTATCTAGATATGCCACTATTTCATCTTTAATAATGGACTTTAGCATCTTCCCCACTACTGATGTTAGGCTGACAGGACGATAGTTCTCTGTTTTCTCCCTTCCTCCTTTCTTAAAAAGTGGGATAACATTAGCCATTCTCCAATCCTCAGGAACTGATCCTGAATCTAAGGAACATTGGAAAATGATTACCAATGCATCCGCAATTTCCAGAGCCACCTCCTTTAGTACCCTAGGATGCAGACCATCTGGACCTGGGGATTTGTTAGCCTTCAGTCCCATCAGTCTACTCATCACCGTTTCCTTCCCAATGTCAATCTGTTTCATTTCCTCTGTTACCCTATGTCTTTGGCCCATCCATACATCTGGGAGATTGCTTGTGTCTTCCCTAGTGAAGACAGATCTCAGGTATTTATTAAATTCTTCTGCCATTTCTCTGTTTCCCATAACAATTTCACCCAATTCATTCTTCAAGGGCCCAACATTGTTCTTAACTATCTTCTTTCTCTTCACATACCTAAAAAAGCTTTTGCTATCCTCCTGTATATTCCTGGCTAGCTTGCATTCGTACCTCATTTTTTCTCCCCGTATTGCCTTTTTAGTTAAGTTCTGTTGTTCCTTAAAAATTTCCCAATCATCTGTCTTCCCACTCACCTTAGCTCTGTCATACTTCTTTTTTTTTAACGCTATGCAATCTCTGACTTCCTTTGTCAACCATTGTGGCCCCTTTCCCCTCTTTGAATCCTTCCTTCTCCGGGGGATGAACTGATTTTACACCTTGTGCATTATTCCCAAGAATACCTGCCATTGCTGTTCCACTGTCTTTTCTGCTAGGATATCCGTCCATTTAACTTTGGCCAGCTCCTCCCTCATGGCTCCATAGTCTCCTTTGTTCAACTGCAACACTGACACCTCCGTTCTGCCCTTATCCTTCTCAAATTGCAGATAAAAACTTATCATATTATGGTCACTACCTCCTAATGGCTCCTTTACTTCAAGATCGCTTATCAAATCCTGTTTATTACACAACACTAAATCCAGAATAGCCTTGTCCCTGGTCGGCTCTTGTACAAGCTGTTCCAAGAATGCATCCTGTAGGCACTCTACAAACTCCCTATCCTGGGGTCCAGCACCAACCTGATTCTCCCAGTTCACCTGCATGTTGAAATCCCCCGTAACTACTGCAACATTAACCTTTGCCACATGCCATTGTTAACTCCCTATTCAACTTGCACCCAATATCCATGCTACTGTTTGGGGGCCTGTAGACAACACCCATTAGGGTCTTTTTGCCCTTACTGTTCCTCACTTCTATCCACACAGACTCTACTTCTCCTGATCCTATGCCCCCCCCTTGCAAAGGACTGAATCTCATTCCTCACCAACAGGGCCACCCCACCCCCTCTGCCCACATTTCTGTCCCTACAATAGCACGTATACCCTTGTACATTCATTTCCCAGGTCTTATCTCCCTGCAGCCATGTTTCCATTATCCCAACAACATCATAGTTACCCATTTGCACCTGAGCTTCAAGCTCATCCGCCTTATTTCTGACACTTCGTGCATTCAGATATAGAATTTTTAGCCCATTTCTCCTCTCTCTGTTTAAATCACTGCCTATTGTGCTTAACCCAGCTCCCCGAACTCCCATCGGGCTATATGTCCCTTGAATTTTGTTGTCCTTCCTAAATTTACTTATTCTTTCTGCACATTTAACTCCATGTTCTGTCAGACCATCCCTCTGTACATGTGTCCTCCTTATCACTTGTTCCGCCTCACCTTTCTCTACTACACACTTAATATTCTGGAACCATGTAGTCCCCACCTGTCCTTTATTCTTCATCTCGCTATCCTTTCTCACATTCTGGATCCCTGCCCCCTGCAAATTTAGTTTAAACCCCCCCGAGCAGCACTAGTAAACTTTCCTGCAAGAATGTTAGTACCGCTCCAGTTCAGGTGTAAGCCGTCCCGTTGGAACAGATCCCACCTTCCCTGGAACAAAGCCCAATTATCTACAAACCTGAAGCCCTCCCTCCTGCACCATCCTCTCAGCCACGTATTAATCTGTATAATCCTTCTGTTCCTTGCCTCACCTGCACGTGGCACAGGTAGCAATCCTGAGATTGTTACCCTGGAGGTCCTGCCCTTCAGCTTCGCACCTAACTCCCTGAACTCACTACGCAGGACCCCCTCACTCATCTTACCCACGTTGTTGGTCCCTACTTGGACCACAACATCTGGGTTCTTGCCCTCCCTCTCGAGAATAACCTGCACCCGATCTGAGATGTCCTGGACCTCGGCACCAGGGAGGCAACATACCATCCGAGACACCCGATCTCCCCCACAAAATCTCCTATCTGCCCCCCTGACTATAGAATCCTCTATCACTACCACTCTCTTCTCTTCCCTCCTCCCCTTCCTAGTCGAGGGTCCAACCTCAGTGCCAAAGATAGGACCACTGCAACTTGTTCCTGGTAGGTCATCCCAACCAACAGTATCCAAAACGGTATACTTATTGTTGATGGGAACGGCCACAGGGGTGCTCTGCTCTCTCTGTCTGCTCCCCCTGCCTCTCTTGACTGTCACCCATTTGCCTACCTCCTGTCTTTTTGGTGTGACTACCTCCCGATGACTCTTATCTATCTCTGTCTCTGCCTCCCGAATGATCCGTAGTTCATCCAGCTCCTGCTCCAATTCCCTAACTCGGTCTGATAGGAGCTGCAGCTGGATGCACCTTTTGCAGGTGTGGTCATCAGGGACAACTGTGTTGACCCTGACCTCCCACATACTGCATACGGAGCACACCACTGCTCTAACTGTCTCCCCCATTACCTGATCCCAGATTAGTCAGAATAAATGAAAAAAGTACCTACTGACCTTACCTTTTTACCTCAGCAAGCACGTACTCAGGCTCACTGATTTCCTCTCACCGAAGTCCCCTTGCACCGAAGCCCGCCGAGCCAAAGCCCAGCACTCTGCTCCCGCGCACTCCGCTGCCCGCTCCTAAAAGTGGGCCTCTTTTTAAACTCCGCGCTTGCCGCTGATGTCACCCGCGCCTGTGCAGTTTTACCTTCCTCCTCAGGTACTGTCCAGGTAGGTCCAACAGTCTTGGCCTACCTACAATGGCTGATCCTCCGATCCTCTGATCTCCAGTTGTCTGTCGACCTCGAGCACTCCTTGCTCCCACTCCGCTGCCCGCACCAATGCTCTTTATCTCAGCGGACCTGTACTGGACCTATCATACGAATATAATTGCAAAGAAAGTACAACAGTGCCTATACTTCCTCAGGAGTCTGTGGAGATTAATCATGTCACCAAAACCACGGCAAAGTTCTATAGATGTGCGGTGGAAAGTGTGTTGACTGGCTGCATTACGGCCTGGTATGAGAACACCAATGCCTTTGAGCAGAAAATCCTGCAAAAGGTAGTGGATTTGGCCCAGTACATCATGGGTAAAGACCTCCCAACCACTGAGCACATCTACATGAAATGTTGGGGTACAAAAGCAGCACCCATCATCAAAGATCCTCACCACCCAGGCCATGTTCTTTTCTCGCTGCTGCCATCAGGTAAAAGGTACAGGTGCCTCAGGACTCACACCACCAGGTTCAAGAACAGTTACTACCCCTCAACCATCAGGCTCTTGAACAAAAGGTGATAACTACACTCATTTATTTCATAGTCGTTTTTTATTGCTACTTGTTTATTATCTGCATTTGCACAATACAGATCCTTTACCAAGTATGCCTGCTGCAAAAGAGTCTCAGGGTGATGTGGGGACATGTATGTACTCTCATAATAAATTTTACTTTGAACTTTGATAATTAGCAGTCTTTGCACCAGAGGTTTTTTGGAAGTGAAGTGCAACACTGTAACAAGAAAGACTGAACATAGTTTTTGAGGAAAGGATGCAGCTTTTAAAAAAAATTGGTCTGGAAAGATGCCACCAATGCCACCCTTCAAGATTACCAAATTCACTGGAAGGATAGATAACCCAACATTAGTGTCCTCTTCCAGGTAAACATTCTTCATGTTTAGCCCCAGGTGAACTCATTTGGGTGCATGAAGGAGGCCTTGTCATTTGCAAGCTTGACACAGCTCTGTCAAGAGAAGACATAACTGGGTAGACAGATGAAATGATTCAAGGACAACATTTAAAAGGTTTTAAAACAGGTATATGGATAGGAGATATTTGAGGAAAATGGGGTGAATATTTAAGACTTCTGGACAATAAGTATTTTGATTTATTGATTAATTAAATATTTTAATTTGAGGACACCTTATCCCTTATCTCAATTTTGGAAAGCAAGTTGCAATTGCATTTAACACTGAATAGTGTTGCTTTTGGTTTGTTATTGTTACATGTACCAATTTTCAGTGAAAAACTTGTCTTTCATATTGTTTGTATAGATCAAATCATTGCACAGAACATTGACCTAGAATAAAGTTTAAAAAAAAAGCAATAACAACGCAGAATAAAGTGTAAAAGTTATCACAAAAGTGCAGTGCAGTTAACAATAAGGTCATTACAAGGTGTATTGTGAAACCAAATATCCATCTTATTGTTTGAGAGATCCATTCAAGGATTGGATAACAGCAGGATAGAAGTCCTTGAGTTTGGTAATATATGCATTTAGGCTTTTGTATCTTCTGCTTGATGGGAGAAAAGGGAGAATGCCAAGAGGTGAGTGGGGTCTTTGATTACACTTTACTGAGGCAGTGAGAAGTATAGACAGAGTCCATGGAGGGGAGGCTGATTCCCATGATGTGCTGAGATGTGTCCACAACTCTCTGCAGTTTCCTGTGTCATGCGCAGAGCTGTTGCCATACCAAACCATTATGTATCCAGACAAAAGGTTTTCTATGGTGCATCGATAAAAATTGGTAAGAGTCATGGGGGACATTTTCCTGAAGCCTCCTGAGTAAGTGGTTGATGTGGTTGAACCAAGACGTGCTTTTAGTGATGTTCATATCTAGGAATTTGAAGCTCCCAACCCTCTCAACCTTAACACAGTTGATATAAACAGGACCATCTGCACCTCACCCCCCACCCCTTTCTGAAGTCAGTGACCAGCTCTTATGTTTGTTGACATTGAGGGAAACATTGTTGTCATGGCTTCATGTCACTGAGCTCTCCTTCCTGTATTCTCAGTCATTGTTACTTGAGATGTGGCCCACTATGGCGGTATTGTCTGCATACTTGTAGAAGGAGTTAGAGCAGAATCTGGCCATGTAGTCATGAGTGTACAGGGAATAGGGTAGGGGCTGAGGATGCAACCTTGTGGAGTACCAGTGTTTAGGATAATCATGATGGAGTTGTTGCTGCCTATCTTTACTGATTTGGGTCTGTTCATCAGGAAGTCAAGAATCCAGTTGCAGATGGAGATATTCACTCCCAGGTTCCAGAGTTTGATGATGAGTTTGCTTGGAATAATGGTATTGAATGCAGAGCTGTAGTCAATAAACAATAGTCTGACAGATGTCTTTACTGTCCAGATGCTCCAGAGATGAGTTTAGGGCCAGAGAGATGGATTCCACTATTGACTTGTTTCAGAGGAGGGCAAATTGCAGTGGGTTGAGGTTCGAGAGAAACTTGTTATCAAAGTACATATACATCACCACGAGATTCAACATGAGATTCACTTCTTGCGGGCAATCACTGTAAATACAAGGAACACAATAGAATCAATGAAAGACTGCAACTACTAATGTGCAAAAACAAAAGCAAACTGTGCAAATAATAAATAAGCAATAAATATCGACAAGATGGCATGAAGAATCCTTGAAACGTCTGAAAAACTGCAATTGATCTGTGACATGACCAGCCTCTCAAAGCACTTCAGCTGGTCAATGTCAAAGCCACTGGATGATTATCATTAAGATACATTATCTTTTTATTTCCTTGGGTACTGAGACAATACTGGTCTTCTTAAAACAGGAAGGAGCGACAGCATGAAACAGAGAGGGGCTAAAAACACCCCACCAGCTGATCTATAGACATCGCCATAGAAACCATCCAGGGCCAGTAGTTTCCATGGGTTCATCTTCCAGAAGACTGATCTTATGTTTGTGAAAGTGACAGTAGATTCAGGTGCACTGGAAACTCTCAGGATGGGTAGTGACATACCTGTTCCCTTCTGTTCAATAGCATTTTTGATGAATGCTTTTTTCATAGTGAAATTTCAGCATCAATTTGGTGGGCAAGTTCTTCATGTTTGATCCTATTGGGTGATTTTGACCATAGGACTCTGACCCCATAGCTTAGACCGTAAGCATTTGTCTCATTGAATTTGGTAAAGAACGACTCTGAGTAAGATGGATCAGCATGCAGGCAACAGGGAAAGCAATTTCCAAAGGAATCCACTTCTAACAAAATGGCTGCAGCACAGTCTAATCTTAACCAACACCTTGTTATAGAAAGAAGCACAAAACCACATGGTGACATCTACAATCCAGCTACAAGCACCTGTTAATTCACCCACTTCGAGAGCAATACTGGCGACTTGAACTGAGCATCGCATAATTCATTGTGTTATCTCCCTCATCCTGGCCCTAAAGCAATGACAAGAGGAACACTGCTACAAACAAATCAATATTGATGATCACACCAATCCCACAAATTTATGTTGCCTTTAAGCTGAATATGATGTGCTACTGACTACTGCCAACCATCAGGAACCACAAAGTGGCCTACAGCAGGTAGTGGCACTGTGTTCCATTTCACCTTGAAAGTTTGATTAAATAAAAATGGAATAGAATATGCAGCTGTACTATATAATGCTTTTAGCGCTGCTAACTGGAGATGAATGCACAGGAAAATATGTTTAGTCCTCAAGCTTCAAACAGGTCAATTCAATTTAGTTTTTAAATGTTCTGCAAAGAAATCATTTCATAACATTTTTCACAGAGATCAACGACTTTTGTACTGGTGTGTGTTTCACCAGCGGCTGGATTGAGATTTGTTTATTTGCTAATCTTGGGTTTCTTGCTTTGAGGAGGCACTGCGAATAAATTAACAGGTTATTTCTAAAGGGCTAACTGAAGATTATTTAATGTATATTTGCATTAGCAGGATTGCCCGAGACTGCTTGTATGTTTGTTGTGTAAGGGCAAAGAGTTGTAAAGGGAATAATATTTTGAAGGATATTCAATTGAATAAATAAAAATAACATTATTTTTGCTTTTTTTCCATAGGCTCTTGTGATGATGCATCCAAGTCTGGCTTATTTGCACTGTGCACATTGGATGGTAAAAATAATAATATTATGCCTATGTATAAATCATTAATGACAAAATATTCAGAGTGGAATAAATAAATTTACATTTGAGTTGTGATGGATGAAAATGCACAAAATTTAGAATTTTTTTGATGTACACAATATTGAAACTAATTTGAGAAATAATTTTACTCCTTTTGTTTGTTGTAGTTGAGCAAGTCTCTCACATATAGCTAGGGTGCCCAAGACTTTTGCACAGTACTGTATATTATGTCTTTCCAGCTACCAAATAACACCTAATACTACTGAGCTAGTACAAAGCTAAGTACTCTTATTTATATAAATAAGTTTCCCTGCCCACAATCAGAATCTGGTTTATTATCACTGGCATGTGTTGTGAAATTTGTTAACTTAACAGCAGCAGTTCAATGCAGTACATAATATAGAAGAAAAAAATAATAAATCAATCGATTGCAGTATACATATATTGAGTAGATTAAAAATTGTGCAAAAATAGAAATAATATATATTTAAAAAATGCAGTAGTATTCATGGGTTCAATGTCCATTTAGTAATCAGATGGCAAAGGAGAAGAAGCAGTTCTTGAATTGCTGATTGTGTACCTTCAGGCTTCTGTACCTCCTCCTGAGAAAAAGGCCATTCCCTTTTCACATTCCTATCTTAACCAATATGCAATACCATGCATATATATTAATAAAATATGTTTGTGTATATGTATACACACACACACACACACACACACTTACCTCACCCCCCCCCCCCCCCAACCTAATTCTTTTGCATGGTACTTTAAATACTTCAGAGAGAATAACTCTGATGTGGTCTGTATTTGGCTGAAAGTAGAGTTTTCATGAAAATGAATATTGGAAGTTCAGAAAGCTTCTGATAATTGGGTTTTCCCACAGTGGTTAGACGTTGATGTGAGGCATGGGGCGAATCGTAGGATGGTTGTGGATGTGGTCTGATCATTGTCAAAATCATTAATGAAGTTTTAAAAATTTATCTAGGTGTTGCTAACAATGTCAGCAATTATTACCTGCTGAGGAGCTGGTAGTGAGTGATTTTCTTGAACTGCTACAGTCCTTCTAGTGAAGCTACTCACATAATGGTGCTGTGTACATATTGTACGTAGTCCTATGATACAATTCTGTGACAATGAAGAAACGAAGTATATTTTCAAGTCATGATATGACTTGCAGGAGCTGTGCTGTTGGAAATGTTTCTATGTGCCTTCTGGCCTTGTTCTACTTAGCAGTATGGGTCACAGTTATAGGTAGCACTGTCAGGATAACATAAGTGAGTAAATGCAACGCATTTTGAAGATGCACACATGGCTGCCACTGCCTGTATTGTTGAGGGACTAAATGTGGAACAAGTAATGCCAGTCGACAGGCTGCTTTGTCCTCGATGGTACCGAAACTGCTTGAGTACTATCCAAGCTGTACTCATCCTGACAAGTGGAAAGAATTTCACCACACTTCTTAGATACTTCTCAATTAATGTGGAAAAACTTTGATTGTCAGGAAATGAATCACTCTACAGGATATATACTCATTGATTTGGTTGGTCCAATTGAATTGTTATTTAAAAGTGATCCCAGTGTGTTAATGATGAATGACTCAGCAGTAATAATGCCATTTAAAATAATGAGTACATGATTAATTTGTCTTGTTGACAATTTAGTGGCACTAATGTGATGGTCAGCTGTCCAAGTCTCAGTGATGTCCATGTATGACCATACACAGGCATGGGTGATTTAGAGTCATGGGGTAATACAATGAAACAGGCCCTTCTGCCCAACTAGTCCATGCTGACAAGATGCCCAAATTAGTCCCATTTGCCTGTATTTGGCTCATAAGTTTCTAAACCTTTCCTTTTCCATATAACTGTCTAATTGTCTTTTAAACGTTGTTATTGTACCTGCCTTCAGCACTTCCTCTGACAGTTCATTCCATATATGTACCATTCTCTGCTTTTAAAAAAAAATCTGCTCCTCAAGTTCCTGTTAAGTCTTTCCCTTCTCACCTTAAACATTGATTCCCCAAACCTGGGAAAAAGACGGAATGCATTCACTTTATGTATGATCCTCATGGTTTTACACACCTATATAACATCACTCCTCAGTCCAACTTCTCATCCAACTCAGTCCCTTGACTCCTGATAACATCCTTGTAAAGCTTTTCTGCATTATTTCCCCATTTAATAGCATCTTTTCGATAGCAGGGTGACCAGATGTGGCATCACGAACATCTTGTACGACTGCAACATGACTTATACTCAATGATCTGACTGATGAAGGCCCACATTGCAAAAGCAACCTTCTGCACCTCATCTATTGGTGACTCCACTTTTAGGGAATCAGGTACCTGAATTCCAAGGCCCCTCTGTTCTACAACACTCCCCAGGCCCTACTGCTCACTGTGAAAGTCCTTGATTTGACTTTCCAAAACATTTTACATTCATCAGAATTAATCTAATTTTATTATTTCCCTTGGCCTAATTACCCAGCTGATGAAACATTAATTCTTGCTAGCCTTCTTCACTGTCTACAATATCATCTGGTTTTTCTTTCTCCACTTTTCCAGTTGATCAATATCCTATTGTAACCCTTTTCTCTGACCAATATATTACCAATTTTGATGTCATCTGCAGTCATGACTTTGGATTCTCTTTAATCTTCTCTGGTAAAGCTACCTTATACCCTCTTTTTGCCCTGTTGATTTCCTTCTCAGTTGTACTTCTGTATCCCCTGTATATATCTTTAGGGAGTCCTTTGATCCTAGCTCCCTATATTTGATCCATACCGCCTCTTTCCCAGCCAGAGTCTCAATATCTCTTGTTATCCGGGGTTCCTTCCTCCTGATAGCTTTGCCCTTCACTCTGACAGAAACATGTAGATCTTGAGCTCTTGCTATCTTGTTTTTAAAAATCTTCCACTCTTTGAGGTCCCTTTACTCATGAACAACCTACTCCAATCAGCCTTTGCCAAGAGTAGGTTGAACTTTGCCCTCTCCTTAGTAGGAACTTCTATATATTGCCTGAACACATTTACTTCCAGTAAGATCGTAGCGCATTCAATTGCAGTGGCTTCTACAGGGTCAACCAAAGGCGTTATTGTCCTTTTTAAACAGTTTTTATGATTGCAAGACCCTGCTGGACATTATGAACTAAGTACTACATGTCTCACCCATTAGTGAGTTGCTTGTTGGCAAAAAAACTGGAGGAGCTGATGCAGATCATGCTGCTGCCTGTGTCAAAGAGGCTTGGGAGGAGTTGGTGTGCAATCTGACAACGAGTGATCATCTTAAGTCACTTTTCTTGTGATTGCAAGACCCTGTTGCACATTATTAATGTGGAATGGGGCAAATCCGATTCACTGATATTGGTGGTTTACAGGGGAGCTTTTGGGCCTTAGTTGTAGTGAGGACTAGGCCTCACCTGTGGCGTTGTGTGCTTATAGTTCCTCTAATTCCCATTGACTATCTAGGGGCCTATAGTACAAAGTAACAAAGTGATCATCTGCCTCCTGATTCTCAGCGCCCTCCATAATGCCCCACTGTATGATCCCGCAATAAGTTCACCTCTGACCACTTTCCTGAGGTTCCTTTTAATCAAAAATGCAACTCCCCCACCCCTCGTACTTCCTCCGAAATCACACCTAAGGCATCTGTACACTTACATTTTCACTCCACTTTCTAAGGAGTTGAGACTGAATTGAATATTGCACAGTTGGCAGTCGCACTTCTGGACCTGAGCCACTTGATGAAGCAGATGATGGTTGCTCTTAGGCTTGTGCCCTGATGAACCACTGCACTGCCCTGGGATCAGGATAGTTGACTTCCAACACCACAGCTGCCTTCCTTTGTGGAAGATAGGACTGCAACCATTGCCATGTATTTTCCTGCCACGTCCATTGGTGGCATACTAAGGTAATTGTTACCTTTTACATCCAAACTAATCATTCCTGCCTGATCTTTGGAATTCAATTCCATGGTTCAGTTTGGATCAGGATTTTAATGGTTTTGGAGCTAAATAATCCCAATCAATCTTAAACCAGACATTTTAATGCTTCTAGATAGCACTATCAACATTATTTTTCATCACTTTGATGTTTGAGGATGGTTATTAGCCAGATTGGGTTTTATTCTGGAACTTGTAAAGATGTGCTTGGGTAATCTACATTATACATTAGATGCCAGTGTGCTGTAATTGTAGTGGAACAACCTAGGCAGTTACCTCTAAAATTCTGGTTACTCAGTTCGTACTTTTGTAGAAGTTGGCTACCCAGTGGTTAGTGGTGAACTAACTTCCAAAGAGCTTCATGATAATCACCCTGTTTTCCTCAGTGGATGATCAACCCACTGGTTGTCAACTCCATTAAAACTGGAAGTAGTCCGGTTTTGAGGTGTGAACATATTCCGAGTTAAGATTTGTGCGATATTATCAGATTGGAAATGCTTTTGAAAATGTACGAGATGTGCAAATGCAAAGAGATAACTACAAAGCAAATTACCAGGGGAACAGTGATATTGCAGCTCTGTCTTCATAATGGTTAGTATGGTGAGTAAACTGGATACTGAAGAAAAATAATGAAATTGAAAGCTGGTAAACCCTTTCATCTGAATATCTACAATGAATGTATTGATTTTGATCCTTGGAATTCCTTTTTTAAATGGTTCTGTGAAATTGGAGGATGGCAAATATAAACAAGCCAACAGAAAATGAGAAAATTGGAATAGTAGGCCAGTCAGCTTGACATTAGTAGTTTAGTGGTAACAGAGTATTTGAAAATAGGATATTAGCTGTTTCAAATGACATTAGACTCACCTGTTAACATCACCTGTGCTCCTTTGAAAATCATTTAAGCCTTCCTGAGATAATTAGGTGAAATACTTTTCAATTGAATAGTCAACAGCCAATAGGACCCTGTGGGATCCTTGTTAGATTCTTTGGATAAAATCCCATTCAGGCATTGTGATTAAGTAGTTAGGACTATGAGCATTAGGATATTTGTGATGCTGGAGCCAACAGCAAACTTCACATGATAGAAACAAACCTAGCAGGGCATTTAGGGCATCTGATGTGTTGAGCAGGAGCATACTGCCTGAAGGGACAGAAAATTACATTTCAGAGTTGTGTGGACAGGAAGTGAGGCAAGAACATACACATCAAATAGAGCCGGCAATACCATACCCAGTAGTTACCTCTTATTAGCCCTGTTAGTTAAACCTTCAGTTCTCCAATAGAGTTATCAAATATAATTGTCCTTTCAAAATTAGCTGCCTGAGTCAGGATGCTCTTGATTGCAAGTGAATTAATACTCTTTCTCCCATTTATTTTGAGAGACTATTTTTAGGAAAACAGTACTCTAAATTGGATATTTTTACATTTCTCAATCCTCCAGAAGCAACTTTAATTTAAAAAGTGCAATATTATGCCAATTTAGTTTTATTTAAGCATTTAAATGCAGAATAGTTCAAATACTTACTTCTAGTTCAAGAACAAGGACAGTGGATTGAAATGCTGGAACCATTTTCTTTAATGTATGCAGTTTCTTAGATATTAGTTTTTTTTTAGAAAATACTCTTTTGCCATCTGAGAATGCTTATGTGGCTAATTAGGTCTGTTAGAGCAGCAGGAGGAAGCTTCTTTCTTGGACAACACAACAGGCTATAGGCTTATTTTGACATTCTCCTTCTACTTCAGTGACCTATTTTGCAGAACATTTCCTGGATTCACACAGCAATCTTTTTCATTGTGAACATTGTTATTGTGGTCTGCAATTAAATTGTTCCATTTAAGTGTCTCAATTTGTTCTATTACCACTTTTTCTATTCGGAAGTCAGTGGAACAGAAATTACAGAGAGACTGGTGATATACATCTCTTTTAAATAGAAGAAAGAATTTTTTTGTGCATGTTATAATTATATGGGCCATGGGTAATGCTATAAATGGAATAATCTCATATTATGTCCAGTAATTGTTGTGCATTAGACATCTTTCAAGTTACTAGGATGAGAATAAAAAGACATTGACATTCTGTAAGCAACTTGAATGTGATGTTTCAACCTCCCAATGACAGTACCCAGTATATGCATTCCAAGTATTTATTTCCGTTCTTGTTATGTACCCAGTGTTTAGAGCCCTACATTAAGAATCCTAATGAGTTTCCATTTCATAGGTTCTTAATGATATAAAACAACTTAATCCTGGGATAGCAGACTTGACATAAAAACAGAAAATGCTGAACATTTTACAGAGAAGCAGAATGTGTACAAAGAGTAAATATTTCCTGTTGCTGTTCCTTCCTCAGAACTGCATATGTGATACTCAAACATTGAGTGCCTAATCGAATTAAGAGTCTAAACGAATCTTGAAAATTTTTATAGTTAATGATTAAGTCAGATTAAATTAAGTGCAGATGTTTTGTTTTGGGAAAACGGAATTAAAGTAAGACCCTAAGACACAGGAGCAGAATTATGCCATTTGGCCCATCGAGTCTGCTCCACCATTCCATCATGGCTGATTTATTATCCCTTGCAACTCCATTCTCCTTCCCTCTCCTCATAACCTTTGACACCCTTGCTAATCAAGAAATATCAATCGCTGCTTTAAGTATACCCAATGACTTTGCCTCCAAGTTATCTGTGGCATTGAATCTATGGATTCACAGCCCTCTGTCTAAAGAAATTCCTCCTCATCTCTGTTCTAAATGGACATCCCTCGATTCTGAAGTTGTGCCTTCTTGTCCTTGACTTACCCCCTATAGGAAACATATTCTCCACATGCACCCTATCAAGGCCTTTCAATATTTCAGTGAAAACCCACTCACTTTCCTAATCTCCAGGAAGTACAAGCCCAGAGCTATCAAATGTGCCTCATTTGTTAACCCTATCATTCCGGGGATAATTCTTTGAACTTTTTCCAATGCCAGCACATCCTTTCTTAGATAAGGAGCCCAAAACTGCTCACAATGGTCCAAGTGAGATCTGACCAATGCCTTATAAAGCCTCAGCATTACATATTTGCTTTTATATTCCACTCCTCTCGAAATGAATGCTAACGTTGCATTTGCCTTCTTTACCACTGACTCAACCTTAAAGTTAACCTTTAGAGAATCTTACAGGACTTCCAAGTCCCTCTGCACCTCTGATTTCTAAATTTTCTCATTTAGAAAATTGTCTGTGCCTTTATTCCTTCTACCAAAGTTCATGACCATACACTTCTGAACTCTATATTCCATCTACCACTGCTTTGCCTATTCTCCTAATCTGTCCAATTCCTGCTGCAGACTCCCTGCTCCCTCAACACCACCTACCAGAGGGCACGATTTGAAGATGAGAGGGTGTAGGTTCAAAGGGGATGTGAGAGTTAAGTTTTTTTACCCAAAGAGTGGTGGATGCCTGGAATGCGCTGCCTGGTATGGTGGTAGATGCTTTTAAGAGATGTTTAGATAGGTACATGAACGCAAGGAAGATGGAGGGATATCAACATTGTATAGGTAGGAGTGATTAGTGTTTGGGTGTTTTTGATTTGCTTTTTAGCTGGTTCAGCACAGCACTGTGGGTTGAATGGCCTGTTCCTGTACAGTACTGTTCTATGTTCTATGTACTATCTTTGTATTGTTCACAAACTGGGCTACAAAGCTATCAGTTCCATCATCCAGATTATTAACATATAATGTGAGAAGAAGTGGTCCCAATTCCCTGCAGAACACTACTTGTCACCGACAGCCTTTCAGGAAAGGTCCCCTTTATTTCCACTCTTTGCCTCCAGCCAGTCAGCAAATCTTCTATCCATCCTAGTATCTTTCCTGTAATACTTAAGTTGTTTAAAAGTCTCATGTGTGGTACCTTCTGAAAATCCGAGTAAACAACATCCACTAACTCTTCTTTGTCTCTCCTGCTTATTATTTTCTCAAAGACTTCCAACCAATTGTAAAGCGAGATTTCCCCTTAAGGAAACCACCCTGACTTTGACCTTTTTTATCATGTGCCTCCAAGTACCCTGAAACCTCATCCTTAATAATGGACTCCAAACATCTTTCCAACCGCTGAAGTCAGTCTAACTAGCCTATAATTTCCTGTCTATTGCCTCCCTCCCTTCTTAATGGTGGAGTGATGTTTGTAATTTTCAAGTCTTCCCGAACCATTCCAGCATCTAGTGATTCTTGAAAAATCACTACTAACGCCTCTGCAATCTCTTCAGCTGCTTCCTTGAGAATCCTGGGATGTAGTCCATCTGGTCCAGGTGACTTATGTACTCCGGACATTTCAGCTTCCCAAGCACCTTCTCTTTAATAATAGCAATTATACACTCAATTCTGCCCCCAACACGCTTGAATTTCTGGCATGCCCCTGGTGTCTTTCACGGTGAAGACTGATGCAAAATACTTATTAAGTTCTTTCGTGATTTCTTTGTCCCATATTATTACCGCTCCAGCGTCATTTTCCAGCAGCCTGGTATCCACTCTTGGTCTCTTTTGCTCTTTTATATCTGACAAAACCTTTTGGTATCCTCTTTTATTTTATTGACCAACCTACCTTCATATTACCTTCATGTAAAACAAGAAGAGCTCTTAGCAGGAGATTGAATCTACCCAAGGTATTCAAATTTTCTAATAAAATCTCAGTGAAGAAGTATTTGGGATCTCTGTGCTGACTGTCCTCACTGAAATGTATCACAGTCTTAACCCACAACCTCACCGTTAGACCAGAGTGGTGAGCACTTTCTCATTTCTGTCAAGGTATCTTTGTCCCTGCATTTGAATGCATTTGGCCACTTCCAAACTGCAACTGGAGCTACTTGCAATATGCAGTTTGCCATTGATTGTCATATAAAGCAGTTAGTTCCTGCGATCAGTCCAGAGAGCTGGCTGCATTTCATTCTCTCTGAGTGCAAGGGGAGTGTTGGTTTTATGGCCATTGTGAGCTAAAGGAAGCACAGAAACAAAGGCCCTAGTGAGTAGAAAGAAACCTTGTGAGTTGGAAGGAAATGCATCAAACATCACCAAGTGAGTTGTATGTTTAGGATTTCTGAATAGTCTAGTCACAAAATATTTATTTTGCAAGTCAGTATCCTGACTGCAAATATGATACTTCCATTGTACATCAGTCCAATAACTTGTCTGAGTTTAAGTCACCACAGTGAACCAATTGACAAGATATGACTCATGACTAAACTGGATAAACTATAAACAACTATGTAGCATGCATATGAGTAAAGGAGTACAACATTAAAAATGTAAAGAAGCAGCCTATTAATGTGCGGAAACAATGCCTTTGTTTCTTAATTTAGTGTAGAAGAGCTAAATGGAACAAGACCAATGCTTTATCCAATGCAAACTCAGCATCATGAGGGCATTGCCCTTGCCAGCAACTACTTTGTGACCAGTTGGAGAATTGGAGGAGAAAAAAACTTAATTTAAGTATCCTTTTTTTTGGTGTGGCCAAAAACAACTCACTTGATTGTGGTACCAGTAAGAGCATCCCTGTTCTTGTATTTTACTTGCTTGTGACTATCAAAGCTTTTGCTTGTCCACTATGTGAAAATAAAAGTAATTCAAAAGTAAACATTCCAAAGCAAACGTTTAAATCAAACATTTTACATTATATTGAAAAGCCAAATACCTATTCTTTTTTCATTTTCACATTAACATTTGATGGTGCTGGATAAGCAGTGTTATCGACAATAAGCCTAGTGTTCTCACACAGATGGGACTTCCATTACAGTGACAATTGGGTCCTAGCTATGATACCTGAGGCCAAATGGCTTTAGATAAGGAGCCTCCTTACTTCTTTCAGAAGAGAGACATTTGCTTGGTTTTACAATGTGCGCTGCTCTGGATAATTAACCTACAAACTTGCATTCCTTTGAGAGGTGGGATACCTATTCAGCCACAGAGAATGTGCAAATTGCTCACGGATGGCACTGAAGGTTGAAATTGAACCCAGGTTGCTGGAGCTAAAGGGGGATAGCTCTGTCAGTTGCGCCACTGTGTCACCCAGCTGTGGCACAGTGCCCTAGGATATTTTTGCAGCATTACAAGTATGAACAAATGCACAGCATTGTACATGTTTCCTACAGAAGCAAGATCTTGTTGCATATATCTAATCTTGAGGCTCAGAAACAGCTTGTAAAAACGTAGGGGCAAAATATACAATGCTTGCAGCCCCTTTACTGGTGATAAGCATTTTGTTTCTCCTATAATCACAGTTCATATCCTTATTTTAAGATGTTCAAAATGCTTTCAGATTGTAGTGGAGGAGCTTAATTTCTGGTGAGTTGATGTAGACTTGCATATTCAGTGCCGCCTCTTCTCCAAAGAATCCAAAGTAAATAGTGTTATTGTTCAAATATACGTAATTTGTAATGGATTGGCATTTCATTCAGTAATGATAGCTTTTGAATCATCGTGTTAGCACGATATCTAATGAAGGAAGTAGATACAGGAAAGGAAGAGATGATTGTTCATTTTAATAAGCTTTCAGCTTCCATCAAGTAGCATTAATGATACAGAGTGCTGAAATTGAAGATGCTATAACTCAAAGAAGAGTGGAAAATTGGAGTATAAATTGATTTATTGTCACTTCTTGCAAGATTCAGTGAACAGCTTGTCTCAGTACATGTAGCGATGATAAACCAATTCCAAGGTTGAAATTTAAAAGTACAATTAAAATTATTTTTAAGATTGTGACAATATTTCCTTTTCTCCTTTTTTCCTGATTAGTTTACCAACACACAAGCTTCCTTCGAAAGGTTTAATGCATTGTTAACTGGAGTTATGGTGATCAGTGAATAATTCTATTTATTGTTTGTTTAAACAGGAACCCTAAAACTGATGGATGGGTCAGATAAACTCTTGTGGTCTGTTCAAGTGGATCATCAGCTTTTTGCCTTGGAAAAGTTAGATGTGACGGTGAGTGTTACCATTGTGGTTCACAGAACCTTCTCTATAATGCAACTTACCAGCTACATTTATTTTTATAATTTTACTATCACCATATGCTAAGCTATTTTCTGTTCAAATTTTTTGATCCTAATAGAAATTGAGTTTTCCCTTGAGAATCAGAACACCTTCATAAATTGTAAAGGCTGAGACCCATGAAATTACTGACAATAAGTAGCTACCAAAGCCTCTAGGGAGTGGACAACAAGTGTATGATTGTCATGAGTATGAAATATGCTGCTGAGAAAATTGATGTTGGCAAAAAAAATACTCTTTCAAGTTTGCTCCTGAACCAGGTGAAATTACTTATGCAGTTTTACTTTACAATAAACTTCCTCAGGAAAAATAACATTAGTCACTCCTGTCACATCTCATGCTTGTCCAGTCAGGGCCTACCTATTTTATTTTTATTTTTAGCAAAATATGCCAACTATATTTTCTCAGGAATCTTTTGAGTAAAGTGTCTTTAAAGGAGGAGGAGTAATTTTCTACAATGCTGTTTTAAGTACAAGTTACTTGTATTGTAATTTTTATTTCATGTAACAGTTAACTTTGTCTATCTAAATTTTTATTGATTGACCACTTTTGAAGGAGGGAACTGGAACAAGTGCCCATTTCTGTGCTGTAGTGTTGTATGATTCAATGTCTCTATCAAAATTTCTTGTAATGAAACACCGTTTTTGTAAATAGATTTCACACTTTAATAAAGTAGCATTCCAATTTGATTCTGGGAAGTCTTGCATTGTTATAGACCAATAAATCTCCAAAGGGTTGATTATTTGAAGAGATAGGTGTGTAACGAAAATAACAATGGAGATATTTTTAGAGAACAATAAGAATTTAGAGAGTTTGGGGGAGTCTGGGTTATAAATAGAAGGATATTTTTAACTTTTTAACTTCATTTTAGGGATACAATGTAGATGAAAACAATTGAACTCTGAAACTCGGAGCTGAATTTGGAGAAAATTTGCAAACTTAGTTAATTGCCAAAGTACAAAATTAAAAAAAAATTCAGGTGGAATTATAATTCACAATTACTTAAAAAATAGAAACAGCTTTGATAGTTTTGATTGCACTATCCAGCCGTTGCATGCATAATTGATATTAAATGAGCAATTAAACCATAAAGCTTTTGTTTTTATTTTGCTACAGCTGCAACTATTAGTCTGTCACAATGATAAGTTATCCTAAGAAAAACTACAGATTGTGCACTAGCACTCTTGGTGGCAAAGTTGAAAAATGATCATTTGAAATATTCTCAGCCTGGCCTTATTTATAGTGAATTCAGGATTGAAGTGTAGGAAAGTTGAAGGATACAATGCCACTTGCTAAGCCACTTCAGATGATGTTTAAGTGTTAAACACAAGCAACTCCATAACCATCATGTTAAACTAAATAAAGAATAAAAGCGGACTGATAGCTGGTACTGACCTCGTCACCAAATAGAGCTATAGAGATATATGGAACAAATACAGACCTTTTGGCCCACTATGTCTATGTCAACTTTCAAGTATCTATCTGTACAAATTCTATTTACCAGCTTTCAGTACATACACTATGATACCTTGGCAACTTAACTGGTCACACAAATGGTTCTTAAATTTTTGTTTGTGATTCTGTCTGTACTGGTGTAAAATTCCTTTTAGCCCCGGCAGCTTTGTAAATTTCTCCTCACAAACATTTGGGTACTGGCATCAAAATCGGGAGAGCTATCCCTAGCCCTAATACACACACCATGATACCTTTCCGACAACATGCTAAACAATGAAGCAATCCCTGGCTTGTATGTTGTCTCATTGTGGCAAGCCCAATAGAGGGAGAACGGTGCTATTTGTTCTGTGTATTATATAAGTGAAAGGAAAAAAATCCTGGGAACCTTTAGTAATGGATTCCAAATCCTGTGATGTTTCATGTCATCTGATCGAATATAAAAAGGGAAACCTCCTGCTGATTACTACGTACTGCCCTCCTTCAGCTGATGAGTCAATGTTCTTCCGTGTTGAATAATACTAAAGTGAACAGTTCAGACACATCATGTTTGAACTATTCAGGTCGGATTTAATTCCCCAAAGCCCATATTTCCATAGTATATGAACAGGCTGACTGATATTATAGAAAGCACAAATCCTTTTAATTTAATTTATTTTAAATATACAACACAGTAACTGGCCCTTCTAGCCCAAACAGGCTAATTGTACCCATGCAACCAATTAACTGACTAACGCACACTTGTTTGGAATGTGGGAGGAAAGCCATATGGTCACAGGAGAATGTACAAACGCCTTACTACAGTACTGGGTCACTGGCACTGCAATAGCGTTATGCTAACCACTACGCTACTATGCTGTCCATGTGTAGTGTGCTTTAAGGGAAGCATGATTGTTGTCTGCACTTTATTTAGGGTGATGGACGAGAAGAAGTGGTGGCCTGTGCTTGGGATGGCCAAACCTATATCATTGACCAGAATAGATCTGTTGTTCGCTTTCAGTTTGACGAGAATGTTAGCGCATTTTGTGCTGGTAAGTGTTGATTTTTTTTTGGAGTACTTTTCCTGAAAGGTTGAGCTGAAGTTTAAGTTAATTAATATGGGAACTTACTAATACCTTAATGAAATTACTGCAAGCACTGAGGAAACTAATTAGTATTGTGAATAGAACAGATTTTTTTTGGTGCTGTCCCAATTTTGTTGGAAATGTTTTACCTTTCTATCAGATTTCTAGAATCTGCAGTTTCTTTGCCCTTTGTTTATATCATCAATTTCAGCTTTCTCTAAACATTTCTTGTATTACCTTACTGCTGTAGTTTTTTTTTGTTAGAGTATTAGGAGTTTCATCAGGCAAATGCAAAGTAATGAGTTTGATGTGATGACAAACTGAATTAATGTATTTAAAATTTAACAGAACAAATGTATTTAAAAAAACAGCTTTGTTACAAACAAGGGAAAATCTGCAGATGCTGGAAATCCAAGCAACACACACAAAATGCTGGAGGAACTCAGCAGGTCAGGCAGCATCTATGGAAAAGAGTACAGTCGACGTTTCAGGCTGAGATCCTTCAGCAGCACTGTTAGGAAGGATGGAGGTAAAAAGTGAGTGTCAGTAGATCACACAGCATCAGTGCAGGGACAGTTGATTTGTCATGTTGAGACCTTTGATTTGGACTGAAAGAATAGAGGGAACATGGCTAGTGTAGAGAGATGAGGTGGAAGGGTGGGGGCAGGAGTTGGCAAGTGATAGGTGAATCTAGGTGAATGGGTTACTATCTGGGCCAAAGTATAAAGCCTAATTCTGCTTTATAGTATCATTAATCTAGTATAGTTTAAAATAGTTATTTCACTGAGAAGATTTAGATTTTCAGCACCCCCCCCCCCCAAAAGTGCAACACTTCACACTTGTCTGCATTAAAATTCCATATGCCATTTTTCAACCCATTTTTCCAGCTGGTCCAGATCTGGCTGCAAGCTTTGATGGCCTTCCTCGCTTTCACTACACCCTGAAATCATGAATTTGCCTGTCTTGTTCATGTTTTCAGATGAGCCAAGATTTTGAAGATAGAAGTAACATTGTTACTCTTAGAGAATTCCTACTTCCAAGATTTCCAGGATTCCTGTACTTTCCAAGTATGCTTTTCTTTCTCTGCAACCCCCTTCCATTCCATATTTGTGCCCTTAACACTTAAGAGCTACCCATTGTTTGTTCATGTAGATATTTCCACATCAAAAGTGTTGTACAAACAGAAGCTGTTTTTGCAATGATTAAAATGCTAGGTGGGCCAAAACCCTGCTGACCTTTACTGCCTTGCAAATTATCCATGCCATAATGATAAATGTATTTCCCATCTATGATCTAGCTAACATCCTGGACAAATCCATAATCATTCTCCTTAGCATATAATTTTTTAAGGAGGAGATGCACTGATTTCTAGTCCCAAATCATCAAAGAGTATGGGTGGAGAGCAGGATATGGTACTGAGATTGAGGATCAGCTTTAATCAGCTTTTAGAGCTGAATAGCATAATTCTGCTTTTAGTTTTCAAGATTCTCTGTTTTCTTTACCTTATTTTAAACATGTTCCTCCATCCCTCCTAACCTCTTTTCGGTGGGAATGTTTCTCATTTTTGACATGCATTATTCCTGTACTATTTTTGTTATGTTTGGCTGACGTGCACTTAATTTTCCCAATCCATTAAGAATGTTCAGTTCTTTAAAAATGTCAAGAGCTTGCTTTTCTAGGCATTTAGTAGATATTTTCTAAATGAAAGATGTTACGCAAACAGAAGTTGTATTTACAATTATTGTAACGCTAGATGCGCCAGATTCTGCTGACCTTTACTGTCAGTTTTGATCAGAACTTAAAGGTTTGGCTGACATAATGGAAAGATAGAATCTCTTTAAGTTTTTTTTGTTGCATCAGGGAAATGCTGGTTGGTTCCTGTGCCAGGTTCAACATGGTTGATTATAAAATCAATTGTAATGTAAAAATTTAGGAGCAGAGGAGAAGATATTATTTTTCTAAATTACTTCTGATAGAGCATTTTAATTAGAAATAATTTAATTGGTTTAATTTTATTTTTTCATTTAAAATAATAGTAATTTTATGAAATATTTACTTAAATTTTGAGATGTTTTCATGTCTGTTGGAGATATAGTAAAAACTATTAAAATAACTTGGAATTTCACAATTGGCAAAGTGCAGCCTGTAGCTTTTCCAACATTCAAAAAACATTTTGAACAAGGGCCACTGCATTGCCCTGTTTCGAGCCCAATGACCACTGGATTTCAGGGCACGGAGTCAGGGGGACAGCACACCTACATCTGACCTAGGTAAGTGTGCACATGGTTAGACCACAGACAATGATTCTAGTAAATGGTCAGTATAATCCAGCCCAATGTATGTTATTTGACAAAGCTAAATGATGAAGTATTTGGAAGCTGGGGTGTTTTTTTTTGCATTCTTCTGAAGACAGGCATGAAAATTATGCTGCTTTTTGAGATAATTTTCTATTTAAAATAGTTTGTAATTATTTTGTGATATTGAATATAGATTATCCAATTGTAGTAATATCAGATTACAGCACCACCATTCCTTAATGTTTGCTTAATTTCAGTATGCATACAGTCAGTTTTAGGTTTATGAATCTGAGCATAGTATAATTCTCGTATCTTGCAATCAATTTGCTTCCTCAAAAGGCAAGCCTATCCCTTCTGTAATATAGGAGTAACTAGTAGGCCTATAAATTTCTTATTAGTTTCATCTAATTGACATCTTTAATTGATGGTTTATCAGGAAATCCACTAGAACTCCTGATTTAAAGTAAGTTCTGAATAATATGAAGTAAATAATTTAGTATATAATGAAATATTTCTGATCTCCTAGCATTGACATTAAAAGCAAAGTCGGCAATCTTCAAATTAGTTTCTTTTGTGATCAAGGCAATGACCTGGACTTGGTGATCATGATGAGCTGGCAGCATTCATCACCGACCTTGATTAAAATCTGTTTACTAACCTCCACCTGTGTCTTAGTGAGAATTGACACAAACTACTGGAGGGTGTTTATGTGGTGTTTCATTCACTTGTGTTGTATCACACATGCTTAAGGGTGCCATCGTGTGGAGTGATTAAAATAAGCCTTACCCACAAAAACAAAAAAAAAATCATTCTTTTGACTGATTATTTTTCAAATATGCCTGAACTGTTTTGACTATAAAAGCTTTCAATAAAAACATTAAAGGAACTTAAATAAGCCATTGCAAAGATTGATTTTTAAGAATCTTTGACAGTTAACAATATTCAAATGAACAAACCGTTTAAAATCTGCTTTGCTCCACTGAATGTCCTATTGTGGAAAACATGCTTTATAGCTCCTCAGATCTGGTGTAGAAATTGGGATCATAGACAGCAATTTCTAAATTCTATCATTATCAGACACTTGCAGAAATTCTGAAGGATTAAGCCAACTTCACGGAGCAATAAAGGCATGCTGTGTTATCTTCATTGCTATCTTCGTTATTATTATTACAATTATTATCCTTCAACCATCCTGCATCAACATGAGTAACTTCATTCACTAAATCTGAACTAATTCCACAACCTACAGATTCACTTTCAAGGGCTCGACAATTCATGTTCTCAGTATTATATATTTATATGTAAATACACTATTTGTCTTTTATGGCACTTTGGTTGCTTGTCAGTCTTTATGTATAGTTTTTCATAAATTCTATTGTATTTCTTTATTTTCCTGTAAATGCCTGCAAGGAAATGAATCTCAAGGTAGTATATGGTGACATATATATACTTTGATAATATATTTCCTTTGACTTTGACTTTATCTCAAAATGTAGGCCAGTTGTTTCAAGGGTTTTCTGCACATACATTCAGAAAATGCTGGAACTACTCAACAGGATATGTAGTTAACCCATAGTTAAATATATCAACAGCTTTAATTATAACAGTAAAAGTGTCATAGGCCTTTGTATATGTCCAAGTGAATCTGCCTGAGAAACGGCCACAGTGAGATGACACCTTATCTGAAACACAGTGCCTCTGACAATTCATTTGTTGTTGTGTTACATTAATTTCTTTCTCCAGGAGTTATTTAATAAACTCTTTTCTCACCCTTTAAAGCAGGGATTCCCAACCTGGGGTCCATGGACTCCTCACTAAATGGTAAGGGTCCATGAAATAAACAAAGGTTGTGATTCCCTACCTTAAAGGAAGAAACTTGCTAGGATAAACCTTTGGTTTTAATCACATATGAAAAACACCTAGCTGATTGTGAAGTACTTTAGGATTGCCCAGTGTCATATCATTGCAACTCATTGCCATTTCATCTGTCTGCCATTGTGCTCAGTTATTATTTTATCCCATGTATCCAGAACTTGCTCAGTGCCAGGGACTTCCTTGTGGAAAGTAGCATCTTTTCACTGGTTTTGGGTTAACATTGTTCAAAATGCCTCAAAATGACATTCTCTGAAAGATGTGACTGAATTAACATAGATTCTTTATCAATGGAGGTGGGGGTGTGGCTGTTTATGCTCTGCAAAACAGGTTTCTTAAATATAACACAGTATTCACCTTTCATTACTTACTGTTCTTTATTTTGACACATCCAGGCATGTACGCGTGCAAAAATGGTCGGAATAACCCTTGTTTGGTCTATGTCAGCTTCAACCACAAAATCTATGTTTACTGGAAAGTGGAGCTGGAGAGAATGGAATCTACCAACATTTTAAAGGTGCTGGAGACAGATGAGTTCAGGAAACTAATGCAAGCAATATCTATTGGTAGGTGCTTCAGTGGCTGCTTTTCTCATTGGTGTGAAGAACTATATGAAGAGTTATTGGTTAATTAAGTATGAAGAATTATTGGTTGTGCCCACATTATTTAAGGGTTAATTCAGAATCATTAAGCATATGAAATTGCCTTTTTCCCTTCCATTTTGTATTTGACTTCTCTCGCTTAATGAGGTAATCACAAGGTAGTGCTGGGTGTCATCAGCATACTCTGGCTCAGTTTGCCATAATGACTGATAGGAGTTTAAAAAAAAAGAATTTCTATAATTTAGCATCCTTTGCAAAGAATTACTGCAAATACACAGAAAGAAAAACTCAAAGAGACCAAAGGCATCACAGTTATTCAGACAGATTTTCTGAAGCTACGTCAATGTTAAAAATAGAGGGCTATGGGTAACCCTAGGTAACTTCTAAAGTAAATACATGTTCAACACAGCATTATGGGATGAAGGGCCTGTATTGTGCTGTAGGTTTGTGTTACTGAGAGTTAGGTATTTTATTACTAATATCCTTATCCCAGCGATGTTCAAAGCTCCATGCTCCTGTTGGTCATGAAAAGGCAGAGTCTTGAGGTAAGGGATTTAAAGGAGATCCTAGGGGGTAAGACTTTTTCATATACAGAGAGTGGTTGTTACCTGGAGTGTATCTGCCAGGAGAGATGGTAGAATCAGATAAAATTACTGTTTATGAGATATTTAGTCATGTACTTACAGTGGCTAGGCAAAGCGAAGAAAGATATGGTCCTAATGCAGGCACGTGCAGTTGGTAGGAAGCGCGTAGTGGCTGGAAGGCTCACACAATACTGCAGGACTCTATACCAATTATGGCTACACTGAAGAGACTGGCTGGATGAAAATTTGCCCATTTTACCCTTCCATTCCTTTATCTCTTTAGAAATGTGATTTACAATGATTCAGAAATTATTATGCATTAAATAATATATAAACCTTACCACCAGTAAAAATTAAAACTAAAGGAGTGTTCCCCACATTCTAAGACTTTAATAATGTAGAATCCTCAGGACTTTGCTGCCAAGCTGGCAAAAACCTAACATCTACAGTAAAACAGAAGTGATGAAATACTTGTTACATCAGACAAAATATATGGTGAGAGAAACCCTTAATATTTAGGGTAGAAGACCTTTCATAAACTATCCTAAATCAGGCATCTCGATGCCAATGCATCCATCTGCTTTGTTGCCCCATTTGTGCCCATTATCTACTCTACTACAAACACTACCTCCTCTTCTCCAAAGTCCTCCTCATTAACTGTAAGTACCAGTCTTAGCTTTTCCCCAGCAGCTTAACCCTTGTCTGCCTGTCAGGACTGGCTGTGCCTGGGAGGAAGAGCAAGTTCAAAATGAGATTGTGAATGAACACTGCCAAGCCACAGATTTTCATGTTCTGATAAGTAAATGGAAAAAAACCCCTGCTGTACCAGATGCAGCGATTCAGATCGACTGGTTTACTATAGGCCATCAGGATAGAGTCTCTCAAAAGCAGAGGTGGAGGAGTGTGCCTCATGATCATCTCTTCTTGGTGCACAGATATATCAGTGCTATCCCAATTCTGCTCACCGGACCTAGAATATCTAGCGGTTAAATGCCGTCCTTTTTACCTACTGCGGGCGTTCTCCAGGATCATTTTGGTAGCAGTATACATTCCATCTCAGGCCAATGTCAGTCAGGCTTCAGATGATCTGAGCAATGGGATCAGCATGCACACCCTTACACCTTCATCATCATTTTGGGAAATTTTAGCCAAGCCAGTCTGAAAAAAATCACTGAACGATTACCATCAACAGATCACTTGCAGTACTAGAGGATACAACCACATTAGACCATTGCAACACCACCATCAAGAATGCCTACTGTACTATTCCACTCCCTCACTTTGGGAAGTCTGATCATCTGGCTGTACTTCTACTCCCTGAGTATAGGCAGAGACTGAAGACTGCAGCACCAGTAATGAGGACCAGGAAGGTGTGGATAAGGGAAGCACAGAAGCACCTACAGGACTATTCTGAATTGATGAACTGGACTGTATTCAGGGATTCATCTTTGAACCTGGATGAATATGCTGTAGTTGTTACCAACTTCATTGAAACCTGTGTGGATGAGTGTGAGTCTGCAAAGACTTACTGTGGATTCCCAAACCAAAATCTGTGGATGAACCAGGAGATATGTCATCTGCTGAAGGCTGGATCTGTGACATTCAAGTCTGGTGACCCAGGCCTGTACCAGAAAACCAGGTATGATTTGCGAGGTCTCTTTCTAGGGCAAAGAGATAATTTTGAACAAGGTTGGAGGCAGCATTGGATGCACAGCAACTCTGGCAGGGTCTGCAAGCCATTACTTCCTACAAAATAAAACCTAATAGCATGAATGGCAGTGATGCTTCACTACCAGATGAACTCAATGACTTCTATGACCACTTTGAAAAGGAGAATATAACTACAGTTTCGAAGATCACTGCTGCACCTGAGGATCCTGTGATCTCTGTCTCAGAGGCCGTGTCTTTAAAGAGAGTGAAGCCTCACAAGGCAGAAGGTCCCGATGGAGTACCTAGTAAGGCCCTGAAAACCTGTGCCGACCAACTAATGGGAGTATTCAAGGACATTTTCAACCTCTCACTGCTACAGGCAGAAGTTCTCACTTGCTTCAAAAAGGCAATAATTATACCAATGCCGAAGAAGAATAATATGAACTGCCTTAATGACTATCGCCTGGCAGTGATGAAATGCTTTGAGAGGTTGGTCATAACCAGGCTGAACTCCTGCCTCAGCAAAGACCTGGATCCATTGCAATTTGTCTATTGCCACAATAGATCAACAGCGGATGCAATCTCAAAGGCTTTCCACACAACTTTAGACCACCTGGACAACACAAGCACCTATGTCAGGATGCTGCTCATCGACTATAGCTCAGCATTTAATACCGTCATTCCCACAATCCTGATTGAGAAGTTGCAGGACCTGGGCCTCTGTACCTCCCTCTGCAATTGGATCCTCGACTTCCTAATCGGATGACCACAATCTGTGTGGATTGGTGATAACATATCCTCCTCGCTGACGATCAACACTGGTGCACCTCAGGGATATGTGATTAGCCCATTGCTCTACTCTATACACATGACTGTTTGGCTAGGCATAGCTCATACGCCATCTATAAATTTGCTGACAATAGAGCCATTGTTGGTAGAATCTCAGATGATGACGTGAAGGTATATAGGAGTGAGGTGTGCCAACTAGTGGAGTGATGTCGCAGCAACAACCTAGCACTCAACATTAGCAAGAGCTGATTGTGGACTTCAGGAAGGGCAAGATGAAGGATCACAAACCAATCAGAAGTGGAGAGAGAGAGCAGTTTCAAGTTCCTGAGTGTCAAGATCTCTGAGGATCTAACCTGGTCCCAACATATCAATGCAGTTATACTTCATTAGGATTCTGAAGAGATTTGGTATATGAACAAATACACTCAAAAACTTCTATAGATGTACTGTGGAGAGCATTCTTACAGGCTGCATCACTGTCTGGTATGGGGGGGGGGGGCGCTACTGTACAGGACTGAAAGAAGCTGCAGAGGATTGTAAATTTAGTCAGCTCCATCTTGGGTACTAGCCTACAAAGTACCCAGGACATCTTCAAGGAAGGGTGTCTCTGAAAGGCAGCGTCCATTATTAAAGACTTCCAGCACCCAGGTAGGTACAGAAGCCTGAAGGCACACACTCAGCCATTCAGGAACAGCTTCTTCTCCTCTGCCATTCAATTCCTATATGGACATTGAACCCTTGGATACTACCTCGCTTTTTTAATATATATTATTTCTATTGTTTGCACTTTTTAAAATCTATTCAATATATGTATACTCTAATTGATTTACTTATTTATTATTATTTTATTTTGTTTTTTTTTCTGTTCTATATTGTGTATTGCATTGAACTGCTACTGCTAAGTTAACAAATTTCACAACACATGCCTGTAATAATAAACCTGATTCTGATGCTGATTCTTAAAAGGTCAGAAAGGGCAGACATCTGAAGTGTGGCTGGCTTTCCTAGTGCCTTAAACAGGATTCCTGATTCATTACTTCTGTGACTCTTGAGGCTTTCACTTTTCCTGGCTCCTATTAATTGGAAACTGCCTCCTGCTGAAATTTTTCCAGCAGACATTTTCCTGGTGTCAAACATTCTTCCAGTGCTGTGCAACAAAATTAGATGAGAGACAGCTATAAAATTGTAGGGGTGGAGATAGAGAGTACGAGCCAAAATCTCATCTTATGTCTTTGGGTCAACAATTAGCAATTGCATGATTTTCAAAAGGCTGCTAAAGCCAAAGGTTTATCAGAACGGTAGTAATAAATTAGAAGTATCCAAGATTATACTCTACATTATTTGCTATATTCCTCAGGCCAGCAAAGTTTTTACATTTGGCATGTCTGGGAGTGGGGCCTCCACAGTTGTCAAAGCCTTTTAGGGATGGATTTGACCATAAAGATCGGAAAAGCCCTGCTCTGTGCAGAGCCTCACCAGTAAGGTAGAAACTGGTTCCCCTTAGAGGCTGGACCTCAGTACCTTACTGGAATAAACAGTTTGGGGGTAGGCTAGACATAGAGCTCACAGGTCATCAAAAAATCTGGCTCCAAATATCATAATTCTTCAACTATGTTAATTCATTTGCCTTTGGTCTTTTACATTTTTGATTTTTTTTGTTTCTCACACTTCTCAATTTCCTCTGTTCTCTCTTTCCTTTCGGAATACTATTCTCCCCTATTCCTTCATTCTATTTTTTCCCTAGATCATTCTGTTTGCTCTCTTCTGCTCCTCTCTGTTACTGCATTTGTATATTTACCCCTTTACCCTCACTTAAATGCCATGTCATTCTAATATTTCATCCAGTGCTAATATTTACTACTGTTGCTGTTATTCATTTACTGATTGGATGTTTGAATTGGTATATTTTCTATCACAATGTACATGCTTATCTCTCCAAAAACATTATTCTTGAGTCTCACCATGCAGTTTTCTGCTCTACCAGGGCACTGTAATGGCCTTAAACAGAGTTACATGTGAAGAATCCTATGCTTGGCCCATTGTCCAAATTCCTTCTTGACTTTGCTGTTTCACACAGCCAGTCACATTAACTTCCTTCAAGTGACTTACCTTTCTTCTGCTTGATGTGATTACAATTATGTTGTAGTCTTTCCCATTTGCATAAGGTTGCATCACGGATCTTCCCTCAGTGCCCTTCCACCATCCGCCCCACACCACCCCACAACCCAGCTTTATCTGCCTATTTTCTTGGCAAATAGGGTTACATTTGACACTCGTGCTCCTTTTCTTCTGTTTATCTGAGGTGCATACTTGGGAACACTTTTATGGTGTCTTTCCAGTGCTAGCCACAAACTCTATGCACATGCTTATAGTTCCATCCTCCTCTTCAACCTGAACCAAACTGTGCAGCTTCTGGGGTTGTATTCCATCACAAGTTCAGCTTCAAAGCACCATAAGACCAAACAACATAGGAACATAATTAGGCCATTTTCTCCATTGATTCTGCTCTACCGTTCCATCGTGGCAGATTTATTATCCCTCTCAACTCCATTCTCCTGCCTGCTTCACTTAACCTTTGACACACTGATTAATCAAGAACATATCAGCCTCTGTCTTCAATATTCCCAAATGACTTGGCCTGCACAGCTGTCTGTGGCAATAAATTCCACAAATTCACTACCCTCTGGCTAAAATTCCTCCTCATACCTCTTCTAATTGTACGTCCCTCTATTCTGCAGTTGTACCCTCTGGTCCTAGACTCCCCCACTATGGAAACATCTTCTCCTTATTTACTTTATCCAGACATTTCAATATTTGATAGGTTGTAATCAGATCTCCTTCATTCTTCCAAACTTCAGTGAGTTCAGGCCCAGAGCCAACAAATGCTTCTCATATTTTAACTCTTTCATTCCTGGGATCATTACGGGAACATCCTCTGGAACCTCTTCAATGCCAGCAGATGTTTTCTTAGATAAGGTGCCTAAAATTGTTCATAATACTCCAAGTACGGTTTGATCAATGCCTTATAAAACCCTAGCATTACATCCTTGAAATGAATGCTAATATTGCATCTGCCTTCCTTATCACCGACTCAACCTGCAAGTTGATCTTTAGGGAATCCTACACAAGGACTCCCAAGACTCTCTGCACCTCTGATTTTGAATTTTCTCCCTATTTAGAAAGTAGCCCACACTTTTATTCCTTCTGCAAAGTGTACTTCTCCACATTATATTTCATCTGTCATGTCTTTGCCCTTTCTCCCAATCTGTCTTAATTCCTTGTGACTATCTACCTTAAAAGGCTTTTCATCTTCCCAAGCACCTCCTTAGTAATAGCAATGACACTCACTTCTGCTTCTGATGGACTCGAATCTCTGGCATACTGCGAGTGTCTTTCACAGTGAAGACTGATGCAAAATACTTATTAAGATCTTCCACCATTTCTTTGTCCCCCATTACTACCTCACCAGCGTAATTTTCCAGTGGTTCAATATTCAGTCTCATCTCTCATTTACTCTTTATATATCTGAGAAAACTTTTTGTATCCTCTTTTATATTATTGTCTAGTTTACATTCATGTTTTATATTTTCTCTCTTTATGGCTTTGTTGCTGCCTTTTGGTTTTCAAAAGTTTCACAATCCTCTCTACCTTCTCACTGATTTTTGCAATGTTCTCTCCTTTGCCTTACGGTGTATTTGACTTTCCATGTCAGCCATGGTTGCCTCATCCTTCCTTTAAAATACTTCTTCATCTTTGGGATGTACCTTTCTTATGTCTTCTGTGTTTCCCCTATAGATACCAGCCATTGCCGTTCTGTTGTCATCTCTGCTAGTGTTCCCTTCAAATCAAATTTCTTATACCTTTCTGATTCCCTTTCCTTCACTGTAATACTGATACGTTCAGTTTTATCTTCTTCTCAATGTCAAGTTGAATTCTATCATATTATGATCACTCCCTTCAAGGGTTCCTTTACCTTAGCCTTACTAATCAAATCTGGATCATTACACAAATGTCCAATCCAGGATTGTTGTTCCCTTAGTGGGCTCTACTATAGGCTGCTCTAAAAATCCATCTCATAGGCATTCCAAAAATTCTCTGTCTTGGGATTCAGCACCAACCAGGTTTTCCCAATCTACCTGCATATTGAAAACCCCATTATCATTGCAAACATTGCCCTTTTTATGTGCCTTTTCTATCTCCAATTGTAATTTGTATCCTATATCCTGGCTACTGTTCAGAGGCCTGTACATAACTCCCATCAGGGACTTTTTCCCCTTGTAAGTTCTTAACTCTACCCACAAAGATCCTACATCTTCTGATCCTATGTCACCTTTATCCAAGGACTTGAATTAATTTTTCCCCAATAGAGCCACCTCACTCGCTCTGACTTCCTGCCTGTCCTTTTGATACAATGTGTATCCTTATACTTGCTTTTTCCATCACATCATCTCCTTCCACATTTATGATGTTGCAAATCTTCGTACCATATTTGCTACTGAAACCCTATTAAAGTATTTATTTATTTAGAAAAACAGCACGAAACAGGCCTTTCCGGCTCAGTGAGCCGCGCTGCCCAGCAACCCACCTGTTTAACCCCAGCCTAATCACAGGACCATTTATAATGACCACTTAACCTACTAACAGGTACGTCTTTGGACTGTAGGAGGAAACCAGAGCACTTGATGGAAACCCATGCGTACACTGGATTTCAGGCTCAATTTTTCTAAAGCTTTTCTCTGTGGTCCTATTGGTGAGAGATCTTATCAATTGTGAATCTCTGTGTTATTGGATTAATTATCCCACTATATATTAACTTCACCAAAAAATTATTACATGCTTACTATTTTATGAAATAGTTACATTTACTCATTAATAATCTTTTCAAGGCTCCATTAAGCTCCATGACTATTTGAATCTTATAATTAATTGCAGTGTGGAAATTTTAACAATGTAAAAATTGTTAGGTGTACCTCTATGACAAAAATAAGGACCAATTAAGACTGTTCCTTCAAGTAGTGAATTATTGGAGATTTCAATAATATATTTTATCTTTTTTTAATTTATCCTGTTTGACTTTCTTCCACTTTTTTGATATATGTCTGGTCTGATATTAAATTTAATCATTCTGTTCCACCCTACTTCTCAGTCATTCCTACTTTTGTTCTTTTCTGGTGCGTATCATTGATTAATGTGAATACATGCATTTATCAGGATTTGAGTTGTTCATACCTTGCAGCCTTTCACAAATTTACACACATTACAAAAATTTTTGACCTGAGCAGTGTAGGAGAATGATTAATTTTTGAAAATTTGCGTACAGGATGCAAGGTTAAAAATCATTGTTTCCTGATGATCTTGCAGTTATTCCTTAGTTGTTTTAAAAAGCTTTTAGTATGTATGAGTTAAAGTGGTTCTCAAGGACAGATTGTTTAAGAGTGGGAGATTTCCTTCCATTCTTTTTACTTAAAAAAACATACAAAGCGATTTAAAGCAAAAAATAAAGTTTGAACCCCAACAATATTTGTGAATCAGATTTATTTCAACAATCAAGTAATTTCATGGTCATCTTAATTGACATTGAAATTTCAGTATTTAAAGTTCAGCGTTCAAAGTACATGTTTTATCAAAGTGCGGATACTATATACAACCTTGAGATTCGTCTCCTTACAGACAGCCATAAAAGAAAGAAACCCACTAGAGCCCATTAAAAAAAGACCGTCAAACACACAATGTGCAGAATAAAAACAAATTGTGCAAACAATAAAAGTAGGCAAATACCATTCGGAACTGAAGTTCATGGAAGTGAGACCACAGCCACGAAGCCAGTCATCACAGCAGCTGATCCAGTAGCTTGCTAGTTGCATGTCACAACCTCAGTTCAGCACAGCAATGAGTAAACTTCATGGAGCAGTGAGCTGAACACCAGCCCATCCCTCTCCTCTGGCTCAACATCCTGACCTTTCCAATCTGGTTCTTAAATCGGCCAAACCTCAGGTCATTCCTTGCTCCTGGACCTGGGCCCTGCTGCTTTGAAACACTCTTGGGGCTGGGCTCCGATGCTTTGATTCAGAGAGTACCTGACCTTTCCATTCTGGCCCAGTGCTTAAATCAGCAAAACAGCGGGTCATTCCTCATTCTCGGTCCCAGGCCTGGACCCCACATCCTTGACTCTACCACGCCTTGGTTCTGCATCATCAAATTGCCTTCAAGTCCGCTCCAGCAATGGCCGATCTTTGACTCATACCCCACTCCCGGGCCCCGGATCCTTGCTTCAGCCTGTACCCACCAGACCTGCACCTTTTGAGATTTCAGTTCACACTGCAAAAATGCCAGGTTGCTCAGGCAATTCAACAGTTCAACTCTGAAAGGGAAGTTTCAGGCTATTGATTGCAGTGATCATATCCGAGAAGTGAGATTAATACAGTCATTTATTGTTTTGTTTGCTGCTAGCAAGTCATCACTATTTGTTGAGTTAACTGAAGTTAAATTCTGTGTGCTGTGGTTTCATTCAATCATTTCTCTGGATTATCAGTGCAGGTTTTTAGGGTTTTAGAACATTAATCCCTGCAATGAATGAGCTGCCTGTTGCAGCAAACTTTACACCAATTACTTACTTACTTAGTTCATAAGTTTTCACCTGGTAATATGAGGAGAATAGTTCATTTCACAGAGTTCTTGAAGTTTGTGATTGCTTGCAAGCTGTACTTTTACACATTTGTATATTCGGGGCAATAAACGAAGAAAGTTAATTCAGGTGTTAATTACAAGCAGTCCCCTCTTATCGTAATCTTTGTCTTGTGACTGTCTCTGTGATACAAATCAACATTGTGTCACTGGATGGAACTTTTATATGGAGATTTTCCACCAAAACCATAATATTTATTTTAAGCTGTCAGAAATTCCTGACCATCCAGGAATTTGTTTATCTTTTTGGTATGAGTTAATTATTTGTGTCCCTATGTTAAGTTACAGAGAAAGGTTGAACAAGTTAGGTCTCTATTCATTGGAGCGTAGAAGGTTGAGGGGGGATTTGATCGAGGTATTTAAAATTTTGAGAGGGATAGATAGAGTTGACGTGAACAGGCTGTTTCCATTGAGGGTAGGGGAGATTCAAACTAGAGGACATGATTTGAGAGTTAGGGGGCAGAAGTTTAAGGGAAACACGAGGGGGTATTTCTTTACTCAAAGAGTGATAGCTGTGTGGAATGAGCTTCCTGTAGAAGTAGTAGAGTCCAGTTCAGTTGTGTCATTTAAGGTAAAATTGGATAGGTATATGGACAGGAAAGGAGTGGAGGGTTATGGGCTGAGTGCGGGTAGGTGGGACTAGGTGAGATTAAGGGTTCGGCACGGACTAGGAGGGCCAAGATGGCCTGTTTCCGTGCTGTGATTGTTATATGGTTATATGGTTATGTCCTTGCATAAATGTAACAGTGTGTTGGAGATAGTGAGTCTAAGAATCCCAGCAAGATTATGCTTCAAGTTATTTCTGGGACATCAAGGGAAAGAATGTTCCTATGGACCACACAAGAATAATGCGGATCATCATACAGCAACCTCCATTGCTGCTGGTTGGGGTAGTGCAATATATTGTCCAACCATAATCTGAAAATCTCTACTATACTCCACTCTGCAGCTTAAAGCAGAGCTTCAAAATTACAGCTGTCTCTTTGTGGATATGAATAGCACCCATACAAACTCTGATAGGGATATCAGAATCCAAATTGCGTCAATATTGTTTTTTTCAGATGGAAAGAATCTTTGTAGTAGTGGCAGGACAGTTTTCAGAGAAATACAAGGGCGTTATGTTCCTTTAAAAACAGATATATTTGGCAATGGGTTATGTGAAGGCCAAGCAGTTTTTTTTTTGCATTCTCTGGAGATATTTCTAAATTTTCAGGTTGTAAAAACATGATAAATTGCTATATTATCTAAAAATATTAACTGTGGGAACAAGAGTTTTGTCTGACATTTACCCCTTGCTAATGAAAAACCAGCTCTACTCATGGTTTGTTTCCCTTGAGAATCTACTGAGTTAAACTGTTAACATTTGAGGGAGAAGGAAGCATATGCCTTAAAACTGGTCAAAGAGAACTGCATTTCTACGTTTTCATCATTCTATTATATTAAATACTGTGAACCATGTTTCTTGCTGGAGGTGTAGAGAGCAGTCAAGTTAAAACCACATTAAAGTGATTTAGAAAATATCATCAATCTAAAAGCCATCATAGTCTTCACTTTCCAAAGCAGCAAACCAACAAGCTGACCCCAGCAAACCAGAGGTCACAGCCTCAGAATAGAGGGGCATCCTTTTAGAACAGAGATAAGGAGGAATTGGTGAATCCGTGGAATTCTTTGCCACAGGCAGCTGTGGAGGCCAAGTCTTTATATATTTTTAAGGCAAAGTTTGATAGGATTTTTGATTGGTCAGGGCATGAAGAGATACGGAGAGAAGGCAGGAGATTAGGGCTGAGAGGAAAATTGGATCAGCCATGATGAAATGGCAGAGCAGACTCAATGGGCCAAAAGGCCTAATTCTGCTCCTATATCTTATGGTCTAAGCTCAGTAAACAAGCTGAATTTACAGCCTTCAGGGGCAAACCATATTCCCCTCAGAGTAACAAGAAACAACAGAAAAAGACAAAGAAAGATGGGAAGATTTGGTCTTGACTAAAAGTCAACAATCCTCCCCTTTCTAAAACTTTGATTTCACCTTACAATGCTTATAGCTTTCATGAATTCTGAGCCCAATATGATCATGAATTCTTTTATTGCATTTTTTCTCAGCGGTATTTTCTTTAGCCAAGGTGTCTTCAGCACAGACTGTGGGTTCTTTATCTCTTTCCCAGTATTCATGATCCACTTTCCCCTGCTCTTTTATCCTCTCTTGATCTTCTTGATGTTGGCAGCCTTGAATTCTCCAGTCCCTGTTCACTCTAACTTATTGCTGTGAACTTGCATATCACCTTTTGTTGAGGACAAATCCTGGAGTAACAAACAGACCTTTATCTTGCAGAGTCCAAATGTTAGCTCTCAGACATGTCCTCAAACCAACCCTTGGACCATGACTCCACGGACCATGACTGTCCTCCTTTTTCTCTCACTCCCTGATCTACTCAATTCCTCTTCACCCACCCCAGCCATCCAAGACCCTGTTTCTTTCTCCTCCACCCACTCTATCTGCCCATCATTACATACTCCTACTTCCCCACTGGTCCCACCTGCCCACTCAATTTCCTCATTTCATTCTAAGCTCCTCCTTCCTTTCTTATCAGATTCCATTATCTGCAGCCCTTTGTAGCCTTTACTTATCACTTTCCAATCTCCATTGCTATTTTCTCTCTTCCCTTCTCCATCTGCCCATTGACCCTTGTCACCTGGATCTGCCTATTACTTGTTACTCTTGCTCTGCCCCTTCCCTTCAATTATTTATACTGCTGTCTTCCCACTATCTTTCATACTAGATTAGAAGTCTCAACTCAAAATGTCAACTGCCTGTTTCTCTTCCCATATGCTACCTGATTTGTTAGTTCCTCTAGCATCTTCTCTGTTGCTCCATCTCAGCTTCTACCCAAGGTACCCACTATCATGTAAACCAGTCTTCATCCAATTTCATTCTGAGAACATTAGATATAGCATCAGGTGACATCCCACACATAATTCTGAAGATCTCCACTTAACCTCTAGTCGAATTATTCCAATGCAGCCACAACACTGACAGTATGAATATTTGACAGGTATGATCTATTCACAGTGGAAAAAGAAAACAAATTCATTTGGGCCATTTACCACCCATTAATTTCTCAGCTCAGGAATGTAATGTGCACAGTGTCAGCACATACCAATAACCTGCTCCCTTTAGAGTTCAATGTGGGCTTTGTATGGAGTACTCAGCTCAGACCTGAGTTCAAATATGGCACAAAGAACAGATGAGGTAAGTATTTTAACCATTTATGGCCAAATAAGGTCATTGTGCCTCAAGGGGAAAACACTCCTATAGGTGTGAATATCACCAGTAGTCTGTCCTGGTCCAACCACATTGATGTCATGGCCAGGAAAGCTCACCAACACTTGTACTTCCACAGGAGGCTGAAGAAATTTTGCATGTCTCCATCAACACTTTTTATTGATGTACCATGGAAAGCATTCTGTCTGGATGCATCACAAACGTGAGAGAATCTGTAGATGCTGGAAATCCAAAGCATTTTCTGTCTGGATGCGCAATGTCTTGGAATGCAAATGATCTGCACATGACCTTAAGAAAAAGAGAGTTAAGCAAAGTTCAGCACACCACATGGATCAGCTTCCCCCCTATGAACTGCCTCGGTAAAGCAGCCAGCATAATAATAAAAAAAAACTCCCACCTTGGACATTCTCCCTTCTCCCATCAGCAGAGGTTACAAAAGCCTGAAAACACATACACCAGGCTCAAGGACAACATCTATCCCACTGCTATTAGACTCTTGAATGGACTTCTTGTAAGATGAGATGGACTCTTGGCTTCATTATCTACTTTATCATTTTGCACTTCATTATTTAGCTGCACCGTACTCTTTTGGTAGCTTTTACAATTTCTTCTGTACTGTTACTGTTTTATCATGTTGTGTCTCAATGCATTATGTAATGATTTGATTTATATGAACAGTAAGCAAGAGAAGCTTTTCACTGTATTTTGGTACATATCACATTTCAGTGAATCATGGCTGAAGGATTGAGAGTTGAATGTCCAAGGTTACATGTTGTGTTGGAGGGATAAGAAGGTAGGCACAGGGGGGTGGGGTGGCTCTGCAGGAAAAGAATGGCATCAAAACAGTAGAAAGATGTGAAATAGGATTGGAAGATGTTGAATCATTCTGGACTGAGTTAAGAGAGTTTGTTGAATACCTATGAGATAGCTTTTTAGAGCAGTTTGTTATTGAGCCTACTAGGGGATCAGCTAGTACTGGTGATTAGGGAGCTTAAGGTAAAAGAACCTGTGGAGGCAGTGATCACAATATAATTGAGTTCAACTTCAAATTTGATAGGGAGAAAGTAAATTTAATGTAGTAGTTTTTCAGTAGAGTAAAGGAAATTACAGCGGTATGAGAGAGGAGCTGGCCAAATAAATTGGAAGGAGATGCTGGCAGGGATGACAGCAGAGCGGTGATGGCGTGAGCTTCTGGGAAAAATTAGGAAGATGCAGGATAGATTTATTCCAAAAATAAGAAATACTCAAATGGCGGAATATTCAACTGTGGCTGATAAGGGAAGTCAAAACTAAAAGTAAAAGAGATGGCATATACAACAACGCAAAAATTAGTGGGAAGACAGGATTGGGAAGCTTTTAAAAACCTACAGGGAGCAACTAAAAGAATTATTAGGAGGGAAAAGATAAAATATGAAAGCAAGCTAGCAAACAATATCAAAGTGGATAGTAAATGCTTTTTCAAGTATGTAAAAAAAATAAAAGGGAGATGAGAGTAGATATAGGACTGCTAGAAAATGAGGCCGGAGAAATAATAATGAGGGACAAGGAGATGGCAGATGAACTAAATGAGCATTTTGCATCTATCTTCACTGTGGGAGACACTAACAGTGTGCTAGATGTTGAAGGGTGTCAGGAAAGAGAAATGAGTGCAGTTACTATTACAAGGGAGGAGGTGCTCAAAAAGCTGAAAGACCTAATGGTACATAAATCACCCGGATCAAATGAACTGCACTCCAGGGTTCTGAAAGAGGTAGCGGTAGAGATTGTGGAGGTATTAGTAATGATCTTTCAAGAATCATTAGATCCTGGCATGTTTCCAGAGGACTGGAAAATTGCAAATGTCACTGCACTCTTTAAGAAAGGAGGAAGGCAGCAGAAAGGAAATTGTAGACCAGCTAGCCTGACCTCAGTGGTTGGGAAGATGTTGGAATAAATTGTTAAGGATGACATTATGGAGTACTTGGTGACACAGGACAAGGTCAGCAAGCTTTCCTTAAGGGAAAATCTTGCCTGATGAACAGTGCCAGACAATGACCATCTTCAAAGAAAGGCTCTTAACTATCTACCCTCGATATACTATTGCATGCCCCTTGCCATTAACATTCTGGGAATCATAATTGACCAGAACTCAACTGAGTTCTATACTTACTGTGCCCACAAGAACAGGCCAGAATTTGAGTATCTGTTGATTTACTTCTTAGTACCTCATAGCTTTTCTACTGTTTACAAGGCATCAGTCAGGAGTATCATGAAATTCTTGCCTCTTGTGTTTGTCCAAACAGCTGTCAAAAATCTCTACCAGCAAGAAGAATAGTGTAGCAAGCTGTACAGCTTCCTGAGTTGGAAGAATATCAACAGTCCTTCATTGTTGCTGGGTCTAAATCCTAGAATGTTCTTCCCAACCTCACAGCCAGGGCATCCTTACTGGAATAAATGCAGTGTTGGAAAGAAGTACAGGCAGTCCCTGAATTGCGAACGTCCAACTTACCAACAACTCGTAATTATGAACGGAGGGAGGAGAACGCTGTCCACCATTTTAAGTCAGACTATGACACCGTCAGCCATTTAAAGTTGGATCACGATGCCATCCACCATTTTAAGTTTATGCCATTAACACTGTGTTGAGTGTGTAACTTTATATTTGGCTTAAATATTTCTTAGCAAGATTCACCCTGACCCCCCCCCCCCCCACTTTCCCAGTCAGCACTACCCCTGCTTGTCCTATTTAACCTGTCTCAGTGCAGGGGACTTTAGGACCTGGAGCAGCAGAGGACCCGCGGCTGCTGCTGAATCTGCAGTTTTCTGTTCCGTTGATGGAAAATGATCGCGATTGAAAATTAAGTGGAAATAATAAAGCGAGCAGAAAGAGGTGAAATGCCATCAGTCATTGGAAAAGCGTTAGGCTACAGTTAGTCAACGATCAGAACAATTTTAAAGGATACAGCTAAAGGATGAAGTGTGAACAATGGAGCATGTGAAAGGCCCTGCCCCGATGAAAGCTACAATTATTACTAAGCAATGAAGTGGTTTAATTATTGAAATACATATGTTTCTTAAGTGTTATATGCATAGAAAGGTAAAATATATACTAAGACAAATGTTTGACTAACTGACGCTAAATAATACCTGGATGTACCTGTTCCGACTTACATACAAATCCAACTTAAAGGCGGACTCAGGAACGGAACTCATACGTAACCCGGGGACTGCCTGTATCTCACCATTTTCTCAAGGGTCATTAGGGATACGTTATTATATGGTAGTCTTGCCAGCAATGCCCAGATCCTGGAAACTGATTAAGTGGAAAAAGTAAATAGAGACGGTTAGAGGAGGGTATCTCAGTTTTGGAGGAAATTTTTAATAAAGCTTCAGAGAGCACTTTAAAGATAACTAAGAAAGTAACAAACAGAAACCAAGAAAGATTTATGGCACTTTGAAATTTTCTGATCATTCTATAATCAATCTGCCCAATCAATCTGAATTATGAAAACTTTGTTGATCTTGAGCCATAAATTTACTTGTATTGGACTCAAGTTTCCATCATGCTCTGGAGTAGAGAATTACAAAAATTCACAATATTCTCCTGATAATCTCAGTCCAAAATAGCTGGACTCTTGTCCTGGGTTACTGTCCATGGTTCCTTCTGGGTAAATAGTTCTGGAAAGTATAGATTGATCCTTCTTAACCTTCTATCATAGGGCAAGCTTTGCATCCCAGAAATCAATCTTGTGAAGTTTTTTTAACATGATTTTGAAGTTAAGTTACAGTACATTCTTCCTGAAGTATAGAGAGCAAAACTGATCATCTAAAACCAAGAACTGTTCTCTCTGAGACTGAAAGACCAGAGAATTATGTTGCAGGCAGAAACGAATAAAGGGAACCTTATTGTTGATGGAAGCAATGGAGCACCTCATCATTTTGATGAAGTGGATGTAGCTGAACAAAATGTTCCCTAAAAGATTGCTTCTTTATCTTTAATAACTCTTTGAAAGCACAATAAGCTTAAAACCAGTTCTCAGTCATGGCAACAGTATTTACCATGTTAGGTGAGACCTGTTATTTCTTCATGGGCTAAGAGTGGATCAGGCTGGAATGTCAGCTGGTTTTCAATCCAGGAAAAACAAGCCCAATTGCATATCAGATATGGAACAAGTCACCTGTCTTAGAGATGAGAGCTGAGACAGTACAAGAAAAACTTAATAAATAAAGATATTTGTGGAAAAATGTTCTGAGACAGCATATGATGGCAAAGTCCCACAAGCTGTGATATGATTTATTGGAAAAAGTACTGGCACACTGCCCGTAATCTTCCATCTATTCATGTACATAAGAAATGCCAAAAAAACACCTGATGCGTGACAGACAAGCTTAGAAAATCCTTGTAATTTATATATTTAACAGATAAATGAAAATAGCACGACACAGGAATTAATCATGAGTGACTAAGTAAAAGTGTACACAGATGCAGAATGTGTAATGTATTATATATTTAAATGTTCCATGCTGTTAGTATTTCATACCCATGAAACCTGCAAGTTGTATTGCAAACACATGTCATAAAGATTACATGTAAGGACTGTTTAAGCAGAGAGAGGAAAGACACTTTTGGAAACTCAAGGCTAACAACTTTTTTAAAAAAATAAAAGCTCTCCTAGATTTTTTAACTGGAAAAGAATTTGAAATACAAATACTGGACCAAGCAGTAAATTTCCTGTGATCGTAACCAACAGGAAAAGAATTAGCAGTCTAAAAGCAACACTAAAACAATAAGTACTAGCTGTTTGAGGAAAGCAAAACAAACTGAATAATGCTAAGTCTGAGTTTCCAAAAGCAAATGTTGAAATCACTGGATGTGAGAGAGTTTACTGAGCAAGCAACTTCCACCAGATTGAATGTTTAATTTCCCAAATTCTATTTTTTAGATTCTCAAGAGTGGGATAGGTTTTATGGCAATTTTGTACTTTATTTTTTACAGACCAGTTTGTAAATGATTTACAATTTACTTGGGTTAAATGGAGATTAAAACCATGGCTGACACCTTCATATTTTGTTTCCTTGCATTGCAGATGCAAGTAACAACAGTGCTGTCCAGGCAATGCTACACCAGACGCTCTACTTTCCTGATCAGCTTGACGACGTAGCCTTAAGGAGGATAAGCAGCACAAAAAATGATGAGTTGGAACGGTATACTAAACTGTAAGCTGTTCGAGGAAAAAATAAATTAAATGATTTTTAATAATAACAAAGTTTATGAGTCACCAAAATAGCTTCCACATCATGAACCTACAGTTAAACAGTTATAAACTGTCTGAACAAAGGAGAAAGTGTTTGACTACTTATTAAGTCAACAATGCTCATTCTCATATGTTTGTTCGTGTTGTATGATATAAGCGATCATGGTCTTTCCATGACCATAATAGTTCTTGACAAATTTTTGTACAGAACTGGTTTGGGCAGTGTCTTTACAAGATTATTAATACTCTTCAGAGATTGTCTTGCCTGGCGTCAGTGGTCACATAACTAGGACTTGTGTTATGCACCAGCTGCTCATACGATGTTCCACCATCTGCTCCCATGGCTTCACATGACCCTGATTTTGGGGGGGGGGAGGGGGCTAACCAGGTGCTAAATATTGCCTGTGGGTCATCTGCAGGCTGGCAGAGGGAAGAAGCGCTTTACACCTCCTTTGATGGAGACATATCTCCACCCTGCCACCCATATGTAATCAACATACAACGATAAAGCTAATATAAAAGAATGTTTTAACATAGTGTTGAAAAATAAAATTTTATCCAGAATTCTACGTGAGATTACCTTTATTAGTCATCTGTATCTACACTTGTGGACAAATACCAAACAAAAATATTGCTTCCATTGTGAAGAATTGTAAAACTGAAGAAAAATTTTGCTATAGTTCACCATATCCCAATTTAGGACAGTCTGTACTGTGTATGAAGTTTGGCATACCAAAAATTACTTGAGTAAGGAAGAATTAGAAGAGAAGACAGTATATCAAGGTAATTGAAGTTATTGAACAATGTACTTATTGGGAGATGTAAATAACTTAGAGAGCTAAATTGACTTGCAAACACAGCAAGCTGAAGCTCAAAAGGTCTTGTTTGTGTCAAAGCATGTAAAATGCTATTGGACCCATGATATTGATCCAGAGGTTCTTCAAAAAACTGGAATGAGGCATGATTATTTTAATTATAGTCATTTTATTTGATGTCCATAACAATTAAAAAAATACTACCCAATTTACTCTACCGTGAGCAAAAGTGAAGGAGGAGAGCAAAGGTAATGACAAAAGCAAAGAAGTCATGCTTGTCTTACACTAAAAACAAACTCACTAGGGAGATGAAACAAATTTATCTCATCTATCAAATGAATCATGACAAAGGATTTTGGCCCAAAACATCGACTGTTTATTCATTTCTGTGCCTGACCTGCTGAGTTCCTCCAGCATTTGGTGTGTGTTATTTTGGATTTCCAGCATCAGCAGACTTTCTCTTGTTTATGATAAATAAACCACATTTAAGTGATAAGTTAACTATGAAATAGCCAGATTTACTGGTGAAACTTCCAGAAAATTACAGAATCAGCTTTACTACAATTAATTCACTGAACAATTTTACACACAGGTGATTACATAATTTTTTTTAGCAAACATAGGAAAGTTAAGCTACAAGTAAAATGATAGTTTTACATTAATCCAACAATGCCAAAATCTTCTGGAGTAGCAATGTACAAAGCAAGTACAATGTTTCATTCTATTGTTAGATGTGATTGTAATAAAATATGTTTAATGTGCAATTCTCAGATAAAATTTCACATTGAAGACTTTGCACACAGTTTTGTTTACCAAAACATAATGGATACATTAATATCATGAAAATGGTCTTCAAATGGGAATGCTTTCATCTAGAGTAAGAAGATTGAACTCTGCTGACAGATAAGTCAAATCAATGTCTTTTAGCCCTGAAAGAAGGGCACTGAGTAGAACTTAAGTAGAAAACAAAATAATCTGACCAAAGGGAAAACATTATAAAATATATTAGGATAATAGAAGAAAGTAGCTTGTTCAAATGGGTGCAGTAAAGATTTCTCGCAGATATTGTCACATTAAGCAAATCAATGCTATTTTGTAACAAATGGAGAGTATTGAATAGAAATTTAATAGAAAAACAATTTACTTGGCTAAAGGGAGAATAATACAATTTGCATATATTATGATTGAACAAAGTAGCTTTTGTTAAAATGATTGAAATAACATTTTCAGTGAGATAACATAAAAATAATTCCATGCACGAAGAACATTTAGGTAAAGCAGTAAAGAGGATAACACTTTGTTCATTGAAGGAATGAGTGTGTGGAGGGCAGAACATTCTTCTGTTCTTGTAAATGAACTGAGTAGATCTCTTATCATCTACATCTAATGTGATAGAAGGTACAAATATGTGATGTTTGATACACATCTTCTGAAACAAATGCAAATAATTCTTAGACACTCTACTGAGGTGTGCACGTGAGTTGTTGAAGAGAGATAATGAATATCTGCAGGAAAGATATGGGAAGGTCTGTGGGCCAGTGCTCATCTTATTGAGGTGTACAGACAAAGCAAGATGGAATTAGTGAAGAAGGCCATGATTGAGGACCACTCCCTAAAATTGAGCTGACTCAGATGCAAGTTATACCAGTACAATTTAGGATAAGTATGCCTACTGCTGTTTCAAAGAGTCTAAAAGATTTCTTGTCAAAAGTAAGTTGAAGTGTGGATCCAAAAGGAGCAGGAGTATTCAGAGTTAGTTTTTGTAATGTTCTTAATATCCTGGTTCTTAAGGTGATTAGGTTCTTGTACAGATTGTGACCTGTACCATTTGCACAGTAAACAGAATATCTCATCACCAAACCTCACCCTCTGCATAGAAATTCTCTGCATAGAAATCCTAACATTTTTTCAGACAAGATAGCATAAATTAACTTGATAATCTGCAAAACTAGGGAAATTAGACATATAAATGGATTAAAAAAGAGAAAATGCTGAAATGGAAATTATGCAGGAGAACAGGCAGCATTGGTCAGAACTAGTAAAGAAAGAAAAGAAACACGAGGAAATCTGCAGATGCTGGAAATTCAAGCAACACACACCAAATGCTGGTGGAACACAGCAGGCCAGGCAGCATATATAGGGAGAAGCGCTGTCGACGTTTGGGGCCAAGACCCTTCGTCAGGACTAACTGAAAGGAAAGATAGTAAGAGATTAAGGTGATTACCTTAATTACCTTCCCATATCTTTCCTGCAGATATTCATTATCTCTTCAACAACTCATGTGCACACCTCAGTAGTGTCTAAGAATTACTTGCATTTGTTTCAGAAGATGTGTATCAAACATCACATATTTCTACCTTCTATTACATTAGATGTAGATGACAGAGATTAAAGAAAGAAAACAATTTAGTTTTGAGTTTGCAGAGAGAATGGGAGAAGGATGGATGTAACAAGTGAAACAAGTTATAGACATAGAAAAGTACGACACAGAAACAGGCCTCTCAGCTCATCTAGATCACTATAAACCATTTAAACTTCTTACTCCTATCAACCAACACCAGGACCATAGCCATTCATACCCCTACCATCCATGTACCTATCCAAACTTCTCTTAGATGTTGAAATCAAGCTCCCATGCACCACTTGTGCTGGCAGCTTGTTCCACACTCTCACTACCCTCTGACTGAAGTTTTCCCTCATGTTTCCGTTAAACCTTTTACCTTTCACACATAACAAATAACCTTTGGTTCTGGTCCCATCCAACCTCAGCATTTACCCTATTTATACCCCTCATAATTTTGTATAACTATCAAATCTCCTCTTAATCTTCTACATTCCAAGGAATAAAATCCTAACCTATTCATTCTTTCCTTATAACTCCGGTCCTCTGACCTGGCAACATCCTTGCAAATTTTCTCTGTACTCTTTCAATCTTTTTTTCGTCTTTCCTGTAGGTAGGTGACCAAAACTGCACACAATGCACGGAATTAGTCCTCACTAATGTCTTATACAACTTTAACATAACACCCCATCTCCAGTACTCAATAATTTAATTTATGGTCAATATGCTAAAAGCTTTATTTACAACCCTATCTACCTGTGATGCCACTTTCAACAAATTATAGACCTGTATTCCCAAATATCTGTTTTCTACCTCACACCTCAGTGCCCTCCCATTCACTGCGTAAGACCGACCCTGGTTGGTCCCACCAAAGTGCAAAACCACACACTTGTCTGCATTAAATTCTAACTGCAATTTTTCCAGCTAGTCCACATCCCACTACAAGTCATGAAAGCCTTCCTCATGTCCACTACACACCTAATCTTGGTTCATCTGCAAATTTGCTGATGCCGTTAACCACATTATCATCCAGGTAATTGATATAGACAACAAAGAACCCAGAACTGATCCCTGTGGCACTCTACTAGTCACAGGCCTCCAGTCAGAGGCAACCGTTTAACACCACTCTGGCTTCTCCCAGAAAGCCAACGTCTCATCCAATTTACTACTTCATATTGAATGCCTAGTGACTGAACCTTCTTGACCAACCTTCCATGCGGAACCTTGTCAAATGCCTTGTTAAAATTCATGTAGGCACATCCACTGCCTTGCCTCCATCCATTTTCCTGGTAACTCCCTTCAAAGACACTATAAGGTTGGTTATACATGACGTACCAAGCACAAAACCATGTTAACTATCCAAAATCAGTCTATGTCCATCCAAATGCTTATGTATCTGGTCCCTTAGAATATGTTCCAGTAACATTTCCACTACTGATGTCAGGCTCACTAGTCTGTAATCTCCTGGTTTGTTTTTAGAGCCTTTCTTAAACAGTGGAACAACACTGGCTATCCTCCAATCCTCTGGTACCTCTCCTGTCGCTAAAGATAATTTACTTATCTCTGCTAGGGCCCTGGCAGTACCTGCACTTGCCTCCCACAGGGTCCGAGGGAATACTTTGCCAGGCCCTGGGGATTTATCCACCCTGATTTGCCTCAGGACAGCAAATACCTCCATAATCTGTATAGGATCCATGAAGTTGATGCTGCTTTGCCTTACTTCTATAGCAGAATCTATCCATCTCCTGAGTAAATGCAGATGCACAAAAACTCATTTAAGATCTCCCCCACCTCTTTTGTGGATAGTAGATGGTAAAGTGTATAGTAAAAGCTTTTTCAAGTATGTAAAACATAAAAGAGAGATGAGAATGGATATAGGACTGCTAGAAAATGATGCCGGAGAAATAATAATGGGGGCCAAGGAGATGGCAGATGAACTAAAGGAGTAACATGTACAACACACTGGAGGAACTCAGCAGGTCGGGCAGCGTCCGTTGAAACGAGCAGTCAACGTTTTGGGCCGAGACCCTTCGTCAGGACTGAAGAGGGAGGGGGCAGGGGCCCTATAAAGAAGGTTGGGGGGGGGAGGGTGGGAAGAAGAAGGTTGGTAGGTGCCAGGTGAAAAACCAGAAAGAGTAAAGATCAAGGGGTGGGGGATGGGAAGCAGGGAGAGGATAGGCAGGAAAGGTGAAGAAGGAATGTAAGGAGAAAACACTATGGGTAGTAGAAGGAAGTGGAACCATAAGGGAAGTGAAACTCAGCTGGAGGAGGAGGCAGAGTGAAACTGAGATTCAAGAAGGGAGGGGAAGGGAATTACCAGAAGTTGGAGAATTCAGTGTTCATACCAAGGGGCTGGAGGGTACCCAGACAGTAGATGAGGTGTTGCTCCTCCAACCTGAGTTTGACCTCATCATGGTAGTAGAGGAGGCCATGTATGGACATATCTGAATGGGCATGTGAAGCAGAGTTAAAGTTGGTGGCAACCGGGAGATCCTGTCTGTTGTGGCAGATGGAGCAGAGGTGCTCAACAAAGCTGTCCTCCAATCTGCGTCGTGTCTCGCCAATGTAGAGGAGGCTGCACCGGATGCAATAGATGATCCCAACAGACTCACAAGTGAAGTGTTGCCTCACCTGGAAGGACTGTTTGAGGCCTTGAATGGTGGTAAGAGAGGAGGTGTAGGGACAGGTGTAGCACTTACTCTGGTAGGGATAAGTGCCAGGTGAAGGGAGGGACGTGTGGACCAGGGAGTCGTGGAGGGAACGATCCTTGCAGAAAGTGGAGAGGGGTAGAGATGGAAAGATGTGCTTAGTGGTGGGGTCCTGTTGTAGGTTTCGGAAGTTGCGGAGGATAATGTGCTGGATCCGGAAGCTGGTGGTGTGGTAGGTGAGGACAAGGGGAACTCGGTCACTATTGTGGTGATGGGAGGATGAGATGTCCTGGAACGGAAAGCCTCGTCCTGGGAGCAGATGCAGTGGAGACGGAAGAACTGGAAATAAGGAATAGCATTCTTGCATTTGGCAGGGTGAGAAGTGGTATAGTCGAGGTAGTTATGAGAGTCAGTGGGTTTATAGAAGATGTCAGTGGACAGTATGCCTCCAGAGATGGAGACTGAGAGATTGAGAAAGGGGACAGAAGTGTCCGAGATGGACCAAGTGATGGACTAAATGAGTATTTTGCATTAGTCTTCACTGTGGAAGACACAAGCAATGTGCCAGATGTTGAAGGATGTGAGGTGCGAGAAGTGAGTGCAGTTACTATTACAAGGTTTCAATAGGTACACTTAACGTCAGAGAAATGTAGGAACATAGAAAACCTACAGCACAATATAGGCCCTTCCGCCCACAAAGCTGTGCCGAACATGTCCTTACCTGAGAAATTACCCAGGCCTCTATTTTTCTGAGCTCCATATACCTGTCCAGCAGTCTCCTAAAAGACCCTATTGTATCCGCCTCCACCACTGTTGCCGGCAGCCCATTCCACACACTCACCACTCTCCGCATTAAAAAAAAACATAACCCTGACATCCCCTCTGTACCTACTTCCAAGCACCTTAAAATTGTGCCCTCTTGTGCTAGCCATTTCAGCCCTGGGAAAAAGCCTCTGACTATCCACACGATCATTGCCTCTTATACACCTCTATCAGGTCACCTCTCATCCTCCGTCGCTCCAAGGAAAAAAGGCCGATTTCACTCAACCTATTCACACAAGGCATGCTCCACAATTCAGGCAACATACTTGTAAATCTCCTCTATACCCTTTCTATGGCTTCCATGTCCTTCCTGTAGTGAGGCGACCAGAACTGAGCACAGTACTCCAAGTGGGGTCTGACCAGGGTCCTATATAGCTGCAACATTATTTCTCGGCTCCTAAACTCAATCCCACAATTGATGAAGGTCAATGCACTGTATTCTTTCTTAACCACAGAGTCAACCTGCACAGCAGTCTTGAGTGTCATGTGGACTCGGACCCCAAGATCCCTCTGATCCTCCACACTGCCAAGAGTCTTACCATTAATACTATCTTCTGTCATCATACTTGACCTACCAAAATGAACCACCTCACACTTATCTGGGTTGAACTCCATCTGCCACTTCTCAGCCCATTTTTGCAACCTATCAGTTTCCAGCTGTAACCTCTGACAGCCCTGCACACTATCCACAACACCTCCAACCTTTGTGTCATCAGCAAATTTACTAACCCATCCCTCCACTTCCTCATCCAAATCATCTATAAAAATCACGAAGATTAGGGGTCCCAGAACAGATCCCCAAGGCACACCACTGGTGACTGACCTCCATGCAGAATATGACCCGTCTACAACCACTATTTGCCTTCTGTGGGTAAGCCAGTTCTGGATCCACAAAGCAATGTCCCCTTGGATCCCATGCCTCCTTACTTTCCCAATAAGCCTTGCATGGGGTATCTTATCAAATGCCTTGCTGAAATCCATATACACTACATCCACTGCTCTTCCTTCATCAATGTGTTTAGTCACATCCTCAAAAAATTCAATCAAGTTTGTAAGGCATGACCTGCCCTTCACAAAGCCATGCTGACTATTTCTAGTCATATTATGCCTCTCCAAATGTTCATAAATCCTGCCTCTCAGAAGTAAGACTCACTGATCTATAATTTCCTGAGCTATCTCTACTCCCTTTCTTGAATGGTGGAACAACATGCGCTACCCTCCGATTCTCCAGAAGCTCTCCTGTCCCCATTGATGATGCAAAGGTCATCACCAGAGGCTCAGCAATCTCCTCCCTCGCCTCCCACAGTAGCCTGGGGTACATCTCATCCAGTCCCGGTGACTTATCCAGTTTGATGCTTTCCAAAAGCTCCAGCACATCCTCTTCCTTAATATCTACATGCTCAAGCTTTTCAATCCACTGTAAGTTATCCCTACAATTGCCAAGATCCTTTCTGTAGTGAATACTGAAGCAAAGTATTCAGTAAGTACCACTGCTGACTCCTCCGGTTCCATACGTATTTTTCCACTGTCACACTTGATTGGTCCTATCGTCTCACGTCTTATCCTCTTGCTCTTCACATACTTGCAGAATGCCTTGAGGTTTTCCTTAATCCATCCTTCTCATGGCGCCTTCTGGTTCTCCTAATTTCTTTCTTGAGCTCCTTCCTGCTAGCCTTATAATCTTCTAGCTCTCTATCATCACCTAGCTTTTTGAACCTTTCATAAGCTCTTCTTTTCTTTTTGACTAGACTTATAATAGCCTTTGTACACCACGGTTCCTGTACCCTACCGTCCTTTCCCTGTCTCATTGGAAAGTACCTGTGCAGAACTCCAGGCAAATATCCCCTGAACATTTGCCATATTTCTTCCGTACATTTCCCTGGGAACATCTGTTTCCAATTTATGCTTTCATGTTCCTGCCTGATAGCCTTATATTTCCTCTTACTCCAATTAAACACCTTCCTAACTTGTCTGTTCCTATCCCTCTCCAGTGCTATGGTAAAGGAGATAGAGTTGTGATCACTATCTCCAAAATGCTCTCCCACTGAGAGATATGAGACCTGACCAGGTTTATTTCCCAATAGCAGATCAAGTACAGTCTCTCCTCTTGTAGGCTTATCTACATATTGTGTTGAGAAACTTTATTGAATACACTTAACAAACTCCACCCCATCTAAACCCCTTGTTCTAGGGATATGTCAATCGATAGTTGGGAAATTAAAATCTCCCACCACTACAATCCTGTTATTATTACACCTTCACAGAATCTGTCTTCCTATCTGCTCCTTGATGTCCCTGTTACTACTGGGTGGTCTATTAAAAACACCCAATTGTCATTGACCTCTTCCTGTTCCTAACTTCCACCCACAGAGACTCTGTAGATAATCCCTCCATGACTTCCTCCTTTTCTGAAGCTGTGACACTATCTCTGATCAACAGTGCCACGCCCCACCTCTTTTGCCTCCCTCCCTGTCCTTTCTGAAACATTTAAAGCCCAACACTCTAAGCAGCCATTCCTGCCCCTGAGCCATCCAAGTCTCTGTAATGGCCACAACATCATAGCTCCAAGTACTGATCTACATCCTATGGGCTCATCCGTTTTGTTCACAATATTCCTTGCATTAAAATAGACACACCTCAAACCATTGGTCTGAGCGTGTCCCTTCTCTATCACCTGCCTATCCTCCCTCTTGCACTGTCTCCAAGCTTTCTCTATTTGTGAGCCAACTGGCTGTTCCTCCTTCTCTTTAGTTTGGTTCCCACCCCTCAGCAATCCTAGTTTAAACTCTCCCAGTAACCTCAGCAAACCTCCCCTGGGATTCAAGTGCAACCTGTCCTTTTTGTACTGGTCACTCCTGCCCCAAAAGAGATCCCAAAGATTCAGAAATCTGAATCCCTGTCCTTTGCTCCGATCCTTCAGCCATGCATTTCTCCTCCACCTCACTCTATTCCTATACTCACTGTTGCATGACACAGGCACTATAGAGTCCCCTAATACTGCTGCCATCCTCTTCCTTTCCCTACCCTTTTGAAGCACAGGACCAGATTCTGTGCCAGAGACATGGCCACTGTTGCTTCCCCCAGGCCGGCCATCCCCACCCCCCCTACAGTACTCAAGCAGGAGTACTTATTGTCAAGGGGGACAGCTACAGGGCTGCTCTCTACCCTCCGACTCCTGCCCTTCCCTCTCCTGACTGTTACCCATTTATCTGCCTCCCCGCTCCCTGGTATACAATATACATAGTGAAATTCTTTTTCTTTGCAAACATCCACAAAAACAGAGGAGTGCCCGCAAACAATGAATGAGAGTTAAATGTTAGAATCCCAAAGCACTCCCTCAGCTCCCCCCCCACACATAAACATCAGCAAAAGGAATGACCCCCCTCCCCCACCAGCAAGAAAGCAACGACACCCCCGCCGAGCACTCAAGCGTGGAGCAAAACATTAATAAAGACACAGACCTACAGGACCCCAAAGACACAGACACAGACACAGCGTAGAATTTGGATTACGTACTGACAATGATTTTGGGTGCTAACTATGCAAAGTTCATGTTTTTCCTGAAGTATATGTGCATCTGATAGTTTTCAGCTAAAATGGTAAAATAGGACTGCGAAGTTCTATCTTAAACTGATGTTAGCTCACCTGACCTTCACCATTACCAGTTACACAGGACCCATTTTATCCATACCAAGATAACTTGGAGTTTAGAGTTCCACCCTATGGCAGTTATGGAACAATCTTCATAGAACTGAAAGTACATTTCACTGGTTTGTTTTTCTTGCTGTTTAACGGGACATCACTGACTTGCATGTACTTAACTGGGCTGTTTTGCAACTCCTGGAAGAAACTCAAATACCTTCAATGCCCACAGGAAGTGCCTACACTAGTGGTGAGTACATTTTTCCAACATTTCACTGTTGGCTATTTCAGGGGGAGTTGAGGACCTTTGGGTTAGGAAGGATCCATTCCTAGATGGGGTCCACACTGGTCATCTCTGATCAAAGGTACATTTGCAGGCTCAAGTTATCTGAAGTTGTATCACTGTTTAAGGTCAAGGCTGCATTGTCTCTTGTCTCCTTTGCTCATGACCCTTTTCAAATGTCTTTGGAAGAGTCTAACATCTATTCAATAAGCTGCAATCACTGTATCAGAGTTGATCAACTGGGCACTGTAATAAGCAATAATTTCGCCAGCCTAAATTTAGGTGACATTGTGGCCACTGAGATTATTTTGCTCCCTTATGAGTTAAATCAGTATTAAGAACCCAGTCCTTTTCATGAGCAGGTGGAGTTTCCATTCCGAGAAGCACAGATGGCTCCACGCAGCAGCTGAGTACCACACAAGTACCTGAATAACAGTGGGAAATAGCATAAACTTTTCAAGATGAGATTTAGTTGGGCATATCAGCCTGGGGGGCGGGGGGGGGGGGGGGTAACTCTACAGCAGATGTGGGAATTTATTAATTGTGTGCTGCATGCTACACCATCTTGTGAAATGAGGATAGCAGTTTATGCTGGGAAAAGGAAAGCAGCAAGAAGACCCAGAACATAATAAACTACATATTGCAGTCAGTTGTATTTCTCTACCAGTATATCCATTTTGTATAACAATCAACTGAAACACGGAGTTACAATGGTTTATAACATTGTTCTGAGACAGGCTGATATGGCTTACATCTATCTGACTGTGATCCAGGCATATCTGCCTTTGTTTTTGTGCACTCAATTAGTCCTTGTCCTTCATCTCACAAAGAACTGGCAGAATGCTGTTGGAATGCCTCATGGCACTTCATCAATTCTGATGGAAGGTCATTGACCTGAAACATTAATTTAATATCCATCTCCATAAATGTTGCCTGACTGAGAGTATTTGCAGTATTTTGGTTATGAGTTTCTTCAGTATTTTGCTTCTGTCATTGAAGAAAAAGGTATTACACAGACCTAGAAATTGCATTGCATCCATTTTTGGTGTGAGTAAAGCAAAATCATGGCATTTGGTGCTAATGCAAAATCAGGTTTTGATTTGTTCTGATGCAATAAAATAGCAAAATTGGCCTGAATCAGGAGAGCTGTTTATATCCAGAATTAGGTAGCAAAACACAATTTGCTCAATTCCTGATGGGACCTCATTCAGTTTAGTGCCTCTCTCAACACTTTGTTGTGCAGCAAACAGAAGAGCTGTTTTGTCATTACAGCCACATGGTATTAATATACACTCATGACCACTTTACTTGGTACCTTCTCTACCTAATAGAATGGCAAATGAGTGTCTGTTCATAGTCTTCTACTGCTGTAGCCTATCCACTTTAAGGGTCTTCTGCACAACACTATTGTATGCATTGTTACTTGTGTTACTGTTGGCTTCCTGTCAACTTGAACTGTTTAGTCATTCTCCTCTGATTCCTCTCATTAACAAGGCATTTTTGCCCACAGAACCACCATCACTGGATGCTTTTTGTTTTTCACACCATTTTCTGTAAACTGAGACTGTTATGTGCAAAATTTCTGGGTGATTCAAACCAGCCCATCTGGCACCAACAATCATTCCACAGTCAAAGTCATGTTCATCATATTTCTTCCTATTCTGATATTTGATTTGAACAACAGCTGAACCTTTTAACCATGTCTAGGTGCTTTTATGCATTGAGTTGTGCTGCATGATTGGCTAACGAGGTATTTACATTAACAAGCAGGTGTATGGGTGTAATGCCCTGGGAAAGGTTTCACTGCTAACGTAATGGTCTGTCTGCAGAAGCAGTGTTTGGGTTATGGTTAGAGATAACAGGTGCTTTGGAATGTGAGCCGCCCAATGAAGGGATTTTTCGTGTTGTGTGCCTGACGCCAGTGTGAGCTGGGTCTTTTGTTCGGCGGGAGATGAAGGGAGAAGACGCTGGAGAAAAGAGGTTGTAGGACTTGACCTGGAGCGGGGCCATAATCTGACGAAGCCTGGGGAGATCGAAGGAGGATCAGTGAAGGGGAAACCGTGAGCTCCAACTTGTGCACTTTAGACTTTCATTAAAATGGGCCCTTTTCTCTTTTTTTTGCTTTTTCTTTACTGACCCTTTAGTCAAACTAAGAATTATAAAGCTGAATCGTTTAATTGTGTGCAGTATACTGCCTGTTTTTTCATGGTATTTATTTGTAATGGTGACGAATCACACAGCATCCACACAAACAAGGGGTTTTGCCCTCAATCTGACACATTTGGCAGGGCCTGAGATCATTTTCCCTGGGCTTACACAGCCGAAGGAACCAGAGTGTTTTACAGGTATACTCAATAAAGAGGCCACTGAGTTTATGTTTATGGTTGTCATGAAGGAGACAGCTCCCACATTCATTCAGAGACATGTAGATCCTAGTCAAGAGAGAGAAGCTATCTTTGTCTTTCACTTATACCTTGCCACCTTTATTTCATGCTGAGTTATCAACTGTTTTATCATTTCATCCCTTCTACCTATCCTATTGCATCACAGACTATTTTCACTCTGCCATTCTGCCTTCCTCTGTGTTTTAAGATCTATTTTATTTGTAATTTTTTCCAGTTCTGATCAAAGGTTATTGGCCTGAAAAGTTGAGTTAACTCTCTCCACTGATGCTGCCAGTGGACCATGGATTAAAGTGAAGGAGGTAGGGAACCAGAACGATGGGTGTTATGTTTGTTCTTTGTAAAGACAAACGGTGTGGGTAAAAATGCTGGAACTATTTTAGTTATAGATTTACACAGCGGCTTTTGCTTCAGCCTGAGCACGTGTGATGAGCTGACCCCCGCCATTTCTGGTTCCGGGTGAACCACCTGCACTGCACACTGGGAAGTGTAGTTCTTTATTATGTACAGATATAATAACAGAATAGGGTAGATCATGAGGGTGGAGGAGGGAAAGAAGGAGAAAGAGGGCCACCGGAATGAGTAAAAGGAGGAGGGATGGGGGAACAGAGGGAAGTGATGATAAGAAGGTAGAGAAATCCATGTTTATCGCATCAGGTTGGAGGCTACTGAAAGCATTGCTCCTCCAACATGAGTGACAGCAGAAGAAGCCATGACAGACATGTCAATGTGTGAATGGGAAGTGAAATTGAAATGGATGGCCAGCGGGAGATCCTGCCTTTTGAGACAGACAGAGTGAAGGTGCTTGATAAAATGGTCCCCCAATCTACGTCAGGTTTCAATAGGGAGCATCTTTACAAAATGTTTATTAGATTCCGCAGAAGGATATTTTCCTCAGTGGGGCTATCTGGAACTAAAGTACATAGTTTCAGTATAAGAAATTGCCCATGCCGGGAATTTTGTCTCTCAACAGGTCATAAATTTTTGAGCTGTTGAGAGAAGGAGGGCTGTGGAGGTGGAGCCATTGATTGTTTTAAAGGCAGAGACTGAGACACATAAACAAGTTAGTCAAAAGCAGGGCCATAAGATTTATGGGCTTTGCAGGTTTCCCAAAGGATCAGAAGTCTCCTTCCAAATATAGAACTCTACATCACTGAGTATACAACATGGTGTACGATTGACTAGTTTCTCACGGTCTCTCTCTCACAGCATGCTTTAAGAGAGTTCATGTATTCCAGCAATTCTTGATGTCTCCCATACTTTATCCCCTTTCTGCTCATAGCAGAAATTTCTGTTCCTTCCCTAACATCCTACTGTGGTTCATTCTTCAGCTGGTGCTTTGCCCTTAGATGCAAAGGGCATTACAATGATTACCATTAGGAGCTAGCGGGAATACCACTGGGATCTTCAAGTTTCTATTATTGTTTGATTGCCTTAGGACACCCTCCAGAGAGAGCAGCCTACTTCATCAGCCAGCACAGCCTTGCCAAAAGGAGGGCTCATCCATTGCTCAAGAAGTAGGAGAAGGCAGAGGAACAGCCATAACAAGTGGGGGAGAAGATAGGCATTGGTAAATGCCAGTGAAGGTAGTAAAGTCTGAAGGTAGATAAGTCACCCGGACCAGGTGGACTACTCTCCAGTAGCTGAAGAGATTGTGGAGATATAAGTAATGATCTTACAAGAATCACTAGATTCTGGAATGATTCTGGAGGACTGGAAAACTGCAAGTGTTGCAACACTCTTTCCCAAAGGAGGGAAGCAGAAGAAAGGAAATTATAGGCCAGTTAGCCTGACCTTGGTGTTGGGTGGAAGTTCAAGACTATTACTAAGGATGAAGGTTCAGGGTACTTGGAGGCAGTGATAAAATAGGCCAAAATCAGAATGGTTTCCTTTAGGGGAAATCTTGCCTGGCAAATTCTTTAACAAAGTAACAAGCAGGATTTTCAAAGGAGTCAGTGAATGTTGTTTACTTGGATTTTTAGAAGGCCTTTGATGAGGTGCTGGCGCTGCACATGAGGCTGCTAAACAAGATAAAAGCCTATGGTATTACGGGAAAGATACTAGCATGCGTAGAAGACAGACTGACTGGCAGGAGGCAAAGAGTGGGAATAAAGGAGGCCTTTTCTGGTTGGCTGCTGGTGACTAGAGATGTTTGCAGGGGTTGGTGTTGGGACCACTTCTTTTAACATTATATGTTAACAGTGGAATTTGTAACAAGCTGAATCAAAGGAGCTGACTGAAGCATGGAATATTTGTCAGATTGTTGGGCAACAGAGACAAAGATATGGAGAGAAAGTAGCTACTTCTCTATCTACAAAATAATTTTATGCCTAAAGCAAACAGTCAGTCCAAGAGCTTCTGATTTAATGAAAGAGACTTGTAGAGATATTGTTGCAGCAGTACTTATGAGGATCTGTCGTGTTCAGAGGAATCATTCAATTCAATTGAAGTATTTTGCATTAAAAATACTTATAAAGAAGTAATGAGATTTGAATTTACCCTTTCTCTGGACTAGCTAAGCAGGCAATCATTTATGTCTGTCACTGTTTCAAGTAAATCACTTCAGACTCTGCAGCTGCGTTACTAAGCTATTGGACTACCTAACATGATGGAGCACGAACCAAGAGAACTACCTTGGGAATCAGCAATATATTGACATTACTAATCCTCAACTTTGCAAATCAACGTTGGAACATCAAGGACTGTGACAGCAAGGAGAGTTCTGATTGGAGTGGTCTAAGATTCCACTGAGCCCGAAAGGCTGAATCGCCTCCATCTCTGCTCACTAACAGCAGAAAGCTGACTGACACTGCATATATAGCATATCAAGACTGATAAAAAATGTGCTTCATACTCCACACAACTTTCTGAGAGAGGCTGGAGAAGAATTTCCACCTGCAACTTGACATCTGTTACATTCAAGCAACTGAATGACAATATGTCAAGGATTCCCATCAATCTTCCCATATATGCTCCACTCTTGTAGTCCTCATCCAACTCCTCAGGACAATACTCTTCCTCCAGAAAGCTAGCATATTTGCCTTCCTAAGCCACTAACATAATTGTGGGTTGCTAGTGCTACGTTGTCCCTCTGTTAAGTGCATGAATTTAACTTAATCCTTTTAACCCTGCTGATCCTAGTATTTAAGTTGCAATTTGATGGTGCCAGAACAAACAAACTTCTTCCCACTGCCCGACAGAGGGTAAATTGGTTTGGCAGTATCATATGAAGAATTGGCAGACAATGACACAAATGCTGATTGTGAGTGCTTAATGTTATTGAGAGAACAGATAATGGCATGTAGAAATGCATAGACAGAACGTTTGTTGTGTGATGGAAGGAGGGAGTAAAAGTTCTTTGAACACTTGGATGCTTTTGATACTTGTTTCATACTCAGAAGTAGCATCATTTCTTACTGAATGAAGAGCTCTGTAACTAAAGTAATCCCCGTTTATTATGTTGTGCCAGCCATCTGTGGTAGACTATATTCAGGGAGACTCAAACAACAACACACACAAAACGCTGATAGAACACAGCAGGCTAGGCAGCATCTATAGGGAGAAGCGCTGTCGACGTTTCGGGCCAAGACACTTCATCCTGGCGAAGGGTCTTGGCCTGAAATGTCGACAGCGCTTCTCCCTATAGATGCTGCCTAGCCTGCTGTGTTCTACCAGCGTTTTGTGTGTGTTGTTTGAATTTCCAACATCTGCAGATTTCCTCGTGTTTACTTAGGGAGACTCAAGTTGGTTTCAAGTGCTATAATGATATTCTAGGACAAAGAGCAATACAGCACTGGACAGTTCATTCTGTTGTGCCAGTTGTGATGTCAATTTATACTAAATATCCTCCTGTGTATCTTCCATACCCTTCCCTTCATTTTCCTATTGTCAGGAAATGTAGAGAAGGCTTGACCCAAAAGCAGAGCAGCAGAGACAATTTAGCAATGAGAGATAAGTGTAGTGATAGACTGCAAAATAACAAGCCACGAAGGGTCAGAGAACAAGAGAGAACAGATACTAAACACAACAGGCAAACAAGGTATTTGCTCAGTCCCGCTGAGTGAATAAGGACTGTAGATGAGATCTGGGGTTAGATAGGCTGCAGGTGATGAGTTAGAAATGAGTGACAGGTGACTCTTATTGGCTGAGTGGCAACTGGGAGGCACCTGCTTGTGTAGACTTGACACCTATTTCTATTCAAAAGCCTCTTAGACTACCAAATTCTCTATTTAACCTTAAATATATGTGCTCTGGTATTTGACATTTCTACCTTAGGGAAAAAGATTCTGATTATCTATCCAATCTATATATCCTTTAATTTAAAAAATCTGTCTCAGGTGTCCACTCAGCCTCCAGTACTGTAGGGAGAACATCCCAAGTTTGTACACCTACTCATTGTAGCTCATACACTCCAGTCCAGGCAACATCCCGGGAAACCTCTTCTGCACCCTCTCCACAGTTTCTACTGATGTAATGGGGTAATCAAAACTGCACACAATACTCCAAGTGCAGTCTGACTGAAGTTTTATTCACCTGCAGCATGAGTTTCTTACTCATATTCAAAGTAAGGAAGAGATGGTTATGGTGGTTGAATTGTTGTGAGCATATGTGTTTCATGTATATTATGAATGAAAAGGAGCACCAAACAATGAAGAGACTAAGAAGGGAACTTGGAACATGGCTGCCATAATGAGCTGTGTGTGAGTATGTGTGCCCGTGTCATAAAAGAGTCATAGAATTGTACAGCATGGAAACAATCCATTCTGCCCGATTCGATCAGTGGGCACCCTTCTCCCAGCACTTGGTTCATGGCCTTCTATCCCTAGATGATTCAAGTGCTCATCTAATACTTTAATGCTGCCAGCAATCCATCCATATTCAACCATTCTCTCTGGCAATGCATTCCAGGTACTTACCACTGTCTGGGTGCAAAATGTCCCCTTTCACATATCTTCTAAATGTTTCTCCCCTCCCCTCTCTCCCTCACCCCACTTACCCTAACTGTATGTCCTCCAAGGATGTGTTTATGTTTGTATGTGTATGTCTGGAGAACTATTGAACCTGTTCACTGTGTCAGACCATCAAATGTGACGTTTTTGAAGTCATGGATTTTTTTTGTGACACTGCTCCCTAGTCAGGGGAAATCATTTCTGGAGGTGATCTTTGTGGCCACTTATCCATTAGTTCTGCTCTATGGTTTCCAGAGTTATGCCTCCTGTTCACCACTCCAACTAAGATATTGAAATTAAAACCCAAAGCGTGTATGGGGTTGGTGGGTGTGGGGTCAATGGGGTCAATGCAGCCGTTTAACACATAGACGTATACTTCAGATGGTGGTTTACCTTGATGGACTATCTCATTGACGAGCCTATACATTAATCAGCTCAGAACGCAGATCGCTATCAAATACAGTGGCTGACGGCAGCAGCAGGAATTAGAAAGAGAATAATGAAGCAGCATAGATCTAGTGCTCTTAGTTGGGAACAATTTGACGTGTAGACTCTTCTCCATCCCAAACAGAATGTTTCTTAGGGTACCCCAACTTCTTGTGGCATTTCTCATTTGTCCTACCTGTGCACTTTCTGGTCTAGAATGTAGCCTGTATTCATGCTTCTTCCATTACAACGTGAGGTGCATCAAGGTGTTTTGGGTCATTTCCATTTTCTCTTTGTGGACAAAATCCAGCATTTCCACCTAATGGCAGACCAGGTTGGGAAGTCAGTTTGCACAAGGCTCTGCTATTATAAGTTACATAGTATTAAGGCTGTTTACTGAAATTGCACTAGCATCAGATGTCATTTATAACCAAATGGAAGAAAATACGCATCCTACAGCGTGTTAGGTAAGTAAGAAATTCATGCATTGCACACAGTCAGGGATTCCTATGCATAGAATCTTACCAAACCCAAAACTTTATAATCATAAGTCCCTCCACAATAATCTTGTCTTCTCTCTCACAAATTACATAAGCACTATTAATCTTGAATAAGGCAAACTCATGCCTGACATTTATATATCTCAGATTTTCTGATGAGTTTGCTATCCTGCGACCTTGTATTGGATTTAGCTGCCACTGATAACACATAGTCTACAACCTTTGCAAAATCTGGAATGACAGCTTCAGCCATTGCCTGGAATTCAATCCCAGAGGCCCCCAGTGAAAGGTGTTTACCCTCTGGACTCTAGCCAAGTCTGTGAATCAGTTTCTAATCATCGCTTGATGCAGAATTCAGAAAATGGTAGATACAGCTCAGTCCATCACAGGTGAAGCCCTCCCCACCATCGAGCGCATTTCCATATGGAGTGCTGCCACAGGAAAACAGCATCCTTCTGGGAGTGTGAAGAGGGCGAGGCCTGGCTGGTGGAAGTACAGAATCATTAGGTCAGAAACAGTTACGGGCCTACAACCTTCAGGCTCCTGAACTGACCTGGATAATTTCACTCACCACTACTCTGAACTGTTTTCATCATCTACGGACTCCCTTTCTAAGGCTCTTTACAACTCACATTCTCAGTAATTAGTATTTGCGCAGCTTGTCTTGCTCATTATTGTTCGTCTTTGTATGTATGGCTGTTCTTAAAATTCTATTTTTTATCATGTAAATGTCTGCTAGAAAATGAATCTCAAGGTAATATAACATTTCTGTATTTTCATAATCAATTTATGTTGAACTTTGAATTTCCTTTAATCTTTTTCTATTCAACTGATCTGTTTTAAAGCCAGTCACCTTAAAGCCTTTATATGTACTGACATTGTGAATTTATCTTCAAGTGAACAAATGAGTCTCTTGGCACACCTAACTTCAGAAGCAATTACTTACAAATGAGATTGAGAGACAGAACCATACAGGTTTACATTGAGTAAGAAAATATTTGTATCTATTAGTTGTGAAAAATGTCAGTGACAATTCACACTTATGCATCTGCATCCAAATAGCTCGGGAAAACTTCACAGGGATCGAAGCTGTGCATCCTAGACTGATAATACCCAAGGGTGAAAGAGATGTTGTGTACACAAAATACACTGTGATTGAGTAAACAGCTTCCTCCCTTAGGCGATGCACAACTCAATGCTTGTTAATCTGGCATGAGTGAATACATACAGAATCTGAAAATGCAACTGATTGCTTACTGCCATATTTTTCTGAAGCAAAGCTATGATGCTATAGTCTTTGTAGAAATCTATGGCAAATTATTTTAGACCCATTCCACATTTCCTCAACTTTCAACTCATTATTCACAGTTTTATATTCTACACTTATTCTATTGATACACAATAAATTTAGGAGATTTTTTTTGCTGGAATTAAAATGATTGTCACTGTTGTATTTCAGTAATTACATTTGACAATTAATTTTCAACTCTATCATGAGGGGGTGGCAAGGGAAAAGAGAATATTTAGGCATAGTCTTCAGTTGTGCTTGAAGCACTTCAGTGCTATACCTTACAAAAGATCCCTTGTCAGTTCTCATAAATAATTCTCATCATTTTAAGAGAAAAACCTGTAATGTTAAAATAGTTCTTTATTTTCCTAAATGATAGATTTTGACAATGGGAATCCAGCTTTTGTGGTAGAATTAAAGGGCTACTGCAGCTAAAGCTCCATTCAGCGGACAGATGGACCAATTTCCAGACCTGGTCAGTATCATTAATTTGTTACACTCTTGTCAGTGTTAAAAGCAATACTGGTGCCTTCATTCCGATTTACGTATGCCATTGAATACAACCATTGTTTAGAAACTGGTGGCCAGCATCTTCAGCAGAATCCTGGAGGTTTAATGTTCTTTTAAGATTAACACAATAAAACAACTAAAAGGCTCATCCGTTTTGAAGGTTGAGGAAAAGGGCTATTGTTTTTAAAACAATAATTTCAAATGATCTTTTATGTTCTTCAATGTGATCTTTTACTATTAGTTGTCTTCTTCCCATCCTGAATATTCATATTCATTCTTGCTGTTTTTCCAGTATTTGACTGACATTGGTGTCTGCATTTGTGTCTGGATATTAAGTAGCTGTAAGCCAGTAAACCAGAGGAGTATTGTAGAGGAATTCAATCATGTCTTCAATATGTTACCAAATATGTATCTTATTGCAAAGGTGGCAATTGTAATCAGGAGTGATAATGTTTACATTCCAGCCCAGGGATATTGAAACCAACTATACGGTTTGCAGCTAAAATCAACCAACGGAATTAAGATTGAACCTTCGTAAAGTGAGTCATTGGACAGTAGAGGCAAGAAAGTATTACAGTACCAAGGGGGCTGTTCAGCTCATCAAGTCCATGCTGATTTTTATAGAGTAATCCCGGCACTTATTTTTCCTCACGATCGTTTCAAATTTTTCACTTTCAGGTATTTATCAAATTCCTATTTGAAAGCAAATTTTGGCTCAGAATTCACTATCCTTTCCTAAATTTTAACTATTTGCATTGTAAAGAAATATTTCCAGACATTACCTCTGATCTTTCACCAATCAGCTTAGAGACTATTTTTGAACCATTTATCTCCTACCTATGTTTATTCACCCAGATTGCATAAATCTGTCAAATTTATGCCTCTGTCAAAAGTCATCTCAGCCACTCTGTCTCCAGGAAAACAATTTCAGATATTGTAGTCAATCTACATAACGTAAAACCCATGTTCAGTGCAATTTTCTAACAAATATTTTCAGTAAGCTCTGCAAGCCTTTCACACTTTCTAAAATTTAATGATGATAGAGAAGAATGATTGGTTTAACAGGTAGTTTATAATAAAGAACAAATTTGTCTGTTGGACTGGCAATTTTATTGACTGGCGCTGCTGCACTTCCAGAAACAAGCCATGCATGAAGAGAAGTGACTTTATATCCTTATAAACATGAGAATGCTGGAAATTCAAAGCAACACACACAAAATGCTGGAGGGACTCAGCAGGTCAGGCAGTGGCTATGGAGATGAATAAATTCTCAACGTTTGTTGATCCTAAGCTACTTATTGTCTGTCACTTTAGATCTTCTTCCAATTCCCATTGTGACTTCTTTCTCTTTGGCATTCTATGTTCCTATAAAGCTCAGGTCATCCTTTGGCATGACATATGAAGAAATATTGATAACCAGAAAAGGGCCAGACATCCAAATTTGATAATAAACCTTCAACAAATGACAAAACAGAGAAAAATGGGCAATTAAAGCATCAAAGAAGTTTGAAAACATCAAGGAAAGTGAGAAATCACTGCCGGCTAATAGCATCTTACTCACTGCCGCTGAAGGAAGGTGTCTGTGTGTGACGGCCCCCCCTCTGTCTCTGTCTCTCTCTCTCTTGCTCTCTCAAGTTCTGAGTTTGTGGATTGGATTATAGTTCCTGGTTGCTTCTTTCTCTGTTTCTATTTTGCTAATTTTTGATGATTTTGAATTGGGGCAACCTGCAGATAATCATCACTGAGCTGTATTGAATATGGACTCTTTCAATTTTGTGTTTTAGTTTCTGTGTTTTCACTCGTTCTTTCTCGTTGCTGTTTCCACGATTTAGTTTTGCGCGTGGGGGGAGCTTTGATGTTCTTGTTGCCATTTGCGCAAATTGTTTTGTGCATGTGGTGGTGGGGGGGGGGGAGGTTGTTGCCATTTGCGTAATTTGGGTTTTGCTTTGATGGGGTTCCGTGGTTTTCTTTGCTTCGTGGCTGTCTGTGGGGTAGACAAATCTCAGGGTTGTACACTGCATACATACTTTGATAATAAATGTACTCTGAATCCTTTGAGACATGGTTGCAAAGTGACCACAGTTCAAAGTTAAACATTCTGGAATCTTTAACTTTTAGAAATATCCTTGACCGTAATAAAAGAGCATGCGATAAAGGCAATAGAGGGAAAGGACCACAGCTTGGAAAGTAAAGATGTATCATCAGTTTGAGGGTCCTAAAAAGCAGAAAGCATTGAAATGATTGCCTATGGCCCCCTCTCTTAAGCAGTTTTACTAAAATGGGTTAAGTTTGAATAATTAGAAGCATAGGAATAATACAGTAACAATGGTGAACTTTAATCTACATAAAAACTGTGAAAGTTTAATTCATAAACTATATGAAATGATTTTCTAGATCAATATGTTGAGGAAACAATAAACCAACTAGCTATTTCACTTATTGTGGGAAAGGGTTAATTCATCACTAAGTAGTTAAAAGGTCTTTTCATGAAGATGATTATATAATGCCTGACTATTATTGAGTGAGTGAAAATTTGTTCAATTTGATATCGGGGTCTCAAATCTAAACAGACTGTAATTAGGCATAGGGACTGCAGATGTTATAATACGGTGCAAAGCAAGCGGCTGGGAGAACTTACGCAGCATCTGAGGAGGCAGAGGTCAAACATATCAGGTCAAGATCCTGCATCAGGACCCTTGATGAGCGTGAATTGACTGTAGTAGATTGCAAAACCATATTGAAAGATACTGTATGATAGTAGACAAGGAAAGACTTAATATTTAAAGAATTACTACATAGTTTATAACATGTATAATCTCCCCTTAAGACATAGACACCCAAGAGGATAAGTGTAGGTGCAAAGAGAAGATTAGATGAAAAGACTTACTACATTTATCAAGAAAATGTGGGCTTGAAAATTGGAAAAAAGTACAACAAAAGAGGACTAAGTAATGGATTAAGAAATGGGAGTGTAGATTAAGAGAGTGATATAGTAGGACATGTCAGTGCAGAGTGTGAATATCTTCTATATATATAAAAGAAAATTGGCAAAAGTTAGTGAAACCTTAATGTGGAATTAGGAAATAGCAGAGAAAATAAATACAGTGGATTCCAGTTAATTAGGACACATTGGGACCAGTACATTTTAGTCCAATTGAGTGGCTGCCCCAATTAGCTGAAGTTTCAGGGAAATGGTTAAAAAGATATAGAAAAGACAAACTACCAAACTACAGAGCAAATTAGAACACTATCAGTTCAACTAATGTTTTCTAAAACTGCATTAGTTCTGAATAGTTATCAATGGAGGATTCCACTTTCTTTTGATTGACTGTAAATAAGCAAAATCAGCGTAGACTCCTAGTGCTGATAATGGATGGCCTTCATTCAATGCTTTAGACAATTGCATCCTCCAAATCTTCATTTTCATTGTAGCATTCAAGACGATTGTCTATACCTTCAAATTCTTTGTAGTTCCTGAGTTGTTGAAGTAATGAAATTATGTCATATTCGCTCCCAGCCATTTCACTCCAAGCCTAAATGCTTGAAACCGCAGTTCTGAATTGTCTTACTGCTTATTTCTCGGCAACTATCTGTGACAAAAATCACTACTTTTTGAACACAAGGGCACACGACTGGCACTATTTTAAAAACTGTTTGCTCTAAGCACGATGTAGTGTCTGAAGGCCGCATAATGCATGGGTCAGATGCCAGTTCGGCAACAGTGTTCTGCAGCACGTAAGCGGCATGGTGTTCCAACTGAGCAAAGGGAATGCTGGCCATTTTCTTGATTAGTTTTTGTTCTTTAAGAATTGTCCCAAATATGTGGCTGCCCCAATTAACCGATGGCCAAATTAACCGGAATTCACAGTGTTATGCATCTGTGGTCATGGAAGAAGGCACAGAAAATCTCCCTGAAATAATGACAAACACAAGCCAACCCTGAGTGAAGAGTTGAAAGCAATGAGCATTATTTAAAAAAAACTGAAATAAATTAATGTTTCTGAAAGATGATAAGTGTAGAGGAGCTCGTGAGTTCCATTCCAAGATTTTGGACACTGATCGCCGTTCTCAAAAATGGTGAGGATGCAGCTTCAGTAGCTGATTCCCAGAGCCAGCATCACAGATGCTTTCTGGTTGCTATTTGTGTGTTCTCCCTACAACCAGGGAAGTTTTCCCAAGGTGTTCTGGAAGAGGTGGGGGCGGGGAGACTGATAAAAATATGGGGAAGAATGAAAATGCGATTAATAAAGATTCGTGCTTGATGATCTGTGCAGCCTGAGTGGGCCAAAAGGATTGTCTCCAGTCTATGTGACTGGCAGAAAATTGGATAGGTTGTAGAAGAGTTCATAGAGAGTAAACAATAGCAGAGGTAATTCGACTATTTGAAAATGGGAAAAATAATACAGTACAATTATCTTGACCTGTGTAGCAGGGAAAGTGCTCAAATCTGATATTGAGGAAGTGTAACTCATGAGAAATAATAATCAGATCAGGCTGAGTCACTAAGGATTCATGAAATAGAAAATCATGTTCAATAATGTATTAAGGTATTTTGTTTCTACAATTAAAATTGATAAATAGAACCAGTGGATCTATGGTAGTGATTTGGATTTAAAGAAGGCTTACCAGGTTATTAAGTAACATAGAGAACATTAAACTCTACAGTTATGTAATGACAGATTGAATATTGGCTAAAATGGCATCAAAGGGTATGGAGTGGAAGCAGGGGAGTGGGGATGACTGATGAAATGGATTGGCCCATGATTGATTGGTGGAGCAGACTCGATGGGCCGAATAGCCTACTTCTGCTCCTATATCTTATGGTCTTATGGTCTAAGAGTGCAAGTTATTTTTGGACTGTGAAATTGTAAGCTTTTTGGTGTCATAAAGAACACGTTTGGGCCAGTCTATTCACAGTCTATGTCAATGCTGTGGATGAATGGATTGTGTAATATACCCAGGTTTGCTCATGATACAAAACTAGATGTGACTGTAGGTTTTGATGAGGAAACTTAAAGGCTTTGGGGATATAGGCCAGCTTTGTGAATGGGTAATGACTTGGCATATGGAATATCATTTGCAAAGGTTGTAAAGTCGTCCATTATGGTAGTAACAGAATATTTTGTAAATGACGGGTGTATGAAAGGTATTGAGTGTTCAATAGAACCTGGGTGCCCTTGTACACGGTTTTCTGAAAGTTAACAATCAGATTGAGCAAACAATTTGGAAAGCAAACCTTACCAGAGGGTGTAAGTACAAGAATGAAGACATCTGCTTGAAATAGATAGGGCCGAAGTGAGATTACACCTACAATATTAGTTCAGTTTCTCTCGTTAGGAAGGATGTTCCAGTGATTGAGGAAGTGCAGTGAAGATGCACTGAGTTGATTCTTGGGTTTGATGGAGTTGGGCGTGTGGTGATCATATGGAGATTAAGTAGACGAGACTGATTAGGAGCACGAAAGTTATCTTGTTAAAATAAAAAAAAACTTTCAGTTCTTTAAAGCTGAGATGCACAGTTTATGTTTACTGTGAATACAAAAAGTGAAGTTCATAATACAAAGTAAGAATTTGACTATGCCAAAGAGATACATGAGAAAAAACACAAACATGAGAAAATCTACAGAAGCTCCAAGTCTAGATGAAGGTTCTCAGCCCAAAATGTCGACTGTTTACTCTGCCTGGCCTGCTGGAGGTCTCCAGCATTGTGTGTGTGTGTTGCTTCAGATGAGAAGCAATTTCTGTAGAGTAGTGAATCTTAAGAATTTTGTCGATCTCTATCCTGAATATACTTATCAACTGTGGATCCTTATTTGACATGTATATTCCGGAGAGCAGTTACAGGTTTTTAAGTATTCGGGGAATCACTGGAAATGGATTAGTGTCGTAAAGTCTCATTGAGGCAAAATATCCATTATGGTCTTATTAAATAGTGGAGCTGGTCAGTGGACTATTGCCTCCTCTTTCACCTATTTACTACAAACTTCTGCTCCATATATTTCAGTCTTTTATTTTGTATTCCCAACACTCAGTTTTTTCCTTTTCCCCTCTTTTCAGCTTTCATTTACGTTCTTCTATTTACATCTCCTGTGGGTGTACCTACACCTCAGAGACTGCAACAGTTCAAGAAGGCAGCTCATCACCACCTTCTCCAGGGCAACTAGGGATGGGCAATAAATGCTGGCTTAGCTGGTGATGCCCACATCCCATAAATGAGTCCTCCAGATAATATGACCCTCTTTCAGGCAGCATCACCACCACTTGGATCATTCAATCTTTCCTTTCCTTATCTCTAACCTTTTGTACGTCTTCTTCTAGTAGTTACCTGCCTTTTCTTTCTCTCTCTCTCTCTCTCACACACACATACATGCACACAGATATACATATTGTTTTTTTTCTAACTTTCCGAGGACTAATGAAAAATTATTAATCTGAAATGTTAATTCTGTTTCTCTGCCAGCCTGATGAACTTTTCTGGCCTTTTCTGTTCTTAGATTTTGCTGTAGATCTTTACTCATTTTGGAATTCTGTGGCCCTAAAAGGGTTTTGAATATTAATTCAGTGCTGTTACCCTAGGACAGGGGTCGGCAACGTTTACCACTGAAAGAGCCAATATGGACCCATTTCCCACAGAAAAGAAAACACTGGGAGCCACAAAATGAAATAACACTGCATACAACGGGTTTTTTTTGCCTTTATGCTATGTATAAACAAACTATAATGTGTTGCATTTATGAAATTGATGAACTCCTGCAGAGAAAACGAAATTACATTTCTGCATGCAACAAAAACATTTTGAACTCCGAAAAAAAGACGTTGGGTTGAAGTTTACTCCATAAGTAGCCTACCTTGGATCGAAGAATTAAAAGAAAGCACGCACTGGCGGGTGTCAGGCATTGGCAGTGGTGATGTATATTAATAGCGATAAAAAAACACATTGTAGCGGTGTAGCGCTACACGCAGCGCTAAAATAAAGACACTGCAGTCAAAGGTAACTTTATTTGAACTAAACAGCCTTGCTTTAAAGCCTCCCTCAACCCGTCCCCGTGGGCGCGGATGCTCCAAAAGACACGTACTCACAAACCCCCGTAGGCTATCTCCCTTAGTCGGAACGGTGGCTAATTGTGAGCCGGTTCGGATGTGCCAGGAAACGGTGTCTCCGCAAAGTTTTCATATTGTACAAGATCACCATAATCTTCAAATTTCGAATTACATTTCAAAAGCTAACAAACCACGGGGAGCCGCATCACAGAGATCAAAGAGCCGCATGTGGCTCTGGAGCCGCAGGTTGCCGACCTCTGCCCTAGGATTTATCTTGTTGGTCTTTAGCATTTATCCTGCTTACATTTTTAAAATTTGTTTTCCTCCTCTTTATTTTGAGTGGCTAACACCCATGTTCCTTTGTGACTTACTGAGTTCCCTGCATAAAACCAGCATACAGGTATATCTTATCAATATATTGAAAGGTGTTATTGCTGTAGTCTAAAATGTTGATTCATTAAACAGACAGATTAATAGTTTCTTTCTGTAAATGTTCACCCTCAGCTTGATTTCCTGTATTCCCTGCCACAGTTGATCCAATAAGTGCAAGTATAGGAAACAGTCTCACCAAAAGGAGACCAAGTAAACATACACAGAGTACCTTTATATGTTTGTATGTGTCTGCAATTTACTCCATACCCAGCTCTCATTCTGTTAAGCAAAAGCATAGACAGTCAGTCTGGGTGTCTCTCCAGAGCAGCTGGTTGCTAAGGAGTATTGGCAGAGAATCAGCAAAAATTTGCAGAAAAGAAAATCAAACAATTTAAAATGTAATGAATATGAAAAGTATAACTTGAAATTTAATTGGATGGTAACGTGCAACTTCTGTAGTAAATTTGGGTAAAAGTGGCAAAGGAATTGCAACTTTATGAGCAATATTGGGCTCTCATCAGAATGCGCAGTTTGCTTACTGGTGCCGGAGAGAATATCCAACTGAGCTAGTCCTTCTGTCGTGAATTGCTGCTTGCTCGTTGATTTTGCATATTACTGGCGGTAAGACGGTATTACTCTTTGCTTTTGTATTACATTTTGCATAGTTAGGCGTCCTGATAGCTAATTTCACAGACTGTATGTCATTCATTCCTCTCTCCATTGTACTTTAGCTTTTGCAGCAGCACTGACACCAAAAATCACCCACACTGTTGCTTGCCTTTTGTATTAATACAAAAGAAGAAATTACATGTTCCAGTATGAGATCAGACTTTGCTGTAAATTGATCCAATTGATTTAACAATTGCTACAGAGATAATGCTGAAAATTTTTGAATATAATTTTGAAAAGCGACCCCCTTCATATGTATATCTTATCTTTCTGGTACATCTGATCTTCGGCTGTGGTGCTGAAATTACCATTGAACTCAGCAGTAGAATAATGACATACTGAGAGAAGAGGGGGTGGATGCTCTTTACATCAAAGCTCTCAGCTTTACGTCTGGCATAACAGACGTGAACAGATCACTGAACCATCGGCCCAGTAAGCCTGTAAGAATAGGTTTACTTTCTTTAATAGTTTTCTACGATTTTGTTCATTAGTATTCTAAAGTGCTTTTAGTTTAGTTTTTCATAATGCTTTAATTAATAGTTAAACATTTTAAAAAGAACAATACTCTTTGAGGGTGGCAATGCAGGATCAGGGCCTTCGAAGAATGCCTGCCCCTTTGCCTCACGTGATGCTCCTCAGATGCTGAGGGTCGTCTTGTCTGGTATTCTGCTTCCAGAAATACTGTCTGGGCATGTGGGAATCACACATGTCCGCAGAGACTGGATCCAGTAAGTTCTGACTCAGTGTGCCCACTGCTCTTGGATATCTATCATGAATTAATTCCTTTGTATATTTATGTGTATTTATTTAAAAACACAAGGCCAGTTACACTCTGCTGTTTGACAATGCCAGTTTATTTTAACAACATGGTGCACACCAGCATAGCAAGGCAACATACAATACTGGGTAAGAAGACCGTGCTCGTGAAGTGTAAGTAATTGATGTGTTTGTTGTGCTGAACTGTCCACACTGGACAAATAAAACATGCATTTGGGCATTCAGGAACAAATTACACTGTTCTTGTACAGTACCATCAGAGCCAAAACATAAAGTAACTAGCTTTATCACCAAAGTAACCTGGCAAGAACGTAGATGTCATATGTTACAAATAATTCTGATTTTTACTACCTCAATGCTTGGTAATCATAGAACAAATCCATTGCAAAGTAGAGGAGATCTTACATTTAATTTTTCTCTCAACAGTTCAGAAGCATTCTTTTCATTCCAGATTTTTTTTATTCCACACTTCTTTTATGATATATAAATCAATGACAATAAAATTGGGAATTGCATTGATTTCATGTATAATTTTGAAGCAAAGTACTGTTATTTAAATAATTTCAATGGTGAATGTCTAGTTGAGTTACTGGTGGGCTGATAATGATTACTGTGATACCTCACTGAGATTCAGAATGGAATGCTGAATTGGGGTCGAACAAAATACAAACATATAGGAACACTGCACTACTTATTGGGGGTAAACAAACCTTGAACATTTGCCCTCTTGAACGAGATGCGTTATAAATATGTACATGAATGAATAGAATGTTTGGGCTATTAGCCCATTGCCTTTATTTCCCTTTGAATATTTAATGTTCCTCATACCATGTTTGATTGTGTTAATAATAAACTTTAAATTTCTGGTTCCTATGAACAGTAACACACATTGTCACCAAATTATCATGCTACAGGGTAACTGGGCAAAGTTGGTATTGTTAAGTTACTCCTCTTTAATTTCTAAATACATCACTGGCAGGAGAAGAAGTCAAATCCAGGCACATTATATAAAGGAATGGAGGGCAATCAACAACATAGTCTCCTTCTAGTAATTAAACTAACCATGCCAGGTTTCAATAGCATACTGCTCAGAAACAGTGGCAAAATGAATCATATTTTTTAATTAAGTGGTATTCTTTCAACAATATTTCCAATATGGAAAGGGATTTTCTAGATTGCCTTTAATTTTTTTTTCAAAAAAATATTGCTCAGTGAACAGATTGCGAATGGCCCTTGAAGCTATGAACCCGACCTCACTGTTCCTCTTCTGCAAGACTTATTTATTTTTACTGTAATTTATAGTGATTTCTGTGTCTGGCACTGCTGCCACAACACAGCATATTTCACAATATACCTGATTCAAAAACGACAAGAAAGTGAAAAGGCCCAAAAGATTTTGAACTTTTAAATTTCTGAATAAAATGAAATATGCTGATGTACAGAGATGTGGAAAATGTTTCACCATCGTGACATAGGAAAACACCAATGGCACTTAGTGAATATTAGTTATCTATTGGTCTTCATCTGTACCTATTACAATACTGACCAAAGGAGAGAGCGCAGGACAAATCCTGCATCATTGCAATATATATTGAGACTGCTGAAGTAGGTTAACGTGATTTTCAAAAGAATGTTGAAAGAAAAGTACAAATAAGGATCTAGATTTTAGCTAAATGCAGAAAAACTTTGGCTTTCAGTTTTAATCAACTAATACTCATATGCGCTGCTCTTGGGCCTGGACATTCATTATGATTGATGTGTCTCTATATAATTTTTGCATTATACAATTGTGATTTTGTTTTGCAGAAGAGGAGCTTGGTTTGGCATAATTCAACAGGGTTAATTCATAAATATATCTGAATTTGACTTAGAAAACTTTTTCACATTTCCTTATGAGATTGGTTGAAGAACTCGTCCACCTTTAAAACTACCAATGAGTAACGAACCTTATTCTGGACTTGATAATTTTGATGATCGAAGATACACAGGCAGGTACAAAGTCTACGCTTTGCGATGGGAAGGGGGTGAAAAGAAACTGATTTGTATTTTGATAAGAGAAACGCAGGTGAAGTGGTCAGCATTGAACAAGGCATTTTAGTTGATTCAAGATGGGCTGAGGATTGTTTTGTTTCTGTACTAGAGTATAGTACGAGTCCTCAAGCTCTCATAAATTGGCAAGTACAAAGAGCCCTTTCCACTGTTACCCCCACCACAAATCCAAAAATCCAGCTCCAAGTGATTACTGCTGTAAATGGCCTGCCAAGAGAGTAACATTCAGCCCACAGATGAGGCTTAGGCAGAAATGGACTTTCATATTTCCCGTGATGGTTAATTTATTGAAATTTACTGACTTACCTATATGGCTTCTCTTTAGGTCATTCACTAATATGAAGTTCCTGTGCTTCTCTTATGTTCCTTATAGTTTATTATATTTCCAAATTCTGTACCATATACACATTTGGAAATGGAGTGTCTACACCCAAGCCCATGCTATTAAATAAAACAGATGTCCTAATATTGTGCTCTGGGGCTCTACACACTTCCCTCCATTCTGAAAACAAATTTTCATCACTTTATATTTCCTCTTTATGCTATCCATGCTGCTAAAGCCCTCTTTATTCTGTGGCCTTCAAACTTGAAGACAAAATAGCACCTCATCAAAAACTGTTAGAAAATCCCCATATACATATCAGTGACTTTTCTCTAATTGATTCTCTGTTACTTCATCAAAAAACTTAACATTTTAATAAAGACACATTTACCTTTAACAAATACAGGCCAACTTTATCCACCGTTAATCATACTTGAATGTGACCCTTTATTTTTCTAGAACTTTCACTGCCAACAAGGTCAAAATGATTGGCGTTCATCTTTTTCAAACTAGTGTTTAACATTTATAATTTTCTAATCTTAACTGAAGTTCCCACAGCTTTAGTGCATTACAACATTATATGCCCTATATTTAAACCTGAAAAATTCAGCACTTATTAGGCTGCTTATCAAAAATTACATTTGTAAAATGTGAGCTTTTAACTATTGGACCAGTTACAGCATTCTTTTATCTTAATTCACATATTTAAGTAGCAAAAGAATTATTTTTGAGAGTAAGATCCAGGTATTTAAAATGACTCATAGAGGCCAAATTCAATGACTGCTGTACATGGGATTTGGAAATAAGACAAGGTAAAAATAAAATTAGCAGAAAGAAAACAATAGAGCTGGAATTGGAATTCAAAGGCAAAAAATATGATTGCTGTCTTGGTCCACCAGAATTTTAAACTAGAATGGAGAAAGAGTCAGTTCACTGAAATACCACATAATATTAGCAAGCAGAGGAGATTCGCTGAAAGGAATCAGAGGACAGGGGTTAAGGGTGAAGGGGGAAAAGTTTAAAGGAAACATTGGGGGGGGGTCTTCACACAGAGAGTGGTGGGAGTGTGGAATGTGCTGCCAGATGAAGTGGTAAATGTGGGCTCATTTTTAACATTTAAGAAAAACTTGGACAGGTACATGGATGAGAGGTGTATGGAGGGATATGGTCCAGGTGCAGGTCATTGGGACTAGGCAGAAAAATGGTTCAGCACAGCCAAGAAGGGCCAAAAGGCCTGTTTCTGTGCTGTAATGTTCTATGGTTCTATGGAAGTTTGTCTGAAGTTGATTGCCATTTATGAATTATTGATCAAGATAAAAACATTTTGTCTCTTGGCCTCACACTAAAGAGGACATTAGTGTAACTTACAATTTTGACAGATCAGATTTATGTAAAGCTTTCTTATAATATGGTGCTCTGACTATTGCTAACTTGCTTTAAGTGGAATGATTTACAGGAATTAGTTAGTATTTTTAAAATTAAAGTTCTTTGATGTAAATCAGTACAGGTTAAAAATATTACCGATAGTTCAAAATCTTATTCAGATTTGCTGTTGTCTATTTCTCCTGTAGGAGTTTTCCCATCGGGACCTTTCTGCTTCCGGCATCATCATCTCAAATATCCTCTAATTTTTGGCACCCAAACCAACAAAAGCAGCTACAAGAGGAAGTAATCTTTCACACTTCCCACTGCTAGAATTTAATTTTAGTTAATCATTACAAAAATTATTTTATTAAAAGTAAATTATTTTTAATACCAGAGTGCTCAAGCCTGGGAGCAGCAATAAAGATGACAAAGTGACAGATCTTTTATTTTAATGCCAAAACAAAATTAGGGTGGAACAGGGTTTTGGTGATTTAGGAGAGACAAGATGTTACATTGTTGTCCTCTCTCTCATCCATGCCAGATTACTTCTGCAGTAAGGTAAACCAAAGTCAAAGCACAGGGAGAGGAAGAGGGATGGAGTGAAACTTCATGATGTTAGCTAATTATTTGAGCTTTCTGTTTAATATACCAAAATATTGTAACTTTTCTCACTCTTTCTCTTCTTCACTTTCTTGCTCTTCTGCTTCAGTTATGAATTGTAGTTGTGTTTCTGAATTTCTTAGCAACAGCGCTCGCCTCTCCAAGTCAATCACACACTGTAGGTAACAAAAAACATGTCAGTCCATGGTCTCCTCTACTGCCACAATGAGGCCACACGCAGGTTGGAGGAACAACACCTTATATTCCTTCTGTGTAGCCCCCAATCTGATGGCATGAACTTTTGATTTCTCAAACTTCTAGTAATTGAAGTCCCCCCCCCCCCAAATCATTCCCCATTCCCATTTTCCTCTCTCACATTATCTCCTTACCCGCCCATCACCTCCCTCTGGTGCTCCTCCCCTTCCCTTTCTTCCATGGCCTTCTGTCCTCTCCTATCAGATCTCCCCTTCTCCAGCCCTTTTCACCAATCAATTTCCTAGGTCTTTACTTCACCCCTCCCCCTCCTGGTTTTGCCTATCACCTACCACCTTGTACTTCTTCCTTCCATCCTCCCATCTTCCTGCTCTGACTTCTCATCTTTTTTCTCCAGTCCTGATGAAGGGTTGACTGTTTACTCCTTTCCATAGATGCTGCCTGGCCTGCTGAATTCCTCCAGCAGTTTCTGTGTGTTGTAGCAAATAACATTGTTTTGCTTTTGGCAGTGGTAAATGATAAGAATAGTGTAAATGCATACATTATCTGCTGACAGTAAAATTAAGCTCATGTTTTAGAAGGTTGAGTCGAGAAAAACATGAACAGCATCTTGCATTATGTGCCTACATTGTAAAATATCCCAAGGTGTTTCACCAAAGTGGAAAATAATGAACTGTAGGAGAATGAAATACAAAAGCAGCTGTAGCTTGTTGAAAGATTAATTTGATGAAGTTTTGAAGAACTAATAAATGGGAAGGTGGAATGGCTTGTAGATACTATTTCAGAACGTGCACTAAGATGGCTATCAATTCTCCAGATGACGTTGGAAAACGTTGATGAAGAGAAAAGCAAGAGTGGAGAAATGGAAGATACATTCTGGTTAGGAAGGCTGCAGCAAAGGGAAAATATAGAACCATGTCAGAACATGTAAATGAAGACAAATATTACAAACTTAAGATTTGGGGATTGATGTCAATATAAGTTGGTGAGAATTATCACAAGCAAGAGAAAATCTGCAGATGCTGGAAATCCAAAGAATACACACAAACTACTGGAGGAAGTCAGCACGCAGGCAGCATCTACGGAAAGAAGTACAGTTGGCATTTCGGGCTGAGATCCTTCCAACCTGATGGCATGAACAACGACCTCTCGAACCTCTGGCAATGCTAGATGAACAGAATTTAGTGTAAGGTGGGCAGATGCGCAAGTGTTATACATGTTGCTTCTGTTGTCAAGGTCCGAGCCGAGTTACAGTCATAGGCACACATACGAGAGGGCACAGGCACTAGGGAAACTTACAGCATCCTTACAATAGATTATGAATTAATTACTAGGATTTCTGAAATGTTGGAGGGGAATTAATCACAAAAAATGCCACATTACTTCCCTGTCTAACTGATCAGCAAAACATAAAAGATTTATGGAACTGTCAAATGTAGGATCATTGTCCAGTGTTGCATCAAATATAAGAGGGCACTGCTTTGAGGTGAAAGAGGGAAAGTTCAAAGGAGATTTACAGGGCAGGTTTATTTTAACCGCAGAATGATAGGTGCCTCAAATGCACTGCCAAGGGAGGTGGTAGAAACAGATCAAATAGCAATGTTTGACAAGCATTTAGACGGGTACATGAACAGGCAGGTAATGAGCTAGGGAACACATGTGGATGGCTGGGATTAGTCTGAAACAGCAGCAAGTTCGACACACATATTCCAGGCTGAAGGGCCTGTTCCGGTGCTGAATTGTTCTGTTTCCTTATTAATACCGGAAAAACTATAGCAACTGATCACGTTTCGTTTGTTGTTTACGTGATCTAGACTTGTGCGTTTTGGCAGTTATACTAATCGTAGAAACAAAAGTGATCAACTAATACACAAAAAAAATGGGTTGGAGGTTCCTAAAGATACAAGGCATAATATAAATTGTTTCGGAGACACAGACCAGGGTACCAGCCATTTTGAGGAATGCAAAATGAGCAAGGGCAAAGAGGATATTAAACTGACCACCCATTATACACCACAGAATATTTTTGTTTTTCATTTCTATTGTTTTCAATATTAATGAAAATGCAGAGAAAATGTACAGCTGATCATTTTACACTCTTGCTCAAAATCAAAACAACTCACAATGTTTTGGAAGTGCTTAGTCAACTTTTGACATTTTCTTGTATGGGGATATATGAGGCTAATCCTCCTCTGCACAACATTCCGCATTGCTCTGAACTATCGCAACCCTGACCCATATTTACAGATCAGTGCCAATCCTTACGAATTATTGGAAGAATACCCATCAGCTGAAAAGATCTCACTGATAAAACAGACAGAAATTTTGCTAGGCAGCAGTCAGGCTCATGAATTCGTGACCAGGTTTTGTAATCTTATCTTAAGCAGGCCCCATTTTAATGTGGAAAAGAGCTCCTTGCTGAAATTGAATAAATAGACAGGTGGGGAACACTTGAACCTATGCAAATTTGAACATTAGGCTCCAGCTGTTGTCAACTTGTTCACTGAAGCCCATGAGAGGGCCTTTTACTTAATATCTGTAATACAACTGCCCGCAACTTTACAACACCACCATCAATAATAAAGACTCACTTTATAATAAAGGAGGCAAGGCATCCCAGATTTTTGTATTGTATGCCTCTGTTAGTCTCATGAGACCATGGATTTGCACCTTGGAAAGTTTCTAGGGTGCAAGCCTAGGCAAGGTTGTATGGATGCATGCTGCAAGTCTCCCCTCTCCACGCCACCGATGTTGTCCAAGAGAAGGGCATTAGAACAATACAGCTTGGCACTGGTGTCGTCGCAGAGCAATGTGTGGTTAAGTGCCTTGCTCAAGGCTTGAACTAGCGACCTTCGGATCACTAGATGAACACCTTAACCACTTTGGCCATGTGCCAACACATCCCAGATTTGTAGGATTGTCTAAGAAGACTTACTTTGAGAGACAGTAGAGTTTGAAGGCCGAGGGATAGCTCACATATCTCGTCATCTATTAAACAAAATAGACAACATTACATATCTTGACAACAGCACAAGATTCAGATCATTTAATGTCTTTCCAGGTTATGAATTTTCAGAGAAGCACAATATTTCATGTTACTCAGGCAAAGGTTTTGGGTTGAGACTGTGCATCAGGCCTGTGGTATAGAGGGGAGATTGCCAGTATACAGATGTGAGAGGGAGGTGTGTGGCAGGTGCCGGCAGGTGATATGTTGAGATGATATGCAGATATGTTGCTTGTCTTTTAGATTGAGAAAACTCCCTAACTGATATCTACAGTAGTCCAAAATCCAGAATTTGTCTCCAGTATGAAACATAATAACATAGAAAACCTACGGCACAATACAGGCCCTTTGGCCCACAAAGTTGTTCCAAACATGTCTTAGAAATTACTAGGCTTACCCATAACCCTCTATTTTTCTAAGCTCCATGTACCTATCCAAAAGTCTCTTAAAAGACCCTATCTTATCTGCCTCCACCACCGTTGCCAGCAGCCCATTCCATGCACTCACCACTCTCTGAGTGAAAAACTTACCCCGGACATCTCCTCTGTACCTACTCCCCAGCACCTTAAACCTGTGTCCTCTTGTGGCAACCATTTCAGCCTTCGGAAAAAGCCTCTGACTATCCACATGATCAATGCCTCTTATCATCTTGTACACCTCTATCAGGTCTCCTCTCATCCTCTGTCGCTCCAAGACGAAATGGCCATGTTCACTTAACCTCTTTTCATAAGGCATGCTCCCCAATATGCTTCTCAGCCTCAGCTGTCTGGAAAAAATGACAATTCTTGGTTTGTCACAAAATAACCTGGAGAATTGTATGCAGTTTTAGTCTCCTTACCGAAGAAGGATGTACTTGTCTTTGAGGGAGTAGGATTGTGGGATTCTCATATGAGGACAAATTAAATCAGAATCAGGTTTATTATCAGTGGCATGTGTTGTGAAACTTGTTAACTTAGCGGCAGCAGTTCAATGCAATACCCGATAATATAGAAAGAAGAAAAAGATAAATAAATCAGTTAAGTAAATATATATGTATATTGAATAGATTAAAATAGTGCAAAACAGAAATAATATATTTAAAGATGTGAGGTAATGTCCATGATTGATTAGTCCTAGTGTTTAGAGGCTAATTGAAACTCACAAAATTTCTGACAAGATTATCAGATTGATTTCGGAAAAGATATTTTCCTTGTCTGATGACCTTTGCTTCTCGACTGGGGTAAGGAATCAGAGGTCACATTCTTAAATAAGGGCAAGACATTTAGGACTGAGGTGCAGAGGCATTTCCTCAGTCAGAGCTGGAACCTGGAGAATTCCCCCTCACAGAAGGCTGTGAAGGTCAAGTCACTGACTTATTATCAGATGGATAGAAAAATTTCTAGACATTAAAGGCAACAAGTGGAGTAGGGATGTAGCAGAGATGGAGGATCAGCCATGGCTATATTGAACTATGGAGCACGCCTGAAATGCTGCAGAGTCCAGTCCTGCCTCCTATTTTGTATTCCTGAGTTTTAATTATATGTTTTCCCTGAAATCCACTGCCTAAAAGATCAATAATCAACAGCACTCTGAAAGCTTGCCATTTATTCTGCACACTACTCACAATCATGTCTGAACCTTTCTTGCATCTTCAATTAGTTTTCTGTATTCCACAGTAGAGATTTGTCTATGTCTATCAGATTTCTTGGTGGATGGCATGAGCCAAAAGCTTCAGAAATATCACCAAAAGTCAGCAGGGGGAGGAGAAATAGAAAGGTACCTCATCCAAGAACTTAGCAACCTTGACATTACAGGAACAAAAGACATTAATCAAGCTTCTCTGATGAGAAAAGTCCATAAGGTTAAATGCTGTGAGATCTTGCAGCAGATTCCTAGAATGGGCTGAAATTGACACAACAATGACATTAGAGAAAGAGAGATCTGACCACACTGTACTGGAAACCCTGGAACTGAAGATTGGTATCTTTATGGGAATTTTGTTTTAATGCCACACAAAGTAGAACAAGAATTGCTGAACTCCTAAAATGAAAACACTGATATGGGTCTTATTGTTAAAATCAACTGATAAGATTTTATTAAATCCAATTTTCCTGAGAAATACTAAGCAGCTCCACAACATACTGAAAATTCATTGTGTCTGAATTTCAAAAATTGCATAAAGATTTGATCAGGACAGATTGTTTTCATTTAATAGAATCATCTGACATAAAATCCCCCTTGTAAACAATGGTGGTTTTCTTCTCAATCTACAATCTGTTACTATTCTCACCACCTCACTGCTTGCTTTAACATGACAACAGTTCTTGTTCCAACATTCTGTTTTTTTCCATGTGGAGCTTGTAACAAAAAGAGCAATTGTGATAGAAAGCTTTGAGAATTGAATCACATTGTTTGGAAGAAACAAGGACATTCTCAGATCCTCATAAATTTTAGGGGTAAACCCTCCTGCCCAATAAAAAGTGTTGGAAAGTGTATGGTCATGCACTTTGGTAGAAGAAATAAATAGGCAGACTATTATTTAGATGGGGAGAGAACTCAAAATGCAGAGATACAAAGGAACTTGGGAGTCCTTGTGCAGGATACCCTAAAGGTTAACCTCCAGGTTGAGTCAGTGGTGAAGAAGACGAATGCAATGTTGGCAGTTATTTCTGGAGGTATAGAATACATAAGGGTGGGGATGTAATATTGAGGCTCTATAAGGCACTTGTGAGCCACACTTGGAGTTTTGTGTGCAGTTTTGGGCTCCTTATTTTAGAAAGGATATACTGACATTGGAGAGGGTTCAGAGAAGCTTCACGAGAATGATTCCAGGAATGAAAGGGTTACCATATGAGGAACATCTGACAGCTCTTGGGCTGTATTCCCTGGATTTCAGGAGAATTGGGGGGGGGATCTCATAGAAACATTCTGAATGTTAAAAGGCCTGAATAGATTAGATATGGCTAAGTTATTTCCCATGGTAGGGGAGTCTAGGACAAGAGGGCACGAATTCAGGATTGAAGGACATCCTTTTAGAACAGAGATGCAGGAAATTACTTTAGTCAGAGGGTGGTAAATCTGTGGAATTTGTTACCAACAGTGGCTGTGGAGCCCAAGTCATTGGGTGCATTTAAGGCAGAGATAGATAGGTTATTGATTAGCCAAGGCATCAAAGGGTTTGGCGAGAAGGCAGGGCAGTGGATGACTGGAAGAACTGGATCAGCCCATGATTGAATGGCGGAGCAGACTCAATGGGCTGAATGGCCTACTTCTGCTCCTATATCTTCTGGTCTTATGGTCTAAAATCTGTGGCTGTCCAGATTGTGTACTTGGATGATCTGCTCAAATGCAATCAAATGCTTTCTCTCATCTGTAACAGCATTAAGGTAGAGCCAGAAATCCTTAGGGAGGCATTTTATAAGTAAAAATATTAATTAAATTATTAAAGGACAAAGAAAAGCAGCTAGGCACAGTGTATAGTATGGTTGGAGACAAGTCTAATATCAAGAATGACTCAGTAGGATCACTACTAACCAAACTGGTTGAGTTCTGAAGGACGTAGCTAATACTTTGGGTTGAGAACAGATGATGAGAGAACACACACAAATGATAAACCTACTTAGTTTCTTTCTCACCTCTCTGGGTAGGCCTTCAGAGTCTTACCCTTAAGTCAAATAACCAATCCTGGTTAAAAGGCATCCAGAAAATTCAACCAGGTGGACCACTCAACATTCTTAAAAAATGACGTGCACCCTAGCAAAGCCACAAATAAGACTACATGTCAACTAAACAGTGAAAACAGTCTACAACAAACTCTGCTAATTATCTGATAACTAACAAATTAGATCAGAGATATGCAGGCCTGTTACAACCAGTTGTCAATGATGGGGAATAATTAAAATCAACCAACAGATAGAAGATGATCCAGAAAGATCTCAGTTTGGCCAGTAGATGAATGCTGAAGAGAATGACGTGGCACTAGCAATCACCTTTAGATAGAGGTGCCAAGTGAATGGTCCAGCACAGCCTCCTGGGGACCTGCATCATCAATGAAGGCAGTCTTTAAGCAGTTAAACACTCTGGCCACAGGAAAGGTCATGGGATCAAATTGTAGTGCTGGCAGGTGATAGGTGGAACCTGATTGTAATGTTCAAAACTGGTGCTTCAGAACTAACTATCTAAAATACCCCAGTACAGTTACAACACTGGCATCTACCTAGCCTAGTAGAAACTTGCCCAGCTGAGGCTGGTTGCATCGATCAGCTCAACCCCAAACTATCACTAAGATTTCTTCAGCCTATGTAGATGAAGTACTTCAGATGCACCATCAGCAATCCTTTCTTCATGACAGGGTCAGAAATGGGGATATTCTTTAATGATTGTACTTGCTTACATCTTAGTATATTGTATCATAGCGAGAGAAGGACACTCTGTGAATTAGTCTGTAAGATGCCTGTATCTACAACGGTGGTACTTTAAAAAATACTTTAAAATGCCAATACATCCAAGATAGAGTGTAAAATTGTAATGACAAATAAGGTCAACAACAAACAGCTTCCAGCCTTTAGGATAAAAGGCAGGGAATAATGGGATTAGGAAAATTGGAAGGTAGTTTAATTTGGAAAGTTTGGCAGAGAAACTAAAAGAGTGAATGCCAGAAGGTGGACTTGGCACAGTGACTGACTTTGTCAATTTCTGCACATAATACAATAGCACTAAACAATGTGGCTACTGAGTGGTGAAGAAGACAGTTGGTACATCAATCTTTATTGATTAGGGCATTGGGTACAAGAGCCTTTGTACTCCTTTTGTACATGGAATGCTATGTTACAACTGTACAGGATATTGGCGAAGCCCCACTGTGTGCAGTAATGGTTGCTTAGCTATAGAAAAGATGTCATTAAACTAGAATGGGTGCAAAAAGATCTACAAGGATGTTACCAGGATTGAAGGGCTTGAGTCACAAATAGAAACTGCATATTCTGGGCTTTTTTTCCCCTGTAATGTAGGTGGCTGAGGCTTGGCCCATGAAAGAGGTATATAAAAATCATGAGGGCCATAGAAATGTTTTCGCAATTTGAATATATAGGGTTCATTGAACACAGGTCTTTAAAGACAAAATACTCTGCAGATGCTGGGGTCAAAGCAGCATGCACAACATGCTAGAGGAACTCAGCAGGTTGGGCAGCATCCATGGAAATGAACAGCAAACGTTTTGGGCCGAGACGAAGGGTCTCCGCCCAAAACCTTGACTGTTCGTTTCCACAGATGCTGTCCGACCTGCTGAGTTCCACCAGTGTGTTATGCAGATCTTTAAAGAATTTTGTGCAATTCATGGAAAAAGTGCTGTGATGTTCTTACCTACTACCAAAGCAGGACATTCAACTTTCTCTTTCCCCAACATGATTTCTAACTTCTCCACTCGTTCCATTGTGTTTGAACTTTGGGTAGATCTGGGGAGCTCAGAGTCTTCACTCTCTGCCACAGGTAATTCCTCAAAACTAAAGAAAATAGAAAGACTTACATTTGTACATTGTCTTTCACAAACTCATGAATTTTTATTGTGGTTTATACCTTATAAAGCAATTTTTGGAGCAGAAGCATTTGGAATGTAGAAATGTGCAGGGTGGTAGACTGTCAGGCAGTGGCCAAATAATCTGTCCTTGTAAAGTTGAGTGAAAAAGAAATATTGACAGAACACAGGAGATGACTTTCCTGACACATTCATATAACACTTTTTACTTCTACCTGAGAGCAGAGGAAGCCACCGTTTGATATCCTGTCTGAAAATGAGCACTCGTGATAGTTAACCACACCTTCAGCACTGACCTAGGTTTTCATTAGTAGGACTTGAAATCAGAACCTCGTAACAAAGAAGGTGTACTACCAAAAGAAAATACCCATCGCACAGTAGATTCCGTACTGTAGCTAAATTCATCTTACAGTTAATTTATATTATACCATGAAAATGATACCTATTTAATGAGCTGTTACTATCATGAGCTATTTGCAGTTTCATATATGATACGCAAAATGAATCCTGAGGAAGTGTCATGTCTTCATCTATTAGAATTTTGAGTATTGCTTTTCCATCCCTTGTGTTTCTTGGCTTTCACTAAGAGTTCTGCACTATTTTTTCTTGTAAAATGAGTAAATAACGTAAAGGCTGAGATTTCAGGGAAGTGTGATAAGGGACGGGAATGGAGAGCTTAAGTAATGGCCATGGGTTTGTAGATGAGGGTACCAAGGTTGAGTTTTGTAATTCATTCTGGGGGAAGTGGATGCTGATGTTAGAGTAGCACAAGGAGGTGATAAGCATCCTGAGGAGGTTATGAACAAACTCATGCCAGAACAACATAGCATGCGCGATCGGCTGGTATGCGGCTATCATTGTAATGGAGAAAGCATTTTAATCCTAGCACATTCATATGACATGAAATTAAAACATTTTCTAGCTGAGATACAGTAAGATGTACTGCAATGTCAGAAGCTGCAACATCAGTTTTCCTCATCTCTGCATATTGTACATTTATTATGTAATTTCCCCTAAATTAGAATGCATTTCAACAATGTTGGTATGGCTATCATTTAACAAAGCCATGTCAATAATATTTGGAAAAATCACAACCATTTTCGGTTAAACTACACAGCTCCATTTGACAATCTTGTTGGTGGATCAAAATGTCCTCGTGCCACATCACAGCGTCTCTGTGTGACTACAGTCTGCCTGCCCGAAGACTGCTTTTCTTTACTCTGGGTTCTGTCGCTGGCTTTGCTAACTCACAAGAACTCCAGGCCTAGCCTTAGCTTGCTGATGAGAGCAGCTTAGAAAGACTGGATCTGGGAATGCTGTTTGCTTACAAATCGCATCATGTTGCTTAGACAGCAATCTTCCAAAGTACCATCTCTCTGCCCCATGAAGACAAGAGAATGCTTCCTCATGGGAAATTAATTCGCTGGGCATCTTCATTTTACACGAGACATTTTTATGTAGCCCCACAGATGGTAAAGATGGTGTCTATTGTGTAATAAATCAAAGAGATTTATAATAATCAGAATGAAATGTAGCCACTGTGGGATGGTTTAGGACTTTATGGCTCCTCTACCTAATAGAAAGAAGATTCTCCCCTCTGAACACGTGGGGGTCTCACCTCTTATTCCTAACCATTTTGTATTAGTTGGAGGGTTGAAACATTTCATCATCTCACCTCTGGAGGCTTCACCTCAGTTTGCTGTGGTGGGTATAAAATGTAATAGCAGGATAGGTTGTTGAATTAAAGAAAGGTGTAGATGAGTAATTGTTTGTGTCATGTTTTTGGGCGTATATGTATTTGGGTAAATGTGCACTATTTTTAGTGGTGTGCAGCTCATCTTGACAGATCACAAGATGTGAAAGCTCTGTTGGCATGACTCAGTTACATGGGGAGCTTTGTTCTCTAGCAGAAATCACCAACAATGTTTAGCTAGGCTTTTTAACTGTGAACTAAAGTAGAAAATGCAATAAATACACTGCAGATTAAGGGGAATTTATGCAGAGAGGACAAGAATTCACATTTCAGTTCATTCACCTATCATCAGTAGGTTTTTGGTTTCTATTTCAGACCTTTCCAACGTCTATGGGTCTTTTTGGCTTTTTTTCCTAATCTGCTTTGGCAGGTCTGCCTTTCCCTTTCCCTGCTGCACAAGACCCCCCCCTCCAGCAAGTATCTCATTAATTAGCATTTCAGTATCTCTCCAAGGCCTGGAGCTCTCTTCCTCTCCCCAGCACAGTGACTTAATGTCCTCGGCAGCTGCTACCAGGGCTTTGCCTTTCAGGGTTTGTGGTGCTGCACAGCAAAATGTCAGCAGCTGTGTTCAGTAAAGCCAGGTCCCCTTTCAGCACCTGTACTTGGCTGTAAACCAATGTTATTCAAACATCTTTTCGATCAAATTCAAGAATTTTTATAGTAGATTTGATTTGGTTTTACTACTAAATGTAATAATATTCACAATGCACTAATGATAGATGGAATCTAAATTATAGAAACATCTCTGAATGAATAGGAAATGATTTATCTAATTATTTGTTTTTTTTAAATTATAGAAAACCTACAGCACAATGCAGGCCCTTCAGCTGTGCCGAACATGTAGCTATTGTAGAATTTATCCAGGGTTACCCATAGCCCTCTATTTTTCTAGGCTCCATGTACCTATCCAGAAGTCTCTTGAGAGCCCCTATCGTATCCGCCTCCACCGTCATGCTGGCAGCCCATTCTATGCATTCACACCCTCTGTGTAAAAACCTGCCCCTGACATCTCCTCAGTGCCTACTTCCAAGCACCTTATAACTGTGCCCTCTCATGTTAGCTATTTCAGCCCTGGGGAAAATGCCTCTGGCTATCCATATGATCAATGCCTCTCAGCATTTTATACATGTCTCATCCTCCGTCACTCCAAGAAAAAAACAAGTTCACTCAACCTATTCTCATAAGGCATGCTCCCCAATCCAGGCAACATCCTTGTAAATCTCCTCTGCACCCTTTCTATGGCTTCCACATCCTTCCTGTAGTGAGGTGACCAGAACTGAGCACAGTACCCCAAGCTGCTACATTGCCTCACAGCTCTTAAATTCAATCCCACAGTTGATGAAGGCCAATGCTCTGTATGCTTTCTTATCCACAGAATCAACCTGTGCAGCAGCTTTGAGTGTCCTATAGACTCAACCCCAAGATCCCTCTGATCTTCCACACTGCCAAGAGTCCTACCATTAATTTTATATTCTGCCATCATATTTGACCTACCAAAATGAACCACCTCACACTTATCTGGGTTGAACTCCATCTGCCACTTATCAGCCCGGTTTTACATCCTATTGATGTCCCACTGTAACCTCTGACAGCCCTCCACACTATCCACAACACCCCCAACCTTTGTGTCATCAGCAACTTTACTAACCCATCCCTCCACTTCCTCATCCAGGTCATTTATAAAAATCACAAAGAGTAAGGGTCCCAGAACAGATCCCTGAGGCACACCACTGGTCACCAACCTCCATGCAGAATATAACCTGTCTACAACCACTCTTTGCCTTCTGTGGGCAAGCCAGTTCTGAATGCACAAAGCAATGTCCCCTTGGACCCCATGCCTCCTTACTTTCTCAATAAGCCTTGCATGGGGTACCTTATCAAATGCCTTGCTGAAATCCATATACACTACATCTAATGCTCTACCTTCATCAATATGTTTAGTCACATCCTCAAAAAATTCAATCAGGCTCATAAGGCATGACCTGCCTTTGACAAAGTCATGCTGACTACTCCTAATCATATTATGCCTCTCCAAATGTTCATAAATCTTGCCTCTCAAGATCTTCTCCATTAACTTACCAACCACTGAGGTAAGACTCACTGATCTATAATTTCCTGAGCTATCTCTACTCCCTTTCTTCAAAAAGGGAACAACATCTGCAACCCTCCAATCCTCTGGAACCTCTCCCATCCCCATTGATGATGCAAAGATCATCGCCAGAGGCTCAGCAATCTCCTCCGCTGCCTCCTACATTAGCCTGGGGTACATCTCATCTGGTCCTGGTGACTTATCCAACTTGATGCTTTCCAAAAGCTACAGCACATCCTCTCTCTTAATATCTACATGCTCAAGCTTTTCAGTCTGCTGTAAGTCATCCCTACAATCGACAAGGTCCTTCATTAAGTATCTCCGCTATCTCCTCTGGATCCATACACACTTTTCCACTGTCACACTTGATTGGTCCTATGCTTTCATGTCTTATCCTCTTGCTCTTCACAAATTTGTAGAGTGCCTTGGATTTTCCTTAATCCTGTTCGTTAAGGCCTTCTCATGGCTCCTTCTGGTTCTCCTAATTTCATTCTTAAGCTCCTTCCTGCTAGCCTTATAACTTTCTAGATCTCTATCATTACCTAGTTTAATGAACCTTTTGTAAGCTTTTCTTTTCTTCTTGACTAGATTTTCAACAGCCTTTGTACATCACAGTTCCTGTACCCTACCATCCTTTCCCTGTCTCATTGGAAAGTACCTATGCAGAATGCCATGTAAATATCCCTTGAACATTTGCCACATTTCTTCCATATATTCCCCAAGAACTTCTGTTTCCAATATATGCTTCCAAGTTCCTGCCCGATAGCCTCATATTTCCCCTTACTCCAACTAAACACTTCCCTAACTTGACTGTTCCTATCGCTCTTCAGTCCTATGGTAAAGCAGATAGAATTGTGATCACTATCTCCAAAATGCTCTCCCACTGAGAGATCTGACACCTGACCAGGTTCATTTCCCAATACTAGATCAAGTACAGCCTCTCCTCTTGTAGGCTTATCTACATATTGTGTCAGGAAACCTTCCTGAACACACCTAACAAACTCCATCCCATCTAAACTCCTCACTCTAGGAAGTTGCCAATCAATATTGGGGACTTTAAAATCTCCCACCATGGCGACCCTGTTAAAGAACATAGAATAGTACAGCACATTACAGGCCCTTCAGCCCACAATGTGGTGCCAACCCTCAAACCCTGCCTCCCATTTAACTCCCCACCTTAAGTTCCTCCACATACCTGTCTAGTAGTCTCTTAAATTTCACTAGTGTATCAGCCTCCACCACTGACTCAGGCAGTGCATTCCACACACCAACCACTCTCTGAGTGAGAAACCTTCCTCTAATATCCCCCTTGAACTTCCCTCCCCTTACCTTAAAGCCATGTCCTCTTGTACTAAGCAGTGGTGCCCTGGGGAAAAGGTTATTATTAAACCTTTCCAGAATTTGTCTCCCTATCTGCTCCTCGATGTCCCTGTTACTATTGGGAAGTTTATAAAAAACACCCAGTAAAGTTAATGACCCCTTCCTGTTCCTAACTTCCACCCACAGAGACTCAGTAGACAAACCCTCCATGACTTCTTCCCTTTTTGCAGCCGTGACACTATCTCTAATCAACAGTGCCACGCCCCACCTCTTTTGCCTCCCTCCCTGTCCTTTCTGAAACATCTAAAGCCTGGCACTCTAAGTAACCATTCCTGCCCCTGAGCCATCCAAGTCTCTGTAATGGACACACATCATAGCTCCAAGTACTGATCCATGCTTTAAGCTCATCCACTTTGTTCATGATGCTTCTTGGATTAAAATGGACACATCTCAAACCATCAGTCTGAGCGCATCCCTTCTCTATCACCTGCCTATTCTCCCTCTCACACTGTCTACAAGCTTTCTCTATTTGTGAGCCAACTGGCCCTTCCTCCGTCTCTTCAGTTTGGTTCCCACCCCCCAGCAATTTTAGTTTCAACTCTCCCCAGTAACCTTAGCAAACCTCCCTGCCAGGATATTGGTCCCCCGGGATTCAATGGCAACCCATCCTTTTTGTACAGGTCACACCTGCCCCAAAAGAGGTCCCAGTGATCCAGAAATCTGAATCCTTGCCCCTGCTCCAATCCCTCAGCCACGCATTTATCCTCCACCTCACTCTATTCCTACACTCACTGTCATGTGGCACAGGCAGTAATCCCGAGATTACTACCTTTGAGGTCCTGCTTCTCAGCTTCTTTCCTAACTCCCTCTAGTCTGTTTTCAGGACCTCCTCCCTCTTCCTACCTATGTCATTGGTACCAATATGCAGAAACATAGAAACATAGAAAATAGGTGCAGGAGTAGGCCATTCAGCCCTTCGAGCCTGCACCGCCATTCAGTATGATCGTGGCTGATCATCCAACTCAGAACCCTGTACCTGCTTTCTCTCCATACCCCCGATCCCTTTAGCCACAAGGGCCATATCTAACTTAATATGTACCACGACTTCTGGCTGTTCACCTTCCTACTTCAGGATATTGTGCACGCGATCCCGAACTCTAGCACCTGGGAGGCAAACTACCATTCGTGTTTCTTTCCTTCATCCACAGAATCGCCTGTCTGACCCCCTAACTATAGAGTCCCCTATCACTGCTGCCATCCTCTTCCTTTCCCTACCTTCTGAGCCACAGGGTCAGACTCTGTGCCAGAGGCATAGCCACTGCCACTTCCCCCAGGTAGGCTGTTGCCCCCAACAGTACTCAAACAGGACTACTTATTGTTAAGGGGGACAGCTACTAGGGTACTCTCTAGTATCTGACTCTTGCCCTTCCCTCTCCTGACTGTTTCCCACTTCTCTGTCCCCTGTGGTCCCGGGGACCACTAGCTACCTATAGCTCCTCTCTATCATCTCCTCACTTTCCTTGACCAGACGAAGATCATCGAGCTGCATCTCCAGTTCCCTAACATGGTCCCTAAGGAGCTGCAGCTCGATGCACTTAGTGCAGATGTGGCCGTCTGGGAGGCTGGGAGTCTCCTGTATTTCCCACATCTGACACCCAGTACAGTGTGTGGGCCTCACAGACATACTTTCTGTTCCTATTCTTCACAAGTAACTTATCTCACCTCGACCCATTATCTCCTAAGCCCGGATGACCCAAAGTCCTCCTACTCTGTTTCCCTCTACTCCAAAGCCTGCTCCTCCAACGCCCGCTCTATAAAGCTGTCTTCTTTTAAATTCTTCCCGCCTGTCTAACTCGCTGACATCCACACTCTTGCGCAGTCGTGCCTCGTGGTCCGCACAGGAACAGTCGCATGAAAAGACATAAATACATTATGTGATAGGTAATGTGTCATCTTTCCAGTAACAGGAGCAACCTAACACAATTGCAGAACTTATTTCCTTGTTTTGCCCTACTGCCCTATTTTCCTGTTTTTGCTTCCTCTATTTAATATAATCACAAAATCTATTCAAGCATACTGAATATTTACCCACTGAACCAGTTTCCTTCTTACTTGTGCTCCAGGGCTAATTGTGTTCGAGCTATTCTCTTCCACTATAGCTGTCCATCACCCCACCCCAAGCAAGTAATGAAGTTATTTTATTACATGCAAGCTACTGCTCCATTTTTCTCCCTCAGTGTTCTGTCTAATGACTTCAAATGTACTGTAAACTTCTCAGTTTGTTCCCACTTTACCCTGATTCCATCCTTCTGCTGCAGTACCAAGAGAGGACTGATGAAAGTTACTAATGACATATATGTTTTACAAGGCACTTTGTCCGTACTTGTCTTCTTTGACCCAACTCTTCTCAGTCATCCAGTTAAGTGACTCCACTTTCCTGGTTACATTATTACCTACCAATCGATAATAAGTCAATGATACCCCTTTTGTTATCTTTAGTGTAGTAAAGGGATTTATTCTTGTTTGTTTTCTATTTCATATCCAAAAACTGCCCCTTTGGTAGAATGTTTAAACAAGAAAACACCTATGAAAGGTCTCGGCTCAAAACATCGATGTTTATTCATTCCCACAGAGTTCCTCCAGCACTCTGTGTGTGTTGATCTGTTTTGGGATGTTGATGCCATTGGCAAGGCCAGCACATATTGTTCATCTCATATGGTGAACCACGTTCTTGAGCCGCTACTGGTGAAGGGACTTCTAGAAGGTTTAAGGGAATTCCAGGAATAAGATCTAGTGATGAGTATGGACTGTATTCTGATCCTTCCTTGTCTGCTGGAAAGGCTTCAGTGGTGAAGCTGGAAGGTGAATCACCCAATGCAGGATACCTAACCTATGACCAGCTCGTGTGGCCATGCTACTAAAATCTGTACCTACTAACTTGTACATTTTTTGTAGTGTTGGAGGAAACCCACACTGTTATGGGGAGAACATACAAACAGTTGCAGGTATTGAACCCAGATTGCTGCCACTGTAATAGTGTTACGCTAACCGCTACAGTACTCTGCCACTGTGAATGCCTGTATCAAAGTATTGCCATGTAGAGCAACTTAATGCAATTTTTGCTTTCTATAAGGAAAATCATGTATGTCAAATTTTCAAGTGTTCTTCAAGAATGTAACAGGCAGGGGTGACTGAACGGAACCTGTAGATATGGTGTATTTGGATTTCCAGAAGGCATCTGGGAAAAGTGCCACATAAAACATTGCCACACAGTATTGGGCGAAAATCGTCAACATAGGTTGACAACTGGTTATCGCATAGAAGAAAGAGCTGGAATAAATTTGTCTTTTTCAAACTACAGAGTTGTAATGAGTGGAGTGCAACAAGTATCAGGTTTCAGCCCTCATATGATGTGAAGGAGAATAATGGGTGTTGGTTATCCAAATTTGCTTATGAAATGAAACTTGGGAGGTGGGTGGGAGAAGGTGAGGTTGCCAGGGATCAGGCTATAACAGGAAACAGATAGGTTCAACGAGTGAGCAAAAATCTGGCAAATTGAGTTTAATGTAGCAGAACAAGGTCATGCACTTCAGTAGGGTAACTTAAAAGGACTACTGTTACTGAAATGGAGAGACATTGCAGAGTATCAGAGCATCTTGAAGTATCAGAGCTGAAGTTGAATTTATTATCGTATGCACGGGTGTAATGAAAAATTTGCTTACAGTAGCTTCACAGGCACATAGATTCATGGGAGCAGCAGCCACAAGAAAGAAAGCTCAGGAAGGCATGAAGTTGGAGCTTCCCAAACTGCGGTCCACTGACCCCTTGGTTAATGGTAGGGTCCATGACATTATAAAGGTTGGGAACCCTGGCACAGAAGAACTTTGATGTCCTCATGCACAAAGTGTAAAAAGTAACTCAAGAAATTAAAGCAAATGGCACATTGACTTTTTAATGAGCTGGAGTTTAAAGAAATAATATAGTTATATAGGGTGTTTGAGAGTTTAGGTAACCTATTTATGAAAAGGATATACCAGCACCGGAGGCAGTGCAGAAGAAACTCACTGGGATAAAAAGGTTGTCTCATAAGAGATGGCTAAACTGGTTAGATCTGTATTATTTGGAGATTTAAAAAAATGTGAGCTGTGTAGGAATTTCAGTGTGGGTGTTGAATCCCAAAGAGTTATGTAGGCTAGATCACAGGGGATACTTGAAAACAAGGTAGATACATTTTTGAAATTAAGATATATGTGGAACTGGCATGAAAGAGGAGTTGAGCTCATTTGAATGGTGGTAGTCTTGAAAGGCCTGATACTGACTCTCATCCATATTTCCTTGTCTAGGTCTTGCTGGATGAAATGTGTTATTTATTGGGTTAGGAATTGAATCGAAATGGTGGAATCTTCAACGGACAGTGTTATTTCCCATCTGATGCTGACAGGAAACAGCTGAAGATCTTTGAGACCAAGACGTTGCACAGGGGAACGCCTGGCCTTACTTCATCACCTCCTCTTTTGACCCTTCCATCAGTGTCTTCAAAGTACCGATGTCTGGCATGCATTAACCAAAGAGGGGAAATTTCATTCCCAATCATCCTTTAGTTTGCTAACCTACATTCACTTGCGTCTAAGCAGCATTTTAAATTTAAAATCCTTACCTCATTTTCAAATCCCATATTCAAAGTTCCACAGCCCCCAAATCTCTGCACTTCTCCAATTCTGCCCTGATGAGCAATCTTGAATATAATCACGGTGATAAACTTTAGAGACTTTGCTTTCGAATACCAAGGTCCAAATCTCTTACATTCATTCAAATTTCTTCCATTTGTAGCCTCCTAGTGCGACACAGCTTCAAATTTTAATTGAAAGGTTTTTTTTACTACATTTAAATGAAAAATTTACGCGGACTCTGCACCCATTCTCTTTGTGCTGCTGTTATTGATTCTAAGCCATCTTTTTCTCTGGAGATTAGGCACCAGAACAAAATTGGTCTTTGTATTAGAAGCCATTTGGAGTGGCATTTGAGGCTGATGGCCTGGATCAAAGAGCTAGGCCAAAGCCTAACATGCAGGATCCATAATTTTTAGATTAATTATCATTAGAGATTGTAATAAATAAATTTTGGTTGGATGAACAGCAGCCTAACGACCAACTGGCTGAATTGTCTTCTGCATCCACGTAAAGGTATTCCTTATAATTTCATTCACACCAACCCAATCAGGCTACAGATGCTAGGCTATTTTTGACTAAACCTTATTTAATTTAATGTTCAACTGTTGAATGCTTTCTTACCCTATTCTGTTTAAGCAGCTGGTGGAGATTGTATTCTGGTGGCAGCCTGTGTTGATGGTGACTTTGATCTTTTGATCACGACACTGAGGAAACATGAAGTAAGAAGTAGTCAGGAAAAGAAAGCATATATGTAGCATCTATCTACAGGTATTATTAGAACATTAATTTCAAGCAGAAGGCCATACGTTCCCATTTTATATAAAATTGTTTGTAGTTTTAATGGGAATTTCCCGTTTCCTGCTCCCCCATATTATACTTATTTCATTTCATAGAATATACAAGTTTAAACCGTGCAAGGTCTTGCTTGACTGAACCAAGCATGTCATTAAATTTGCTTACGATAGTCACACTTTGTAAATGGCATCAGTTTCTCAGTCTCAAACATTCAGAAATAAGTCTGAGAGGCTGTTACACAGGACCCAGCCCCTCTGTGCCTGGTAGTAGACAGTCACTATACTATTATCTTTTCAGTCACAGCAGGAGATGGGGCACATTTGTGGCCAGTGCAGCAACACTGACAGTAACTTGCACCTGACAACCAAATTCATTCTCTTAATTAGGGATTGCAGGTTTCTGCTTAAATTTGGCTATGCTTCTTGCTACATGTCCATGGAAGTTCAGCACATATTAGTTCATTAACCTTAGCTCATTCCTCATCCTATCAACATTAGTCTTCTTAAGATCAAAGTTCTGCTCAGATTACTTCTTACTAGACTAAAATGAACAATAATATTGTAGTCTGAACAGCTTTCTGACCTAGGCAACCTCCACTACGTCTTTACTTTTTTAACCATATGCCCAATGTTTCTTGCTTTCCTTTGCCTTCCATGATCACGAGCCATTTAATGATCTAAAATAATGCCTTAAAATATTAAGTCATATTTCTAATTTAATTTCATTTGTCTTACATTTGATAAATGAATTAAGGTTTTAAAGACAGAAAAGCACAAATGACTTAATAGCAAGATTGAGTTTACAAACTAAATTGTCTATTGCACTTAATATATTAAAAATTTAAACCAAGGCTCAGTCGAACATCAAACACTAATTTTCAGCTGAATACTTTTAACCAGTAGTTTAAGAGATCTTCAATCCAATTCTGTACATTCTGAACATGAAATTTTCATTTTACAATATAATATACTTGTATGATCCATGAGAATTTTCCAATCTGTTCAGCATCAGGTTAATAGGAAATATGCAACCCTCAGGTCATGAGAAGATGTATTTTAGTTACTCGAAAGTATTTTGAAAGAAAGTCAGAGCTTTAATTTTCAAGGCAATGTTTAACAGAAAAATCTTAAATATAAACGGCTACATGTACCAAGGGAAGTAATACAGACATCCCATTCTCACTTTAAAACTTCTAAACCACATTTTAGAAGAACATAAAGGCCTTGGAGAGAGACTGTCAGTCGAGATTTATAAGCATGGGGAAAGAGGAACGTGGGTTATATGGAAAGGTTGTTCCCTTTAGAGCGATATAGAAGATGTTGGGCTGGAGACATCTTATTGGCCTAACAAGTCCAATCTAACTTTCTTTTCTGAAGAGCACTTGTTGATTCACCCTGACTGAACCTTCAAGTTCAGTGCAAGCTATATGTAGCAGGCAGTCATTACGAAAAAAATATTTGACCATGGTCATTAATGCATTTCAGACATTTTTATTCTTCAGTCTTCACTATCAATATCATTTAGTCATCTTTGAGGTGACTTACTGTAAGTAGAGGATACCCAACATTCTGACTTATTCACTTCCTGTAGTAGTAGTAATGACTGCAACAATATATAGAATTACTTTGTCAAATTGTAACTCAATCAAACATACCTTACAGAAGACAGTGAGTAAAGATACAGTATCCTTATTCACGCTGGATTTCATCTCTTCAAATGGTGACTGAGTCATAGAGCCACCGTCCTTTGGATCCCCGTGTAATTTTGTGACGTTGCTCTCAAGTAATCGTCTTTGAACAATGTTGTGAGGTTGCTGTGTGGATGAAGAGAAAGTGACAAGATAATATGGGCATAAATGATTATTGGTGAACTGCCTCCATCACTGTAGTATCAAACTCAAGATTATTGGTAGGGTCACTCAGCAGAGAAATAAGGAGTTTGGAAAAGAGGGTTCACTTCCACATAACAACTACAGTGTTAAACTTGGGATATTGGTATAGAAACATACAAATTTATGTCACATAAAGAAGTCATTTAGCCCATCACCTTTATATCAGCCAAAAATGGATTTGTGTTTAATTCCACTTCCCAATTTAGTCCATACCCTTGCAGGATATTATTCTTTAAGTGGTCATCCAGGAACTATTTAAACTGTCATCCTATTAGTCAGAGAGTTCCAGACCACAATCATTGAGTGAAAGCATTTCATTTCTTACTCATCTCTAATTCTCTAGCAAATAGCTTAAATCTATACCCACTAGTTAGTGAGTTCTTTACCTATTTAACTGTTTAAGACTTTGATAAATCTTATACACCTCCGCTTATGCGCACCATGTCTCAACCAAAACAACTTTCAGAGGACCTTAGAAGAAAAATTGTGGATATGCATGAAGCTGGAAAAAGCTTCAAAAACATTTCTAAAGACCTGAGTATTCATCAGTCCACAGTAAGAGAAATTGTCTACAAATGGAAGAAATTCAGTACTGTTGCTACTCTCACTAGAAGTGGGCATCCTGCAAAGATCCCATCAAGAGGACAACATGAAATGCTGAAGGAGGTGAGAAAGAACCCAAGGGTGACAGCAAAAGACCTGCAGAAATCTCTAGAACTTGCTCAAGTCTCTGTTCATGAGTCCACTATAAGAAAAACACAACAAGAATGGTGTTCATAGAAGGACACCACAGAAGAAACCTTTGCTCCCCAAAAAATACATTGCCGCACATCTCAAGTTTGCGAAAGACCACCTGGATGTTTACAACACTTCTGGGACAATGTCCTGTGGGCAGATGAGGCAAAGGTTGAAATTTTTTGGCAGAAGTGCACATTGCTACTTGGAGGTCCTGCTCTTCAGCCTTCTTCCTAACTCTCTATACTCATTGCACAGGACTTCTTCCCGTTTTCTACCTATCTGATTGGTGATGTGCCCACAATCTCTAGCTTCTCACCCTCCCTCTTGCGAATCATCTACAGCTGCTCTGAGACATCCTGGGCTGCAACACCATCCTATCTTCTCTTTCACAGCCACAGAATCTGCTGTCTGTCCCCCTAAGTATCGAGTCTACTAACACTATTGCTCTGCCCAACTTTAGCCTTCTCTGCTGAGCATCACAGCTGCCACAGTACCACTGGCCTGGCTGCTGCTTATAGATCATTCTGCCGAGCAGTAATCAAAGGGGCAGACTTGTCGCAATGGGAATGGTCCCAGGGGAGCGCTGCTCTGACTGCTTACTTCCCTTCTCCTGGTGGTCACCCACCCACTAGCTGAAGCCTGCACTCTTGGGTGTGACCACCTCAGTTAAGGTCTCATCTATGAGGTTTTCAGGTTACTCATTCTTTCCTTGTAACCATAACCCCGGTAATACCCTTGTAAGCTTCCCATGCACCCCTTCAAGTTGTACCATATCCTTCCAGTAGTATAACCAGATAGTTGTGGCTTTTTGCATGTTGTATACTCCATATTTATCTACTTAATTATCTTATCTACCTGCCCACTTCTTCTGGAATCTATCAGCATAAACCCCAAGATCTTTCTGTCCTGCTATACAATGTTACATTGTGATTTATTGTTTGCCTTCTCCAAGCATATTGGTTCTCACTTCTCTTGGTTTGAATTCCATTTCCCTTGTGTACACTTTGTATTGACATATTCCTGTAGCCTAAACATTACATCTTCCCATTAACTACACTGACTAATTAGATGTCTTTGGGGAATCTATTAATTATGACCTTCTTTATTTAAGTCTGAATCACTTATATACACACCACAAAGAGCAGAGCTAACTACATAGCCGTTTGGAACCCCACTGTATAACAGTACTCTTAGCACTATAAACTGCCTTTTGCTTTCTTATGAGACAATTTTTAATTCAATTCATAACCTTACTTTGGATTCCTTGCACTTCTTCTTTCATGATTAATTGTGAAATGCCTTGCTAAAACTACAAAGTTTGTGCATCAAAAGTGTTGGCTTTATGTACATTCTGAAAATGGTAACCACTAAGATTTCAATTGCTGTTCAGACATAACCCTCCTTTAACAAATTATTGTCAACTGACCTTCATTATCCTGTATCATTTTCTGAGTTATGCCACCCACCACTTTTCTAACACTGATTTTAGGCAGACTGTCCAGAGATTACTTAAGTATTTCCATTCCTCTAGCAGAATATTTGCAGCCAAAAATAGTTTGAAAATTATGTTAGAAGCTGCATGATTTTCTCACATTCTTACTTAAGAGCTTGAGGTACCAGAAATTTATTTAATTTGAAAGATGCTTGATTTCCCAATTTTCTTTCAACATGTTCATCATATATAGTTTGTTACATATTGGCACTTATATCATCTCATTCACTCAGAAATGAACATGATTGTTTCACCTCCACAATCTATCTACTGTTTTCGCTTCTAATGGGACTTCCTTCTTTGTTTTCCTCTTCTTCGCATATTTTTAAAACCTCAGGATTTCCCTTGTTTTTAAACCAACTAATATCCCCCATTCCTGATAAATTTTGTTTCCTTTCTATTTTTAAAAAATTTCACATTGGCATCTCCCAGTCTCCAGTCTTTTTGTTTGGGGTGAACCCCTCCATCTCCTCCCAGAATCTCTCCCATTGTTCTGCATTTACTTAGCTGTTTCCATTTCAGTTTTACTAAATCATATCCCAACCCTAGTAAAATATGCCGTATCTCAATTTAGAAAATTAGTACAAGATTATCTTTTCTATAATAATGCTAAATCTAACTGAAATATGACCACAGTCTCCTCATTTACTGGGCTGACTATGTACTAATGAAGGTGCGGTTGAATGCTTTCTATAATTTTATTTTGTTTTATTTAGTGATACAACACGGATGAGCCCTTTCTGGCTCTCCGAGCCATGTCGCCCCAGCAACCCCACAACCCCAACTAACCCTAACCTAATCACGGGACAAATTACAACGGCTAATTAACCTACCTGGTATGGTACATCCTTGGATCGGTGCAGAAACCGGAGTATCCACAGGGGATGTACAGACGTGCCTTACAGAATGGCTCTGGAATTGAACTTCGAACTCTGGAGTGGCCCAAGCTGTAATCGCGTTGTGCTAACCATTACACTACCGTGCTGGTTAGTGTTCATTTGATGCATTTTACTCTGTGGCTGTTAATGGTTGAAATCCCCTATTTTAATAAAGTGATTAATCTGACACCCTTGGGACAATGGAAGTGCCAGACAAGCAGATTTTTCAGACTCTTGATAGTTATTCCAATTAACACTATTAAATCATATTTTTATATGTTTTTACAACACAGTAGGTTACTAAATTTTTCAATGAACCAGGCAAATTTAAAAAAGAATGTAGGAACTGTGGCTTATGAGCCAGATGCTGAACCAGCTGGATTTTGAAACAATTGCACAGAAGAGTATGAGAATGTTATTGTACAGCCTCGTTACTTCTACACTACACAGTCTTCTCCAGATTCATTCTCTGAATATTTGTGGGTTATGATATAAACACATTAAAAATAAATCTGAATAAACTTCAGTTATAGACAAAAATATTGTATGAATAGATTAAACATCTGCTATCATCAACCACAATAATTCACAGCCTTCATGTTAAGCGACCTTTGGCAATTTCAGTTTGTTATCTGTGCCAAACGACAATATAAAACAGGACAGATATTCTGGATACAAAGGCTGGAGTGAGGGTAGGAGAAGGGAGGGTAGTGAAAGCGCAGCTTATGCGTGTACATCCCAGATTTGTTATATCTGGGCTCTGCCAATGCCTGTGGTTATCACAATGCATATTATAAACTAGAGATATAAACTTACTACCTAAAAGTAACCTGTTCGATCTTCATTTCTCTTCAGATAAAAATGACCCAATTCAGCTGTTTATCAGTGTATGAAACTTGATTGACTGTATAGAAACACAGAAAACCTACAGCACAATGACATCTCCTCTGTACCTACTTGCAAGCACCTTAAAACTGTGCCTTCCCGTGTTAGCCATTTCATACAGCCCTGGGAAAAAGCCTTTGACTATCCACATGATCAATGAGATCAAAAGGCCTATGAGAATTTGTTTCTCTGTAGCCCTCATTCTCCTAAACCTGAGAGTACGGATTTAGTCTGTTTAATTTTTCCTCAGATGACAAATCCACCATACCAGGAACCATTCTATTGAACAATGGGGAGGGGAGGGGGGAACAAACACAGAGATTGGGAAAAACACAAAGCCACTGCTGCCTCAACTTCAATCCGGTTAATCCGGTGCTGTTTGTGACCAGCATGCACATCTTTCCTGCCGGTATTTGGACTGAGAGAATTTAATATCTTTGTCTTACTTGCAGAAGGGTCCAATTGAGAAAATGGATTTGTTTTGGTGACCTACAAATGCCAGCAATAATGCAGAGTTGTTGCTTTTTCATTTTGCCTGTTAGTTTGTGGCAGAAATATAGTTGTTGGCCATGATGAATAATTCATCTGTAACATCCTTATTATATCAGAAAGCAAGGAGGCCATTTACTGCACTTGCTCTTGGTGTTGCAATGAATATTACTGTTCCAGTAAAATTAAAGGACATGCTTCTTTTGTTCATGACAATGTATCACTTGGAGGCAGCCCTGAGAAAATCCACTTTACCACTGAGGCTTTTCGTTCGATTTTAGTCTCAGGCACATAGATACAGTCACTTCTATTTCTTCTTTTGCATTACCACATCTCCTCAAACAGAGGCACCGTATCAGCCATCCTCCACTCTGCTGGAACTACGCTCAAGGTTAAAGATGACACTGAACTGATCTCTCTGCTGTCACCTTCCCTGACCTCTGCAACAAAAATTATTTTAAAGTAGTTATGTGTTCTTTCTCATTCAGCTCAGAGTATTCACATATGCATTCACAACAAAGGAACACTGCTCATGTATTCAAGGCCACAAGAAAACCCTTTGAGAATTCAGTACAAATGCAAAACAGAAAGGAAAACAAAAGTCTACAGTAGTAGCAGATAAAGCAATCAAAATAATGCTCATGCACTAAACAAGCCGATCTCTGTAATGTCAACAATCTTGTTTTCTCTCTAACTCTGACGACGTACTTGTTTCTATCTTCTTAGCATTAGCAATGGCCCTGACCTAGCCCAAGACAAAACTCACCTGCTTGCACAAAGAAGTGCCCCCTTTTATACCCTTCAAAACCCCTTTCACTAGCACTGTTCAGCTACCACTTTCAGAACCCTGGGGTGTAGTCCATCTGGTCCAGGTGACTTATCTACCTTCAGACATTTCAGCTTCCCAGGCACCTTCTCCTGAGTAATCGCAACTACACTCGCTTCTGCCCCCCGATGCTCTTGAATTTCTGCCATACTGCTAGTGCCTTCCACAATGAAGATTGACACAAAATACTTCATTAGTTCCTCTGTCAATTCTTCACCCCCCACTTCTACCTCCCCAGTGTCTTTTTCTAGCTGTCCAATATCCACTCTTGGTCTCTTTTACTCTTTATATGTATCTGATAAAATTTTGGTATCCTCTTTTATATTATTGGCCAGTTTACCTTCATATTTCATCTTTTCTCTCCTTATGTATTTTAGTTGCTTTCTATTGTTTTTTGAAAGCTTCTCAATCCTCTACATTCCCACTAATTTTTGCTAGATTACCATATAACCATATAACAGTTATAGCATGGAAACAGGCCATCTCGGCCCTTCTAGTCCGTGCCTAATGCTTTCTCTCACCTAGTCCCACTGACCAACTCAGCCCATAACCCTCCATTCCATTCCTGTCCATATACCTATCCAATTTTACTTTAAATAACAATATCAAACCTGCCTCTACCACTTCTACTGGAAGCTCATTCCACACAGTTACCACTCTCTGAATAAAGAAGTTCCCCCTCGTGTTATCCCTAAACTTTTGCTCCCTAACTCTCAAATCATGTCCTCTTGTTTGGATCCCCCTACTCTCAATGGACAAAGTCTATCCATATCAACTCTATCTATCCCTCTCATAATTTTAAATACCTCTATCAAGTTCCTCCTCAACCTTCTACGCTCCAAAGAATAAAGACCTAACTTGTTCAACCTTTCTCTGTAACTTAGGTGCTGAAACCCAGGTAATATTCTAGTAAATCTTCTCCGTACTCTCTCTATTTTGTTGACATCTTTCCTATAATTCAGTGACCAGAACTGTACACAGTACTCCAAATTTGGCCTTACCAATGCCTTGTACAGTTTTAACATTACATCCCAACTCCTATACTCAATGCTCTGATTTATAAAGGCCAACATACCAAAAGCTTTCTTCACTACCCTATCCACATGAGATTCCACCTTCAGGGAACTATGCACCATTATTCCTAGATCACTCTGTTCTACTGCATTCCTCAATGCCCTACCATTTACCAATTATAGTACATGTCTTTTCTTTTGCTCTTTTGTTGTCTTTACTTTCCTTGTCAGCCATGGTTACCTCATCCTCCCTTTAGAATACATCTTCATCTTTGGAATGAATCTATTCTATGCCTTCCAAATTATCCCTAGAAACTCCAGCCATTGCTGTTGTGCCATCATCCAGGCTAGTGTCACCTCCCAATCAATTTTTACCAGCTGCCCTCTCCTGCCTCTGTAATTCCCTTTACTCCACCGTAATACTGATACATCTGACTTTATCTTCTCCCTGTCAAAATGCAGAATGAAATCTATCATATTATGATCACTGTCTCCTAAGATTTCCTTTACCTTAATCTCCCTAATCAAATCTGGTTCATTACTCAAAACCCAATCCATCATTACATTTCTCCCATTGGGCTCAACCACAAGCTGCACTAAAATGCCATCTCATAGGCATTCTACAGATTCCCTCTCTTGGGATCCAGCAACAACCCGACTTTCTCAATCTACCTGTATATTGAAACCCTCCATAACTATTCTAACATTGCTCCTATTACATGCCTTCTCTGTCTCCCACTGTCATTTGTTCTGGCTACAGTTTGGATGCCTATAGATAACTCCCATCAGGGTATTTTTACACCTGAAGTTTCTTAATTCTACCAACAAGAAGTCTACATCTACATCTATATCACCTCTTCCTAAGTATTTGATTTCATTTTTAAAACATTTAATCAGGATTACATACATTTAAATTATTAACTCGGTATGTAATCTGTCTGTAACGTACACATCTCCTGTTGAAAAAAATGAAGCCTCTGAACTTGACCCAGGTCTAACCTGGCACCGGTTCAGCAGCAGATTTTCCAGCATCAGCACTGGAAGGCTCTGTAGTTGCACCCCCTCTGGAAAGTCCAAATCAGAGTACAGTAGCTATCGTTGCGGCAATTAGCCATACAGAACTTTTGGGACTTGCATATTTGTTCATGCACAGTTACAAAGACAAATGCCAGCAGCTCCATATGCAACACTTGCTGTCATTTTCTTATTGCTTTATTGATTCTGGTGACAAAATGAGGCCCTTCATCAGAAGGCAGTAAGAAAATTACCGCATTGAAAAATTAGCCGGTTAAAGCAGGAGTTACGTGGAAAGCTGATGGCATTTGGCTTTGATCCCTTTCAGTCATTTCTCTCCATTACTTTTAATTTAATGACTATTTAACTGCATGTCTCTGTCTTTCTTTTTGCTCTCCTCAATTTTTATTTCCCCAGATTTTTGCTTGCAAATTTATTTTCAAGTTTTGGTCATCTTTACTGCCTTTTACTGTCTCCAAGTTGTCATTATGTTCACTTCATATTTATATCAGTCTCCAGTAATTAGCTGTGAATTATTTTTCCATACCATTACATATTCACTCCAGCTGTCACTAAAAGGGCACACTATGATCTGAATATGCTGCACTACAGGTATTATTCACGTGGAGAGAAAGATCTCTGTTTCTAATGGCCTAATCCAGTGTGGGAGCCAACTTCAAACTTGAGCTTAGGAAGCAACATAGAGCATAAATTATTATGAGCTCAACCCAAAACATCTGCGTCACGTGGCAGTTTAGACCATTAGTCACAGAGAATATCATCTGCCTTAGTGGCAAAAAGACCACCAAAGAGAAAGTCACATGGAGGATAACAGACAGAGCAAAGATTAGGCAGGTTATCATCAACCAGTTTGTCTGTGGGCTGACTTTCAGAGCTTTCAGTCTCCAGGTAGAAATGGGTTTCTGGCATATTCAGAATATGCAGCATTTTGGCCCAAACCAGAGCCTCTGCTGACCCAAGAATCCTCCAGGATCAGCCTAACCATCATCATTCAGGTCAGGCCCGTCTCTCTGACAAACTATTACCCGAGTCTGCAGGATATCATCAGCAATTCTGGTCCTAACACAAGCATCCTACATTTTATTTAATCAGCTAACACAAAAATCACAGTCAATCCGAGCTGGGATTCGTTTGAGACGTATGATGTGTTTACCTGACAAACCCAGTTGTAATAATGCACAAACACGAGGAAATCTACAGACACTGGAAATTCGAACAACACACACAAAATGCTGGTGGAACACAGCAGGCTAGGCAGCATCTACAGGGAGAAGTGCTGTCGACGTTTTGGGCCGAGACCCTTCATCAGGACTAACCGAAAGGAAAGATAGTAAGAGATTTGAAAGTAGTGGGGGGAGGGGGAAATGTGAAATGATAGGAGAAGACCGGAGGGGGTGGGATGAAGCTAAGAGCTGGAAAGGTGATTGGCGAAAGTGATACAGAGCTGGAGAAGGGAAGGATCATGGGACGGGAGGCCTCAGGAGAAAGAAAGGTGGGGGGAGCACCAGAGGGAGATGGAGAACAGGCAAACAACTAAATATGTCAGGGATAGGGTAAGAAGGGGAGGAGGGGCATTAACGGAAGTTAGAGAGGCTACCCTGGCTGGGTAGCATCCAACTTGATGGCATGAACATTGACTTCTCTAACTTACGTTAATGCCCCTCCTCCCCTTCTTACCCCATCCCTGACATATTTAGTTGTTTGCCTGTTCTCCATCTCCCTCTGGTGTTCCCCTCCCCCTTTCTTTCTCCTGAGGCCTCCCGCCCCATGATCCTTTCCCTTCTCCAGCTCTGTATCACTTTTGCCAATCACCTTTCCAGCTCTTAGCTTCATCCATCCCCCTCCTGTCTTCTCCTATCACTTTGCATTTCCCCCTCCCCCCTCTACTTTCAAATCTCTTACTATCTTTCCTTTCGGTTAGTCCTGACGAAGGATCTCGGCCCGAAACGTCGACAGTGCTTCTCCCTATAGATGCTGCCTGGCCTGCTGTGTTCCACCAGCATTTTGTGTGTGTTGTAATAATGCACTCTCAGTATGGAGACACAAGAGACTGCAGATGCTGGAATCTGGAGCAACACAAAAGACACGGGAGAAACTCGATGCATCGTGCCGCTTATGAAGGGAAATGATCAGCCGGTATTTCAGGTCCCGAAATTTCCCCTGGCCTCAGAGACGGTCCAGCTGAGGAGAATCAACCCAAAACATTGACCGTCCATTTCCCTCCATAGGTGCTGCCTGGCCCACTAAGTTCCTCCAGCATTTTGTGCGATACTCAATGTGGTGCCTGAAACTGAAGGCAGTTACAGGTTACCAAGTTACAATTACTTGGTCAACACCCTAAAAGCTAGTCATAATGGGAGACCTGTGATATAACTGTCTATATATTGAAAAGTCCTTTCCTAAAATGCCTCACAATTCTCCCTAGCGTATTGAGAACTCTGGAACTGTTTTGTGAAATGGTTATATATCCCAAGAGTGATTATTAATCTCCTGTGGTAAGTGTATGCTATCAGATAGGAGGCTCACTGAAATGCCTCAAATGCTGTGTTTTCTGAAACATTGCCCATGTTACATGCTGATGAGTAGTGACAGAGAATAAAAGAGAGCTTTGAGCCAAGGCTCTGATTAGAAAAGTCATGGTTTCAGTCCTTCAAACAGGTTTGGAATGGGGAGAATTTAGAAGGATGGGGTGTCCTCCATTGAGATAAAAGCTGATGGGATTACGGCAAGCGGGATGGAACGTGTGTGGAGTAACGTTTACATTAAATACAGGATGACTGCACCTGTACATACTCAAGAAAATGTTGAGTTCTACTGAAAAATAAATGGGAGAAGATAAGTAATATGATAGAACAAATGAAAAAACATAAAAGCAATTCAAGTTGAACTTGTTTTAAAATAGGTTTGATAAATAAAGTTTTGTTTTCTATGGAATGATTGATTAGACCTTACCAGCATTGCAGAAATAAGATGGAATGATTCAATCAATGGCAGATATTGGATGTGATATCTGGAAATAAAAATATTGTGCAGCAGTATATTTAAACTCTTGCACTGAGGGTCAATGAGGGAGGGTATGGAAAAGGTATGAATAATTAGTATCACTTCAAGTGGTGGTGACAGACAGACCATGTTTCAGGGCACATGCTTCAAACATGCATTGATCTGGAACTGTGGACTGAAATGGTAAAGTGACTTGAGAATTCATATTATCAGGAAGTCTGGGATAGCATCCTGGAAAACTAATCAAACCTGGAACATAGGTGAGCACTGGGTACAATGCAGGGAAAAAGTTAAGAAGTTACCTATTGCCATTCATTGTCTTGGACCCTGTTCATGATAGTTCTGAAATTTGACACCAAACAGTAGCAGCCCACTCCTCTGAATCCATCTGAATTTATCAGTCAATAAATAAAGGGAAAAGAAAAATGTCTCAGTTGCCTGAAACTGAGTAGTTTATTCTTTATTTAAATAGCTTTGATATGAACTTAGGATGCCAACAAAACACTGGAGTGTGCTCTTCAGTCTGTAATGAAGACTTGCAACCTACCTGAAATTTTGGACATTTGACCTCTAAATGAGCACCCATTGAACGAGGCAAATGGTGAACCAAAAGATGTGATTCTTGAACTGAATTCTGTAAATCAGCCATAGTATTAACCTCCTGGCAGCAAGAAGTAAGACACCAAGATAGTACTTCATTGAATTGGATTTTCACGATTGGCTGTTATAGAAGTGTGGTGCAATGTGTAAGATATATTTGCTCACTCTGAATGAATGAATCTTCCTAAACCATTTCACATCTTAACATCACTTAATTTCATGCCTCATTTCCACATGAATACCTTGTAACAAGGGCACCCTCCATGGCTAATCCACAAGGAGAGGTAGCCAGTATATAAAAAGATGGAGTGGGTTGGGGAGGATGGAGCAAGAGCTAGCTCTGGATTAGGTGAGGCAAGGTGATAGGCAAAGCGTTCTTAAAATACAGGTTGTATAATAGAGATGGAAAGACAAAGAGAGTCTAAGGGTAGATCCTTCAATCTTGAGAGTTGTGGCTTTCAGCCGGTTAAGAAAGGAGATAAAGAACCCCTAGAGTAAATGCTTCAAAAGGACCTCTATATTTGTCTCTCTTATCTTGCTGCCTCTGATTTTGCAGTGACTGGGGTTTATTACCAGTAACAGAAAATTGAAAGCACTATGAATGAGGTTTGAATCTCTGATCAGTCAGGCTTCCTATCAAACCCTCAGCCTCTCAACATGCATTCTTGTAGCTGCAAGAAAATTCTCATTGTTTCATCCTGGAATTACTAAAAAAAAACAGGATGTTGCAATTGCACCTATACAGCATGACAATAATATGCACGGACAAGATCAGGTAATGAAAGGAAAAAGTGATTAATCCGAGGCTAGTTTGTGTCAAAATCTTGTTTGGACACCATAAATCACTAAAAAATGGAAAATATTGACAGTGGACCATCAACCGAAGCACTAGTTTCTCAACTTTAAATTTATCTCCTTTGTGATAAAATTACGCTATCAGGTGCTACTCTTCAGCCACCATTTTACTCACAGAAGAAATGGTGTGAGACTTTTGAAACAAATCTTGTGGAACAAATCCGACCCTGCAGGCTTGATAAGGGCCAGAATAGATCTGAACCTCTTCTAAACTGATAACAGTCATCGGGGAATGACAGGTTTCAGGGAGTGTGGTGCTCCTCATTCTGGGAGTTAGCGAGGCATTGCTGTATTTCCCCACTTTAATTACCCATTTAATTGCCTGGAATCATATCAGTTAAAACAGCAGGTGAGAATGTATCTGGTTTGTGGCATACATCCTAACTCACCAAGTTTGGATTGTTTTTAGTTTTTCTGACAAATTCTCCTCTTTTCCCCATGTTTATTTCTTCTCCTTGTCCATTCCTCACTCACTTTATTGTTCTAATTCTATACTTTGCTCAAGTGGTTTCTCTACAAATCGGCAGTGAAACCCGTGCAGCAAGTTTTAACGATTCGGAGAAAGATTCAGTAATATCTGACCAAAGGCAGAAGACTTACTCAAAGGGAAAACGGTTGGTGACGGTGACGGGCATTAACACCAACTGGCGAGTTGTATGCCAAGTGCCATCTGTACGTGCTTCGCACAGTTTCTTGTTTTATAGAATTATCTCGCCCCCTTCCGAGTTTCTTCCAGCGAATGTGTCTTTCTCCGTGCTCCCCTATTCTATCTGAATTTCTCGTCACTTCCTACCCGCACTTGTGCCCTGCACCCCCTCTCCGCTGTGATATGTTCTGCACTCGCTGTAATGCAACAAAGTCAGAGTCTGTTTAATAACTGTAAAGCCGCAAACTCTCCTTAAATGCAATCCTATACGAACACATATCACGTACGAACTCTTGTATGATATGCAAAATGTATACAACGTGCTAAATACGGAAAATAAAAGGATACATTTATAGCAACTTGTAAGTAAGTGAATTCGGACGAGTCTCTATCGATCTGCTTCTTCACATCCCCACTTATAAACGCGACTATACAGTGCAGGGCATCAGTAAATGCAGGCTGCAGGTCAGCTCAGGAGGAACATATTCCAGGCAGGCTCTGCTGCCCACGTACACACTGTCATCAGGAAGACGACTTACCAGATCTTTTGATGTTCCCATCCTTTTCAGTCCATCCAAAGGAAGCAAGTCCGCAGAATCTTTATGGATGAACTGTGTAGCCTGCTTTAGACGCCTCTTCTGGTGCAGGATAGCTTTATCCCGGATTTCCATTTCGTTTTTCCTGAGCTCGGACATTGCTGCTGCATTTGATTTTCCTCTGGCTTGCGGTGAGTGCTGCCCTTTTCCAATCTTCCTCTCCAGCACTTTGCTCTCCTCTGCGGCTCGCTAGCTAGGGATTTTTTTCAGAGAGAGAGAGAGTGCCCGCAACGTACGTCACGACCAGCATATTTCCATATATAACAAAGACAAAAAAAACATAAGAAATGCGCAAGAAAGGATAGAAAAAGTAAATAAATAACGGTAAAGTGAAAGGGAGAGAAGGGGAAAGCAGCAATAGCATGAACAGATCTTGCAGAGTCGGGGATGTTTTTGACTATGAATGGCGGTAATAATAAACTATAATCAGCGTTTTAGGGCAGAATCATTTATAAACCTGTTGAAAATGAACCTGGGGTGATAATCATAAAGAATTACAAACTAGGACAGAAGCGATCGTTTCCCATTTTAAACTATAGCTTGCTTCGAATTTATTTTGGGTTAATAATTTCCTTCGCAGATTTACTTGGGAAAAAAGTTGGAAATTTCCTGTTAAGTTTCATAAAATAACGGCGCGTTATTACGACGTTTATTTCAGTAAGTTTATAGCCTTTAGACTTAATTCTATATTGTTATTGTTTTACCTCGGTCACTGTCTGATGATTTTGATCAGCATGAACGGTGTGCAACGTAAGTTTTTAATAGCGTAACGATAATAAGCTAAAAGCATTTTCTAACAGCATTTTCTCTAATATTTAGAATTAGTCTCTTGTAAGGTCCGCTGTGGTAAATCTGCTTGCAATTCCGGTATCTATCTGATGTGATGTGTGAAAATGTAATATTGTAACCTATTCGAAGATGACGCAGTCGTGAACATCCAGTCTGTTCAATCCTGCAAATGAATTTACGCATCACTGAGGTGTTGTTTAAAGCCTTCCTCACCCGTCTCATCTTCGAGTCTGATACTTCAAAGGTTTTCCTTTAATGAGCCGTGTGAGTAAACAATCCTTGTGCAGACACACCCTTGTGCAATCACTCGCAGCGTCAGGAGTAATATCTCTGGAGTTAGCACTAATGTCCCTTCAAAAAGTTATGGCATTTTCCAAAAGGATACTTGAAACCGCATCAGGACGGCTCGCACAGCGTCAGAAACGCAACCTGCCTACTTACCGGTGGGACCAGGGGCAACTCAGTGCTGCTATTCACACTTTACTGAGCACCATCACTGGACGTCAGCCCTTAAAGCCACACTCGTCATGGCAAACGTAAAAATCAGCAATACCTGCGATCGCTGCTAGTGAGGGGAAAGAGGGAGTGCTCCATAATTTACTGAGAAGGATAGACAAGTCCTTGCCAATGAGATTTATACCAGGATGGGTGAGACGGCAGGAAACCAACCTGGCACACTGCTGTAAGAGCCTGGCGGATGGAGTGTAAGAGCTTGCGAAGCGGTCTGCCAATTTACGTCGGATCTCACCCAAGTACAGCAGGCCACACCGGGAGTACTGGGTACAGCAGATAACCCCAACAGACTCACAGGTGAAGGGTAGTGAGGGAGGAGGTGTAGGGACAGGTGAAACAATTGTTCCGCTTGCAAGGATAAGTGCCAGGAAGGAGATCAGTGGGGAGGGAGGAATGAACAAGGGAGCTGCGTAGGGAGCGATCCCTGTGGAAAGCAGAAAGTTGGGAGGAGGGAAAGATGTGCTTGGGGGTGGGATCCTGCTGGAGATGGCGGAAGTTAAGGAGAATTATTTGTTAGACGTGGAGACTGGTGGGGTGGGAGACAAGGACAAGAAGGACTTTCTCTCGTAGGGTAGCAGGAGGATGGGCTGAGGGCAGACGTAAGGGAAATGGAAGAGTTGCCATTGAGGGCACTGTTGGTGGTGGAGGAAGGGAGGCCCCTTTCTTTGAAGAAGGAGGACATCCCCTTCCTGCTGGAATGAAAAACCTCATCCTGAGAGCAGATGTGGCAGAGTGGAGGAATTGAGAAAAGGGGATATCATTTTTACAAGTAACAGGGTGGGAAGCGGTATAGCTGTGGGAGTCTGTGGGTTACAAGAGCTACACCTGCCCCTACACCTCCTCCCTCACTATCATTCAGGGCCCCAAACAGTCCTTCCAGGTGAGGTGACCTGTCGGTCTGTTGGGGTCATCTACTGTATCTGGTACTCCCGGTGTGGTTCCATTCCCATTTCCCTCTCACCTTATTTTCTTACCTGCCCATCACCCTCTGGTGCTCCTCACCTTTTCTTTCCTCCATGGACTTCTGTCCTCTCCTATCAGATTCCACTTTCTCCAGCCTTGTACCTCTTTCACCAATCAACTTCCCAGCTCTTTACTTCACCCCTCCCCCTCCCAGTTTCACCTATCATCTTGTGCTTCTCTCTCCCCTCCCCCCCCCCCCAACTTCTAACACTGACTTTTCAGCTCTCTTTCTCCAGTCCTGATAAAGGATCTCGGCCCAAATTGTCCCTATACTCATTTCCATAGACGCTGCCTGGCCTGCTGAGTTCCTCCGGCATTCTGTGCGTGTTGCCTGGATATCCAGCACCTGCAGATTTTCCCTTGTTTGTGAAGCGGATTACCAGGCCTTTCTTCCTCAGAGATAGTACTGCTGCCCGGGTTGGGACCCACCAGATTTCAACACAGGACCATTCATCATGGGGTCCACCACCAGCTGGCCCTGTTCTCTCCGTCATCCTGGTACAGATCTCATTGGCAAGGATTCCTACATCCTTCAACAACGTACCCTCTCCACTATCCACTCAGAAGTCAATCCTCTAAAGAGCTATTCATGAAAACCTGGAAAAATATCTTTCATCTGCTCTGTTTAGATCAGAGGTTCCCAACCATTTTTATTCCATGGATTGCTATACCATTAACCGAGGGGTCTGTGGAGCCCAGGTTGGGGATTCCTGGTTTAGACAAAAGCAGTGAGGAACTGGGGGTGAGAAGAGCTTCCACATGAAGATAGGCTTGGGGGGACAGAGTGGACAATGAGAGGACAAGTTCAGAAGGGGCAATAGGGCCAAGAACATTGGTGTATCATGGAAAAAAACCGTAGGTGCTGGAAATACGAAATAAAAGACTTGTAATGCTCAGCAGCAAGGCTCTGTTTACATATACACAGAGCACAGCTTTTTATAGGGACCATCAATCACTTGTGCATTTGCTTGTGGTTCATTTGAAGAATGGTCGGTTGTGGGGAAATGCTAAATGGTCTTTAGAGAAGTTGTCAAATTTGCAAATCTTCAGGAGTTGTTCTGACTGAAGTTAAGTTGCACACTCACCTCTAAAGTTTAGCCAAACCTTACTTCTACCTGTCTAACTATCCTAATGACTCTTCTTTAAAGTCCTGCTTGAGATAGAGGATGATTCCTGGGCTAGGTTACCTATAAGAAAAGTAAGCAGGAGGAGCCCCTACCTGTATGTACCATAGAGAACAATGATGTATCATAAAAATTTGCTGGTCCATTCACACCGTCACACACTACGGACACAGCAGCAGAGTCCCGATAGAACTGCTTTGCCTGTGATAGTGAAGGTGTGAAATTGGCCAGGGATGTCCATACCTCTGAGATCTCCCGGGCTTTGCTGGAGAGCTCAGCTATATCTCACATTATTGTAAAAAAAAATGTCATGAAGGCTTAATAGTCTGAGGGCAAAATTAATCGCTTTCTCTCTTTCTTGAGAGGACGGGCAGAAGGCATGCATGCACTTAAAAGAATTGTGTACGTTCCAAAGCAGAGGGTGGATACACAATACCTTGACGATATGAGAATGTTCAGGAACCACAGTGTTTTAAATCCATGATTAGCCAGTTGGTTTATAACCAGATTGTGTTGCTCATTGGCGTTGGCAGAGCAGAGAGGGATCCAGCACCCTGCTATAGTTTACTGTGCCTTCAGTCTGTACACCCCATGCCAGATCGTAGGTACCTACCAGAAGACAAGCGACTGGGGATAATTGCAATTCAAAGCCCACACACTGCTCTGACTTCCAACCCAGGGGAGAGGAGGAGACGGGAAATCTCAGTGGGCTGAATGGCCTAATTCTGCTGCTTTGTCCATGGAATTGAAGCGGACAATGGCAAATGGAAATATCAGGGGATTATTTTGTTCTAACCAGATTGTTATTCCATGAACAGCATCCCAGTTTTCTATTTTATTGGAAGTCCAACTCCAATCCCTCTATCATCCACTTGACCTCAATTACCACAAATAGAGGACCACACCAAATCAACACAAAAGCAACATATATGCATCCGAACCACGGCAGAAAGCATGGAAGCCACCAAATCACCCGGATGTGTTCCATCAGGGCCTTCCTTCCACATGCTTTTGACTGTCTTGATATTCCTTGGCAGAACCCCAATTGGCTGCAGACTAGCTGGTTGAGTGGTGTAGACTGCGGCCCGGGAGGCTATAGAATGACCAACAATTGTCCTGGGCCCAGCGGCTACAGAATGACCAACAATTGTCCTGGGCCCGGCGGCTACAGAATGACCAACAATTGTCCTGGGCCCGGCGGCTACAGAATGACCAACAATTGTCCTGGGCCAGGGAGGCTACAGAATGATTAACAATTGTCCTGGGCCAGGAGGCTACAGAATGACCAACAATTGTCCTGGTCCAGGAGGCTACAGAATGACCAACAATTGTCCTGGTCCAGGAGGCTACAGAATGACCAACAATTGTCCTGGTCCAGGAGGCTACAGAATGACCAACAATTGTCCTGGGCCCAGCGGCTACAGAATGACCAACAATTGTCCTGGGCCAGGGAGGCTACAGAATGACCAACAATTGTCCTGGGCCAGGGGGCTACAGAATGACCAACAATTGTCCTGGGCCAAGAGGCTACAGAATGACCAACAATTGTCCTGGGCCCAGCAGCTACAGAATGACCAACAATTGTCCTGGGCCCAGCAGCTACAGAATGACCAACAATTGTCCTGGGCCCAGCGGCTACAGAATGACCAACAATTGTCCTGGGCCCGGGAGGCTACAGAATGACCAACAATTGTCCTGGGCCAGGAGGCTACAGAATGACCAACAATTGTCCTGGGCCAGGGGGCTACAGAATGACCAACAATTGTCCTGGGCCAGGGGGCTACAGAATGATTAACAATTGTCCTGGGCCAAGAGGCTACAGAATGACCAACAATGGTCCTGGGCCCGGTGGCTACAGAATGACCAACAATTGTCCTGGGCCAGGGGGCTACAGAATGATTAACAATTGTCCTGGGCCAGGGGGCTACAGAATGATTAACAATTGTCCTGGGCCCAGGGGGCCTGGTGAAACACTAACTCTTCATCATGAGCAACAACAATTAGGTCTAACTCACTGGCAGGCAATAGCAACTGCATGGGTGAAGTCAGAGGCTGACAGCACGTATGGAAGGGAAAAGAAGTTGCAGGGGCTCGCGGCAGTGGTCAGGTTTCTGGCACCATGACTGGCTCTGAATCTCAGAGGGAAAGCCTTCAGCCAGACCATAGATAGTGAGAGGAGACTCAGTAGTGAGAGGGATAGATGCCAGGTTGGTTTGTTACCTCCCAGATACTAGGGTCAAGGATATCTGCAGGCAGCTGCAGGAAGTTCTAGAGCAAGAGGATGGATAGCTAGAGGTCATTGTACTTGTTGGTACAAATCAAATTACCAATCTAATATTGAAGGGCCTAGATGGCGTGGATATTGAGAGAATGTTTCCTGTAGTGGGGTTGTCTAGGACTGAAGGACACAGCCTCAGAATAGAGAGACATCAATTTAGAACAGAGACGAGAAGGAATTGCTTTAGCAAGAGGGTGGTGAATCTGTGGAATTCATTGTCACAGATGGCTGAGTAGGCCAGGTCTTTGGATATATTTAAAGTGGAGGCTGATAGGTTCTTGATTAGTCAGGGTGTCAGAGGTTACGGGAAAAGGCAGGAGAATGGGGTTGAGAGGGATAATAAATTAACTATGATGGAAGTGCGCAGCAGGCTCAATGTGCTGAGTGGCCCAATTCTGTTCCTGTGTCTTTTGGTCCACAAATGACAGAGGTAGAAAATGATGAGCTGCTGCAGAATAGTGAAGGTGTTCAGTAAGAGATTATGGAGAAGGTGATCAAGGATAGAAATCTACAGATTACTCCCAGTACCATGGGCAAGTGACGTCATAAACAGAAAGAAGGGCCAGGTGGGTGAGGAGCTGGTGCATGGGGCAGGGATTCAGGTTCTTGGACCATAAGCATCTCTTCTGGGGTAGAGGCGATCTGCATAGGAGGAATAGGTTGCACTTGAACTAGAGAGGGGCCAATATCCTTGCAGGGTAATTTGGCATGGCAGAATTGGCAGGAGTGGGACTCTGATCAGAAGCAAGTCATGGGATAAAGTAGTAGGTAGCAAGAACAAGTTTAGTAATCAGGATAGCAAAAGACATGGTAAAGACAGGGATAGAGATACTCAGTTAATGTGTATTTATTTCCATGTCTGAGTTTTAACAGGTAAGGTGGACAAATTCAGAGGGTGGATTGGCTTTGAGGACTGGATTGTCACAGAAACGTGGCTGAGAAAAGGGCAGGACTGGTAGCTCAGTGTTCCAATATACAGATGGTACAGGTGTGACGGAGGTTCAGGTACACTAGGGTGGCAGGGTGGTGGGCAGGGAAGATATAACAGCAGAAATTAGAGATGACATTCCAGGGGATTATCCAATGAGTCCTTATAGTTAGGACTTAGAAACAAGGGGAGTGTCACTCTGTGGGGTTGTATTATAGACCCACCCCAGAAATTAATGGGAACTTGGGGGTTAGGTGTGTAGAGAAATTGCTCAGTTTTAAAAATAATAGGGTTGTATTAGTGGATGACTTAAATTTTGCCCATATTGACTAGGCCAAATGGAGTATTAAGGGCCTGGATGGGATGAAATTCATGAAGTATGGTAGGGAATTTCTTGAGTCTATATATAGAGGGGCCTACTCTGGAGGGTGCAATATTGGATCTTGTGTTATAGAATGAAGCAGGACAAGTAATTGAAGAGGCAGTCAGGGAACACTTTAAAGCCAGAGACCATAATTCTATTAGTTTTAAGATAGTGATGAAAAAGAATAGGGCAGGTCCACAGGCCAGTGTCCTAAATTGGAGCAGGGCTAATTTGGGAGAATTAGACAGGATCTTACAGAAATTGATTGATTAAGACTGAAGAAAAAGAGATAAATAGCAAGTGGGGGCTTTTAAGAATGTGATAGTAGGTATTCAGGAGCAGCAAGTTCCTGTTAGGGTGAAAGTTAAGTCTGGCAAGTTTGGGGAACATTGGCTGACAAGAGATATTGAGGCTCTGATTAAGAAAAGGAAGGAAACATACATTGAGTTTAGGCGGTCAGGATTGAATAAATCATTTGATGACTATAAAAACATTAAGAATGCTGTTAAAATGGAAATCAGGAGAGCAGAGACAGTATGAGATTAATCTAGCAGGTAAGGTTCAGGAATATTCAAAAAGGTTCTTCAACTTTGTTGAGAGTGACAGAGTGACTTGCAAGAGAATAGCTGGACTGCCTATGTCTTAACCTGCTGGAAATAGGTGGGATTTTAACCAATATTTCTCCCTGGTCTCCTGAGGGTGAAATCATGGTTGCACCAGAAATAAAGGGAACAAGTGAAGATGTTTTGGAGGACATTTATATTACCTGGGAGGAGGTATTTTCAGCCTCACAGCATATTAAGGTGGAATAAATTCCCAAGGACCTTGTGGGAGGTCAGAGAGAAAATTGCAGAGGCCCTTCTGGAAGAACTTTCTTCATTATTAACCAGTGATTAAAAAAAAGGGTAGCTGGGGAACTACAGGTTGGTCAACCTGACGTCAGAAGTGGGGAAGCTACTGGAGGGGATTCTGAAGGACAGGATGTACCAGCATTTGAGTAGACCGGGTTTGATTAGGAGTCAGCATAGGTCTGTGAATAGGAGGTTGTGCTTGATGAACCTTTTAGAGTTTTTCAAACAAATAACCAAAAAGATAGGTAAGGGTAGGGTAGTGGACTTTAGCAAGGCCTTCAATGAAGTCCTGCCTGGTAGGCTGGTCTGGAAGATTAGGTCCAATGGAATCCAGAGAGAGCTAGTTAGGTGGATTTGAAATTGGCTGGGAGGGAAGAAGCAGTGTGTGGAGGGTGAAGGTTCTTTAAGTGGAGACCAGTGACTAGTGGTGTGTCATGAGGCCTTTGTTATTCGTCAGTTATAGAATGGTTTGTATATGAATGCGCCAAGCTTGATCAATAACTTTGTGGATCTCAGAAAATTCAGAAGTGTTGTTGATAGTGAAGAAGGTTATCAGAGATTACAAGGGAATCTGGATTGGTTAGGGAAGTGGGCTGAGTGGCAAATGGATTTCAATACAGTACAAGACAATGCATTTTGGAAAGCCAACCAGCAAAAAATTTATAGTATAAAATGGCAGAACATTAGGGAGTGTAATAGAACAGAGGGTCCTAGGGGTGAAGGTACACAGTTCACTGAAAGCAGTATCACGGGTAGACGGGCTGGTGAATAAGGTGTTTAGCACACTGGCCTTCATCAGTCAGTGCATTAAATATAGGAGTTAGGACATTATATCATTGGCCAGATTGCACCTGGAGACTTGTATAAAATTTTGGTCATGCTGTTATAGAAAGGATGTGGTTAAACTGCAGAAACGGCTGACAAGAACATTGCCAGGATTAGAGGCCTGAGGCCTGCAATTTGAATCATATTGAGCTCCTGATGTGATATTCTTAACTCACTTCAGATTGCTCATATTGTGGATGTTTTCATTGACACTGATCATGAATATTTAACTGTCAAATATGTCAGAATACCTCTCCTGGTGCTTCAAGATTTCTGAAGGCACCAGAAATCATCATTCTTTATAATCAGTTTATGTGGACAGTCACATTTGATTTATTGAAATTCAGTGACAAAAGAAGTTTAAAAATAAGTTGGTGAACTTTAATCATCATATTTCGTAGTTCTGACATTCCAAGTGTTAATTATCCTGTCAAATAAAGGTTATTAATGAGCAAAGCCATATTAAAGAAGAGCTGATTACTGTTTTAATGCTTGTTCCAATGACATGATATTTTACCTCTGATGGTACTCAGTCTACAGACTAATAAAAGAAAGAACAAATTATTGTTATGCTTGATTACTTTCAGGCTGTTTGAAGCTGATTTGCAAATTGGGATTCACAGTACAACTCATTCCATTACGAGATACAGACAAAAAGTGATGGTGTCTGGAGAGTTATAGCTTTTATTTTGCAAGTCTGATTTAAGTTAAGTTTGCCACTCCAGATTATTTCCATATGAATCATAAAATTATGGCCTGTGTTGGGAGACGTTCTTGTTATCTGGGCTTGATGCTTCACTGCAATACTGAAAGGATGGTGTGTTTTGTGTTTGCAAGATATGTTATCTTCTGAATGAGACTTTATTGTAAAATTCTATCTACTTATTGCAGTGGCTCAGTATTAAAGACTGTTTTTCAGTTTGTCATTATTTTAATGGAATGTGGGCAGTGCTGGGTAGACAAGCATTTGTCTTTTGTTGTTTTTGTGTATTAACATGAACTTTAATAATAATTTAAAAACAAATACAAGAATAAACAAATATTTACATTTTTCATAATGCCTTACATTCATAGTCAATGCTTTAAGTAGTGTTCTATTGGATTGGTTGGTTAAGTCCAACACCCCTGTTGGGACATAGACAGTCAACATCAGCTTGCCAGAGTCCTCTATCCTGGACCAGTCATTCTGGCTGCCCCCTCCCCCCACCTACCAGGTGTAGTCCATCTTTGAAGCTCCTTCCTCTCCCAGGGATGAAGTCTTTGGAGCTCCTATTAGTGTTTCTGTATCTCTTAGTTTTCATGAGATAGGGTTGCTAGCCCCATGACCAACCCTCCTCCTTTCAAAGGTGGGCTTGGGACCGTCCATGTCACGGTTCTACTACATTCCTCAAAACTCACAGGACTGTTGCCACTCATGCGGCTCCCTGGGGTGGTATGCTACTACAAAAATTGAGGGGCTTCCTCACTCAGTCTGGACTCTCCCTGTCCAGTAGCGGATTTTCTTTTTAGCATTGCCCCTGATCTGTATGGCTTGTGGGTCTTTCTTAAAGAAGGTGTTCAAGAATCAACCACATTGTTGTGGATCTGGAATCACATTTAAGTCAGGCCAGGTAAGTATGGCAGGTTCAATAGTTTCATAATCATAAGATATTGGAGCAGAATTAGGTAATTTGGCTCATTGATTCTGCTCCACCATTTCATCAAGGCTGATCCAACTTTCCTCTCATCTCCAATCTCCTTCTTTCTTCCCGTATCTCTTCATGTCCTGACCGATCAAGGATCTGTCAACCTCTGCCTTAAATATATGTAAAGATTTGCCCTCCACAGCTGCCTGTAGCACCAAATTCCACAGATTCACTACTCTCTGGCTAAAGAAATCCCTCTGCCCTCTGGCACCCCTCTACTCTGAGGCCATGTCCTCTGGTCTAGGCTCTCCCATTAAAGGGAACATCCTTTCCAGACCCACTCTGTCAAAGTCTTTCACCATTCAATAGCTTTCAGTGAGGTTGCCCTTCATTCTTCTGAATTCTGGTGAATACAGGCCCAGAGCCATCAAACTCTCTTCATATGACAAACTATTCAATCCTGGAATCATTTTCGTGAATGTCCTTTGATTCTGTCTAAGATAAGAAGCCCAAAACTGCTCACAATACTCCAAGTGAGGCCTCACCAGTGCTTTATAAAAGCCTCAATATTACATCCTTGCTTTTGTATTCTTATCCTCTTGAAATGAATGCATTTACCTTCCTCACCATGACCCAAGCTGCAAATTAACCATTAGGGAATCCTAATTAAGGATTTTCAAATCCCTTTGGACCTCAGTTTTTTCGTAGTTTCTCTCCATTTAGAAAACCCTTTCATTTCTTTGACCAAAGTATATGACATTGCACTTCCTGACATTGTACTTCATCTGCCAAATCTTTGCCCATTCTCCTAATCTGTGTAAGTCCTTCTGTAGCCTCTGTACTTCCTCAAGACCATCTGCCCCTCCACCTCTTATATTGTTTGCAAACTTTGCATCAAAGCCATCAATTCCATCATCCAAATCATTGACATAATGTAAAAAGAATTGGTCTCAACACAGACTCCTGTAGAACACCACTGGTCACAAGCAGCCAATCAGAAAAGGCTCCCTTTATTCCCAATCTTTGCCTCCTGCCAATCAGACACAGCTTTGTCCATGTGAGAATCTTTCTTGGAATATCATGGGCTTGTAGCTTGTTAAGCAGCCTCATGTGTGGCACCTTGTCAAAGGCCTTCTGAAAATCCAAGTACACAACTTCAACCAATTCTCCTTTGTCTATCCTGCTTGATATTTCTTCAAAAATTCCAACAGATTTGTCAGGCAAGATTTTCCCTTGAGGAAACCATGCTGACTATGGCCTATTTTATCAATCGCCTCCAAATACCCTGAGGTCTCATCCTTAATTGACTCCAACATCTTCCCAATCCCTGAAGTCAGACTAACTGGCCTCAGAAAGTTTCCTTTCTTTGGTCTATCTCCCTTCTTGAAACTTGGAGTGACATTTGCTATTTTCCAGTCTTGTGAAACCATTCCAGAATCTAGTGATTCTTGAAACATCATTACTAATGCCTCCACAGTCTCTTCAGCCACATCTTACAGAAATCTGGGTGTTCACCGTCTGGTCCAAATAACTTATCTACCTTCAGTCCTTTCAGTCTCCCCAAGAACCTTCTCTCAAGTCATGGTAACATCACACACTTCATGACTCCTGACACCTGGAACTCCCACCATACTGCCAGTGTCTTGCACAGTGAAGACTGATGCAAAATAATTATCCAGTTTGTCCGCCATTTCCTTGTCCCTCATTACTAACTCTCCAGCATCGTTTTCCTGCGGTCTGATACATGCTCTCACTGCTCTTTTGACCCTTATGTATCTGAAGAAGCTTTTGGTATCATCTTTAATATTACTGTCTAGCTTACTTTCGTATTCCATTTTTACCTTCTTAGTGACTTTTTTAGTTGCCGTCTGTTGGTTTTTAAAACCCTTCCAATCCTCTAACTACCCATTAAGTTTTTCTCTGTTATATGCCCTCTCTTTGGCTTTTATGTTGGCTTTGACTTCTCTTGTTAGCAATGGTTGTGTCATCTTATCTCATTGGTAATAGTTCCAGATTTATTTTATCAATCAGACTTTAAAATCCCAATCTACCATTGTGGGATTTGAAATAATTGCTCCAGATGATTTTTTCCTGACATCTGAAATACTGGTCCAGCAGCTCAGTCACCTTGCTTCGATTCTAAAGTCATGCCAGCTCAATGAAGATTTAAGAACCTCCCTGGCAAGGCTCCTCTCTCAGCCAGCTTGATTGAACAACATGTTGATTGGTTATTTGATCCCCATCTCTTGAGGATATTTTAACAAAAAAATAGTGCCACCCTTGCCAGAATATGTGCCGTCAGTCCTACTGTTTACAAAAGATCCTGTTGTAAGGAACACTGTGAGATGACAAGGTGGTGCTTAAATCTAAGTATTACTTTAAAAATCTTTGTGAGGAAAGTTTTACTATTTTGAGTACAAATAACACCTTGAGGAAACTTAATAAACAACTCTTGCCTCCATGGAAACCTGCTAAATTGCTTGCTGGTAACCTGGCAACAACTGGAAAAAACCAAGAACAACATTGTTCAACTTTATAGTCTATCCGGATTGGTGGAGGACTGTGTGAAGATGAAACAAAGCGATTACACCACAGTCGCTTAGGAAGTAATGCAACAAACTAGAGGAATGGTCTCCAGAATACTTCAGTAAGTAACTTCAAAATGTATTCATCCTTACCTCACATGAAATGCTTTATATTCTTTGGTAGGTTACACTATTTGAATGAAAATCTGAAATTAAGCTGTAAGAAAAAAAATGTTTTCAAAATGTTGTATTTCTTTTTGAACTTCTAGATTCAAACACTTAAATGAGTTGTATTTTACACAAATACTTTTAATACAAATGTTGCTGTGGGCACCTCTGTACAAACTGATGTATGCAGTTCATATCACTGCAGTCAAGCAGATAATGCTCACGAAGTATTCTATAATTATAACTGAACCTACACTTTTATTTCAGTAATATTTATCTTTTCCTTTATCACTTTCCAGGAGTGTATTCTTCACTAGAAGCGGAAGTTGTTAGTACATCTCATTCTGACATCCTCCTGATATCTTATTTCTTGATCATTTACAGTACATGTCTGCAGCACTTGACTCTAACTTGTGCCCAGAGCTTTGCCAGACTGTTCTCTTGCACCATCCCCCCAATGATATATTACTAGGCTTTAATAACCTGCTGACAGATCTTCACTTATGCAAACATAAGTTTTTGTAAGTTATACTATTAATTTTTGTCTATGTTCATCATGATGCTAAACAGGAAATGTTATAAACTAGTTTATCTTTTTAATTGAGCCAGGTTACATAACTAATGTTGACTTATAATGAAATTCTCAGTCAGGTCTTAATGAGTGTGATACTGTAAATAAATTAGTACATTTTGCTGGTAATCATCAGCAGATTAACAACATGTTAATAACTAAATTTGTATGTAACTAAAGATTTTACATTTAAGAGGATATTAATTGTTGAAACACTCCATAATTATTTGCTGCTGCATTAAGACTGAAAGCTGCAACATTATTGGATTATATAACAGTGTAATTGCCAATTGAAGCAATATCGTGAGTTTCCCATTGGTATTATCCTGTGTTCATTTGTAGATTTTGTCACCTTGGATGATTGAACGCCAATGAAATAATTTGTAGATGAGCCCAATTAACATGCTATTAGCAAGAAGCAGTTATTCCTCTGCGAGTTTGGTGACTAACACTCCAAAGTATGAACCGAAGTGCTTGAGCAAGAACTGAAGCTTCCAGAGAAAGGGTTCAGCTACACAAACAATGGCCAAAATAAGGAATGGGAGTAAATCTGGAGTAAAATTGAATGACAAAAGCAGAGAAAACCACAAAGGGAAAAGAAAGCAAAAGTTTGCAGTCGGTACGGAGGGAACGTGGCTTAAAGAAGTGATGCCTGTTTCAAAGCAACAACCTGATAGAACACCTCCAATGAATACTGGTAGCTTTGGTACAATTAATTTGGAAGTATCCTACTGTGAGAATCCTGAGGTTTTTGAAGAAGGCGAGAAAAAGCACGTTCAGACCCCACCACAGGAGAGGAAGATTAAGAGAAGAAGAAAGCGCAGAGCAAACAAGAGGGGAAGGTCGCAAGTTAGTAAAAAGAACCTTGTAAAGGGCAGATTTACCGTTGCTGTGCTAAAGCCATTTGGCCTCCGCGTTCTCCATTCCAAGCCAACTTCATCTACAAATGTATCCATTCCACACACTCACAAATGGAAAATGAAATTGAAAACCCAAAGTAAACTTCAGAGTGAAGAGAGACAGAGGAAACAGATAATGGTGCCAACTGACAGTCATCTGGAAAATTCAACTAATAATACGATAAAGGAGTGGATTTGTCAAAAGAATGAGTTATTAAAAAAAGAAAGAGAAGCAAAGAGGAAGCGGAGAAGTCTGGAGAGAGCTGCAGGTAAAAGGCAAGAACTAGATAAACAGAAGAGGCAAAAGGAATCTGAAGAAAAGGTAAAACTGTGGATGATGAAGAAAGGCATAATCAGAACACAGGACAGTAACAAGTGTACAGTTTCACTTGATGCAATTGTAGGTGGTCAGAATTCAAAGGCATCACCACCTATAATAGACATGGTCAGAAAATCTCTTAGTCAAAGTCCAAGTAAATCAATGAAGAGTGAAGTACAAGTCCCTGATGAAAAGCTGGAGGTGAAACAGAAAAATAAACTCTTTCTTGAAACAGGGAGATCCAAAACAGGGATCTTGGCTTCTAAGGATCAAATGGTGAGCTTGTGCAAAATGATGTCAACATTGGATCAAGGTTCAGAGTGTGGGAATCTTGTGTCACAGACATCAAACAGCAAGAACAAGTTAGTGCATCAAGACATCAATGAAAAATCACTTTCAACCTCAATGCCTATTAAAGTAGAAAAGAAAAGCTCAGCGAGTTCGAGCAACGTCTCTCAGGTCAAAGAACAGAACAATGATTGCAGCAGAAGAGAGAAACACTTTATGTACCAAATGCCATTCAATGAAAAGCTTTCAAGAAAAGCCAAAGAATTCAAGCAAGTTCAAGCAAAAATTGAGGAACAGAAGACTGAACTAGACAAAGATCTTCAACCTGTCCCAACATTAGCAACCAATCAAATTCAAAGTATAACAGATAATAAAAATAATATCATCATAGCAAAAGAGACAAATGCATCACCTAACATCTTGTTGACAGCCAAGTTAACTGATGCAATTTCAAATCCAAAATGGCTTCAGCAGGCTATGGTTACTCCAGCTGTAAAGAACTGGTTTGTGCACAGACTGGAAGAGCAAGCAATGCATGGCGCAGATAGTAATTCATCGGTACAAGATGTCCAGCTTTGCGAGGAGCACATGCATAATACCTCTTCTCTGTATGGAAGGTCATTTAGAAAAGCTGAAGAAAGATTATTAGCTTTGAAACAAAGTCACACTTTTAAAGATAAAGATGTTGGTGTTGGTGAAAGTTTGAAGAAAACATTGTTGGCTCCTAATATAAACCCCTCTCAAAGACCAAGTTTATGGGATAAGGAGAAGATAAAAGAATAAAGCAATTAATGTTCATATAGGGGGATGGCAGCACACTTAATCTTATTTTGTCACTCAGAGAAACTCATACTCTCTGAGTAGTATACATCAGATCAAACAACTGCATGGGTCATATTTGTTACCAAGTTAATCTCGTATTGTACAAACATTTTTTATATGTTAAACTGATAGAAGAGTTGCGAACCAGAGCAGGGAGGACAAAAGGTGATTGAGAAAGCAACTAACAGTGACATTAGGAAAACTGACTTGGCCCAGTGCTTTGCTATTCACAGAATGATAGAATGGTCAGAGCACATTCAGCTATGGTTTTGGGAATTGGATAACTGCTTGAAGAGGAAAAATCCTTCAAAACCTTGAGTAGGAGTTAGGAAAAGCTGGTATGGAAACAGTGGGCCAAATTGCCAGTCTTACATCCTATGGAATTATTTTAAATGGTTCCATGTAATAGTGTAACTAAACAATGAATTAATATTGTACAAATAAACTCTCTCTCTCACCTGATAATACTCGCTGTATTTTTTTTAACCTGTGCTGAATGAAAAACTGAATAAGCTTTTGAAATTCAGTTTTCTTAGGAACCAATCAATTGCACCCATATTCAAAGAACTTGAAGCTACTTGGGTTTGTAATTAAAGAAAAAAGTGTATTGATATAAATCTCAGGTGTTTATGGACAAGTACCACTGTAAAATAATCAGAAGTTGTTTTGCTTATGTAAATAAGGACATAACTGATTATTTTATTTTAACTGATTATTAATGGTGTACAAAGCCACGGATATTTCTCAGCAGTTCTTGCCCAATCAAACAAGGAAGGAATCTGATTTGGCTAGTTCCATCAATGAGCAGATGTACATTTTTACATGTTCCCGCTGAGTATGCGGAAAGACAGAAGTCTTCAGCAAGACATTGGGATTCCCCAAACCATTACATGACTGCACATCATTAACATTCATTTGACAAACTGACTTGTCATGAGAAAGAAGAGCAAATCAAGCTTCATCCCTGTGAGTTCCAGCTGGTGCTGACAAGATGAAAGGAGGAGGCAAGGTAATTATTGGAAAGATCCCAGAAACTTGGAGCAAGTGTTAGAGCTACTGGAGGGTTCATACTTCCCTTAACCTTGAGAAGGTCATTTTATTTTAATAGCCTGCAAAGTCTTTTCAGTAGAGTTGGTCTAGTTGATCTTCCCCTGACACCAATGTTCAAAGTGCTACAGGACATCAATTTTGTCTTGGGCTCATAGTGGTATAATTTTGACCTTGGTTGTTGTTTGTTTTAATGAGGCTCCCATGTGTTTTCGATAAGTATTGTGGTTATTAATTTCAAAGGCACCAGCATAATGGCAGAGATGCCTAGTGCACTGAATCATCATTTGTCCCTGACGATAAAAATCAGTCTCTAGCACTTTCACTCTTTCATATTGGATATGGCACAGCCTCAACAGAGAGAAAAAAATTTGATTCATAATTAACTGCAACAACACCACTTCAATTTCCTAATTCTGGCATCTTTGTACTAAAGTATCTAGTGTAAAGAAGCACAGCTGTGTCTTGGATTCCCTGTTACCAGGAACTAAGTGGAGATTCTATAAGTTAATTTCATATTAGAAAGTTTCTAATCAACAGGGAGTGGATAATTTATAATCAACCTTTATATGGCTTCATTGGTCACTTCAGAATTTGACCTTTATTTTTCAAGAGACAGCAGGGTATCACTGAGAAGTAAAATGAACAATGAATTCTCTTTATCAATGATGTAAGAGTGTTTGGGGAAGTAAGTTAGAAATAAATAGAGAAAGTTTTGGAAATACTCAGGTCAGGCAACTTTTATGGAAAATAATGGAAGAACATGCTGGAATTGTAGGCTTCAAACCACAGCAACTGCTGGAAACAATAGACAAAAGGAAATACTGGAAATACCCGACAGATCAGGCAGCATTTGTGGAGAGAGAAAACTCAGTTAAGGTGAATGCCCTTAAGGTTACAACAGTTCTGATACAAACAAGAAAGGCTTTTATCTAAAATTGTAATATTTGGCATCAAATCCTGTGATTCTAACATTTCTAAATAGAAGATGAGGTGCTGTTTCTCAAACTTACATTAGACAAGAGGCCAAATGGTTAGATCAGAGTGGCAACGGGATAGAGAACTAAAATAAAAGACACTAGAAGAAATCTCAATCATTTCATTTACGGAAATGGTTACAGTTACAGATCCCTCAACCTGCCTGGGTTGTAGGGGCATTGTACAGATGACCACTGCGCCAGTTGCCTCCATCTCTCATGGTTGAGGGCAAGTGCCTGGATTGTGGTGAAAACCCTCTCCGGTCCATTCTGCAATGTTGTCGGTGTCCATTTCTTCCTCAGTCTGTCTCTTTTTCTTTTCCCCTGCACCATTCCTGAAGATTGGTCTTTGAGAGTCCATGATCTTGTTATGTGGCCATACCATCTCATTTCCTCTTCTTTGCTGTGGACAGTGGATCTTCTTGTGTCTCATGCTGGGTGTGGTGAACTATGTGCCTGTCTGGACACGCCCCCTGCTGAATGCTCCTGTGGCTCCTCCCACAGGCCCCTGCATAAAGGCGATCTGAGGCCTGACGCTCAGCCTCAGTCTCCAGGACATAGTATGATGGACACTCACTCCTGGTTCCTTCTTCCAGTCAATAAAAGCCGATATCTCGCCTTACGTCTCAGTGTGAGTTATTGATGGTGCATCATTGGGTGAAGGTTCTTCGTACTTCATCGTTTAAGACATGGTCTGTATAAGAGATGCCGATAAGCCTTCTGAGGCATCTCATTTCTACAGCCTGGACCTTCTTTTGCAGTTCTGCTGTCAAAGTCCATGATTTGCACGCATACAAGAAAATGGAGATAACTTCATTTTGTCATCTTTTATAACAGCTGTGAACACTGCAACCCATTGCATCTTATTTAAATAAAGCACATGCATATATTTAAATTTTGATTAAGGTGATTAAGGGTTTTACATTAACATTCCATTTCTGTGCACTGACTTAAATGGACTTTATCTAACCTCTTATGTATTTACAATTTTAATTTTTTTTAAATCAGTTTTCCAGTATTTTAAATCTGTGGCTTTCACCACTTTCTTTCTACAGTTAAATCTCCAGGTTAATATCCAGACAGACTTGAAACGTTTGATAGTGATTTATCATTAGATACTAATGCAAGTGAATGCATTAGTACCTGAGAATACTGCACTGCTGGTTCCTATGTCCTTCCTCTTATTCAGCCAGTGCCATGGGAATAGCATAGAATGTCACTAAATTTTTTTGTTGTCTTAATTTGAAAGGAGCAGCATCTGTCAAAATTGCAAAGCATTATTAAAATTAAGTAAATATACAAGGAGAGAATGAAAGATGATCAACGCACCAATCAACAAATGCTCATTGCAAATAAACTGCTCTCTGGTACCACTATAAACACAGTCAGGATTTAATCATAAATCCAAAGCAAGCCTGTTCATTAACAGTAATATGTCGGTTTTACATGAGTAAGGTTGAAGATTAGGTCTAAAGTGTTATCTCATAATCTCACATCAACACTGTAAGTACACAAATACAGGTTGTTTTCCCTTCTTTGCTACCTCTAACAATTATTCACCAGAAAACGAGATTCATGATGAAACTAATTTCATGACATACATATGCCAGTGATATTAACCCTGATTTGGATTCTGAAATGCCAATGTGAATTCAAAGGCCAACTTAGAGTCTTAGAGTACCACAGCACAGAAATGGGCCCTTCTGCCCATCTAGTCTGTGCCAAGCTGTCATTCTTCCTAGTCCCATTGGCCTGCACCTGGACAGTAGACCTCCTTTGTACTTATCCAAACTTTTGTACTTAGCCCTTCCATGTACTTATCCAAACTTTTGAAAATGTTGCAATCAAACCTACATCCACCACTTCCACTGGCAGCTCATTCCACACTCTCACCACCCTCTGGGTAATGAAGTCTCCTCTCAAGTTCCCCTTAAATATTTCACCTTCCAACCTAAACCTCCTTTTCGTCTCACCCAACCTCAGTGGAAAAAGCCCGTTTTCATTTACCCTATCGATACTCATCATAATTTTGTGTACAATATTGAATTAAAACTTAATTTAATGAAGAAAGTAAATAAATTTATGGAAATTAATGGCTTCAGCAAAACTTGTTTGCTTCTCGAATTCGCAATACTAAAATGTTTGAGGGTACAGATAAAGGGCAGACATGGGACAGCTTCCCGAGGTAGGACAACTGCAGGATACTTGCATGCTACATTGCCCACACATAAAGCAATTGAGCAATGTGGGAAAATCCCAGTCTTCTGTGTTCCTACTCATCAGCTGACAGAGGGAAATGATAAACTGTGATCTTCACAGGGAGCACAATTACTGACCTGCCAGAAGGCTGTGTACAAAGCAAACTGACAGATGGTGTTGATATCCCGGATACCGAGCACCAGTTTGGAAAAAGCCAAAGCCATGGAGGGTTACAGCCAGGGAGTCGTCCAGTACCATTGATGGTACAGTGCATACCTTGATATTGAACTTCAATTCTTATTAATAGATCAAAAGTCCCTTACTGGAATACAGTGATGGCCAGCATGGTGACCAAGTTCCTTGTGACTGCATGCTGTAGTCATACAGCAGAGAAACAGGCTCTTCAGCCCATCTAGTCTGTACTGAACCATTAGTCTACTTAGTACCATTGACCTGTACCAAGACCATAGCCCTCAATACCCCTCCCATCCATGTATCAAATCAAATCTCTCTTAAATGTTGAAATTAGCGCCACATCCACCACTTGCTCTTCCACACTCTCACCAGCCTCTGAGTGACAAAGTTCCTCCTCACGTTCCCCTTAAACATTTCACCCTTAACCTAGTTGTAGTCTCACCCAATCTCAGTGGAAAAAGCCTGCTTGCATTTACCCTATCTATACCCCTCTATTTTGTATATCTCTATCAAATCTCCCCTCAATCTTCTAAGCTCTGAGGAACAAAGTCCTAACTGATCCAACCTTTCCCTAAAACTCAGGTCCTTGAATCCTGGCAACATCATTGTAAATATTCTCTGTATCTTCCAATCTTATTTACATCATTCCTGCAGGAAGATAACCAAAACTGGACACAATATTCCAAATTAGGCCTCACCAACACCTTATACAATTAAACATAACATCACAACTCCTGTATTCAATACATTAATTTATGAAGGCCAACGTGCCAGTAGCTTTCTTTAAAACCTTATCTACCCATGGTGCCATTTTCAAGGAATTATGCATCTGTATTCCCAGATCCCTCTTACACTTACTGTGTAAGACCTACCCTGTTTGGTCCTCTCAAAGTGCAACATTTCACACTTGCCTGTATTAATTCCATCTGCCATTTTTTTAGATTCCACTGCAAGCTTTGATCTGAACCAGCTGGAAAAATGCTGTCCGCTCTCCAATACACTCCAAATCCTGGCGTCATCCGCAAATTTACTGATCTAGTTTACCGCATTATCATCCAGATCATTGGTATAGATGACAAACAATAATGGACCCAGCACTGATCCCTGAAGCACACCACTAGTCACCATCCTCCAGTCAGAGATGCAACCATCAACAACCACTCTCCAGCTTCTTTTGCAAAGCCAATGTTTAATCCAATTTACTACCTCATCATGAATGCCAAGTGATTGAACCTTCTTGACCAACATCCCATGTAGGACCTTGCCAAAGACCATACTAAAGACCATGCAGCCAACATCCACTGCCTTGCCTTCATCAAATTTTCTGGTAACTTCTGATATCAGGCTCACAGGCCTATAATTTCTTGGCTTATTCTTAGAGCTTTTCTTGAACAATGGAACCTCCAATCCTCCGGCACCTTACTTGTAGCTAAGGATGTTATACGTATCTCTACTAGGGGCCCTGAATTTCTGCAATAACTTTCCACAGAGTCCAAAGGAACAAGTTGTCAAACTCTGAGGATTTATTCCCTCTAATTTGCCTCAAGATAGCAAGAACATCCACCTCTGTAATCTGTATGGGACTCATGACCTTGCTGCCTCATTGCCTTACATCTGCAGAATCTGTGTCCATCTCCTGAGTAAATACAGATGCAAAAAAAAATCCATTTCCTATCGGCCCCGTCTCTTTTGGCTCCATGTGATCTTCCAGAGGACCAATTTTGTCCCTTGCAATCTTTTGCTGTTAACATATCTGTAAAACTCCTTAGGCGTCTTCTCTGTCTGCTAGAGCAACCTCATGCCTTTTTTTTTAGCCCTCCTGATTTTCTTCTTCAGTGCTCTCTTGCATTTCTACTCAATTGCCTGATTTGTTCCTGTCTGCCTATACCTGTTATGCATCTCCTTCTTTTTCTTAACCAGGGCCTCAATCTGTCTTGAAAACCAAGGTTCCCTAAACCTGTCATCCTTGCCTTTTATTCTGACAGGAACAAACAAACTCTGTACAATGAAAATTTTCACTTTTAAAGCCCTCTCACTTACCAAGTACACCTTTGTCAGAAAACAACCTTTCTCAATCCATACTTGCCAGATCCTTTCTGATACCATCAAAATAGGCCTGTCTCCAATTCAGAATCTCAACTCACAGACCAGACCTATCCTTTTCCATAATTACATTGAAACTAATGTAATTATGCTCACTAGATGCCAACTGTTACCCTACACAAATTTCTTGGCCACCTGCACTGTCTCATACCCTGGGGGTAACATTTATAGTAACTTGACTTTTCATTTCATTATTTTTGAAACCATTTTGCTTTAGACAAGAGAAAATCTGCAGATGCTGGAAGTCCAACACATACACACACACACACACACACAAAAATACATACAGTTGATGTTTCAGGCCGGGACCCTTCATCACATACTCTTTTTTTTACATGTGCCAAAGACTTTTGCACAGTACTATATGTAAAACAACAATTTTGCAATATGAGTCTTACTAAAGTCTTTAACCTTGTGAGACAAGACCTTAACTCCCATTCCTCTTCAAACTTGACTGCTGGAAAAATCTATCTTCCCCCTTTCATCTTCCCGTATGATGGTATCCAGGCCAAGATTTTTACCAAGTGTTCAACCCCAATGTAGACAGATAACAGCAAGGCTGCCACAACTCTTTTCTCAATATTTTTCTGAGAAACATTGACTCCATCTCCAACAAGCTTCCTGCTGGACTGGAACTAATTTACAGGACAAATAGGACACTGTTCAAATCATATTACATCCACTCCAGAACCAAATTCAAATATCCGGCTACAGTACACAAATGGTTCACTGGGTCTCACATTTACTATCATCCACCAGCCTGCCCCCAGCTCTATTTTCAAAATTGCCCTCTGCTGACGAACATCCAGAGTACATTCCTTGATATATATTTTGGAGTCACCTTCCATTGGTGACAAAAGTCACCACCACCATCTGTATGTTTATGCAGCCATTGACCATCTGAGGAAAAGACTGAAGATGAGAATTTCAAATATAATGCAGAATTCATGATTCCCCAGGCAGCAGAGATCCTTGCCTTCCTGTATAGAACATACAATACAACAAAGGAACAGGCTCTTTGGTCCACAATGTTGAGTCAAACCAAATAAATTAGTTATCAAGTGGCCAACTAAACTAATCCATTATGCCTACACAATGCCCATAACTCTCTTACTTTCCTCACATTCATGTACCTATCTAAACATCTCCTAAAAGTCCTAAATGTATCTGCTTCTACCACCCACCCCAGGCAGCCCATTCCAGGCACCCACAGTTCTGTGTAAACACACTTGCCTTTCACATCTCCTTTAAAATTACCCCCTCTCATCTTAATTGCATTTCCTCTGGTTTTAGATAATTTCGACTCTGGGGAAAAAGGTACTATCTGACCAGCCAATCTATGCCTCTCATAATCTTATAAACCTCCACCACTCCAGAGAAAACAATCCAAATTTGTCCAACCTCTTGATATAGCACATGCCCTCTAATCCAGGCAGCATCCTGATAAACCTCTTCTGCCCCCTATCCAAAGCCTCAATGTCCTTTATAATGGGGCAGCCAGAACTGTATGCAATCCTCCAGATGTGGCCTAGCTAGAGTTTTATAAAGGTGCAACATGTCTCCTGACTCTTGAACTCAGTGCCTCATCTAATAAAGGCAAGCATGCCAAATGTCTGCTTAACCATCTTATCAACCTGTGTAGCCACTTTTAGTGAGCTATGAATTTGGACCCCAAGATCCCTCTGCTCTTCAACATTGTTAAGGGTCTTGCCCGTTTAGTTACATTTGACCTGCCAAGTTGCAACACTTCACATTTGGCTGGGTTAAACTCCATCTGTCATTTCTCCACACAGATCTGCAATTGATCTATATCCCACTATATATTTTTGCCAGTCATCTCTGCTATTCATAATACCACCAATCTTTATATCATCTGCAAATTTACCAACCCAGCCATCTACGTTTTCATCCAGATCATTTATATACTTCACAAACAGCAGAGGTCCCAGTGGAGATCCGTGCAGAACACCATATCATAAGCTCCAGCTAGGACAATTCCCTTTCACCATCACCTTCTCTCTTCCATGGACAAGCTAGTTCTGAACCCAAGTGGCTAATTCACCTTGCATCTTAATCTTCTGGGCGAGCTGCTGCAAGGTTCCAGCACTCTCTTCACTTGCTTCTCTTAATAACCTGGGGTTTTCCCCATCAGGCCTCGGGGACCTGTCCACCTTAATGCTCTTTAAGAAACCCAACCTATCCTCATCCTTTACTTAGAAATACACTAGCATATTAATACTCTTGCCACTGATCTCCCTATCCTCCATGTCCTTCTCCTTGGTAAATACTGATGTAAAATACTCATTAAGAGCCTCACCCATATCCTCCACCTCCAAGCAAATGTTCCCCCCCCCCCTTATCCTTACCCTCTCCCTAGTTATCCTCTTGCTCCTGATTTATATATAGAATGCCTTGGGATTCTCCTTAATCCTACTTGCCGAGGGCTTTTCATGGTCCATCCTGGCTTTCCTAATTCCCTTCATGAGTTCTTTTCTGGATTCTTTATAATCCTTATGTGCTCTGCTTGATACTGGCCTCCTAAGCTTTACATACTTCTTCTTGACTAAATTCATCACCTCCCTTCACATCCAAGTTTCTCTTACCTTGCCATGCTCGTCCTTCCTTCTCCCTGGAGCCTACCTGTTCTGTACTCTGTGCAGTTGGTCTTTAAACACCTTCCACTTGTCAAATGTGGACTTGCCCAAAAACAGCTGTTCCCAGTTAACTCTCCCTAGTTTCAGCCTAATGCTCTTGTAACTTGCCCTGCTCGAGTCCAATATTCTCCTGCAATGTCATTATCTATAGCACCCTTAGGCTTAATGAGTTATGGTCTTTGTTCCCTAACTGCTGACCCATTTCCCAGCACCAGATCCAGTACAGCCCTTCCTATTGCTGGACTACCTACATATTGATTTAAGAAACTCTCCTGGATGCACCTAACAAACTTTACCTCATTTAAAACCACTTGCACTCAGAAGTTCCCAGTTGATATTAGGGAAGTTGAAGTCCCCCATAACAACAATCCTATTGTCTTTACACAGATATGCCTGAATATCTGTTCCTCAATGTCCCTGTGGCTTTTGGGGGTTCAACCCCTATGGTAAACTATGTATACCTGTCTGGACACGCCCCCCCCTTGCTGACTGCTCCTGTGGCTCCTCCCACAGACCCCTGTATATAAAGGTGATTGGATGCACTGCTCCTCCCTCAGTCTCGACATGGTCATGGTCTCTTTTTCGCTGTTATTAAAAGCCTATCGTTCACTTCCAGTCTCCTAGAGTTATTGATGGTGCATCAACCCCCATCAGAGTGACTGCACCCTTCCTATTCTTGAGTTCTACCATATATATTCAATGGACAAGTCCTCTCTGTATTGTCCCTGATTAGTAGTGCAACACCCCCACCCCTTTTGCTTCTTTCTCAATCTTTTCTAAAACATCGAAACCCTGTAAAATTAAGCACCCATTCCGTCCCACTCGCACCAAGTCTCTGTAATGGCCACAACATCATAGCTCCACGTACTGATCATGATCTAAGTTCATCACCATAATGCACCTAACATTCAAATACACATGCTTCAAACTATCTGTCCTTTCATATCTATTAATTTGCTCCTGTCCATTTTTACTGGCCTAGCCATCCCTCCATTTTCTGACAGTGCTCTGGTTCCCAACCCTCTGCCAAACTAGTTTCAATCATCTCAAGCATCCCTAGCATACCTCCTGGCCTGGATGTTGGTTCGCTTCCAGTTTACATGCAACCCATTACTCTTGTACAGGTCACCCCTGCACCAGAAGTTTCAATGATTCAAGAACCTGAAACCCTGCCCCCTGCACCAGTTCCTCAGCCACTCATTCATTAGTACTATAATCCTATTTCTGCCATGACACTGGGAGTACTCCAGAGTTTATACCTTGGAGGTCCTGCTCTTCAGCTTGTTTCCTAACTCCCTATACTCTGTACCTTTTCTCCCTTTCTATCCATGTCATTGGTGCCCATGTGCACCACCACTTCTGGCTGCTCATCCTCCCCCTTGAAAATAGTCTGCAGTCACTCTAAGGCATCCTGTAACCTAGCACCTGGGAGGCAACACACTGTCCTGGCTTCTCTTTCTCAGCCACAGAATCCCCTGAACTATCGAGTCTCCTATCACTATTGCTCTGCCTGTCCTTACCCTTCCCAGTTGAGCCTCAGAGCTGACCATAGTACCATTGGCCTGGGTCCTGCTGCTCCACCCTAATAGGCCCTAATACCCCTCAGCAGTATGCAAAAGCATATACTTGTTGCTGAGGGGAATGGCAATGGGGGAGCTGTGCACTGACTGCTTAGTCTTCGGCTGGTGGTCACCCACCTTCTACCTGAAGTCTCGTGAAAGCTTTATCTATGAGGTATTCAGCATCTCAGATGGCTCCAGCTCCAGTTCCTTGGCCTTATCAGCCAGGAGCTGAGGTTGGGTGCACTCTCTGCAGATATAGTTATCAGGAAGATTGTCAGCTACCCTGAAATCCCACATTTTACAGGAGCATTCCACCACCTTAACCATTCTGCCTATACTTGAACTAAGGACTAAGGATTTACAGACAACATTTTAAAAAGTTTCTTCTGTTCTTACCCATGCCTTCTCCCTGAAACCTTTTGAGTTTTGCACTCATCTAAGTCACTTTCTCAGCCTTTTCTTACGGAGCTTGGGCTCCAACTTCTCAAGCCCAAGTTCCACAAAGAAAACAATTCAGCATCCTTAGTCTCCACCCGTTCAGAATCAAGTTTGTTATCACTGGCATGTGTCGTGAAATTTGTTCATTTCTCGCCAAAGCCTGACCACTCTAACACTGCTCCACTCCAACAATGGCAACTTCACTTGCACCTCCCTACTTTTTATTGACTAAGATAAAACTTATTCCTGGTGAAACTTGTTCTTTTCAAATGGCCCCTGCCCGGCAACAATGTCTCTTTTCCACTTGCTAATTCAAGTAATAACTCCCTTCCAATCAGATTCATTATTTTCAAATGGCTCTCCCCCCACCCACCTTGCAATGATGTTGGTCTCTCCCTCACTAATTCAAAGAATGATTCACTCCTGATGAGACCTGTTCTTTTTAAATGGCTCCCACCCTGCGACAATGCCTCTTTCTCACTTGCTACTTCAAAGAAATTGTTCTGACATGTGGACTATCTATTACAGGTACCTTGCGGCTCCAAGGGGTTAAGAAAAATTCCATTCCTGTAAATTCCTCCAAGTCCTCTGGCAGAATAAGTAGACCAATATCAGCATTTGCACCTAGTACTGAGGCCACGGTGACGATTGGTTCTGAGGGGTAGGTCACATTGTTTAAAAGCTCAATACTAGACTCCAAAAATAGTCTCAACAGGTGGAAAACATTCAATAATGGTTTCAAAGCCAGGTCTGTGGAATCGAGGAGGTCAATATCAATTGCTGTGTAGAAAATATGAAAAACTGTAGATCAAATAGATCAAAGACAAGGGGGAATTGGTAGAATTAGTTGGGAATTCAATGGAAAAATACTAAAGAATATTGCGGTCTCGAATGGACCTCTTGAAGCCAGAAAACTTTATTATACTTAAAACCTATCTTTGATTTAGATCTGGGAATTAATTATGAAATCAGTCAGTTTAGTTTTTCTGTATCAGCCTGGACGTACTGCCAAATGGCTTCCTTCTGAACCCTGAATTTCTCTATTGGGTATTGGTTGTAGTTTCAGACTCATGAATTTGACCTTGGTGCTCATTTTGAAACTAGAAGATGCATTATACTTTCTACCCAAATTTCTTTTTAATCCCAAATGTGTCAGAGAGCTACTAAATGTAACATAAAAGGAGATTGGTTTGGAACATCTATTCTTTATGTCTTGGGTCCAAGTAGTTCCATAGAAATTTCATTTATGCAATTTTATTTCTATAGATCTTAAAAGATTTTATTCTAATGTTAATTTCCTCACAACTTTGTAGAAGATCAAGGACTCTGAACTTAATGCCTTGCTTTATTACAATCCCAAGTTATCCTGACCCATCAAAGCAGCCCCGACAGTCTCTTGGTGCCTGACTGTGGTTTGATTAAAGCCTTTTTCATGTCAAAGTAATCAAAATTATCCATTTATGGATCAATGACAATGATTACTTTAATAGGAAAATATGAGAATTAACTAATGTGTCTAGGAGCATGATATAAAAATGTTTAGTATAGACAGTGTGAATTTAATTTCACAATTCTAGAAACATTCTGAGTTCCTACTGTGAATATTTCTTGAATACAAGTCCAGATGGGACAAATTTTCTCCCTCAAATAATTTACCAGGTGCACTGAAAAGCCAAGCGTCAGTTTATTTCCCTACTTTTCTTATTCCCTTCTCTGAGGTGGGGTTGTGCAGGAAAACTGTTTCTAAGGAAGCTTTTTTGCTGCTCGATATTGTGGATTTTATGTTGGTTTCCTTTTCATCGGGAATATTACAGCAAGGTAGTAAATGTGGAATCCTGGAAAGATGCCTGTAAGAAAGAAACAACATTTTAAGGGAAGTTTTTCTTAATAACTTATTCAGCATCTTCAATAACTTCTGGCCATGGTAAGAATTTGAGACCGTGTTCTAGCTCTGCAAAGCTAACCACCTCAGAGTGCAACAAGGAGCAAAGAAGCCAAAGGACCTTCTTGAGCTACCTTCCACCACTCCTCCGTGTTTAGTAAAGGCATCTGGTATCAAAATATTACAATATACACATCTAGCAGATGTCAATAAAAGACAAAGTTCATAAGTATTTACGAGGGGTGATTGATAAGTTCTTGGCCTAAGGTAGAAGGAGAAAGTTTGAAGTTAATAACTCATCAGGGGTGATTGATAAGTTCATGGCCTAAGGTAGATAGGCATCTGTTAGTCTCGTGATACCATGGATTTGCGCTTTGGAAGGTTTCCAGGGTGCAGGCCTGGGCAGGGTTGTATGGGAAACCGGCAGTTGCCCATGTTTGCAAGCTTTCCCCTCTTCACGCCACTGATGTTGTCCAAGGGAAGGGCACTAGGACCCATGCAGCTTAGCACCGGTGATGTCGTAGAGCAATGTGTGGTTAAGTGCCTTGCTCAAGGACACAAACACGCTGCCTCAGCTGAGGTTCGAACCAGTGACCTTCAAATCACTAGACCGATGCCTTATCCACTAGGCCACGTGCCTAAGGTAGAAGGAGATGAGTTATTAACTTCAAACTTTCTGCATAATCACTCTAAGAGTTGAACTGCATGTGCATGTAACAAGAGCTGTATAACTCATCTCCTTCTAACTTAGGCCACAAACTTGTCAATCACCACTGCTGTGGACGCTTTATGGAGGTCCAAGATCCATTATGCTCTACGATCGCTGGACTAAGTGTGTAAATGTAGGAAGGGACTATGTTGAAAAATAAATGTGCTAGGTTTTCTAAAATTGACTCCTTCCTCCTTAAGCCACAAACTTATCAATCACTCCTTGTATATCTAAACCTCATGAACTAAATTAACTAGAAACACACACTGCACCAGAGTATTAATTCCTCAAGATTATGGAAATCAAATTTTAGCACATTTCATTATGAATTGTTTACTCTTGTGTAATTAATGACCAGCTTTGTTAGAATGCTAGGTTACCCGGTTCCGTCAGGGTAACTCTGTGTTCTTGTGGTTTGATAAAGTGTGTTCACAACAATTTAATGCAAAGAAAGGCTACTTTAATGGAAAATAACTAGTATTAATTAATACATCTTGGAAGCCTGAGATTTCTTTCCTCTCTCAGTCATGACCAGCAGTATTCTTTACAAGGGGCACAAATACCACCGAATAATGTATATTTCTGTAACTGCAGAAATGCGCAGTTTCAAACATACAAAAGTTGTACATAAAAATAACTTTTATTGGCATTTCACAGCCACAAATTATTCTGTTAATGAAATACATTTGATAGACAAAATAACAAAATATTCTTTAAATGGTAAAATAATAGTAATTGGTGTAGAGCAAGACTCCTGTAGGTTGAATCATAAAACACAAGCATTTCAGAAAGCAAGTGTTTAACTTCAAAAGGATTAGATTATGTGTCAAATTCTCTTATAACTCACTCTGTGAACATGCATATAGCCCTAGATTCTGTGCATGCATGTTCCAAGTATGGGTTTCAACAAAATCCAGTGTTGCTTTGGAAACATTGGATCATAGACTTGCAAGTTTGACTTGTGAGATGATGGGTTTGCCTTATGAAGAGAGATTCAGCAAGACCAGACTTAGAATGAAAGAAAATCTCATTGGAACTTCTTATGTACACCATCAGTCATGGATTTTTTTTTCATTGGCGGCTATAATATAGTGGTTACTAGGTGATACAAGGACTTGCAGTCAGCAAGATTACCAGGGCCACAACTTAGACATTCCTACTCTTCCTTTGCCTCAGGGATAGAGAGAATTGATGCTGAGAGGGGATGAGAGGGTCAAACCAAGGAGGGTCAGACATTTAGGAATGAAGTGAAGAGAAATTCTTCACTTGGGGTGCTGTACAAGCTTTGGATACTGTAGGCCAAGGTCTCTAAGTGATTGTTACATAAATTTAAGACATGTAAATCTTATACACAAAGAATCCAGGGGATTAGGAAAGAATGCGGATTTGAGGAATACATCATATTGAATAGGAGAGTAGGTTGATGGGGCCACACAGACTTCATCTGTGCTGTTCTGTGATTTTTCATGTTACAGAAGTATCATTGTTAAATAGACCACAGAGGAATAAATGCTACAAGGAAAAATTACTTTATAAAGAAATCTGACAAATGCAATTTAACTTACACTTTTATATTTTCTGGGGGGATTATATTTCCATGGATGTCAATTGGCGGCATTCTATTTTCACTCTTTATCTTTAACTTCCTATAATGTTCCTGCTCTTTTTCCAACAAGGTAATTGTTCTTTCCTTCCCCTGTAAATCAATGTACAGGTTGCCACAGGAAAGAAATCGCAACCAATTGTTCTCCCTCATTCTTGAAGGAGGTGGAATGGATATTGGAAATAGTGAAGCAATCAGTTTAGGAAAATGTTTTTGGTCAATATTCGCATGATGTTCAAGATTTTGGGAGACATAACATCTCCAGATATTACTGTTGTACTCTCTGTCTGTCCTGTCAGGGAAGATGGGAGCAAAGCTTCCGATATCTAGCCAATCTTGAAAGCTCGGTGAGGGACATTTGCCCTGCAGAGAAGCATTCAACCTCCGCGAGAACTCAGTTATCACATCTTCGTGTGGAGGTGAATGCAATGCGAGTCTTTGCTCTGCCCTGGGGTAAAATCCAGTCAATTTTGCATGCTTATCTGGAAATAGATGTTCTCTCTCTGCACGCGTAGGCAGTTTTGCATTTGATGTCGAATACTTGTCACGTGGCTTCCAGGAAGGCTGGATCTGTAACATTTGGAAAGAACTCTGGTCAGAGTGGGGTAAAAGAATAAAGTGACATTTGGCTGGGAGCTCAAGTCATGCCTTGTCTCTTCCATTTTGCTGCTCGGTCTGCCTTGTCCTGAAGGCATCTTCAACTCATGGCCTGGCAGAGTTAAAAGGACTTTGACCAAAGGAAAATGAACAAGCTGACTAGGTGAAGTTAACTATCAGCAACCTTAGGGGAAAAAAAAACCTTTTGGCATAGTAGTAAATGGCAATTGTATTGGTGCACATTTAACATTATACACTGTCCATTTAGTCTAGGGCAGATAGACCATCATACTTAAGCTAGTTTACTCTAGACACATAAACCATCATACACTGTCCACTGTTTACACCAGGTCACATATGCCACCAGTCACGAGCACTGTTAACAGTGGTGCATGTCGTCTGGTTAATTATTAAGACTTATTCGCTTAACCTACATTTTATTCTTGGGGAGAATGATTTTAATTAAGCATGGTCAGTGCCCATTGCTGAAGGTTACTGTTCATTTGTTCAGCCTTTCTGCAAGGTAACACAGTAGAAATAAAAATTACCCTATAATTTGGAAGGCATTTATAAAGCTTCTCTTTTGCCTTTTGCCCCTCCCTCTCTCTTATTCCGGTATAGATTGCTTTCATTTCCTCTCTGCATTATGTTTCCTTGTAACTTTCATCAGGGCCTGTTTCCCTATTGCTAAAAATGGCAGCAGTGTGTTGCTTAGTGACCCGGAGATGTGTGATGTCACAGAGTGATGTTACTCATCACTGCTCAGAGAGTGTCAGAGGTGAACAAACATGTACAATTCCTCTTTGATGCTTCCAGAACATGAGCAGGGATGATAACTTGCTCAGTTGAATTTCATTCCTATTCCTTCACTTCTAGACAAGGCAGAGTCCTAGTGCAATTTCTGCTGCCTGGCGCTATCAGAATCACATCAGAAGTAAATGGATTTTTTAAATTGTCGAGAGGCCCTTAAGAATACAAGGCAAGTATGACACTGGGTTCATTTAAAACCGGCATTCTGAAGACTAGTCTTTGAAGCCGAAGTGAAATGCAAAGGAGCCTAACCTAAACTTTGTACTTCCATTGCAAGCACCATTACTGCTTCCGGACTGGGTCATACACTGCAGCTGTCTGGATATATTAAATTCTACAACTTCAGATAATTGCTTTATATCAAAACTGAGCTGTACATCTATAATAATTGATTTGGCTTTTCCATTACCTCTATAGCTCTGCATTTCCACAACTTTTAGGTTAATTTGTGTTCATATTCTTTAACTCTCATTTCATTGCTTTCATTTTTCTCTTGCTCTGACTTAATTCAACAAGTCATTTAAACCTTATTTCCACAGCAATCGTGGGCTCACCTTCGAGGTGTTCCCTCTGTCCTATCCATCCCTCCCTACCCTTTTTGCAACTTAAAACAAAATTAGTATCTCCCTTTCCATGTTCTGACAATGGATCTTCAACCCAAAACATTACCTCTGTTCCTCTTCCTACAGACCTACTGAGATGTTGTTCCTTCTCGTGCCTTTGTGGTGTATTGGACAGCAACCGTTTCTTTAGCATTTTTCTCTGTTTTTACAAGGTCGAGTTGCTGGCTTGATGCTCAACCCAGCATGGTTGGAAAGCGTGCAAGGAGCTGACTGTGATCACTTGCCTTGAAGTCTCGTGTGGTTGCCTCCACACCAGCAGCGGGCCTACTGAGTGTTTGCAGCATCTTCTGTTTTTATTACTCATTGGTATTTTTATTTCAAGTTTCTTAATTTTAGTTCATTCTTTGGAGTGAATTTCTCCCTACAAATAGCAGAAGGTTGAAAATAGGAACAGCTTTATGTTTGGAAAGAAAAGCAGAGACTCCTTAATACAATTAGGGTAAATTATTTTTATTGCCATTCAATTACTGTACAGCAGTTTATTCACCAATTACAGGATTGTTAGCACGTCCAATGTCACAATGAACTGCTTATACTTCTATAAGAAGCCCAGGGCACAGACTGTGTTCTTTCTATTAAGGTGCATTGACTGAGCCTGGATTATATACAAGTAATATAACATGGAATATTTACAAAGACTGCATTGGAAAACACTGTATAGTTCATAATTTACAACTATTGTTGCTGTTGCATGATCTGTTGACCCAGTTGTGGGAATGTTTGACCAAAATTATTGATATTGCATATTCTGGTCTGCACTTACAGAAAGAAAGGAGTTACAGTAGTTCACTGATATTTTGGGATGCAAAGTGGGAACAGATTACAATTATTTTTAAAATGCGCACACACACACACACTCACATGCATCTACTGTTCAATGTGATCCTTAGATAAATGGACACTTTCAATTAGTTAACCACTGATATCTGCATATACCTTGATCATATACATAGGTACTCAAAGGAAAAATGTAACCAATAGTGTTGCTGACAGGTTGATACAAATGATAACACAATCTTAAAATGGTTTTGATCCTGATATCACTGTCTTGATCAACTACAAAATCAAAACTTAACTATCCTGTGTTATGGACTCCCTCGTCACGTGGAAAGAAAAAAAATGCAGATGTGAAAGACTTTCCCATCAAAAAATTATTTCTAAAAGGATATTTTTAAATTGAATAACCTCAGCAATATACAGCTTTCAATCAGGTGTCCCATTAAATTAAGAAAATACTCTAGATACATACAACATGCTGCTTGTTTGCAATGTGCATACTTTGCACTGCTACAATGAAAGTTTTGTATAAATGTCTAATTTTGGAAAAAGATTTTATGGTGCACAATACTGGGAAACATCCAAGATCTGTAAACAGTGATCAATATGCGGTGAACATGCAGAAAAGAAATTCAGCTTAGTGATGAGATTTGCAGGGCTCTCTCTCTCTTATATATAAAAGCCTTCCTCGGAAATGAATAAAGATGAAAACTTAAAGGGAAGAAATCAGCAATGTCAAGAAGCAGGTGCTTAGCTTAACATTTAAACCAAAGAATAGAATACCACATGAAGAAGTGCAAGGCGGGGCAATGCCAGAGGCTGAAGAAGATCGGTGCTTTAATTTTACTCAAGAAATAGCAAGGGCGGCCAGGAGACAGGTGGTATTAAAATAGAATGTAATCCATAAAGAGCAGGAATCAATAAGTTTGGTGGGTTTGGACTGCATGTTGTCAGATGCATTAAGCATGAAAAGGACTGCTGTCTTGAAAGTACAAGCTGTCACACTGTAGTAGTAATAACAAGTACCAGGATCTAAGGAAGGGAGACATTGCTGGCCATATTTTATAATGGTGAGAAAGAAGGAAGATTATGAATGAAGTGGATACATTGATCAAGGTAAATAGGCTGAGTTTTGAAAAGTGATGACCAATAACATTTTCTAATAAATAGTGTAAGATTGGTTTGAAAGGCGGTGCCAAAAAGGAACATCTTCCTTGAATTGGCATTGTCGATGTATTAAGTTAAAATTTTTGCATCATTCTTCACTAAGCAGGATGTTGTCAATTGTCATTGTCAATTGACAAAAAAAAACCTGAAATTGAATCCTAATATTCAAAATGCAATTTCTTAAAAGGCTGGAAGACACAAATTACCTGGTCCAAATCCTAGTTTGCTGAGGAAAATAGGGAGGTGTAAATGGCAGATACTCTGACCACATCATTCAATTCTCCTTGGATATGGGAACAGTGCTTGTGGATGAGAGGATGCAAATGTTAAAAAAAGGGATAAATCTATATGACAGATAGTCTGGAGAACATAATCTAATTTATCTGAGAAAACAGATTAATTACCGACAGCCAACATAGATAATGAAAAGCAAGTCACACCTGATAAACGTGATTGGAATCATTCAATCAATTAGCAGAGACATTGAAGCGAGTCCCCCTCGAAGACTTGCATTGGTGCACACAAATGTCAATCACTGAACTGGTTTATAAAATGATTTAGAAAATTCACAAGGCAGTTCCTCATGCTAAACGCATGTTAAAGGCCACGACAACAATCCAGGATGAGAAAATATTTGAATACTTCAGCTAAGATAAAGAATGTTCCATTTGGCAAGTGGGAGAGTAATGAGCCTTTGATCACAAAAAGAGGCCGCAAGTCAAGTCTCATAGAAAACCTTGACCTCAAGTCCCTAGTACAACAATGCCACCTGTCTTCAGGGATACCTTGAGCTGCTCTTGTACAATGCTTCATGAATTAATCTAAATTATTAACTATTAAAGTGTTTAATAGTAAAATATTGTTCACATTCACCAGATTAATCTGAACCAAATCACACATTTAAAACAGAACTTCAATGATGCATACTCAAGCCATAGTTTAAACGTTTATACAAGATCATTTACAAGCCAGGCACACGCAGTTCTCTTCTCCAATCAAGAAGGGATGATCTTGGTATTGGTGAGCAGATACTGAATAATCTGAAATGAAAATCTCACACACTTATTAAATTTTGCTTTCCTTCTCGAAAGAAACTGTAAATTCAGCCGTCTAAAATAACGGAAAATCGGAAATCTGCGCTGATCACCAGTCTAAGCTCAGAACATTAACATCAGGTGCTAAATGATGTCAAGGCTCTTTTGTTAATACTGTTAAAAAAAACAGGGGCTAGAACTGAATGTAATCAGCTATTAACATCAGTCTCTGAGATACAGATAACTCACACAAACACTGATCAACTATGACTTGTCAGCATTATCTCAAATCTTACAAATCAGACATTAACCTTCAACTCAGAACTTCACCGAAACCAGGAAGGTCATTGCTCATCCTGCCGGAACCCTTTTTATTAAAAGGCTTCCATTCCCCTTATAAATTTCCGTTATATTTTAATAGTGTATTTACAAAACATTATATACAAAAGTTTGACATCCCCTGAGAGGCATCTAATATCAAGAACAACAGCAGTATCAGAAAGTCTGGTGGACAGCTACAGAATGCAATGGTAGAAAAGTCACAAGGCCATTTGAAAGTGGCCCGTGGTCCTGGTGTCTATAAAGGCAAAGCAGCATTAAACATATTACAATCATACATCAAAAATATTACTTTATGTGAACTGCTCCATGGACATGTGCAAAAGATAGTACACAGGTAACAGTGAACAGTGATTAATCGAGTTACAGTAAGCACAGCCCAGATAGGAAAAGAACCAAGTATTCACAGATCAGGGCACTGGAAACCAAAGGTTTAGCTATGAACCAACATTTTGCCCAAGAGTCTAGTAGAGGTTGATTTTTCTAAATTTTAAGCTGTTAATTGAACCAGCTTGAAGTTAATTATGAAGAAACTATTTAAACAGCAAGATCCTCTGTCCATCACAAACCTATTTATCTCAGATCTGGGATTAGTGTTGACAAGCTCATGTTTCCAAGTTCATAGTCCTCCTCCTCGAGGCCCGTGAAGCTGATGTCCAGCAATATTTTACTGAGGCTGTCATTCAGGGTGTCTAAGACCAATCCTTCAGTCAGAGATCTGTTTATTGACGTGTTACCATTTACATTTACTTGAAGCCTTCGGGAACATTTGTCCTCCAGAAGTGGGGAGGCACTTGCATCTGGCACAAGGTCCTTAACTGGAGAGTTTAATAGCTCATGCGGCGATTCAAAGAGAGCAAATTCCTTATAAGGTGTACTGCTAAGACTCAGGTAGCCTGTGTTATTCTGCAATGGTGTAAAGAAGGAACTAAGAGGAGTCCTCACAGGACTGAACTCAAATAAACTATCATCTTTTTTCAAAGGGGTCCAACCATTGGCCACAGTGACAGGAGAGCTTCTACTGGTGCTTTTACTGGGTGTGGAAGAAGCTGGCAGATCACGGGGCTTCTCCTTGATAGGCGTTTTGAAGTTATAATCCATGGCATTGCTAGAAACATTTGGGCATTGGTCCAGGTTTTGAGATTCGTGGAACGCTGACATATCTGATACAAGTCCCGAATCCAATCCAGTCTCTGCTACAGGCTCACTGACTCCTGGGAACAAGAGAACAGGCTCCTCCACAGGCTGAAGGATGTGCTTCTGCTTCCGTCTGGAGCTGCTCTCCTTGGACGCTTCGCAGAGTTTTGCTGCTGCAGAACTTTCATGCACTTCACTCACGGGTGGCGTTGCCTGAACCAGGAGTGGAGTCTCAGAGTGCTTTAGTGAAGTCAAAGGTTGATTACAGCTCACCATATCATTTGTTACCTAAACGTAATACAAATTAAATCAATTACTTCAGAAGCATTCATGCTGAAGGATAGCACTTGAACAATATCTTTAACGCAGAAATAAACTCACCGACACTCCACAGATGTGCAATCAGTCAAAAGTGAATAGAGAGTTAAACAGATAACCATCAGCTTGATTTTGTGGAAAGAAGAAAGCAGAGCGATAAGAGGGAATTTTGTTGGGCAGGGCTTGGGTGTGTGTGATGGTGCTTTAGTTCAGTTTAGCAAGAAGCCAAGCTACAGGCTGGATAAAGAGTCTAGCAGCATAGAGGCAGTAAAGTGGGATTATTAAGAAGTAAATTTGAATTTTGTCATGCATATTTCACATACATGTATTGTCAGACAACTACCCCACTGATGTGTGTGGTTAATGTTACGAGGAGGCAGCGTGCAACGATTGAAGATCTTTAATTCAAGAATGAGAGAACTGTGGCCAAAGAAGCCACTGCTGACTACATAGCCAAATCTAACTGATGCTCAAGCTAAGGAGCCAACTATTTTTTTTATTCTTTTAAATTATATTGACAACATCAGAAACAAGCCGGAGTTTATGCTTCACATGAGTGTCTCTCACTAACAACCTCAAACACATACTTTAGAAAGGTTTTGATTACTCACCTTGGTCACATCATCTTTGAAAACCACTGTCCAACTTCTAATCTCCAATCCTTCTCCAGTCACTGGGAGTATTTTACTCTCCCATCTTAGCTGGAACTTGATATTCTCCAGCTAGATTTCTTCATGTACTGTAGTACCAAAACTGCCATGATCAATATTGGCTTCCAATGTGATTGTGAGAATGATGATCTATTTCCCTTTGTCTCTAATACATTTTGTAACCTTTAACTTGATTGGCTACTTCATCTTCCTCTCATGGATCTGACTGGGAGCATACTTGCCTGGTTCCATGCACACCTTATCCACATAAACAGCCACTGCCTCCTTTTGTGAACTTGCAAAGTTGAGTCTGCTGTCCCCCAGGACCTATCCATGGCATTTTCCATTTCTCAGCAGCAGTTTGCTCCAAAATTATCCAAAATCACAATAGTTTCCATAGACATACTGAGCACAGACTGGTCAACCTCACTAAAAACTCTCCCCGCCACTCTATAATCTTCCTACTTATGTAATAGAACAAGACGAGCCCAAATTTTCCTTCCATTAAATACAGGAGCATGGAACCATTGTCTTGAAAAGCCACACAAACTTACTGACTCCTTGATTGTTCCCGTTACTATTTTATATTGAAACAGACTATTCACAACCTGGATATCATATTTGACCCAGAAAGGAGATGCAAACTATAGACGATTTTGTCACCAAGATCAGCTATTTTAGCCTTCAAAAACTTCTTCCAAGTCTACTTCTGCATTAGCACATGTGTTATTAATCCTTTGCCTCTAGACTATTCCTATGCAATCGTGATTGGTTTCTCTTGCTGCCTCCATAAACAAGGTCAAAATTATCCTGACTATGACCCAATTCATACCAAGTCAAATTCATCAAATTACTTTAAACTTGCATCTCCTGGATAACCAATATATTAATTCTAAACTATTATTGTCTTTGATCCTCTCATGACAATGACTTGTCAATTTCTGTATCTCCTTCAGCACTAAAAACACTGCATTATATCTACTTGTCTCTGATTGTAGCAAGACCTAATTTCTAGTTCCTTCCCTAAACCTTTCCCCTTCCCTTCTTTAAGATGCTTCTTAATCCCCTCTCTTGGTTCAAGGTTCTAACAGTTTGCCCAACTAGCACCTGTCTGGCTCTGCTGGTCAATTTTTATTTAATGATGGACCCCACAAAGTGCCTTGGGATGTTTAGCTACAGTATATTAAAGAACACTATATTCCTTGATCTAGCTTTGACATATAATAGTAATATAAAAAGGTAATTAGTGGCAAGTTTTGAACCAGTTTATCTTTGTCTTTTAATAGACAAAAATATCAGTCTAGGTTTTCAACTTGAATGTTGGCTGATCCTCAAAGAAATGTTAGCCTTTTCTCTATATAACCGTGCAAAAGCTCAGAAGCCTCAGCAACAAAAGAAGTTCCAAATTTTTTCTCAATTATTTGTCATTTTCAGTGACCTACAAAAGTTTGTACTGTCTGATAGGAGCTGCTGCACTCCTACTGGGACTATAGCTGAGGAGTACAAACTTATAACGTAGAACAGTACAGCAGAGGAACAGGGTCTTCAGTCCACAATGTTGTGCTGAACTAATTAAGTTAGTAACTAAACTAATCTCTTCTGCTTACAGAATATCCCTGCCTTTCCTTTTCCCTCATATTCATGTGGCTATCCAAATGTCTTTTAAAAGTCCCTGATGTATCTGCCTGTACTGCCACACCAGGCAGCACATTCCTGGCACCCACAACTCACTGTATAAAAATCTTGCCCCTCACATCTCCTTTAAAATTACCCCTTCACTTTAAATGCATGCCCTCCAGTATTAAACATTTCAACCCTTGGAAAAAGATATTGTCTGTCTACTTTGTATATGGCTATGGCTCTCAAAAATCTTATACACCTCTATCAGATCTCCACTCAGCCTCCGCTGTTCCAGAGAAAATAACCCAAGTTTATCCAACCTCTTGATATAACACATGCCCTCTAATCTGGGAGCATCCTGGTAAACCTTTTCTGCACCCTCCTCAAAGCCTCGATATCCTTCTTACAATGGGGGGGGGGGGGGCAATCAGAACTGTATATAAAACTCCTGATGAGGCTTAACTAGAGTTTTATAAAGCTGCAACGTAATGTCCTGACTTTTGAACTCAATGCCTCAACTAATAAAGGCAAGCATGGCATGAGCCCTCTTAACCACCCCACCAACCTGTGAGCCACTTCCCGGGAGCTGTGAACTTGCCAAATGCCTCCTTAACCACCCCACCAACCTGTGAGCCACTTCCCGGGAGCTGTGAACTTGCCATGAGCCCTCTTAACCACCCCACCAACCTGTGAGCCACTTCCCGGGAGCTGTGAACTTGCCAAATGCCTCCTTAACCACCCTACCAACCTGTGAGCCACTTCCCGGGAGCTGTGAACTTGCCAAATGCCTCCTTAACCACCCTACCAACCTGTGAGCCACTTCCCGGGAGCTGTGAACTTGCCAAATGCCTCCTTAACCACCCCACCAACCTGTGAGCCACTTCCCGGGAGCTGTGAACTTGGACCCCAAGATCCCTCTGCTCACCATCACTTAAGGATCTTGCCCTTAACAGTGTACTGTCTCCATACACTTGACCTACCAAGGTGCAACTCTTCACATTTGGCTGAGCTAAACTCCATTTGCCTTTTCTCTGCCTGTATCTGCAATTGATGTCCTGTTGTATTTTTTACCATTTTTCTACACTACGCTCAACACCACCGATCTTTATATTATAGAACATAGAATAGTACAGCACAGTACAGGCCCTTTGGCCCACAATGTTGTGCCGACCCTTAAACCCTGCCTCCCATATAACCCCCCACCTTAAATTCCTCTGTATACCAGTCTAGTAGTCTCTTAAATTTCACTAGTGTATCTGCCTCCACCACTGACTCAGGCAGTGCATTCCATGCACCAACCACTCTCTGAGTAAAAAACCTTCCTCTAATATCCCCCTTGAACTTCCCTCCCGTTACTTTAAAGTTGTGTCCTTTTGTATTGAGCAGTGGTGACGAAATTACCAACCCACCCATCTATATTTTCATCCAGGTCATTTACACACATTACGAACAGCAGAGGTCCCTGTGGAACACCACTAATCACTGATCTCCAGCTAAAACAAGTCCCCCAATCGCTCCCCTCTGCCTTGCATGGGTAAGCCAGATCTAAATCCAAATGGCAATTCACCATTGCATCTTAATCTTCTGGATGAACCTGCCATGAGGAACCTTGTCTGACAGCTTACTAAAATCCATGTAGACAACATCCACAGCTCTTCCTTCATCAAACATCTTTGTCATTTTGTCAAAAAACTCAATCGTCAGTAAAATGCATCTTAGCCTGCAACAAACCAAGCTGATTCTCTTTAATTAGGCCATGGTTTTCCAAATTCTCACAAATCCTATCTCTAACAATTCTCTCTAGTAACTTCCTTACCACTGACATGAGACTCACCAGTCTGTAGTTAACAGGATTATCCCTGGTTCCCTTCTTGAATAATGAAACAATATTGGCCACTTGTCAGTTCTCTGGGACCTTGCCTGTGGCTAGAGAGGACACGAAAATATTGATCAAGGCCCCAAACTGTTACAGGGCAAGATCTGTGCCCAGGTCTGTATTATCGTACCAAGTAACTGCCTTTCGCTTTGTCTCCCCCTTATGGTAACAGTGGTTAAATGGTCAATAACCAGAGATTATAAACTAGCATACCTCAAGACCATCCAAAAACAGCTTTGGGCTAATTTGCAGAAAACAATTGATTGAAGTTACCCTGAATGTACTTCCACTCTATAGTTATAATTAACAAATAACTAGTTTGCCTGCAGGTGTATCCTCTGCTGAGTACCAAGATCCACCTTCCTTTTCATTTTAAAAATCAGGAAGAAATACACCTCCTGCTTGTTCTGTCTCGTAGGACTTGAATAAAAGAAGGAGAATTGTTGATTGAAAGGATTCAACTGAGGTGATATAATATAGAAGATTTACACAGTTTTAACAATGTATAAATCCAAAACACCTTTTCAAGACAAAGAAAAGAACAGGGGCAAGGTGACAAAGAACCATTTTGCACAAACATGCAGCAAACACTTTAGGGTTCTTCTTTGAAGTTTGGGGTATATGTTCTAAAAAATTATTTGAGAAGCAGATGAAATAATGGTTGGTTATGATGGCAGGGGTGGGGGTTTGGGAAAGGGATTGAACATTATCTGTATGGTCCAAATTTCCTTAGTTTCCTACTCAATTATAACTACCTTATGGTTACAGTGAAAAGGATGGAAACACTCGCTTTCAAGGACAATTGTGAGTTGAATGGTTGTTGTCAGAAGTTGAGGATATGTTATATTTATTATTTATATATTTTTTTCTTCTGTATTATGTATTGCATTGAACTGCTGCTGCTAAGTTAACAAATTTCACGACACATGCCAGTGATAATAAACCTGATTCTGATTCCGTATTACTAAAATCAAAAGCTGCTTTCCGAACTCCAACGAGGGGGCAACATGAGTCTGATAGCTGTTTTTAAGAACAGAAAGCTATAATGATTATTCACTAACTAAAATAGTCCTTCAAGCAAGACTCTCACCCAACAATTTTGATAATATGATTAGAACTCCTGCAAATGTCAAATCTAAATCTCACAAAGTAGGGACATCAGAAAATTAGTTTCATTGTCACATGAGAGTACATTTTTAAAATCTGTCCAACAAAGAACTGTGCCAATTAGAAGTAGATGAATAAGTCCATTACAACCAAAGTGAATACTATTCACTTGATAGTCTAACTGAAAACAACAGTACATTGAGGTGGATCTGTGTTCACGTTCAATGAAGTTGAAGGGTTTCCTCTGGATACTAAACTCATCAGGTTGGCACTTCAAAGGAGGGTTGGGGTCAAAAGGACTATCTCTCACTAACAAGAAAACAGTTGCTGCTGTTCTTAACCACTATGAGCTTACTAATTACACACACTGGAAATCATGGTGGACAAGCCATTATTGTTGTTTGCACACCAGGATGAAAAAGCATAAGCCACTCTCTAATGTTAGTGAGCAAGGCCAGAAACCTTCAGAGATCAAGCAATATATCAGTCAAGGTTAGCCATTCCCAGAAGCATAATGTTCAAATACAGTTTTAGTACGGAGAGAAATCGCTGGAATGGCTGTGAAATTACTTCTATCTTTGAGAGAGTTTAATGGGCCTATTAGCAGGATTCATAGCCGGGAATGTAGGCCTCTACAATATAGTAAACAGCAGTGAAGAAGGAGTTTTGATTTAGTTACTGCAATTTAAAGCCACACCCATACATAGCTTGAAACACTGACAGTTTATAAATCAAAGATGCTTACAATGATCTCAAATTAGGAAGTGTATCAAAGGATGAGAGAAAAGCTTGCCTTTGGTGCAATCCGGACACGTTTCCGTTTCCCGGCCAACTCACTGCTCGTAGTGGAGGAAGCATGCCCCTGCGTTCCAGGCAGAGTTATCTGAGTCGATGACTGTAAGATTAAGGGAGAGGTGACCGGCAGCTGAATGGGCACCAGGTAGGAGTCCGTCCGAGGCAACAGGGGTTTCATTTTTCTCATATTCACTTCTGTGCAAAGAAAACACTTTATGCAGCAGTTTCATCACTTTGAAGCACAACTAAACATTTCCTCTCCCAGTCAGATAAATAACACTGACCGTAACTGAGCGACACACTGTGATGACTGAGTCGGTTTAGCTGAAAGATACTGTAAAATTTAAGTAAGAACTCTCTCTATTTTGATGCTATATATATGTTGGGCCCTGCTTTACTACATTCTGTCCTACCCAAAGCTACCTCCACATTAAATACCCTCTACTCTGTAGTAGAATCCAATGCCTTATGGACATAAATCTCTCCAAAGTTTTGTCAATAAACCTAGCAAATGCTGCTTTTAATTCTACAATGGCTGGCCCCTTTTGACAATTGTAGAAGGCTTCAACAGTAGTTACTTGCTATTATACAAGCAAAGATGGTGTTATTGGCCTGTTGCGATGTGGTGTTTGAATAAGTAACGAATGGCACACAGAAGTATTCCACTATGTATTTTCCTTGCTGGTGTTCGTGCTTACTTCCTTGAAAATCAAACAACGAGTGAACATGAAGAGCAGCATTCATTTATACCTTGGGGCTGTGAGTGCACACACCAGGGTGGGACTTACATGGTGAGGGGTAGGGTAATGAGAGGTGGGGTAGAACAGAAGGATCTGGGATTACAGATCAATGCTTCTTGGAAAGTGACTTCACAAAAGACAGGGTCGTAAAGAGAGCTTTTGGCACATTGGCTTTCATAAGTGTAGGTACTGAGTCCAGGAGTTGGGATATTGAAGTTGTACAAAACTTTGGTGAGGGTGAATTTGGAGTATCGTGCACAGTTCTGGTTTCCTACCTATAGAAATCAATAAGATTGAAAGAGTGCAGAGAATATTTCTCTGGGGTGCCACAGTAACACAGCGGTTAGCACAATAATATTATAGCTTGGGGCATCAGAGTTCAGAGTTAAGTGCAACATCATCTGTAAGGAGTCTGTGTGTCCTTCCCATGGAATGTGTGAATTTCCTTTAAGTGCTCTGGTTTCCTCCCACGTTCCAAAGATGTACCAGCTAGTATGTTAATTGGTCATTGTAAATTGTCCTGTGATTAGGATAGGGTTAAAACAGGGGTTGCAGGGTGGCACAGCAAAAAAAAAGGAAGGGCCTATTCTGCGCTAAATCCCAAAATACCTAAGTATGTGTGTAAAAGAAATTTGATAAGTACATAGATGGGAAGGACGTGGAGGTCTATTGACCAGGTGCATGTTGATGAGACTAGGCAGTTTAATACTTTGGCATGGACTAGTTGGGCCAAATGACCTGTTTCTGTGCTGTAATGCCCTATGACTCTATAACTTTGTTTCATATTCTGAAATACCTGCATTTTCACTCACCTGAGCTGACAGCTACATTGCTCGTTGGCATCTCTGTGCTGCTGGATCGTTTTTGCTGCTAAAAATCAAACAAATTTAGAAAGATTAAACTGGTCATATGTTCATATTTGCATTGCACTTGTCCACACCCAAAAAGCAAGATTTAAAATTCCCAACCATACAGAATTAAATTAACAGTAGATACCACTCGTCACTGACCATTTGCAGATTGAAAATACGTATGTACAATACAGGCATAGATCTAGATTATTTGGATCTCCTGAAGGGCATTATGATGAGAAATTGATGGCAAAGTAACTATATCAAATGTCTTACAATCCTGAAACTGCATGCTCAGGAACCTGGTTTCTGTGTTGCTTTTTTTGATCAAGATCATGTCTTTTTCTTTGTAGCTGCTGATCCAGGTAAGACAGGCAGCAAATAGGGCAGAGATTCACAGCAGGAACCTTTATGCGTAAAATGCTAATGAAATGCAGCATCAGTTGAGCAAGCTGGCATCATTCTTTCAATAAGTTAAAGCTTAGAGCAGCAGGCACTTGATAAACAGGACTTCAAAAAAGCCTCAATTATGCATTGTGAAAAGGTAGCCTTTTCCCAATCAAAAGGTCTCACTGTACAGCATCTGATTAACTGTTGTCATTTCATAGGTATTCCAAATGTTAAATGAATGTGTAATTCGTTTTTTAAAAAAAGGCTTGCAACTGCAAATGTGGTACAGCCTCTGCATACAGCATTTTCCAAAGACGAACTCTTCCGATAAACTGTTATTCATATAATTATGGAAGTGGCAGAGGATTGCCTTGGCTGGTTTAGAATGAGAGTGCCTTTTAATCTTAATGTAACTTTTGAGGATACTTAATTACTTGCAATGCATGACTGAACGGGCAGTAATGATAGTGACAGACTACAGCGCATTTTTCCCCAGTGGAGGTTGAAGTACAACAATTTACTAATGTTGCTAAAGGAAATCCCGTAAGCATTTTCTGTTGCCTACAATTCTTGTGGATGTAGCCCAAAAGCTACAAATGGCTTTCCTCTTTTCTCGATTTTCTTCCTTTGATCTGGCAATTATTCACAAGATTACATTTCTTGAATATCATTTGCTTTCCTGGATTTTTTAAACCCATCATTTATATACTTCTTATTCAGTTTCTTACTTCTCCTCCATTTTTGTTCTCAATTCTTCCTCATCACCAGTTTCTATGTACTTTTTTGCCTGTACTGATTCAATCAACAGCCATTTGTGATTTCCAGAGTCAGAAGGCACAAGCAAAATGTCATTAAAATGTTATCTGCTTGCAAAGATAGTTAGGTGTAACTCACGTAACATTAGAACATTCGAAAAGTCTTTTGTTTCTAGTGAACTAACTAATTGGCATGGATTTTGCCATGGAAAAAAATTACAACTTAAGTTTAAAAACAATTGAAATACAAGTATCATCAGCAATCACCTTCCATTTTGTGACCCAACCAAACCAGTCAGTTAAAATAAAAATCAGCACAGAGAGGTGGCAGAATGCCACCAAGAGCACTTGGGTCTTACTTGTTGAAAGACCAACACAGGCGCTGCTTGGATCCATTGAATCTTGTCAGTTGGGCTGAAATCCAGGGACTGTATGAGATATCAATCAAGAACGAGAAGTATTGAACATTAAAATGCATTAAAAATGCCAACATCAGACAAGCAATGCAGCTTCTGCCAGCTAGTGGATATTTCTTCTTACTTTGATTAAGTCACTCAACCAAACCTTTGATAAAGGCCACAAATTAAATTATCATGTGCAGTAGACATCTGGTTTTCTGGCTCTTCACTAACTAGCATGTTCCAGTAACTGGTATCTCAGGAGTGGCTGGAATCACCCAGGATGACATCAAGTTAACTGGCACAAATAGTAAACAAGCACCTAGCACTTGCTGTTTAACTGTACTTAAGAGTTCATATAGCAATTTCCACATCCTTGAAGCATCTTTAATGCCTCTCATCCAAGAATTACCATCAAATGTTATCTGCATAATAGTCCTGCTTCCATTACAACTTTCACACAGAACTGCTTGTGTGATAGTAAATATTATATTTTTAAATTCAAGAGATAAAGAATAAGCACTGAAGGATGACTTTGTATAAATTTGTTCAAAGACATTGGATAATTAATATAAAACATTCATAAGTGTATATAGCTATCAGGCACTTATAAATATATATTCATCATGGTTTGGATTTTCAAATTCATTTACTGGTAATCACAAGTGCAATTTTTAAGAAGGAAAATATTAAACATCTTCACTATCTTCACGAAAGCTGAGGAAAATGTCAATGTTATCTGACCTTACTTACAACCCACCATCATGAACGCCCAATCTGTTAATCCCTTGACCTAAGCAGTAAATGGAGGCTGCCTGTACAAGTTCATCTTTGTAATGGTCAATCAGATATCTATTCACCTCATTACTGAAAAATATTAAAAAGCACATTGAAAACACACCTTAACAACCTGATCCAATGTCAAAAAGCGGTTGGCTTCAGCACGAATGGTCCAGTGTGATACCTTGCCATTTTGAGATGTCTGACGTATGAACATATCATGCAAAGACAGGTTGTGGCGAATAGAGTTCTGAGGAGAAAATGAGAGCTGGTCATCAAGACAATAATTTTATAAATGAAGAATGTATTGTTCTCAGGAAATGACATGTCAGGATTGTATTTGCTGCAATAGTTCTTACAATTTACATAATGCCCCAGGTAATTAAATGTCCTAAAATGTTTTTACAAGAGCATTATTAAACAAAATTTGACAACTGAGTTACAGAGGGAGAGGTAGCATTTGATGACAAATGTTCAGTCCACAAGATATGACAGATTTTAAAATAAGAGTCAAATGAATTGGTACTTTTAAAAAATGCATATTTTAATCATGTAATAAATGAAAATTCAATATAGTTTTAACTCTATACACACAATCTACTTTAATATGATTGTAATCTTGATTATAGAAGGGAAATCTCAGTTTCCAGGGGTGGCAGCAGAATGATTGAAAGAGGCTTGAAATTGCAAGCATTAACTAGTTCACTGCTGATGATAATGTGCACTGCAATCAAGCATTAGATACCCAGCTAGCACGCAACAGGGTAGATAGACCAAATAAGCAAGAAAAACCAGACATCCTCAGCAAGTCAGGCTGTTATCCAAGATAGAAATTGCTTCAAGTCAATGATATTGAAATATTAATACCCTATTTCCCAATTTCTAGCATTATTTTCTTTTATATTAAATTTTGAGTAGCTGCAGATTTTTTTCGCTTTGAGATAATTTAATTTGCATTAAATTGAGCAGGAGTTGTAATAACTGAGAAATACAAAAACTAATGGTGTCAGAGAAAATAAAGTATTTGGATTAGTACTGAATACATGAGCTTCTCAGTATTCAAGTGCTTGTGCAGCAAGTTGAAAGCCCTATACCTACCAAGTAACAGAGCTCCTCTAAATGCTGAGAAGCCAATAACATCTTCACCTTGTGCATATATACCTTAAAATGATTATCAATTCGACTTCAGTCATTTAACCCAAAATTTGTGCCTTGGTCCGATTTATTTTTTAGCATGTCTGTAGGCTAAACGTAATTTGCCTTAATATTTATCAATTGCAACCTTAAGTTTCTTTTTAGTTGCCTGCAAATCCATTGGGGCTAAGACTTCCACCAAATTTGTGGGAAGTGAAGGATAACTATGCTCAGATGCTGCAGCATTTGGTTGTCCTACTTCAAACAAGGAGTCTAAAGATTTACATCATAATTATTGAACTTGCTTCCTCACTCCACAGAGATGTGTTACTGATACAACCTTGGTGGCTTTATTATCTACTTACTTTCCATCCTGGTTTGGCCACATGTTTGAAGTAGGGGAAATGATCCTCAATCCAGGTATAGATTTCTTTCAGCATCATCCTCTTGCTCTGAGTACTATTTATAGCAAATTGAATCATTGCCATGTATGAATATGGCGGCCGCTCATGAATAGACTCTGTCTACATTAAAGGAAGAAACCGTCAGGGAAAATACAGCCCTGCATCCAGGTTTATGTTCTGTTAACATATCAGGCACAAATGGCCAGCGCAGCAAATGTAGATTGGAAGAAACCCTTTCGTTACATTGCTCCAAATATAAAAAGCAAGATACATTTCAAGTTGATTATAGACAGTGTAAATTTTGATTCAGTCACTATTCTGAGAAAAAGCTTTTTGAACAACATGAAAATGGTTGTAATCGCTATAAAAATCCATTTAGCTGATCTCACCTCTTCAATCAATATCTCCATTTCCACAAAAGCTTTTTCATCTTCCACTTCATTCAACTTACTCCAGAACATCCCTTCTACTCTGACCTCAGCGATTCATGCCTTCTATACTCACAAAGCCCAATTACTTTTCATACCTCACATCCTTGACCTGAATATTAATTGTTCCTTGGAAAATTGAGAAATATTTAAACACAAAAACTTCACTAATGTTTTGAAGACAATGCTCCAGCATCCTCCACTAACTCAAGATTTAACAACGTTGGGAAGGGTAGTACTTACAATGGGCTCTTCTGGTACAGGCTCTTTATTTTCCTTCTCTGCTTCATCTTTTACATGGCAAGCCCCAAGACCATCTGTGCTCATCTTACCCAGCCACTGAATGTTGGTCAGACTGTCGTCCAGGTGGCGCTCAGGAGCTGTGGGAGCTAAGGCAAATAAATTATCAGCTGAGTTTTCACATAAGCAGTGGTAGGCTATGGTTTGTTTGGTGGTATCTTACATTGTTTTATAATGGGCTGAGCTACACTCTAAACCTGCCATTTGCGCTCCCGACGCCTGACACACGTACAAACCCTTGCAGACACTTGATTCCTAAGATATCGACAGTGTTACTGCTTTAGTTGTTCTGTGAATGGAAACTAGGTGATTGGCAGAGGAAAGTCAGGTCCTGCCCAAGCATTACTCTGAAATCCCCCCGACAGCTGTGCTAGCAAAGACCCTTTCACTATTTTCATGATCAGAACATTTAGAAAAATTAGAGTAAATTAAAAATCTTGAGAGCTATTAAAAATGTACTTATAAACACAATAAACTTCCATTAATTAATTACAAACATAAATATACAAAGAAATAAATAAACTGAAAGCTGAACTAAACTCAGCTTTCAAAGGAAAGTTAATGACCATATTGAGGTAAGTGGAACACTGAAAATGCACCAGCTTTGGTTGACATACATCAAAAGGCCTGGATAAGTATCAGGAGAATGTCTGAGAATGCCGGTGGACACAAGTGGAGCTCACAGAAAGACTGAGTATCTGACCGTTCAGATGGTTCTTAACTTCTGTACTGAAACATGCAGGCTTGGCAATTAGGAATGTGCTAGTGGACACATTGCAACTAGCTGGAGGCTTTCAACAATCAGCTACAATATAAAACTATCATCGTGGAGCTGAACTCGAATTCTGAGGTAAGCATTACAGTGACAGGCGAGCATTTGTAGTATTTATTGCCCATGTTAAATCGTCTGTGAGGTTATGATAGGCTGCTTTAAACCGTTGCATTTCTGTTGGCGACAGAGTCCCCTACAGTGCTGTTGTGTGATTTTTACAGAGTAATGAATAGCAGGGGTGGAAGGGTGGATATAAGTCTCTACCAAAGGAGGTATGAGGCGCTCCTTCCCTCTGCTAGCCTGTAGCTCACCCTTGGGCAATGCGTAGCACCTGCTTAGTCCCCCCAATCAGGGTCATAGGCGCAGGTGGTGGATGGTCATATGAGCAGCTGGTGCATATCACATGTCTTGGTTATGTCACCACAGATGTTAGGCAATCTCTGATGAGGATTGATAATGGCTGGGGTCACCCATCTTGTAAAAACACTGTCCAGAAGAAGGCAATAGCATACCACTTTTGTCAAGAATAATCATGGTCATTATGGAAGACCATGATTGTCTAAGTCATACCAAATGGCACATAATGACAACGGTGAATGAATGGCAAGATAATTCCCAATCAGGATGGCATAATTGGGAAGAGGGATTTGTAGATCGTGGCATTTCCATGTCCCTTTTGCCTAAATTATGAGTTCTTTCTAAAGAAGATGCTACCCAATGTCTTGCTGATTTGCTATGGTGCATTATACAAATAATACAGAATGTAGCCACAAAGCTTGTGTGTGGAGAACCCCTGGCCCCCACCCCCTTATTTTCACCATGGACGTTCAGTTCCTTTATACCTCCATCCCCCATCAGGAAGGTCTCAAAGCTCTCCGCTTCTTTTTGAATTCCAGACCTAACCAGTTCCACTCTACCACCACTCTCCTCCGTCTAGCGGAATTAGTCCTTACTCTCAATAATTTCTCCTTTGGCTCCTCCCACTTCCTCCAAACCAAGGGTGTAGTCATGGGCACCCGTATAGGTCATAGTTATGCCTGCCTTTTTGTTGGCTTTGTGGAACAGTCCATGTTCCGAGTCTATACGGGTATCCATCCCTCTCGTTTCCTTCGCTACATCGACGACTGCATTGGCGCGGCCTCCTGCACGCATGCTGAGCTCGTTGACTTCATTTACTTTGCCTCCAACTTTCACCCTGCCCTCAAATTTACCTGGTCCATTTCCGACACCTCCCTCCCCTTTCTTGATCTTTCTGTCTCCATCTCTGGAGACGGCTTATCTACTGATATCTACTATAAGCCTACAGACTCTCACAGCTACCTGGACTATTCCTCTTCCCACCCTGTCTCTTGCAAAAATGCTATCCCCTTCTCACAATTCCTCTGTCTCCACCGCATCTACTCTCAGGATGAGGCTTTTCATTCCAGGACGAAGGAGATGTCTTCCTTTTTTAAACAAAAGGGGCTTTCCTTCCTTCACCATCAACTCTGCTCTCAAATGCAACTCTCCTATTTCATGCACATCTGCTCTCAACCCATCCGCCCACCACCCCACTCAGGATAGGGTTCCCCTTGTCCTTACCTACCACCCTAACAGCCTCCGAGTCCAACAAATAATTCTCCGTAACTTCCGCCATCTCCAACAGGATCCCACCACCAAGCACATTTTTCCCTCCCCTCCTCTTTCTGCTTTCTGCAGGGATCGCTCCCTACATGACTCCCTTGTCCATTCGTCCCCTCCATCCCTTCCCACCAATCTCCCTCCTGGAACTTATCCCTGTAAGCAGAACAAGTGCTACACCTGCCCTTACACTTCCTCTCTCACCACCATTCAGGGCCCCAGACAGTCCTTCCAGGTGAGGTGACACTTCATCTGTGAGTCGCTGGTGTGGTATACGGCGTCCGGTGCTCCCGGTGTGGCCTCTTGTGGCCCGACGCAGACTGGGAGACTGTTTCGCTGAACACCTACGCTCGGTCTGCCAGAGAAAGCAGGATCTCCCAGTGGCCAAACATTTTAATTCTATGTCCCATTCTGTTATATCTATCCATGGCCTCCTCTACTGTCAAGATGAAGCCACACTCAGGTTGGAGGAACAACGCCTTATATACCGGCTGGGTAGCCGCCAACCTGGTAGCAAGAACATTGATCTCTCTTACTTCTGTTAATGCCCCTCCTCCCCTTCTTACCCCATCCTTATTTATTTATTTCCCCCTCCTTTTTTTTCCCTCTCTTTGCCTGTTCTCCATCTCCCTCTGGTGCTCCCCTCCCCCTTTCTTTCTCCCTAGGCCTCCCGTCCCATGATCCTTTCCCTTCAATAAAGTATGTCTGTTCTCCAGCTCCGTATCACTTTCGCCAATCACCTTTCCAGCTCTTAACTTCACCCCACCCCCTCTGGTCTTCTCTTATCGTTTTGGATGATTTCCTCATGTGTGGAGAGAGTGAATGCTTAAGGTTGTGGGTGAAGTACGATGGGCTGCTTTGTCCTCAGTGGAGTTAAACTTCTTGAGTACTGTCAGAGTTTCGTTTACCTGTGCTAGTAAACAGCATTATATCTTCTTTACAAACAGACAGGGGCTTTAGGCAATCACAAAATGAGTCACTCATAATAAAGTTGATAATTTCTCACTCAGAAATATTTACGTGGTCGGTTCTGTTATTTTCTGAAATCCTCAGGCTTTGAGGGATGGTGGGGAATTTGGCAAAGCCACTGTAAGTCACAGGAAAATGGAGATGTTACTATCTGGCAATTATAAACCAAGTATACTCTTCTCTACACTGAGTGCAAACTGCATTTTCCTCAGTAGTTACTAATGGAAATGATCAAAAACCCTTTTATAATAAAGGCAGGGCCACTGATTAAGCAGTCAAAAAGGAATGGGTCTGAAAATAGAACCAAAGGTATTTTAACAAAAAAAACAAAGATAAAGTAGAAAATTCCACTATATCCAGAACTAATGGGGTATAATGATTCTTTATGGGAATACAATTTTAACCAAATTAAATATAAAGGAAAATTATCCTGTCATCAAGATAGCTTTCCTACAGTTACTGTGTTAGTTTTATTTTTAAATCTCAATCATAACACACACACACTAAAATATCCCTAAAAGTAGCTTTCCCATGAACAAATCTATCATAGAGGACAACAGCTTAGAAACAGGCCCCTCATCTCATCTGGTCTGCCTTGTCCCATTGAACCACACCTGGACTGTAGCCCTCATATTCCTCACATTCATGAACTTATCCAAACTTCTCTTAAATGTTGAAATCTAATCCACATTATCCAAAGACCACAAGACATAGGAGAAGAATTAGGCCATTCAGCCCGAGTCTGCTCTACCATTCCATCATGACTGATCCCGAATCCCACTCAACACCATACACCTGCCTTCTCGTCATATCCTTTGATGCCCTGACCAATCAAGAAACAACCAAATTCTGCCTTAAATATGTCCACGGACTTGGCCTTCACCACAGTCTGTGGCAGAGCATTTCACAGATTTACTACTCTTGGGCTAAAAAAAATTCCTCCTTACCTGTGCTCTAAAGAGTTGTCCCTCAATTTTGAGTCTGTGCTCTCTGGTTCTGGATACCCTCACTGTAGGAAACATCCTCTCCACATCCAATTTATCTAGTTCTTTCAACATTTGATAGGTCTCAATGAGATTTCTCCCCCCCCCCCCCCCCGCATCCTTCTAAATCCCAGTGAGTACAGGCCCAAAGCTGCCAAATGCTCCTCATATGTTAACCTCTTCATTTCCGGAATCATCCTTGTGAACGTCCTCTGGACTCTCTCCAATGACAACATATCCTTTCTAAGATATAGGCCCAAAACTATTGACAATACTCCAAGTGCAGCCTAGGGTCTTATAAAGGTTCAGTATTATCTCTTTGCTTTTACAGTCTACTCCCCTTGAAATCAATGCCAACATTGTATTTGTCTTCTTTACCACAGACTCAACCTGTAAATTAGCCTTCTGGGAGTCTTGCGCGTGGACTCCCGAGTCCCTCTGCACCTCTGATGTTTGATCCTTCTCCCCACGTAGATAATAGTCCACACCATTATTCCTTTTACCAAAATGCATTATCATACATTTCCCAACACTGTATTCCATCTGCCACTTCTTTACCCATTCTTCCAATTTGTCAAAGTCCTCAACACTACATACCCCTTCACCTTTCCCCATATCATCCACACACTTTGCCACAAAGCCATCAATTTCATTATCTAAATCACTGACAAACAATGTGAACAGCAACAGTCCCAAAACTGATCCCTGAGGAACTGACAGTGGACCAATAAAGGCCCCATTTTATTCCTGCTTGCCGCCTCCTGCCTGTCAGCCATTCCACTATCCATGCCACTAACTTTCCATAGGATTTTATCGTGTTAAGAAGCTTCTTGTGACACCTTATCAAACACATCCACCACTTCCACTGGCAACTCATTCTATAATTGTGCTACATTCTGAGTGAACAAGTTCCCCTTCATGTTTCCTTAAACATTTCACCTGCACCCTTACCCTTTGACCTCTAATTCTAGCTTCACCCAACCTCAGTGAAAAAAGCCTGCTTGAATTGACCATCTCATAATGTTTTATACCTCTATCAAGGATTCTAAGTACACTTATTATCAAAGTACGTATGCAGTATGCAACTCTGCGATTCATCTTACTGCAGATGGCCACAAAAAAAAAAGACCATGTAATCCTTTCAAAGAAAATGTCAAACACCGGATGCGCAAAAAAAAAGAACAAATCATACAAACGGCAAAATAGAGCAAATGCACATCAAACCAGAGTTCTTGGAATGGTCTGGGAATATTCAGTTCATTGTACTAGGCTGCAGAGCCAGTCTGCCCTGATCAAAATTACGCAAAACAGCAATTTAAAGAAAAGCAGTAACCAGAAACCAGAAACAAAAATAACTGCAGTCCTCTCAAAGTAAGTCCAATCCATAAACTGCACCCATCAAACCTTGCCCAAGAACCAAGACTCTTGTACCTTCCTCCAGTGGCAGCGAGCTAGAGGGAAAGGGAAACTGGTCCATCACAGGCAGGCGGAGCTCCCCTTCTGCTCTAGTCCTCGTTGATTTCAATCTTTCTCAAAGGTTTAATCGGTGACTTGCTCAAGAATTGGAGCCGATCAGAGGCTTGTGCTCCGCTCATAGGCACACTCCTTTCTCAACCTCACCAAATTCCCTCTGAGACAGCAAAAGTGCCAGATCGCTCAATCAGTACTTTACATTATCAAAATGTAAATTATAGGCTCCAAACATACACAGAAGCACATTTAAAAGAACGAGAAGAAGTAGTAGTTTTGTGAACTTTCTGTAGGCATCGCCATTAGTCGCATTGGTTGCTGTCCCCATCTTGCCATATTAAATCTCCCCCATTGACCTATGCTCCGTAGAATAAAATCCTAATCTATTCAACCTTTCCCTACAACTCAGATCCTCCAGTTCCAGCAGCATTCTCCATACTCTTTCAATTTTATTATACTGTATATTTCCTGTAGGTCAGTAACCAGGAACTCCAAATTTGGCCTCACCAAAGTCTTATACAATTTCAACATCCCAACTCTTGCACTCAATATTCTGATGTATGGAAGCCAATGTGCCAAATCTCTCTTTACAACTCTATCTACTTGGGACACCACTTTCAAGGAATTACGGATCTGTATTCCCAGATACCTCTGTTCTATAGCACTCCTCAGTGCCCTACCATACACTGTAAGTCCTACCCTGGTTTGTCCTCCCAAAGTGTAACAATTCACAATTATCCGTATTAAATTCCAACTGCCATTTTCAGCCAATTTTTCCAGTGGGTCCAGATTCTGTTGCCAACTGTTCATGAAACCCTTAATCTTGGTGTTGTCCACAAACTTACTGATCCAATTTACCATCGTTTCAGATCTCTCCTGGTTCCAGCATGTAAGTGCCATTACGAAGAAAGTCCAGCAGCATTTCTACTTTCTTAGAAGTTTACAAAAACTTTGATAAACTTCTACAGACGTGTGGTGGAGAGTAAATTGATGGTTGCCTTGGCCTTGAATGGAAAAGCCTACAACAGTACTGGATATGGCCCAGTCCATCACAAAAGCCCTTCCCACCAATGAGCACATCCACATGGAGTGCTGTCACAGGAAAGCAGCATCCATCATCAAGGACGCCCACCATCCAGCCATGCTCTCTTCTCATTACTGCCAGAAGTACAAGAGCTTCAGGACCTGCACCACCAGTTTCAGGAACCCCTCAGCCATCAGGCTCTTGAACCAGTGGGGGTAACTTCACTTGCCTCATCATAAACTGTTCCCACAACTCATCAAGAAGTCCTCATCTCACGTTATCAGTAGTTATTACTTGTTGTAGCAGCCAAACTAAATCAAAACCAAAACAACTGCTGCTGGCAGCATCTCTATGGATTTATTATACTTGCTTGATGCGCCCTCACTCCTGTAGAGATTGTTCCATATGTTGAGGATATGTATTCAATCCTTTATTAGCAATAAGCAAACATATAATCTTAAAGCAAGGAAACTCAGGCATACCCAAGTGTAACCTAAGCATTACTAAGCGGTCAGCAAAGGACATAACTTTCGTCGGTCCCCAGCTTCTTCAAACTGCCATGAACAAAGCACGAAGGCGTTATTTATTCCCTTTGCTTTTACCAAGCCACTGCTCATGTATCTAGTTACTATAATGAACGTGCAATGCAGAATAAATGCAGATAAAGAACAGGTGCATGGCTCCTACACTTATTTATTTGTTATATTTCCCATTTTCTCTTTCTTTTATATTTGCTCAGTTTGTTGTTTTTTTTGCATGTTGGTTATTGTCCATCCTGTTGGGTGCAGTCTTTCATTGATCCTATTGTGTTTAGTCTATTTACTGTGATTGTCCACGAGAAAATGAATCTCAAGGTTGATGATAATTTTTCTTTGCACTTAGAACATTGTCATCTACTGTATATCAACAGTCTGGATAATAAAGACAAACAATAATGGACTCAGCACCAGTCGTTGTGGCACACCACTAGTCACAGCGTCTGTTCAGAGAGGCTTCTCTTGTGAAACCAATGTTGAATCCAATTTACTATCTCATCCTGAATGTCAAGCAACTGAACCTTGTTCACCAAGTTCTCACATAGGTCTTTGTCAAAGACCTTGCTGAAGTCCATGTAGGCAATGTCCTTTCCTTCATCAGCTTTCCTGGTAACCTCCTGAAAAAAACTCTATAAAATTGGCTAGACATAACCACCATGCACAAAGCCATATTGACTATCCCTAATCAGGCGCCATCTATCTAAATGCATATGTGACATTCTGGTTAAGATTTTTACTGCTATGCTGCAGGTATTTCATTTTAGCAGTTCTGTAAGAGCAGTCTGTTCTGCTTTCAGCCTGTCTGGGTTTGAGCTGAGGCAAGGGGCTTTGTTGTTCAACTTAGGAATGTGGTGTCAGCCAATCAGGATGGTAGAATTCAGAAAATGTTCTGGAGAACACTCGATAGAGAGGTCTTTGTTGGCGGGAGCTGGGGAAGACAGGGCAGAAGACGGCTGAGGATGCCGTCCCTGTTGCACAAGGTGCTTTGTGCAAATGAATTGCTTCAAGGAGGAAGGGTTGATACTCCTGTGGGAGAGCCCATTTGTTCAAGATGGATTTCGAGTGACATTTGGAATGTGCAGTGTATATGGTGACTGAAAGATTTGAGCCCCACCGTGCACATGCAATTGTTTAAGTACAATGGGTCCTTTTTTACCCCCCTTTCCTTTAATAACTAATTGCTTAAGTTAACATTCTTAAATATCTTTACAATTGTATGCAGTGTACTATCTGTTATGATTGCCAAGGGCAGTAATTCACACAAACCGGTCTTTGGGTGGGCGAGACATCCCAAGCTCACAGATTTGGCAGGACCAAAGCTGTATACACCCAACGAAGCCCAAGAAAGGTGGGTTCCTCCTCGCAGAGTCTGAGGGTTCATTAGTGAGGGATGAATGAGCCACATTTCCAGAGATACCCAGTAAAAAGGGGTTTCACTTATCCTGTTGGTTGGAATACCCACCAATAATTTATCTACTACTGACCTCAGACTCACCAACATAATTTCCAAGCTTATTCTTAGAGCCTTTCTTGAACAACAATTGCTACCCTTCAGTCTCATGGCACCTCACCTGGTGGCTAAGGACATTTTAAGTACCTCTGAAAGGGTCACTACATTTCTGCGGTCTCCCCCATCAAGCTCCAATAAACACCTTGCCAAGCCATAGGGACTTATCCACCCTAACGTGCCCCAAGACAGCAAGTACCTCCTCTTCTGTAATCCATACATGATACACAACCTCACTACAGTTCTGCCTCTGTAATATAGACTCTGTGTCTGTCTCCTGAGTATTTACAGATGGGAAATCTTCATTTAAGATCTGCCTCATCTCATTCCATTTCTATCCTCTTTCATTACAAGAAATAGTAACCACAAGGATGTGTAGCTGGTTGGAAAGATACAATAAGAACATGGGAAGGAACAGGCTGTCCCAAGGATGGGCCTCATTTATCCATTTCTGGAATCTTGGTATCATCAACAAGGCTACCTTTTTGACTACCTTTAGTTACTTTTAAGAAGTTGGTGATGAGCTTCCCACTTGGTGTGGAGTCCCGTACGAAATGGTCATAGTGCTGTTGCACAGAAAGCTCCAGAACTGAGATCCAGCAACAACGAAGGAATAACAATACATTTCAAAAACAAGGATTTTGTGTATCTTCGGGGGGACCCACTGATGTGCTTAAGCTGCTTCAAGGCTGTAGGAATCTGCAGGGACAGTATATTGTCTCTGGTCCTTGCCTTCTCACAAGATCAAGAGTTAGTAATGGCACTGTCACTGAACACCAAATGAAGCCAAATAAACTGTACATCTCTTTATCTCTCACACACACAAATGGTCTTTCAACTTGTGTGGCATGGTGAGATGTAGACAGTTGCCACATAAGATGTTTTTTTGGGTGCTTTGTATTGGTGGAAATAGGAGCAAGGAAGGAAAAAAGGATACGAGATAGACAATAGATGCAGGAGCCGGCCATTCGGCCCCTCAAGCCAGCACCGCCATTCACTGTGGTCATGGCTGATCATCCACATGTGGTGAACTCTGTGCCTGTCTGGACACGCCCCCTGCTGAATGCTCCTGTGGCTCCTCCCACAGGCCCCTGTATAAAGGCGATCTGAGGCCTGACGCTCGGCCTCAGTCTCCAGGACATAGTATGATGGACACTCACTCCTGGTTCCTTCTTCCAGTCAATAAAAGCCGATATCTCGCCTTACGTCTCAGTGTGAGTTATTGATGGTGCATCACCACATCAATACCCTGTTCCTGACTTCCCCCCCATTTCCCTTGACTCCGCAATCTTTAAGAGCTGTATTTAACTCTTTCTCGAAAGCATCCAGAGAATTGGCCTCCACTGCCTTCTGAGGCAGAGCATTCCACAGATCCACAATTCTCTGGGTGAAAAAGCTTTTCCTCAACTCTAGCTGACACATGTGCAAACAAAGCCCGCGAATATTCCGTCGTGAGGATATCCCGAGCAGCCAGATGTATTGCTCCTGTCATTCCCTGCATGTTTCTTACTCTAAACAAGGGAATCACAGTCTCAGGTTACAAGATATCATCACAGTATAACAATGGGAATAGGAGATACTTCATCATACAAGTTTACAACTTGTATACACATAGACATCAAGAGATAGGAGGTCAGTGTGGGAATATGGCATTGCGATAGAATGTACAGATTGGCAGAGCAGACTCAAAGGACTGATAGGCCTAATCCTGTTACTGCTCATCATCCAAAGGTTCTCACCCCAGCTTTTGACCCAAAACCTCCTTGTTAAATAATGCTGTACACAGCATGTTAGGCCAACACCATTTTTGAGAACTTGATAAGTAAATGTTGAAAGGTGCCTCCATATCTGCCCTTGCACTGAAGTACATCTTTTCCATAACTACAATAAAACACTTACCTCAGAAGTTTTTTCAAGAACTGAATAAATATGTAAGGAAATTTCTTTGGAAAGGAAAGGTGTCAAAATTTTAAGAATTATTATAAAGCAAATCAACTTAGATTTATTGCGTCTTTTTTTGATGAAGAAAAACCGGCATGGATTAGAATAGAACTAGATAAGGTAGGAGAAAACATACCAGAAGATTTTATATATAAATGGGAATCCAAATGGATACGGGAAAAAAAAGAATCTCCTATATTAAGACACTTGATTGATTTATGGAATAAGGTAAATATGGACGATGAGATAAAGAAATCTTTATTAGCAAAAAGAACTTTAATTCAAAATAGGCTTATTCCTTTTACAATGGATAATAAACTTTTACATAATTGGTTCCAAAAGGGGATTAAATACATAGGTGATTGTTTTGAAGGAGGTATAGATGTCATTTGATCAATTAAAAAATAAATATAAAATATCAAATAACACTCTTTTCTGTTATTTTCAATTAAAGGCTTATTTACAAGAAAAGCTGGGACAAACAATGTTGATGCCAAAACCTAGTGAAATAGAAATATTATTTCAAAAAGGAAAAATTTAAAAATGTACATCTTGTATGTATAATTTGATTCAAAAACAGACAATTAAATCAGGAATTCATAAATCAAGACAAAAATGGGAATATGATTTGAATGTTAAAATTGATGGAAAAAACTGGTCAAGATTATGTTCTGATAGTATGAGAAATACAATAAATGTTCGACTTAGATTAATACAATATAATTTTTTACATCAATTATATATAACACCACAGAAAATAAATAGATTAAATTCCAATATGTCTGACCAATGTTTTCGATGTAATCAAGAAATTGGTATTTTTTTACATTCTACTTGGTCTTGTTTTAAAATTCAACCATTTTGGATAAATTTAAGACTTTTATTGGAACAAATTACTGGAGTACAACTCCCACATAGTCCAGTATTATTTTTATTAGGAGACATTGAAGGGACAATACCAAAACTTAAATTGAATAAGTATCAGAAAAAATTTATAAAAATTGCATTGGCAGTAGCTAAAAAAGTTATCGCAGTTACCTGGAAATCTGATTTATATTTAACTATGGATTGTTGTAATAATGAAATACATAGTTGTATTCCAATTGAAAAAATTGCATACAAGAAATGAATATGATATATTTTTGAAAATTTGGCTCCCGTACCTACAAAAGATAGGATTAAATACATAGGTCCTTTGAAGATAAAATTATAAAGTAATTGGGGAAAGTAAAAATAAATATTAAAATTATTTTGAACTCCATGGAGCATGTGGGGATCCTCCGATATCCAGGTAATCTTTTTCTCCTTTTTCTCCCTTTTTTTCTTTCTTTAGATAAGGGTTAAGGGGAGGGGAGGGTTAAGGGGAGGGGGGAGGGTTAATATTATTTTTCTCACTATTTTATCATCACATTTATTCTTTGTAATTTTCTAAAATTTAATAAATAAATAAATAAATAGATAGATAGATAGATAAATAAATAAATAGATTTTAAAAGCTGCAATAAAGCACAGTCCTACTCCTTCCTCACAGGTTGATCTATACCCACAACTGTGTGACTAGGCATAGCTCAAATGTCATATACAAATTTGCTGATTATACAACCATTGTTGGCAGGATCTTAAATGGAGATATGAGGGCGTACAGGAGTGAGATATACCTGCTAGTTGAGTGGTGTTGTAGCAACAAACTTGCACTCAACGTCAGTAAGAACAAAGAGCTTCAGGCAGGGTAAGACGAAGGAACACAAACCAATCCTCATAGAGGGATCAGAAGTGGAGAGGGTGAGCAAATTCAAGTTCCTGGGTGTCAAGATCTCTGAGGATCTAACCTGTCCCAACATAATAATGCAGCTACAAAGAAGGCAAGACAGCAGCTATATTTCATTGGGAGTTTGAGGCAATTTGGTCTGTCACCTAAAACACTCAAAAACTTCTACAAATGTACCAAGGAGAGCACTCTGACAGTCTGCATCACTGTTTGGTGTGTGGGGGGAGGTTACTGCACAAAAGCTACAGAAAGATGTAAAGTTAGTCAGCCCATTTTGGATCCAAGACATCTTTAAGGAACGGTGCCTCAGAAAGGTAGTGTCAATTGTTAAGGACCCTCATCACCCTGGACATGGCCTCTTCTCATTTCTACCACCAGGAAGGAAGTACGGAAGCCTGAAGGCACATGCTCAGTGATTCAAGATTCTTCCACCCCTGCCATCCAATTTCAAGATGGAAATCAAACCCATGAACACTACCTTACTTTTTATTATTATTATTTCTGCTTTTGCACTATTTTTAATTTAACTATTTAATATACGTATATGTACTTACTGTAAATGGTCTTTTTATATATTTATCGTGGTACTGTTGTCGCTAGGTTAACAAATTTTGCAACAGACACCGGTGATATTAAATCTGATTTTGATATTCTTGGGCCTCATTCTGCAGATATATTGTCAACTCATTTTTTTTTCCAAACTGGTATTCCCGTGTCTTGAGACTGTTTCGAGATGTGAAGGGCTTGGGAGAGATTGAATTCTACCAGATGCAGCTGCTCAAGACCACAATCACACTTGCAGGGAAGCCATCTTATGGCTACTGGCTAGCTTTACACCGAAGTGGCGGCCCTTCTTGTTAGTAGGTGATCAGTAAGTGGTTTGATAAACTCAAATGCAGTCAATGAAATGCTGAATCCAGGCAAAGCAGGCCATTCTTAAGCACTCTTATCTTAAGCTCCATTCTCATCTTGTTCAGTCTTATTCTGATTAGTCTGATGTGCTGAAAATGGAAATTGTTCAAAGGAGGATCATCGAGATGATTCCAGGTTTAAATAGCTTGTCATATTAAGAGCGTTTGATGGCTGTCGGCCCATATTCACTGGAATTGAGAAGAATGAGGAGTGACCTCATTGAAGTCTGTCAAATGATGAAAGGGCTTGATAGAGTGGATGTGGAGAGGATGCTTCCTATGGTGGGAGAATTGAAGAGCAGAGGACACAGCCTCAGAATAGAGGGGCGTCCTTTTAGAACAGAGATGAGGAGGAATTTCTTTAGCCAGAGAGTAGTGAATCTGTGGAATTAATTGCCATAGGCAGCTGTGGAGGCTTAATCTATATGCATATTTAAGGCGAGTTTGATAGATTCTTGATTGGTCAGGGCATGAAGCGATATGGGGAGAAGGCAGGAGATTGGGGCAAAGGAGAAAATCGATCAACCATGATGAGATGGCAGAGCAGACGCAATAGGCCAAATCGCCTCCTATACCTTGCAGGTTTTATCAAAGCAAAGCTTGAAATGGGACTAAAACTTGGAAGTGTATGAATTGAGAGAAGGCTACCAATAGCAGATGAAATTTAACATAGAAGAATGACAAATGTAAACTGTAAAAATAAAGAGAATTGAACGATTTATAAGATCATATGAAATAGGAGCAGTATGAGGCCACATGGTCCATCGAGTCAGTTCGGCATTTCATCATCTCTGACTTATTATCCCTCTCAACACCATTCTCCTGCCTTCTCCTCGTAACCTTTCACACATTTAGTAATCAAGAACTTAACAATCTCCACTTTAAATATATCCAAAGACTTAGCTCCACAGCCGTCTGTGGCAATGAATTCCACAGATTTCTCTTGCACGGAAATTTATATTATCTATTCATTATATCCTGTGAATGTAGCGAATGTGGCTTTAAATTGATCTGGTTCTACTTTTCTGAAAGCTATTGTCAAAATATCACAAGTGCTCTTGTAATTATGTTCCACAGTATTGTACACAGCAGTTAGTGCAGCTGTCTCAAGCTGCAGATACACGGGCTTGATCCTGACCTTAGGCACTGTCTACGTGCAGCTAACACATTCTCCTCTTCACTACATAGATTGTCAGAGATAACGTTGTACATAGTATTTAATATGAGAAAGAATCTTGCGGATTAGTATTTAATTATCCAGATAATGTACTGTCAGTTAACCTCTCTGTCAGGAATAATAATAACACAAAGGAATGTTTCTTACCTGTATCAGTGTCTAGATCATACAAAGCTGATGGCACCAATGTTTCAGGGATGTTGGTGCACATCTCCTCCTTTTTGATGCTGATACTGTTTGCAGAGTCCAGTAACGTCACTTTCCCATCTGAAGCAGTAGCTTTCATGTTCGATTCTTCATGGAACTCAAGAGATTTTTGTCTGCTCTCTAACAAATTAGGAAAACCATTCTGGGTCGAGGGATTATTACTTCCCAAAAGCGGACTTTGGTGAGAAGTTGCATTACTACTCAGAAGAATAAATTTCTTGGGACCATTACTGCCACTTTCTTTTCCCTTCGCAGTGAGTGCTGCTATGATGCTTTGAAGATCAGCGTTTCTCGGAATTAACACGACTTGAGTGTTGGGAATTGAAGGATGGTTTACAATCCTAATCCCTTCTGGAAATTTTTGAATGTCATTGGCTGTGTTTTTTAGTGATGTTCCCAAAACATCTTTACTTGGGCAGGTACTAGCTGCATCAAAATCTCCAGCCATAGATTTGCATTTGCTCCTAGGACTTTTTTCCTCAGCAGCATTGTCCTTTGTATCCACAGGGTTACTGAAGGTCAGGGGACGTTTCCTCCGTTTCAGAATCAAGGGCCTCCTCGGACTGGCCTTCATTCTTAGTGCAGCAGGAGCTCATTCAGTAATGTACAAGGATGTGCCTGCAACATTATGTTTAGAAATTTTCATTTAATCAAAAATAAAGGTAACAAATCATAGACCAAATATGACCCATAGTACATTAAGTATACAATTAAATATACATGCCAATGAATGAAAAGTATTTAGACAAGAAAATAACAATACCAAAGGTGATTGGGATCAGATGTCCACCCTAAAGTTTTGAAGGAAGTCGCTGAGACAACTGCAGATTTCATAGTCTTTCACCATGAGATTTGAATTTGGGACTACTGTACTCTTTTAAAGTGTGAAGTTAGGCATAGCACTTTGCGGGTGAGAATAGGTAATCAGGGAATTGTTACGGGGAAATATAGTAAGATCTATCATTAAGAATAGAATGACTGGAAGTTTTCAGTTGATTACAGTCAACTTGGAATTCAAATTTTTATTTTGGAAAGGTGACGAAACCGGTCTTAAGAGACGTTTAAGAAGTCCCTATAAGTTAAGATCGCAATAGACGATTTGTTAGGGCCAAGCAATATTTAAAAAAGAGAGGAAGGATTTTGAAATTGACAACTGAATGGAAGAAAGTCGAGTTCAGGAAACGGAAATGGGCGATTACGCTCTTTTTGACAGACATTAAAGGGGATCACGGGTCTGCTCAGTTTCTAGTAAAATATTCTACAAGGTCCCAATACAGTAAATGTGCCGCTATCATCAACGACCCCAAGAAACTAAAACTACGCGTGTAGCTTTGCATGAGGTAGCATCTGAACCCAACTTCACCAGCAAAGAACTGCCGCAGGAAGTGAGCACAGCTGAGCAAAGGAATTGTCGAAGTCCCGCACCAGGACTAATATTGATCGGTTCCTCTGACAGGTTGTCTGTTGAACTGGATTTCAGTTGGCTTAAGCTAGGAATGTGTCCATTCAGGTGGTCACCTGAATAGTTCAGCGCACATGGTCACATTTATGAACGCGGCAGCCTGCAGCAGCACCGCCCGTGGGCTGGAAGGTCAGATAAGCATCGGTGCGGAAACGGCAGAGCGGGTCGAATACTGTCCGGAATCGGCCGGATGCTCTCTGCGCTCACCTGCATATTAGCGAGTCCCGCAAAGTGACCTCGACCCTGTCTTAGTTTACGATCGGGGGCATTCCGGCGACGGCGACGGCGGCGGCGTCCCAGCCGGACTGCGTTGTGCGGGTTCCCGTGCTTTGATCGGGGCCACCCCTCCGGCCTGTGCGCGGTCGCTCTGGCCAGGCCGCCGGACTGCCTCTGGGTTCCTTGTAACAGTTTGCCGGCGGTTCGATTTTGTTTGAATTTCCAGCGTTCTGCCCCTCGAACCAATGACACGGCGGTTTGAGGGTCAGGTGGGATGCAAACGGCGAATGGGGAAGCCGAAGCGTCTGGCGCTGGGGGCGTGGTGACGGCCGCGGGCCAATGGGAGAAGGCGGGTTGGTGCAACAGTTACCGGTCAATGGTGGGAGGCGAGGCGAGCGTTTCGAGCTGCTGAGAAGGTACTGTTTATCCGGGTACGGGCTTTCGATGTTCTGGTAGTCGGAATGTCGTCTGAAAGATGTGCAAAGTTCAGCCAGGAACACGGGGCAGGGATTGCTGTTAGATGATTGAACATGGGGGTCGTATGTAGTAGTATTAATACTACTAGGAACTAAAAATGGTGTCCCGGAGGATAGTGTTATATACGTGAGTGTTATAAGGGAGAAGAGTAGTATATTGGTGGTCGTAGTAGCTGGGTGAGACAAAAATACTATGGTTACTGGTTAAGAACAACAGCGGGCATATTGTGTAGGCCAGCACAATCTAGCAAGGAATAAGAATGTGGATTGTTTAGTGGAAGTAATTCATTCAACTGAGGTAATTCTGTACCGTATAACTCTGTGGAACAAACTACTCCTTTTTATTATCAAATAACGATAGACAATTGTAACAACCCGAAATACTTATTTTCCTGTCATTAGAAATAGCTGGAAAGCACCCAATGAACTTTTATGAAGTAGCATGGTCCAGAAGAAAACACAATTAAATTGTAAAAAAAAGTGGTTTAATTTTGAGGAGATGAAGTTGCATTCCTTAGCTGGAGGCATAATTGGTTGCAACACTTATGAATGTGAGGTCTGTTGAAAACAAAATAAATTAAATGGTAGATTATTGTAATGGGGTAATGTTAAATTCAAGAATTGGGATTTTATAAGAAATATTCAACATCTCTTCACAGATTGATGCAGCAAGATATTCGGGGAAAGAAACTGCTGCAGCAATCAATCATCACAATCATTACAAAGGCACAAATACTACATTTAAAAACAGGTGCATATTTAAAATATCATCAATGTAATGACTGTTGGATCACAAATGAGCTATGTGTGACCTTTTCCTAAAATATTTTATAATTTTATTCAAGTTGAAATTCTTTATAATTGGGAAAGGGGATTTTTTTTTATAGTGTCTTTCCATTGAAGTACAAACACTGCTCTCAGATAAAGTCTTCTGAATTATTCCTCAGATATTTCTTAAAATTTAGAGCAACTTCGATTAAACAAAGGGTTGTATCTATGTGGAATGAGCTGCCAGTTTAAGTGGCGGAGGCAGGCACAATAATAGCTTTAAAAAAAAGATTAGTACATAGATTGGATAGATTTAGAGTATTGGGCAAATGTTTGGAAACGGGACTAGCTTGGATGGAGTATTTTGACAGACATGGACCTGTTCCCATGCTGTATGACTAATGTATAGAAACTATTATCCTAAGAACAACTGGTTTAATGTACTGTAGTTTATAATATTGAAATTTATACTTAACTGAAAGGGGGAATATATATATATATTCTATTTGCAGTCTAATGTATTGAAGCCTCAGATTTAACATTGTTAGGGCCCGTTATGACTAGTTTCTTGGGCTGTTGGCTTTAAAATAATTTTCAGAAAATCTGCTTTCTTTATCTGATTCCACTAGAATGTAACTCTTCAGCTTTGCGAACTAGGTGTGTCATTCAATTAGATGATGAATCAATTTCAACTTTCAATTACAACTTTTGTGAACAACTGGTTTCAAAATCCGGTTTAATATCACTGGCATGTGTTGTGAAACTTGTTAACTTTGTAGAAGCAGTTCAGTGCAATACGCGTTAATAGAGGGGGAAAGCTGAAATACAGTAAGTATATAAATTAAATAGTTAAAATAAATTAGTTCAAAAAATAGAACTATAAAAGTAGTGAGGAAGTGTTCATGGGTTCAATTCAGAAAATGGATGGCAGAGGGAAAGAAGCTGTTCATGAATCATTGTGTGCCTTTAGGCTTCTGTACCTCCTTCCTGGTGTCAGCAATGAGAAGAGGGCATGCCCTGGGTGATGGGGGTCCTTAATGATGGGCACTGCATCATGAAGATGCCATGAATACTACCGAGGCTAGTTCCCATGATGGAGCTGATTAATTTAACCATTCAACTAACGGGTATATCTCACTCCTGTACACCCTCTTGTCACCATCTGAGATTCTGCCAACAATAGTTGTATCGTCAGCAAATCTATAGATGGTATTTGGGCTGTGCCTGGCCATGCAGTCATGGGTGTAAAGAGAGTAGAGCAGTAGGGTATGCACACGTTCCTGAGGAGCGCCAGTGTTGATTGTTAGCGAGAAGATGTTATTTCCAATCTGCACAGATTGTGGTATTCCGTTTTGGAAGTCCAGGATCCAGTTGCAGAGGGAGGTACAGAGGCCCAGGTTTTAGAGCTTTTTGATCAGAACTATAGAAATGATGGTGTTAAATGCTGAGCTTTAGTCAACAAACAGCACCCTGACATACGTATTTGTATTGTTCAGGTACTCCAAGGGCACGTGGAGAGCCAATGAGATTGTGTCCACTATTGACCTATTATAGTGGTAGGCAAATTGCAGTGGGTCCAGGTCTTTGCTGAGGCAGGTGTTGATTCTAGGCATAAATGACTTCTCAAAGCACTGCATTACCATAGATGTGAGTGCTACTGGATGATAGACGTTAAGGTGGCTCACTCTAATCTTCTTGGTCTCTGGTAGAATTGTTGCCCTTTTGAAGCAGGTGGGAACTTCCGATTATAGCAATGAGAGATTAAAAATGTCTTTGTACACCCCTTCTAGTTGGTTGGCGCAAGTTTTCAGAGCCTAACCAGGTACTCTGTCGGCCTGTCACCTTGCAAGTATTCACCCTCTTGAAAGGCAGCCTGACGCAGCCTCCAAGACACAGGGTCCTAGGGTGCTGCAGGGATTCTTATAGCAGTATTTTTATTCTTCCTTTTAAAGTGAACATGAAAGGCATTGAGCTAGTCTGAGAGTGAAGCATCACTGCTATTTGTGATGTTAGGTTTCGCTTTGTAGGAAGTAATGGGCTGCAAACCCTGTCAGAGTTGACGTGCATCCGATGTTGCTTCCAACCTTGCATGAAATTGTTCAAGCAACACACAAAATGCTGGAGGAACTCAGTAGGCCAGGCAGCATCAATGGAAAGATAAGCACAGTTGTTGTTTTGGGCCGAGAACCTCCTTAGCTCTGGAAATAGCCCTCTGCAAGTTGTACTTGGTTTTCTTGCATAGACATGGGTCGCTAGGCTTGAATGCCACAGCTCTAGCCCTCAGCAGACTATGAACCTCCTAGCTTTTGATTTGGGTATGTACAGCAAGTTCTCGTAGTCACACACTCCTCCACACAGGTCTTAATGAAGTCAGTGTCAGCTGTGACGTACTCATTCAGACTTGAAGATGAATCCCTGAATACAGTCTAGTCCACCGACTCAGAGTAGTCCTGTAAGTGGTGCTACACCTCCCTTGTCCATGCCGCCTTGGTCATCACTACTGGTGCTGCAATCTTCAATCTCTGCCTATACTCAGGGGATAGAAGTATAGCCAGGTGATCAGACTTTCTGAAGTGTGGGCCTGGAATATCATGGAGAACACTCTTGATTGTGGCTTAACAGTGGTTCGATGTTTTGCTTCCTCTAGTACTACAAGTGATTTGCTGGTAATAATTATTTAGAGATTTTTTAAGCTGGTCTGGTTGAAATACCTCAAAATGATGGGAGAAGCATCAAAATGTGCTGTTTCATGTCTGTTGATCACATTGCTCAGTTTGCCTAGAGTGGGGTTTCCCAACCTGGGGGTCCATGGACCCCTTTCTAAATGGTATTGGCCCATGGCATAAAAAAGGTTGGGAACCCCTTGTCTAGAGTCTGCTCCTCATTGGCCTGTGATGGGATGTACACTACTATCAAAATGATCAGTGAAATGAAGAAATCACTGAAAGTAAGTATTGAGATCCTTGAATATTTAGGATAAACAGATCCAGTTGAGGCTCTGTTTATCCCAATGGCTGCAGAACTTTTCAGATAATCAATGTGAAGATTGGAGCACAGGTAGGGAATGGCTTCCTCATGAATTTAGCTTGATTTCTTTAGATTATTGTCTGTCATTCTGAATTCAGCCACTAGAGGAAGCAGTTTTTCTATCAAAAGGAAAATCTTAAAAGATCCACTTTTCAACTTCCAACACGGAGTCTAGAACATCCAAATAAACTTGCAGAGCTTATTTTCACAATTTAACTCTCAGCCTGAATATACCGCTGAAACTGCACTGTATTCTCCCAAAAGATGATCATTTTTTTCGAGATGCACAAAGCTATAAATTCAGATTGTGCTCTGTTTGGATTTTGTACATCTGAAACAGAACATAGAACAGTACAGCACAGAACCCACAATGATGTGCTGAACCGATTAAATTAGTAATCTAATGACCAGCTAAAGTAATTCCTTCTGCCTACACAATGTCCATATCATTCCATTTCTCTCTCATTCATGTGCCTATCTAAAAGTCTCTTAAAAATCCCTAATGTATTTTCCTCTACCATCATTCCAGGCACCCACTACTCTGTGTTTATATTTAAAAAGAAATCAATGCCCCTCACATCTCCTTTGAACCTACCCCTTCTCACCTTAAATGCATGTCCTCTGGTAAACATTTCAAACCTGGGAAAGATAGACTGCCTCTCTTTTCTAACTACCCCTCTCAAAATCTTATAAAACTCTAATAAATCCCCTCAGCCTCTGCTGCCCAGAGAAAATAACCCAAGTCTGTCGAACCTATCATTATAGAACATGCTCTTTAAACCAGGCGCATCCTGATAAACCTCTACCTGCAGCCTCTCCAAAGCCTCAACATCCTTCCTATAGTGGGGTGACCAGAACTGTATGCATGCTCCAGATGTGGCCTAACTAGTTTTATAAAGCTGCAACATAACTTCCTAACTTTTGAAGTCAGTCCCTCTGATTAAGCATGCCATATGCCTTCTTAACCACCCTGTCAACCTGGATAGCCACTTTCAGGGAGCTATTGCATTTTGGTTTTGTCCCAACACCTTTTCAGATAATGGTCAATAATCCATTGGACTTGGTTACTTTGGTTTTGCACCTTTTCTCTAAATTTTAATGTGTTTCTCGTCTTTGTTTATGCCATTCACTTCAATGAGTAGGTGAAGTAACTTCTTCCAGAATTTTGGGAATGAGTGAAACAGCATGAAAGTGGGCACTTTGGCCCACGATATCCGTGCTGGCCAACAAGTATGTATCCTTTCTAATTCAATTTGATGTTGATCTTTTATCACCTCTGGAATTCGGCTTTTGGGTTTGTCTTTGAACCAACACTGATGAGGTCTGGACCTGAATAACCTGGATGAAATTCGAACTGGGCGTCAGTGACCATGTTTTGGAAAGAAAATGCTTCTTGATAACCCCATTGGTGAAATTTCTTCTCTTTATTGAGAGCAGATCACATAAGAATGCTTGATTTAGAGAGCACAAAAATAAGCTCAATGTGTCCATGCTGACCATCAATTGCCTAACCATACTGACTCCACTTTCCAACATTTGGCTGGTAGACTTCAAATGCTTCAAATGCTTAGTTAAATATTGAAGTAATTTTTGATGACTTGCCTCATCACCCCTTCAGATACTGTATTCCAGATTCCAATTACTCACTGACTGGAAAAAGTTCTCTCTCAAATTTTCTCAAAATCTGCATTTTTAAATAGAATTTTAATCTATAAAGTTGTCCAATTTCTTGCTCTTAAATTCAGATGTATTAAATAATTAAGTTTTACAGTGTGGACAATTTCTTTCAAATTTTAAAAATTGGATTAAAAGGAAAGACCATAATAAACTCCAAATGTTTATTCCCTTCTCAAATGTCACTGCAGTTACTTGCCTAAACTACTCCAACGTTATCCTGACTTGAAAATAATGTTCCATTATTGGGTTTAAATCCTGAAGCTCTCTCCACAACAGCATTGTGGGTGTACCTTTACTTCAAAGACTGTTCAAGGAAGTGGCTCATCACCAAATTATGGAGGATATTTGAGGCTGGCTTTGCCAGTGGCAATCAGATCCTGTAAAAAAAAATAAATAATGTATTCCTTATCCAAAATGAGCACTACTCCTATGAATAGGCAAACAATAATGGAAATAGCATTGGGATTAATTGATAGCTTTGTCTATCTACTGATAACAGCCCTTATTTGCCTTGTGTTAATTCAGTCAAATTAGAACTACTGATTGTGGAGATTTATCCACCATTTGATTCACTAGTCAGTTTCACTCTAATTGCTTTTGTCTGAGTTGGAACGTGTGGATTTAAGCCATCACTTTAGTGACACTTTAAGAATACGGTGTTAAAACAAGGTTTCATTTGCCAGTTTAGATAAGCTGATGGTAGAGTCTGCAGAATGACAGGGAATTCTCTCTTTTTTTTGGCAACCCTTCTTGCATCAAATACTACTTGACGACGAACATTGTTGCTGTTTGTGGGATAGTGCCTTTTGTAATTCAAAGGTATAAGTTGATGTCAGAGAAATGTATACATCCTGAAATGCTTTTTCTTGCCCCAAAGAATGAACAACAATTAAATGTCCCCACCCCCAACTCCCCCCCCCCCCCCCGCACGTAAGCAGCAGCCAGCAATAATCCCCACTTCTCGACCCACCCCCCGGCAAAAAACAGCAAGCATCGGCACCGCCACCGAGCGCTCAAGCGTCCACAAAGTGATAGCAAAAACAGAGACTTGCGGTTACCCCAAAGACTTCATGTTTCACCCGGTATTTGACCTACCACAGGTTCTAGCTCTCTCTCTCTCTCCCTATTAAAGGAGAAAGAGGTGTCTCCATTTTCCCAGCGAGCAGAGAGACATAACAAACAACTCACTTATGACATTAGAAGTCCGTTACATCGCTTTTTTTCAAACTCTGTGCCTGAAGATCGCAAAGATCCTGGGTCTCCAGGCAGACAGCAGGTATCCCGACTCCCCCAACAGCACACGGGACTCCTGTCGTGACACCGACCCTCGATCCGCCCGTCTCCAGAGCCCCGAGATCCTAGGCGTCCGAATTCGAGCCGGACTCTTGGGCTGAGCCTTTAGTGTTCCGAACAATGACTAGTTGGGTCCCATTCTCACAAAGAACCATAGTCAGCGTGTAACTCCGGATCAGGGTCTTCAAAAGAACCCTTAAAGGGAAAAATAGAGATATCAAAGATGGAAATAGAGCTGTTTCCGAAGATGCAAGCAAAGGAGTCGCCGTTAGATGCCAGTAACCCTCCTAAGCTTTGCCTTCTTTACTGTTGATAAAAGCAAAATATCTGACATCTATCTGCCTTGATGCTGTTGTCAATTACAATTTGGCAGACATTTATAACTTAAGATGAAACCAGAGGTCCATGAGCTGGTCCTTATCAGGTTCAGAGATGGAAAGGGACAGCATTCCTCATTGCAGAGGACCTGATAAGTGTCCTTATCATGTAAGTGCAATTTTGTAGAAAGCATGGCAGCCCCTCTACTTCCTTGGATGTTTGCAAAGATTTGGCATTACATCTAAAACTTTCACAAACTTCCATAGATGTGCAGTGGAGAGTATATTGACTGGCTCCAGCAGAGCCTGGCATGGAAACACCAATGAACTTGATCAGAAAATTCTACAAAGAGTAGTGGATATGGCCCAGACCATCTTGGGTAAAGCCCTCTCCATTCATCTACATGGAGCATTGTCACAATAAAGCAGCATCCATAATCAGGGACTCCCACCACCCAGGTCATGCTCTCTTCTTGCTGCTGCCGTCAGGAAGGAGGTACAGCAACCTTGGGTTTTGTCCCTTGAACCAGAGGGGATAATTTCATTCACTACAACACTGAACCGTTCTCACAATCTATGGACTCACTTTCAAAGACACTTTATCTCATGTTCTCAATATTTATTGCTATTATTTATTGCTATATTTATTGCTCAATATTTATTATCTATTTTTTCTTTTGTATTTGCAATTTGTTGTCTTTTGCACACTGGTTGCCCGGCAGTCTTCATTGACTCTATTATGATTATTGGATATGTGCACAAGAAAATGAATCTCAGTTGTATATGTATTTGATAATAAATTTACTTTGAATTTTGTCTTTTGGGTTCATGAAGGGTGGTACAATTTTATTCTCTTGAAGTTGACTGTTACAATAATTTTGTGCATGTGTGTGTATTAAAATGAGGCAACCAAATTGTTCTATTAACTCGAGTATATTCACTCTGCAAATCCTTTCTCCCAAATATTATATTATTCTCTTTTTTAGTTGAAATATACAGAGACCAAAGATATTGGTGTCATATTTATCTATATTGCTTAGCTACTTAACCTAATAAACTACGATAGGAAACACAGTTTATTGTTAAATAACCATTTAACTTTTTCTTCTTCTCCCCCCCCCCCCCTTTCAATACTGAGACCAAGATGTTGGGTGCTTGATGCCCCGTAAAAAGAAGCTCAGCCAATCCAAGAAACCAGCCTTGCTGTTCCTGGAGAGTCCACTAAAGAAAGAAAAGTACAAGGAAGTCTCGTCTCTACCATCTGCAGTAAACCCCCGCCAAGTTTCCTGTATACCTGTTGACCAGAGATCTGCATTCACGTGGGTGTGTCATATTTGTACCTTTTGTTCTCTTATTTGAAGGATTTATTAACTTTCTTCCATTATGCCAAAATTCCCTAAGCAATTTTAAATGTTATGATAAAGTACATGCTTAATGTTAGATTGTAAGTAGTGTAATTATTACAAATTGTTGAACTATTTTTCCTCTTTGTGGTCAGATCCATATAATCATATACTCCGCAAGACTCATTGCTGGCTCTATGACTGTATTTGAAAAAAAAAATACAGCTAATTTGCTGCGCCTTTCAAAATAATATATTGTTGGCATGTGGACAATTAAGTAATTTCATTCTCACCACCCAACCACCTTCATTAAACCTGTTGCAAAATATTTGATTTTGAAGACTCTGTTGGGTGGATTTGATTGCTGTGATAGTCGTGTAAGATAATGCCAACTGTTTGGATTTTTGTTACTGTTTAGTTATTTTTCTTGCCTTCATTTCCCCCAGGTGCTGCCAGAGTTTGATACTACAACACCAAGATGCAAACAAAAATCTAATAGAGTGAAACATCATAAAGTCTACAGCAAACAGAGTGTTTCATCAAAACCAGGTTCTGGGAGAAGGAGTTTTGTTCCTTTGACATTTCTTGGTAATGGAGGGATACCTGTTCAGAAGGAAAACCACAAAGTTGAATTTAGCACCTGTCAGAATGTTAAAACCAGTGGAAAAGTTGCATTCAGAACAAATAAAACATCATTCTTGGGAAGCAAGAGCCAATGGCGTAAAGTTAACACCTTTGGAAAAGCTCAGAATTTAGATGCACTGGACAAGCAGAAATATAGTCTAAGATCTGCAGCAAAGAGAAGTTTGGTTGGCAAAAGTACAGCTGGGAATATACCTGTGAAAAGATCTAGTTTCTGCCATCCATTGAATTCAATCAACAAGCAAATGGGAGTAGACTCAGATGAAACAGAAATTTCACTTTCAGAGCACTCATCTCAGTCATCTGATGAGTTCACTTTACCGCATGTTAGCACTCCCACAGCTGATGGTATGCCCTCACCAGCCGCCTTCCAGAAAAATATTTGTAGTGTACTAAGAAATAATGAATTGAATAAACGCAATATAACTCCTCTCCCTTGTGGACTGTTAGATTGCATAGACAAGTGTTCTGGACTAAATGACTTTTCTGACAAAGCTACATCAGCAGATGTTTTTGTCCAGGACACACCAGAACATGAATATGGACTCAAAGCAACTTGGCGAAGACGGCCACATATCATGCAGTACCTGAAAGACCATGGAAAATTGACCAGCACTAATGTGCTTGTTGGCTCTTAAAGTTGCATTCTCGGTCTTGTTTTGTTAATGTAGATTGCAATCTGTGCATTTTAAAAAATTACCACTTGAATTGTGATTAAAACAGTTTATGTGAAGTGAGAATCTGTAGCAGGATTACCCTTTAAATGGTAGCTGTGAACGTTGCAGTGCAGTTTATTTAAAACTTTCTCAGAGTTCAAAACAACATTTTAATTTACAACTTCTACACCTTGCAGATTTGGACAGCGTTGTCCCAGATTCAATTTCAAATGTCTGATGATGAAGTGTTATGTTCAGTTTCGTAAAAAGAAAATTCTCTTTGCCTGATGTCCACTATATTCCTGTGTTACAGTCCTGTTTTAAATGGTTATCCGGCTGTCTGTTAAAGGAATTTTGTTTTAATTCCAGATTGTTAAAGTAACAGTAATTTGGTCTTCAAGCTAAGAGCCCTATCAGTAGGTTTAGTCAGTTTCTAAGGAGTATTGATTTTGTCAATAAAACTGCTTGAAATCTGGAAATTGGTAATTTCAAGTAAGCTTCAATGTAAGAAATTAAAACATTACTGTACCTGTTTTTTCTAAAATTAATTTTACCATTCCTTTCTATTGAATTATGGTGACACTCGCCAATTTCACACCTCTTGAATATGTACTTTACATAAATCTTTCACATCAATGTACAGTAAGGTGAAATAAAATTACCAAAATTAAAGTAGAACGTTGTGAATATTTCCCTTTAAAGTGTTATTCAGAAATGAGTCCAAACAGTGCTTGGTCTTAATCCTTTTAATAAGATGTTTAAATTTGTTTTTGTGGCCTTTCATCTCATTTATTTAAGTTAGTATGCAAAATCTAGTATAGGGAAAAGAACAAGGAAATGAGACAGAATTTTACAAATCAGTATAGAATCTGTAGCCAGATTCTCTGATAGTCTGCTGTCAAAATTTATGTAATTCAATGCGGATGTACATGTGTTTCTCAATTACTGGTTGTCTGATTTAAAGTGTCATTTTGATTTCTTGCCTTTCTCTTGCTGCTAAATTGCTGGATATGATAGGTTAATGGGGAATTTTAATTTTACCTTTTATGGTTGAGATCCAGATGTGCTATAGTTTATATAATAGATTCACAAGGATAAAATTTTGGATACCTTGCAAAAAATCATTAAAAATTCAACATTTTTTCCACTTACTGTTGCTGAGGAAAATTAGCTAACCAGTTCCTACTGAAATAATAGAAAATTTGCAGTAGGAGGCCCTTTGGTCCATCCTGCCTGACATACCCATTCATTCCATTTTAAACCAAGTGTTCCATTTTAAGCCCTTGCAGATCATGATGTGTATTCTTGAAGTACACATCCAGGCATTGTAAATTGCAGTGTGGGTTTCTGTTTTTAACCATATAGTGATTTTTTTTTCTCTACCCACAGAGTATTTCCTCATTCTTCCTATTTCTTTAAGTCTATGCTCCTACTTTGTTTTTTATGCCTCACTGAAGGGCAAGTGGTCCCTCCTGTTTATCTAATAATGTAGATATACAATATTTTAAATTTAAGTATTTCTCTGACTCTTTTGTTATTTAAAGAAAACTCGGACCATCTAATCTTTCCTCAGCTAATGGTTCTTAATGCTGGCAGCATTGTAAATCTCCTCCTCTTGTCTTTTAAAAAAATATCATGCCTTAGCTAATAGAAAAAGTATCCCATATGTTTCTTTTTAAGCAACTAGCTGTCCTGTTCTATTTTTTTTTAAAGGATATGTGAACTGACAATACAAGGAACTTGTGTCTCTTAATAACACTCCAAATCTTATCTTGAGTACTATATGTTGCTTGCATTGTGCAGCACTGCATCAAATTCCATTTGACATGTTTTGGCCAACTGATAAGACTCGCTATATCCGCTAGCTTTCCCCTTCCTTATGGTCAAATATTGTGTTAAGCCTTGTGGAATCGTACAGGTAACAGCCTGGTAACCATTATCTTTTGGTTCCTTGACTGAGCCAATTTTCTGGACTGCCTTGGATGCCAATGTTCCTTTGCTTTTTGTGATTGGTAAGATCAATGTAGATATACATCATATGAACTGCCCACATCAAGCTTATTATGAAGGGGAGAAAAAAATGGCAGATGGAGCCTGGTCAGAAGAGTAGGGAAGTAGAGGCAGAGGTTGTAAAGTGGTAAGTGGAAATACACACACATAACTCTGCATTATTGGTGCCAATACATGCTGTAGCTCTCTGAGTAAAGTGATGAATGGATTTTGCATGTGTGGCTCAGTCACCGGCTGATAGAATGCAATGTGCCACTGATCCCTTTCCTGTATACAAATTCATTGATAAACAAGACTTGATCTTTGGTTGTCAGTGTTAGAGGGCTGAAACAACTTGTTGCTGTGCCTCGAAGCTGGGAAGTGAGTGGGACCAGACTAGACTACTCATGTGACAACTGATTTGCTTCCACTTGGTGTCTCAGCATAGCACATATTGACAGCTTATGAATGTGAAGAAAATAATGAAAAAATAAAAAATTCATAGAATATGCACGTATATTTTGCTGCAGCATATTACTCACTAACCATTATTGAATGGGTGGATTATTAAGAGATATTACCACTTGAAAGTACACATTTCAACGTAACAACATAGTCTTTATTGATTTTGTACCTCACCTGAACAATACCCTAAATGCCATCTGCCTTCATCTGTTCCCATCGTTTACTTCTGTTGCTCTCCAAAGTCATGCAGTTCATGGTCCAGCAAATTGTGAACTTTTTCAATCCTGTTTTTAATCTCTTGCACTTCATTTTGCATAATTGTTCCTGGACTATCACAAATTTGTTTCTGCATACTCTCTTCCCATCTTTATGGTCTTTAAGCTCTTTTAACATTTTTGTGGTAATAAACCAGATTCTTTCAACTATGTTGTCATATTCTCATTTCAGACAGTTGAACTTGTATCCTCCCCATTTCCACACATTTCTCCAGTATGCAGCCTAAATCATATATGCTTTTAAATATATGGTCTCAGTAAGGTATATATAAGCTATAGAAGTATATAAGTATATATAAGCTATAGAAACTCAATGTTAATGTATCTTTGCCATAAAACAGTATTTTGTACTTTTTTTAAAAAGATTAACTGTTTTCACTTAAGCCACATTCTGCAGAAAATAGAAAAACAACTTTATAGATAACAGCTGTGATTCATGACAAATAGCCAATTCACCACAGTCAACTACAATAAAGCCAGTTACATAAATCAGACTACATCTGAATACGGAGCTCTATTTTAGGCAATGCAACTCAGCTTGAGGTGGAGGAGCTGCTACAAATGATACAAATACAATACAATACAAATACTTTATTGTCACCAAACAATTGATACTAGAGCGTACAATCATCACAGTGATATGTTTTTGTGCTTTGTGCCCCCTGAAGTACAAATCAAAGTAAATATAATAAAAATTTAAATTATAAATCACAATTAGAAAACAAAAAAGGGAAAGTACGGTAGTGCAAGTCAGGTCCAGATATTTGGAAGATACGGTCCAGATCCAGGTCAGGATCCGTTCAGCAGTCTTATCACAGTTGGAAAGAAGCTGTTCCCAAATCTGGCCGTACATATCTTAATGCTCCTGAATCTTCTCCCGGAGGGAAGTGGGACAAAAAGTGTGTTGGCTGGGTGGGACTTATTCTTGATTATCCTGACAGTACTGCTGCGACAGCGTGTGGTGTAAAGTGAGTCCAAGGATGGAAGATTGGTTTGTGTGATGTGCTGGGCTGTGTTCACGATCTTCTGCAGCTTCTTCCGATCTTGAACAGGACAACTTCCATACCAGGTTGTTATGCACCCTAGAAGAATGCTTTCTACGGTGCACCTATAAAAATCAGTGAGGGTTTTAGGGGACAGGCCAAATTTCTTCAGCTTTCTCAGGAAGTAAAGGCACTGGTGGGCCTTCTTGGCAGTGGACTCTGCTTGGTTAGACCAAGTCAGGTCATTTGTGATATTCACCCCGAGGAACTTAAAGCTTTTGACCTGTTCCACCTGTGCACCACCGAAGTAGATGGGGTTGTGCGGTCCGCTACTCCTCCTGAAGTCAACAACCAATCACTTCGTCTTGCTGACGTTGAGGGATAGGTTATTGTCTTTGCACCATGCCACCAGGTTCTTAATTTCCTCTCTGTACTAAGGATAATCCTGAACAAGGAGTGGTATAGCACAAGTTAATTTCACTTATACCAGGTCTAAGTTATGAGGAGTAGTGTAAGTCAGTCTTCTTGCTTGGAAGCAGGCCTTTTGGCCCAAATTGTCCATATCAACTGTGTAACCCATTGAGCTGATACTGTCTGCTGCATTTGTCCAATGGTTCTCTAAACCTCTCCTATCCATGTACTTTAAATAGATTGTTTTTAAATGTTGCTAATACACCTGCCATTCATTCCAAATAAACACCACTGATCTTAAACCTACGCACCCCCCTTATTTTTAATACCTCTTCCCTGGGAAAGGAGGAGGTGTTAAAAACAATGTGCTTTCACCATATCTATGACCCTCATTATCTCTCTATCAAGTCACCCCCCCCCCCCCATAACCTATGTTCCAGGGAATAAAATCCTAATCAACAACCTCTCTTTGTAATTCAGGCCCCCAATTCCAGGCAACATTCTGGTAAATATTTTCTGCACTCTTTCTAGTTTACAGCCTCTTTTCTATAACAGGGAGATCAAAACTGTTCACAATACTGTAAGAGAGGCCCTATATATCTGCAACGTAATATTCCAACTCCTGTTCTCAATCCACCGACCGATGTGCCAAATGACGACATCTCCACTGTCTCCACCTGAGACGCCATTTTCAGCAAGCTACTTGCACCCTAGACCCTAAAATTCAATGTATAAGTCCTACCCTGGTTTGATCTTCCAACAGGCAATACCTCAAGTACCTATTATATCTTCCCCCCCACCTTAAAAATATGTTCATTAGTTCTTGATTCCCCAATCCTGATGAAAAGACTGAGCACGTTCAACCCTATCTATACCCATCATAATTTTATACATCTCTAAGATTACTTCTCAGTCTCCTATACTCCAAGGAATAAAGTCTCAAACTTATTAACCTCTCCCTGGAGACTTAACTCTTTAATACACTTTAAGACATCAAATATCTCCTCATTGCTAATTCATATGTGGTCCAAAGCATCTTTACTTATTTCCTCCATTTTCTGCGTTCTTCTCCTTTACACTACAGTAAAAGCTGAAGAGGTATATTCATTAAGCTCTGTTCAGAATCAGAATCAGGTTTATTATTACCAGCATGTGATGTGAAATTTGTTAACTTAGCAGCAGCAGTTCAATGCAATACATAGTCTAGCAAAGAGAAAAAAAAATAATACATAATAAATAAGTAAATCAATTATGTATATTGAATAGATTATTTAAACTGTGCAAAAACAGAAATACTGTATATTAAAAAACGTGAGGTAGTGTCCAAAGCTTCAAAGTCCATTCAGGAATCAGATGGCAGAGGGGGAAAAGCTGTTCCTGAATTGCTGAGTGTGTGTCTTCAGGCTTCTGTACCTCCTACCTGATGGTACCAGTGAGAAAAGGGCATGCCTTGGGTGCTGGAGGTCTTTAATAATGGACGTTGTCTTTTTGAGACACCGCTCCCTGAAGATGTCCTGGGTACTTTGTAGGCTAGTGCCCAAGATGGAGCTGACCAGATTTGCAACCTTCTGCAGCTTCTTTTCAGTCCTGTGCAGTAGCCCCTCCATACCAGACAGTGATGCAGCCTGTCAGAATGCTCTTCACGGTATATCTACAGAAGTTTTTGAATGTATTTGTTGACGTGCCAAATCTCTTCAAACTCCTAATAAAGTATAGCCGCTGTCTTGCCTTCTTTATGACTACATCAATGTGTTGGGACCAGTTGACCAATGTGGTTAACTGCAGATTTTGGTGGCACTCAATGGACTCAAGGCCTCTGGCCGCGGAGTCACCTGTTTTACAGCCACCGGGAAAGAGGCATCTGAGCTGGTGTGTTCCACTGGGGGCAGCATGGCCCAGCATCTGGGCATCTGGACTGGCATTGGTGCTGCCTGCCCCCCTCCCCACAGTGTTTACTCGGCAGAAGACAAGTTCTTTCGTGGTCAATTCAATTGAAGATTTCAATGGACTGAAGGATCTGGACTATGCACAACTATATTTTGCCTGCTTGTATTGTACTGATAGTCTGTATGTGCTTGTTATTTTGTATACGCAAGGACTGGGCCCCAAGCCGTGGTGTCACCAAGGGTTTGGAGGGGTGGAGGCGGGTGCACTCCACCATGGGTGGTGTGTAGTGCCCATTGGGCTGGAGTTGGTGCTGCCCCCCAGCGCTCACTCAGTGGGAGACAAGCTCTATTGTAGTCGACATTGGATTAATGTCGTGAGTTTTGGACTCTTATTACGTGATTGTGATACCATTTGTGCTTGCTATCTTGTGTGTGCTTTGTGCTATGTGTGACTGTTTTGCACATTGGCCCCAATTAACATTGTTTCATTGGGCTGTATTTTTGAGTGTTCATATGTGGTTGAATGACAATTAAGCTTGAATTGAATTGAATTAAAAATTAAAAATTAAAAAATTGAATTAAATTCCATTTCCTCTGGTTTCACACAAAGATGGCCATATTGGTCTTTAAAGAGGTCCATATTCTCTCCTTTGCCACTAATTTACTTAAAATATGCCTACAGAATCTATTGGGATTTTGTTCAATTTGATAGCCAGATCCTTCTTATATCCTTTTTTAGACCTTACTTTGACTTTTATCCCAGGATACCACAGAAAATGATGGAAAACAAGCAACATTTGTGAAGACGGGGAGGGGGGACATGAAATAACACTGTGGGCAACTGGTAGGAAAATCCCTAAGTGTTTTATAAATCTATTAAGGGTGAAAGATAACTAGGTAAAGTGTAGGACCTATTAGTGGAAATTGTGCACAAAGCCTGAGGAAGTAGTAGTGGTTTCTGAATGGACAACTTTTTTATTATTGTGTATAGCAATGTACTGCTGCAGCAAAATAACATATTTCATGACAGATGCCAGTGATATTAAAGCTGACTCAGGTCTTAAATGAATATTCATCCTATATTCAGTGTGAAGAAGAAGAAGAAGAAGATGGTTGTTGGAGAAGTCAGTGAGGAGGGTGCTGAAATTCTGGAACAAAATACCATTATGAAGGTATTTTATTCAAGATTCATTCTAAGTACACTCCAATGTTATATCTATACCCCCTTGTTTTAATACCTCCTCCCTGGGACCATATCAATGTCCCTCATGATCTCTCTATCACAGGGGTTTCCAAACTGGGTCCACAAACCCCTTGCTTAAGGGGTATTGGTCCATGGTCACCCCTCAATCTCCTATGTTTCAGGGAAAACAGTCCTAATTCACACAAAGTAGGCCTGAGCATTACGTATGCTTCCTTTTCTTTCCTGACTAATTTTAGGACCTCAGGTCATCCAAGGTTCTCTTCCTTTACCATCTTTGTCCTTACTGGAATGTGCCAATCTTGAACTCTGTTCAGCTCGTCTTTAAACATACGCCAACTTGTCTGACAGCAGATGCTTCCAAACAATTTCCTTTAGCTGCTCTCTTACTCTGTCATAATCTGTTCTTCCTGAATTTGGTAACTTTCCACAAGATTCAATTTTATCCTTTCTCATTCCTATCTTAAAACATAATGAATTGTGGTTACTATTTCCAAAATGTTCACACATTATCAGGTCTGTTACCTATCCTGGCTCACTTGCCAAAACTAGATCCAGTATGTTCTCTCCTCTAGCTTGACTCTCCACATACCATTTCAAGAACCTCTCTTGGTGCATGAAGAAATCCCGCCCCATCAATGCTTCTTTCATTAAGGAAGTCCCAATCAATACCCATGAAGTTAAAATCCACCCCCCTCCTCTATGACAACCCTGTGGTTTCTACAGTTTCCATAAAATTCAAAAACTCTAAGTTCAAAGTAAAATTTATTATCCGAGTACATACATGTCACCACTTACAACCCTGAGATTCTTTTTCCTATGGGCATACTTAGCAAATCTATAGAACTCAGCTGAAGATAGAATCAATGAACAACAAACTGTGCAAATACAAATATAAATAGCATTAAATAACGAGTATGAATTAACAAGATGAAGAGGCTTTAAAATGAGACCAACGGTTGTGGGAACACCAGAGATAGAATGAGTGTAGTTATCCTCTTTTGTTCGGAGCCAGATGGTTGAGGGGTAGTAACTATTCTTGAACCTGGTGGTGCAAGTTCTGAGGTACTTATACCTTCTACCTGATGTCAGCAGTGAAATGGGCATGGCTTGGATGGTGAGAATCTTTGATGTAGGATGCTGCATATCAGTTCTCCCAAATCTTGGTAGTGATTGGGAGACTGATAGTATATTCATATCAGGCTAATTCCACCTCCACTAAAATTAACTCTGTAGATGAACTCTCTGAATATTGCTGTGCTGTTCTTCCTTGTCAATAGTGCAATACCTCCACCTCTAAAACAACAAAACCCAAGAATGTTCAGCAATTAATCTTGCCCCTCACACATCCACGTCCCTATAATGGCAACAACATCATAATTCCATGTACTGATCCAGGATCTAAGTTGGTGTTCAAATTTAAGTTTATCATCACTTCAACGACTCACATGTACACTGTCAAACAAAACTATGTTCCTCCAGACTAAGGTGCACAACACACTATATACTGTACAAGTCATAGACAACATATAAAGTAATATTACCACAACTACGAAAATGTTCACACACCAGTTCTTATTAACATAGATACACGGTCTTCCTTTACAGGTCTTACCAGAGGACCTGGGACTTCTGGCCATCCAATTAAAGATAAAACCAGTAGCTGGATGGCCACTTTAGAGGTGGTATTCTGGAGCCATGTTTCCATCAGGATGAATGTGTAGAGGTCCTCCTTATCCATACTGCCCCTACCGTTGAAATAAACACATTTTGGCCATGTTTATTAGCCATGCTGTTCATCTTTTCCATCTTACTTGTCACACCATCTTTCTTGCCCTCAATCCCATTTATTGACTTGCTGCTGTGATTCCCATTCCTCTTGCCACTCCAGTTTAAACACTCCTTAATAGCACTGGCAAAACTCACTTTAAGGTTATTGGTTTCCCTGCAGCTCAGATGCAAACCATCTTGTTTGTACAGATGCCACCTGCCCTGGAAGAGAGCGCAGGGATCCATAAATCCAAAGCCCTCCTTCCTGCACCATCACATAGTGAACTGCACAACATATCTATTTCTCACCTCACTGACCTGTGGCAAGATCAGAATCAGAATCAGAATCAGACTTTAATTGCCAAGTACCTGTACACATACAAGGAATTTACTTCCGGCAGATGTTGTCTCTCTGCTCATAACAGATGATAAATATAAATGAAAATATAGATTATACATACAAGTAGTGCAATCCAAGTAATAGTTAGCCGACAGTTAACCGGCAGTTAACTGTTCAGCAAAGTGACTGCAGTAGGGAAAAAACTTCTCCAGTGCCTATTAGTCTTAGTCTGGAGGGATCTGAAGCGCCTACCAGACGGAAGCAGTTCAAACAGTCCGTGCGCAGGATGGAAGGAGTCCTTTATGATGTTCCCCGCCCTCTTCTTCAACCTGGAAGAGTACAGGTCCACAATAGAGGGCAGGGAGGCTCCAATGATGCACTCGGCAGTCCTCACTGTGCGCTGTGGTCTGGTTCTATCCTGCTTGGTGGCGGCTCCAAACCACACAGTGATGGAGGTGCACAGGACAGACTCAATGACTGCAGTATAGAACTGCAGCAGCAATTCCTGAGGCAGACCATATTTCCTCAAGAGCCGCAGGAAGTACATCCGCTGCTGGGCCTTCTTCAGGATGGAGCTGATGTTCTGCTCCCACTTCAGATCCTGAGAGATGGTGGTTCCCAGGAACCTGAAGTTCTCCACGGTGAACACAGGGCTGCCGAGGACTGTGAGGGTGGACATAACGGGGGGATGTCTCCTGAAATCCACCTGAAACCCGAGATTCCACCTACCACCCTAAAATCATTTTGCAGGACCTCACCTCTGCTTTTTCTTATATTATTGGTATAATATCTTGCTGATGCCATCAGGTAGAAGGTACAGGAGATTCAGTACTCACACCACCAGGTTCAAGAACAGTTATTACCCATCAACCATCAGGCTCTTGAGCCAAAGGGGATAACTTCACTTACCCTATCATTGAGATGTTCTGATAACCTATGGACTCACTTTTAAGGACTCTTCATCTTTTGTTCTCAGTATTTACTGCTTATTCAATATTATTATTTCATTATTTTTGTATTTGTCTATTTTGGTTTTTTTTGGACACTGGTTAAACACCCTAGTTGGTGCAGTCTTCATTGATTCTAATATGGATTTATTGCGTATGCCCACAAGAAAATTAATCTCACGGTTGTATATGGTGACATATATGTATTTTTATAAGAAATTTACTTTGCCTTAAAGGGAGAGGGTGGGAGATTCAGAGGAGATTTGAGGAAACTTTTTTTTTATCACCCGGAGGATGATCGAAATTTAAAACACGTTGTCTGAGGGACTGGAGGTGCGAAGCACTCTCACAACTTTTAAGGAATATTTACATGACCATTTGAAATGCCATGACGTGGAAGGCACTAGAAAATGGGATTAGTATAGTATTTGACAGTTTGCCTAAACACAGTGGGGAAGAGTATTTGTTTCCATGATGTTTGACGCTATGAGTTTAAAAGAAGTTACTCTCTAATCTTCTCATTTAATTTCTACTGGCAGGGTACAGAAGACTGAGAGAGGGTGGTTTAACTTCTCAAAATGCGGTTAGAGAGATTCCAGTTCATTTTTCAATGGCGAGAAAATGCAAACCAATTGAGCATTATTTTAGTATTAATTACACCAGTAAGGAGTGAAATCAGTCGACACCATGATGCTCATCTAGTTTACCAAACATCTGCATCGACCCGACTGCGAGACACTCGGCCAGAAGGCAGACAGACAGTCTGCACGTAGCAGCCCGGTGGCCGAATACTCCCAACCGCAGTGTGGGCGTGGGCGGGGAACAAAACGATCAGGATAAGCATGGCAGACTGCCAGACTGCCAGACAGCCCTAAGGCGCTAGTGATTTCAGGAGCTGCGTGGTAACTTTCGGTTACGTTATCAAGAGATTGCTTGAAAACTCCCCTTCCATAGGAAAACGGCACGAATCAACAGTTATGGAAAGAGATGACGTGTTGGGTGGGTAGACGGAGGGGGCCAATGGGAATGGTGTTTGTTGGACGGTGTGTTGCTACGGCCGGAGCTCCAGTCCCGGAGTGAGTTGGCGTTGAGTGACGGAGTCGGGAGCGGGAGACGGGAGCTACCGCCGACACCATAGCAACGGCGCCGAAAGATGTCCTATTACAGTGTGAGGTAGGATGAGAAAGGCTGGGGAAACTGTGTAGAGACAGGAGGAGCGTTGCTCAGCTGTGTATTCCAGGCTCTCACTTCTGGTGGGTTGGCACCGGGGTCTGACTCTCCCAATATTTCATCATGTGTGGGGTCGCGGCACCTTGGGCGATAAATAATAGTTGAGTTCCTAGGAAGATGTGGACTTTATTGTGCGTGCAATATTTCTGATTGCAACAAATACACTTAATGAAGCGATGCGGCTTTTAGGGTGAAATTATTTTGATGGATAAGTGCCATTTATGACGGGTGTGGGTGCAGATGGGATCATTTCCTCTTTCCGTTTATCGTTGTGCTTTCCAGTAGTTTTCCAAAAAGAAGACAGCTGTATTGTTACTTAAGTTCATTCATTCGGCTCATTGTGAAAAAAATAATCTGTTCATGCAAATATAATCGATCTTTACAAAAGTAGCCTATCATGGAAACACTTTACACGTGCGTTTTATATATACATAGTAGTCTTTCAAAAGTATATAATAAATGGCTGTCTTGTAGATCAGCTGCCGTTCAAAGCATTGCAAATTTGACCTTTTTTATGTTTATAATTTGGTCAATCAAATTGTAGAGTTAAGGGAACAGAGCTACCTATTAAGTTTTATGCTGTTAAAGCGTAAATAGCTGCAGAACTCAAGATACAATTTTTTTCCTGTTAGCATTCCCATCGTTATTTTTGTTTAGTAGTTTCTGTCCAGTAGTTTTTCAAATTTATCCAGAGTTGATCTTTTTAATTGCATTCAGTAAAGAACAATGATGCTTCCCCTTAAATAATATTTTTGCCTGGCCACTTGCTTGTTGTAATAGCATTTGAATGGGAAAAGTACTTAAACCTTGTTCATGTTACTGTCATGTCATAACCTGGATTATTTAAGATTGTGAACCAATAAAATCAATTTCCATATGTGGTGACAGAATTACAGCTGATGTCACAGTGATCATAAAGCTCTGATATCTTGTGAAATCATAAAGCAACTTTTAGGGTAAAAACAAGCACAAAGAAAACAATGCCTTTAATTACTAGTTTACAGTTTTAAGTTACTTTAATCTTACAGTTCTCATCCCTGCTTTCTGGTCTTTCCATTGTCCTACTCTCCCTATATGTACGTAATCTCCCATTTGAAATCAACCCTACAGTTGTGGCTTATTGCACATTTCTGATTGCTCTGTTGAAGTTTGAAGGTTCTAAACTTTCCTCCTCGCCTAGGACATTCCTTAAAATAATCTGTCTTAATATCTTACCTATCTTGATGTCAATGTAATTGGTCTACTGAGTTACTTGAGATGTTTCTGTTTTGTTAAAACTTTTATTATCTAAGGGAGTTATTGGTCTGATGTGTTCTCTCATTTTACCCTTTCTGAAGTTCGCAATCAAATCTCTGGTCATACTTAGGTTGAGTTGATATTTAGTTACTGAATAAACAATCTTGCCTAAGATATTAGCGATCAGTAGTGATAAAATTACTAGTTTTTTTTATAGAAACCTGACTGGCTCATCAATGTTTCATCTGGTACAGCCAAAAAATATCAGATGTACAGTAATGTGGTTGGTTGTTAATTACTCTCTGAAACAGCCTTGTAGACATGGACTTGTATTAAACCACAAAATCAAAACACAATAGGAAAATCAGACACCAGGTTTGGGCAAGAAAAATGTGTAGACACTCCGGTTGATACTGAAAATCCTCCTTGAGACACCTACAACTCATGACAAACTAGTCACCAGACAAGTAACAATCTAATCTAGTCATATTTACAAAATTCTATCTTTTAGTCAATATTCCATTTTCTACAACATTCCTTTTTACATCCTGTTTCACCAACAGAACAAACCCACTAGAAATGGTGGCAAAGTGCCATGAAGACCACAGGAAGGAGTGTTGAAGATGGTAAGGGTACAGAACGTTCTCAGTGTGGAAGTTTTTGCTGTGTATTGTCAAATGTAGCTTGGTAGTATCACTGCAGATCAAGCTGGTAAAGTCCTGGAATACAGTATTGTAGACAGTTAAGGGGTCTCTGTCCAAAGAAAGAGCAGAAGGAGGCCAGTGCAAGTCCACTAGATTTATTCTGGGATGGTGATTTCTCATTAATGAAGATATAAACAGATTAAGTTTTTACAAGACTTTAAAAAAATTAGTGATAATGTAATTAAAACACAAAAGCTTGACATGGTAGAGCTGGACTTGATATTTCCTTTTATTGGGTTGTCTAGAACCAGGAGTCATTATCACAAAATAATGGTCAGCCATTTAGGATGGAGATGAATCATTTTTCACACTATAAATTGGGAAGCTTTGGAATCCCTAGAGGGCTAGAGATTCTAAGTAACTGAGTCTATTCAAGACCAAAGAGATGAGTCATGTTATTAAATACTTCTACAGATGTGGAGTAGAAAGCATTACGACATCATGATCTTTCTTTAAGGAAACTCCAAAGCACAGGAACTCAACAGGATCTCTAATAGCAATGAGAAGAGAGCACAGAGATGTTACATGTTACCACATTGCATTCCATTTCTCAATTTGTCCCCATTTAACAACCTGCTTGTTCTGAAGCCTTTCTTCAATTTATTCACAGCCTACACTGCCACTTGATTTTCTATCATTTGCAAACTTAGATATGTTATACTTGCTAACCCCCAGCCAAGCAATGCAACAGATCTGAGCACCAGTCCCTGCACCATTCCATTAATCACAGCCTCCCAGGTATAAAATATCCCACTTATTCCTACTCCCTGTTAACTGTCCATTAACTAATCTTCATCCACACCAGATTCTTATTTGTTCTGTGGTACTCTAAAAGTCATGATCCTAAATTTGGTAATCCCTGTTGTAGAGAACAAAAGCCGTAGTCTATTCCTGGGTCATTTTCCACTTAATGGTAAATTATTGTAGCTCTCCCACATTTGTTTCCTCACTTGGTATGACATACAGAGCTTATCATGATACTTTAGGTATTGTCTTGTAATTGTAGCAAGACTTCTTTCATTTTGAAGTGTATGCCTTTTGGATTCAAGACATCATACTACTTACCTTCCTAATTGCTTTATATACTAACTCTCTGTGCTTTTGACCAGAACCTCTGTTCATCCATCACCGCTTTATTATGAAGTGCTGACAAGCATGTTTTGAAGTGCTTTTGTTTTGGAAAGTTTTCACAAAGTGAATGAACGTAAGCCAAGTTCTTGTTTGCTTTATCAGAGTGTATTCTCTTCAAATGTTCGAGGAGCCTGGATGGCTTCATTTGGGAAAGGAACTCAATGGACACATTGGCCATTGTCTGTTGTTTGGTGCTGCTATAAAGCCATTATTTCAGGTACTCTACACCATTCTGTCTACACTTCCTTTTCATTTGGACCTCCTCTGTCATTTTTGTTATGGATTAATGACTGCAGTCAATCACCTATTGTTTAAGTAGAGGGAAAAGTTATGACATCATAGTTCAGACAAAACCTGACTCTCTGCCTGAAGCTACATAAAGTGGGGCAGTGATATCTCAGTTGGGCTGTGGGCTTGAGAAATGCCGTCAAGGCCATTTAAAAGCGCAGATTCTGAACTTTACCCTATTGAACATCATACCCTAATTTACAGGAATTGCATCACTGCCTGAGTAGACTATGGAAATCGTACTAGCTGATATCGTACTACAGCAGTGAATGGCAATAATTCTCAGGCTGAGCCTGGAAGTAATACAATTTCTTCATTTCAGATTTCTCATTATATGCCAAATACAGAAGCGTGTCATTGATTTTCAACAGTTATAATGCACTTCAAGCAAAGTCTAAGAGAATGGTGGGTTAGTAAGAGATGAGGTGATGACATGTTATTAATTATGAGGCATTGGGGATCAAATGCTTTTATAGTAAGTAATTTCTTAATTTAAGTCTATAATCCTTCAACTGCAACTCTGATACTGAGTACCCCCACCCACACCACTCCCTTTACCTTTATTGCCCTCTTATAAATTCCCACCACACCTGGGGGGGGGGTGAGATTGCCCACTTTGGAAACCACTGCTCTAACCTGTCCCCTACTTCCCCTCTCTGTCCCCAAAAGCAATCTCTACAAACCATGATCTTGATGGAAACCGCAGCTTGGCCCTATCCTGACTCCTTGCCTGTGTATGCGCTGGTGAATGGTATTGCATTTGTTCCTATGGTCTGCCTCTGGATTCCACATGAATTCCAACAATGACCAGTCTTGCATTATTCTGGAGAGACACCTGTGGCATGCCACTCCACTTTTAGGTTTGGAAACCCTGTTGATTTCAATAGAATTCCATAGCTGCAGATACATAGCAAAGAGAAAGTAAGTACATTTTAAAAGCAATTTTGGTTAAGTGTTGACTATTTTAAAGTTTTTAATCAACCATATTGTATCTCATTCTTGGTGACTTCGAGCTCACCCAGCCTGGAATATCTAACATTGAAGTGTCACCTATACACCTGCCATGGGAGTTCACTTCAGCTATTCTTAAGTTACTTTACATCCTCTCCCCAGGCAGACATGAAGTCTGCAGTCAATGAACTAAACTCCTAGAAATGGGATACCCTGAAGATCCTTCATTATTGCCAGTGATTTCAACCAAACCATCTTCTAGACTATTACTAGAACGCTACCAACATGTCTCCTGTCCTACCAGGGGCCCAATCACCCTTGACTGTTGCTTCACAAGGATTAAAGATGCCTACCAAGTCACCCCAACCCACATCTAGACTTTGGTAAATCAGTCCAAGCAGTGCTTGTTCTCCCTGTATACAAACAGAAGCTGAAATGTGAGGGTCCAGTGTATAAATTCATACAGTGTTGGTATGAAGAAACTGAGAAATTTTTCTGCAACTGCTTTGAGTCAGTGGACTGGCCCATGTTCAAAAACTTAGCAGCCAGCTTAGATGAATATGTTACCACTGTCATGGAGTTTATCAGCAAATGTGTTTGGAACTATCTATCGAAGAGGGAGCCATGATTGAACTGGGAGATCCATTTCCTCCTGAAGTCTAGGATTGCAGCGTTCAAATCAGGTGACCCTGACCTTTACAAGAAATCAAGGGACAATTTCCATAAAGCTGTGAGGGATGGGAAGAGACAACACTAGTCTAAAAGAAAGTCCGTCAGTTGTGGCAGAGCTTACATGCTATAATGGGTTACAAAGCAAAGATGGCAGCACTGTTGACAAACTGATGAGGTTAATGCATTCTTTGCATGTTTTGAACTGAAGGGATTAGAATGCTGGCACTCACACCAACATCCTCCAACCCACAATCACCATTGCGGACATAAGATCAAACTTCTGGAGAGTGAACCTCTAGAAAGCAACTGGATGGTAAAGCTAGCTGTGTCCTTATAATCTGCACAGTTCAGCTATTGGGAGTATTTGCAGACATTTTTAACCAATCCCTGCTTCAATCTGAGATTCCCACATACTTTAAGAAGACTACTATTATTGTGATACCTAAGAAATATGAAATGTAAAGAAATTTGGTATGTACCATTTGATTCTCATTAATTTTTAGTGAAGCATCATAGAAAGCAAACTATTTGGATTCTTCATGGCTTGGTATAACAACTGTTCTGCCATGACTGCAAAGAACTGCAGAGAGATGAAGACCTGTATAGAGATGGGGACATCAGAAACCAGTATCCCTTCTATGGATTCTGTCCATACTCCATGCAGCCTCAATAAAGTGTATCTGAACTGTATGAGTAGAATGCAAGGCAGCTTTTCATTTTTTCTAGGTACATATGACAATAACAAAACAGTTCCAATTTCAACTCTCCTCCATAGACTCTGTCTACACTTCTAGCTGCCTTGGTAAAGTAGCCCAGTATAATCAAAGACCTCAGTGACCTGAACATTCCATGGGGCAAAAGATACAAAAATTTGAATGCATGTATTACCAGGCTCAAGCTCAGCTTCTACTGTGCTGTTATAAGGTCTGGTACGATAAGATGGACTCTTGCCCTCACAATCTACCTTGTTGTACCTGCACTGCATTTTATTCTGCACCCTGTAATTGTACTACCTCAATGCACTATTGAAATAAATTGATCTGTATGAATAGTATGCAAAACAAGTTTTTCACTGTACCTTGGTAAAGGTAACAGATAAAAACCACTTTAACCAATTCTGATGGTTTCTAGATGACTGCATATTTTAGATTTTAAAACTCTTCAGAGCTTTAACAGGAAATAAAGCTCCATTCCACCCAGCTTTCCCACTGGCAAAGCATGTCAGGGCATTCCAGAGACAAGGCTGTGGCTGTATGCTGCTCACTTCAATGTGCAGAGTTTGGCCCTTCACATCTGGGCTACGCAACTCAGGGCAGCTATCCAAATCAAGCATGATCCAGCTCTTTCTCTTTATCCATTTATGAATCTGCTTCTTACAACTTTGCTAGAATATATTTTAAAAAAAATATTTTGAATAAAATTCTTCCAAGTTATTCTCGACTAGTTTGTATAGTTCTATTATATCACTAATTATTGAAATCAGAGCTGTGGTTTCTCAAAATTCTTGTACACAAATGCTAGCAGCATTCCCAACTCGTGCTATGCTACATCGGTGATTCTCCAGAAGATGCTGCCAGGACTTGTTTTGTTCCATTTGACAAACCTTGTATAATTTCTCAGGACTATGAATGCACACAACCACTCTTAGCCAATTTTCAATGGGGAAGTGCAAAAAATGTTGAATGAAGTGCAGTAGTTGACTGCAGCAGCCTATGTTAAATCCAGTTTAATACTTTATTTGCCTTCCTCCTTTCCACATTTGGTCACTGTTTCCTGGTATGTTTTCATCAGTCACGGTGTTCCTCTTCGTTCCCCTTCCCTCTCTCTTCCTTTCTCAACACCATTTTGATTACAAAGTTATTAGGGTTAAGAATAGTTTGGTTTGGTTTCTTCCTCCCCTCCTTAACCCTTTCAGAAATAGCTGAGATCAAAACAATACATTCTATTATTCTGTGGTGCTAAAGATTGCATTATCTGATTTGTAACCAAATAGTCACTGCAATGAATCAAGTGAACAACTTGTCTTCAATTAGTCATTACATTTTGTCAACAAAATACTTTTTATACCAAACAAACACCAGTTCATGGCAAAGCCATCAGCACGGACTACTTCATACAATGTTTCACATTCTGGATGAAGAGGATTGCTTGGACCTGTTGGTGGAAAAAGAATAACAACACTATGGACCACAAAGAAAGGCCAAATAGTTATCTGAGAATACTACCATTGCAACACTGAGAAAGCACATCGGCAACATGAGCAGCAGAAGCGGCAGACCTACCTATGGTTTTATGTTGCTTCATGCTGTATATTTGTTGATTGAACACAGTTTGTGTGGCGAGTGCTGCCTGTCCTTTGGGAACTGTTGCTTGATAGTGTGGTGTTTGCCTGATGGTTTGCTGTTCTGTTTTATTGAAACTTGTGTGGTTTGCGAAGTTCGTGAGTGCCAAAAATATTGTCCCAGTTGCTGATATTTGAATTGAATGCTGTTTGTTTGGTTTGGTTGACGTGCTGTGGATACATGAATAGTTTGTTGCCTGTGTTGATTGAACTGAATACCACTGGTGCATTTTGTGAACGAGCAGATCATAGGATGGGATTACTTCGGAACTTCAATGGCTCTGAAATGGAAGCTGGCAAGACAGAAGTTAACCTTAATACCAAAGCTTTGAATAAAATTGAAAGTCTTCAAAAGGAGCATAACACAAACTTGAACAAAATTAAAGGTTTAATAGCATTTAAACAGAGACTGATTTAGCTGCATTGATGGCATCTCAATGATTATTGAAGGACAAATATGCACTGAAAGAGCAGGAGCTACAGAAAAGGAAAGAACAACTCAAGTTGGAGTAGGAAATAGCTGCACATGTCGCTAAAGTTAGTGCTAAGGGCTTCAAGTGTGTTGAGTGCTAAAAGTGTCCAGGACAGTCCAAAGGCATGAATTCTGATATTGAAAAGGCACAAAGGAAAGCAAACCACTCAATGTCAATGCTGACTTATTCATTCCTCAAGTGTCTGGCAAACATGAAGTAGTTTAGAGTGTTTCTTTGCAGCCTGTGCTAATGATGCACACTGAACCTATTTCAACAGCACAAAGTGCTCATGGGGTCTTTCACTTACACCATGGAAACACTCCTGTTTCAGATGATAGAGATCAAAATAGTATTTTTGATATTATGAGGATGCAAAATGAAATAACAACCTTATTGGCGTGACAACAATGCCTTTCAGCATTGCCTAAAAGGGAGATCTTTGATGGTGATCTATTGCAGTATCATGCAATCGCAAAGGCCTTTGAAAACAGTGTTGAAAGCAAGACTGACAGCTTTGGTGTCTGCCTCTTTTTTTCTTGAACAGTATATTAGGGGTCACCTGGGACCTTGTTAGAAGTTGCCAGCATGTTGACCCTAAGTAAGAATATGTCAAGACTAGGCTTTACTACTGGAAGATTTTGGTAATGAACAGAAAGTTACATCTGCTTATGTTGACAAGGCTCTTTCATGGGTATCCATCAAATCTAAAGATGTGGAAGTCCCTCAAGAAATACAGTCTTTTTCTTAGTGGCTGTTGCAGTGCTGTGGAAGAAGTGCAGTACACGTGTGAGCTGGACATGCCTGCCAATATGACTGTTATAAAGAAACTAACTTATAAGCTTAGGGATAGATGGAGAATGGTGGCCTGTGAACTGCAAGAAAGGCATAGCCTTAGGGCTATTTTCATTGCCGTTGTTAATTTTATTGAAAGGCAAGTAAAGATTACAGTAGATCCAGAGTTTGGGAATACAGGCAGTCCCCGGGTTACGTATGAGTTCCGTTCCTGAGTCCGTCTTTAAGTTGGATTTGTACATAAGTCGGAATGAGTAGATCGGGTATTATTTAGTGGCAGTTAGTCAAAAGTTTGTCTTAGTATATATTTTACCTTTCTATGCATATAAAACACTTAAGAAAGGTATGTTCTCCAATAATTAAACCACTGCGTTGCTTAGTAATAATTGTCGCTTTCATCGGGACGGCCTTTCACATACTCCATTATTCTTACTTTATCCGTTATCCTTTAAAATTGTTCCGATCGTTGACCGACTGTAGCCTGATGCTTTTCCAATGACCGATGGTGTTTCACCTCTTTCCAAACGCTGTATTATTTCCACTTTATTTTCAATCGCGATTGCTTCCCATCAATGGAACAGGAACACTGCGGGCGGCAGGTCCCAAGCTCTGCCGGCTCCCGAGGTCCGCTGGGTCCTAAGAACCACTGCACTGAGACAGGCTAAATGGGGCAAGTGGGGGCTGTGCTGGGTTTCAGTATTCTCTTACAATATTCCACGTGGGAATTTAAACTGGAGGTGGCAGTGTTTTTTCTTTACGAGGTCAAGTTGTGAGCTCGACATCAACCCAGCATGGATGGTACGGGAGTCACTGGATCGACATCAACCCGGCATGGGAGCAGTCTGTTACTCGATCGACCTCGGAAACCTCCATTCTCGAGCCCGGCGCTGATCCCACTGCGCCACCAGCCGACTGGAATGGGAGGCGGGGTCAGGGTGAACCTCACTAAGAAAAATTTAAGCCAAATACAAAGTTAAACACTCAAAACGGTGTCAACAGCAATGACTTAAAATGGTGGATGGCGTCGTGATACGACTTAAAATGGTGGACAGCGTCGCGATTTGACTTAAATGGTGGACGGTGTTCTCTTTCCTTGGTTTGTAAGTATGAGTTGTCCATAAGTTAGACGTTTGTAACTCGGGGACTACCTGTATACAAGAAGCTCCGTCACTGGCAATAAGCAAAATGTAAACAAAACTAAGTCACAACTTTATTCTAGAGCTAAAGGAAGCAGCTTTGCCATCATTTAGCCACTGTGGGAAGTAAAGCTAAACTTGAACTTGGAACTAAAGGAAGGGAAATGATCTCATCAGCCAAAAGGGTTTGTCTGTTCTGTGGGGGTGGACACAGATTGGATTTGTGCCCTCAGATGGAGAAAAGGGCTTGTAGCGAGGATTACCTTCCTAAAGAAAAATGATGAACATCGATTTCTCAAACTTCCAGTAATGCCAACTCCCTTACTCCCTTTGTTCCTCTCACATGTTATCTCCTTCCTCACCCATTGCCTCCCTCTGGTGCTTCATTCCCCCCCCCAATAGTTTTTTTCTTTCTTCCATGTCCTAGTGTTTCTCTCACCAATCAACTTCCTAGCTCTTTGCTTTATCTCTCCCCAGCCAAGTTTCACCTATCATTTGAAGTTTCTCTCTTCCCCCACCGCCACCTTCCAAGTCTACTCCTCAGCTCTTTTTCTTCAATCCTGCCGAAGGGTTTCGACCTAAAATGTCAACTGAACTTTATTCCATAGATGCTCTCTGGCCTGCTGAGTTCCTTCAGCATTTTGTGTGTGTTGCATGATGCCTACTGTGGCTGTTTGTGTATAGGACGCATCATCAAAGATTGCAGGAAGCATCTTTCATGCAAGGTATGCAGTTCTAATCATCCCAGCATATTTCATATCAGCTTAAAGGGAAAGGGAGCAGAATCAGAACAAGCCATGAAAAAATCAGACACAGCAGTGGGCAGTGTTCCGGTATCCCGGGGCCTTACAGGAGCTGGTGATCATGATTGTAAACTCCCCATAATTCCAATACAAGTGAAGTCTAAGAAAAGTAATAAAACTTGCGCTTTCTTAGATTGACAGAGTACAGCAGTTTTTCTACACAGGAAAAAGGACATGCATTCTCTTACATGGCATGAGTCAAGAGAAGGTCGTGAGTAGCTACACTGTTTCAGGATTGGAAATGGCTTAAGAGGTGAAAACTATTGTAAACTGTGTAACATCTGTACACAGGAAGGCATTCCTGTCCACAGAGGGAACATTCCACTGCAGAGGGATCTACAAAGATGGTCTCACCTGAAACATGTCCATTTGCCAGAGATTGATTCAGAAATTGAGCTGTTGATGGGACAAACATGCCTGAAGTTAGAGCCGTTACAAGTGATTTGCAGAGTTAATTATGCATTTAGAACAATGTTGGTTTGGACTGTGAATGGACCACTGAAAGGAGATAATTGTGATGGAAGGGACTGCACAACTAGAGCTGACAGGATCTCAGTTTTCAACTCGGATGAACTTTGGCAGCAGAAGTTTAAGGCAGTCTTCCCTGAGTGCAGTCAGGATGAATAACCTGGTTTGTTAAGAGGAGACCACAAGTTCATGGAGCTGGTTGCAAATTCTACAAATTTGGTGAATGGCCACTATCAGATTAGTTTACCTTTGAGAAAAATGGTTAACATGCCAAATAACAGGAAGATTGCAGGACAGCAAGCTCTAAATCTAAGGAAGAGGTTTAAGAAGGATGTAATCTCCAATGGTTATGCTGAGAGGGTGTCTGCAGAGGATCTGGAACATAGTAATAGGAAAGTCTGGTATATTTCACACCATGGTGTTTACCATCCCATAAAAAAGGAAATTCCGTGTTGTGTTTGACTGTAGAGCAACTATCCAGGGAATATCACTTAATGCTCAGCTCTTACTTGGGACTAGATCTTACTGACTGAAGTCATGACCAGATTCAGAAAATAACCAGTGGTGATCGTAGCAGATATTAAATCAATGTTTCATCAGGTTAAAGTACTGGCGGAAGATGCAGATGTTTCTCTGGTGGCCTGATGGTGACCTTTCCATTCCAGGATATGATGGACTTTAGAATGATGGTACATCTCTTTGGAGCAGCTTCATCAGCAAACTATACCAACTTTGTCCTTAGGAAATGTGCATCAAGACCAAGATCAGTTATCTGGACAGCCTATAACCAAGATCTGTCTTCTACAGGAGGCAGCGGTTTGAGCAGCTACAACTCTAGAAGCTTTACTTACTTTGACTTCATGGCATTGATTTGACTTACTGAATTGACAGAGTGGTGATAAAGATCACTTTGTATTGGTGTAAGTGTTAGTAACCTCTGTCGTAGATGACTGTTACATGACAATTTAAAGAAGAAAGATGTTTGCATAAATATTAAAGTATGTTGATAATATGTGAATGTTTATCCTTGAATATTTCGTGTGTGTATGTGTGCGCGCGCGCCCTTAACTCCTGGTGGAGTCGTCGGTGGGCTGCCATGACAAGCTTTTTGCACCGATCTTTTTGGTGATTGCTTATGATACGGCATGGTTTGAGTATCTGAAACCTGGCGGAGCCCATCCCTCTCCAGGTTTAATTTTGTAATATGTAGTTGTGATTATTATGTAGGAGTAATGTATCTATTGTCTGTCTATATTGTATTTGTATTATGCATCCTCAGTCTGGGTTAAGTCAATTTGTCACATGGGTTTGATTGGCGGTTAGCAGGTGGTGTGGGGCATTGAGTGGTGGTTAAAATAGACAAATATAGTCATTTGTTCACATGTTTGGTGGCATAGAGAGGGGCTGAGTAGGGAGTGCATATTTTTATGTTGACTGCTTGTCCTTGTTTGAATTTGATCCAGTTACCTTTACATGAATTACGGGAGAGTCAAATGATTTTATTGTTGGTTTTTAATAAAGAATTAAACACTTTTTCAACTTGGAATTTGGTTAGTTGGAAGTGCGTCAAACAGTGCGATACTCCTTCACTTAGCTGCTCAGCAACTTTTAGTTTGTTTTCAAGTAGTTGCCCCAATAGGTATGAAATTGCTTTGGAAGTTATATCCAAGAACATGATGCACCTTTGTTCAGATGGTAACTAATTAGTTAGAATTTCCAGTTTTGTATTGTTACGAACCCCGTAACTGGGTCACTTACCAGCAAAGATAGAGAGGTCAGTTGAAGTCTGATGGTACTATTTTTAACAGTATATATTAGTAAAAATACACAAAAATCATATCAATGCAAACATACAGATAATATACGTCGTCAATACTAAATCTAAAAGTGCGGGTATAATAATAATCAATAAGAAATAAGCTCTATCGTTGTCGAGGGGATAATGTATTGTCTGATGGAAATATAAAAGTCACTCAGTTCATTCAGGCTGCAGCCTTTGGTTGGAGTCAAGAGAGATTGTTAGAAACTTGCCAGCTTTTCCTTTTTATGATTTCGATCCTTCGAGAGTTCCGTTGGTGTGGCTGGTCACTTGTGGCCTCTCCTTTAGCTAAGCCGTTCTTCTGTGGTAAGGCCCCAATCCCAGGCAAAGGGAAAGGACGCGCGTGAGCTCCCCCTACCGGCTGTCGCTATTAAACGCTGTCACGGGATTTCTAGCGTTTCTCCTGGTGCGTCTAAAGGAGTTGTTCCCCAGACCCTCTTTTATCCTTACTCACGGGGTCTCAGATGGCAATCAGGTTGGGATGATGCAATCCCTCAACCAGCCCACTCTGGTCGTCCCCTGAGGGCTTCAATGAATAGTACAGTACTCAATACACAATTCCATCTCCAAGAGACAATGGCCGTGATCCGTGGCTTTGTCTTGCTGAGGCCAGAACACATTCCAAAACCTTGATGATTCTCTCTCATTTCCTGGGTCCCAGACCCAAATTAATAGCGATCTTGCGATTCTCAAAAAGGAGGGGGCTACTTTGTGCCCTTCGGCCCTTCAGAGTTGTGGCACATTCGTAACAGTATGTTGTCAAAATTTGTTGTTTCTCATCTTTGGTTATAGCTGAACATGTAAATAGTTGTACATCTTGTAAAAAGAATTCTCTTTATTTAACAAACAGTGTTTTAACCTATTCTGAAGAATATTGTGATAAGATTTGCTCAGTGATTACTCACTGGGTGATATTAGGATGGAATTTTTAATTGCATGGCAATGATCATATTTGACTGTATGTTAAACTCTTTATCTCAAAAAGAGACCGATAACATTGCCATGAAGGGTTTAGGGATTTTTCAATTAAAACAATCAAGCGACTCAGTAGGGCTATTACCAATCTCATTTTTTTCCTTTCACTCGTTCTACTTCATATAATAATCTGCTTTAATATAATAATATATAATAATCTACTAACGTCACTGCCCTTCTGTTCCTGTATTGCTGCTGATGTCATTTTCTTCCCCTGAGAGTTTGTTCTCTTAAATGTGGAATAATTGGTTGGATATAGTGTTACAAAATAGAATTATTAAAGAATTTTCTTTGTACCTCGTTTTATGGCGCTATCCTGGTTTTTTTAATATTAGTTGTTATGGTCTACACTTCTTCAGATTACTATAGCATTTTAAACAGCTGACCTAGCTGGAACAGTTAAGTGTGATATTTTCTTATTAATTCATACACATCATTCATTGGGAATTAATGATGAAGTTTGCTTAAGTTGTTGACCATTCCAGGGGAACTTTGGAGATCAGCAGCATCTGTGAGGTTTTGTACATTTTTACTGGATTATGTCTGAAATCCTCTGTAACTACCACGTAACTAATGAAAGAAATTTCCTTCATTGTTTGCTTTAGATTCTGCCTATGTTTGTTCTTTGCATGCGTTCATTAGACTGTCATCTTTGGTTATAATTTATCTCAGCTCTGCAACAACTATTGCTTCTACAAGGTAAAAGACATTATCAATTGTGATTTCATTGCCAGCAAGTTTTTCATCGATCTATTTCAGCTTTTGCTGAAGCTTTGGGTGCGGTGCTAATCTGAAATAGGTAATGAGCCATATCACCTTAAAGCTGTGTTGAAGGTGGTTGGAAATAAACTTATTGAAAAGGTCTATGTGGTAATCAATGCTGTTGAGATATTTTACTCTGCTTTGATCTGTCAAGATATTCTCATTGCTTTCATTGGATAATGATTCCTCACGTCATGTGAAACCAAACACCCCTTAGCTTGTTGCATACTTACCCTGTCAATGGATAAGAGTGCTTGGTGCCATGATGATCCCTAACTCTGTCAGTGTTTCAAGCTCAGCTTTCAATATTTTGTTGAAGGCCATTGGAACATGTCTCATGATTTATTATCAACTGCTTCCTTCTGTCCATCTCTAGATATAATCTCCCTGCTAGCTTTCCAATTCCTTCAAACACAATTGTAAATTTATCCAGATGCTGCTGTTTGTTGAGCATGTACGTTTCATTTCCAATAGACTATTCTCACACCGGTTTCTTTCTCTGAGCTCTTAAACAATCAATTTATTTGTCTGGATAGCTAGCAGGGACATTTCTTTCAACTGATCCCGCTTTGCTCTAATTTATATCCTTTGTATTTTTCATGCAGCGTGCATTTGGCTCGTGATACAATGGTCATGTGATTGCATGTTGATAGTACTAATTTTGTCTCAAAGTTTCTTTTGCACAAAGTGTAATATTAATCCTTAGTATTCTGCAATGCCCACATTGCCTCTTATTTGTTACCTCCATAGCAGCATAGAACTGTCTTAGGTACTTAGCCCCATCTTACTTTTCAAAAGATAAGTTGCCATATATACGCCATTATGGGGCAGGGTGAATTAATTTCTATTGTGATGCTCAGAATGATGCTGAAGATGCTAAACTTGTTCTGCTATCTCTAAATGATTGGAATTGAAACCTACTGATTTCACAGCTATTTGTGTTATGAATGTTAATATGATCACTAACTAATTAAATCTGTTTTCTTTCTCAGTGTCTTTGAAGATGAAAATATTAACCTACGGCAGCAGAAGCTGGAGAAACAGGTACAATATTTTTTGAAGGCTAAATGGACATTTGCTGACTGATTTACATTCTGCTAAACTAATACAGAAATATTTACCCTTGTTTCTAGCCATTTGTTGCTGCAGCTAATATATGAAAGCCATTCCAGTTCCTTTGAATTTACAATTTTTATTGCTTATGCTTTTCTGGTTGTGTTATCAGTTAGAAGTTGAGGGGGTATTGAGACAATTAAAAATTATAAATAAAAATTTCCTCCTGATGCTAAATATTATTAAAAACAAATATATTAAGTGATTAAATAATTTACTCCATCAACTGATAGATCCCAGTGATAAAATATTTGATTGCATCTCTCCGCTTCTCACCGATTTCATAACAGATATTTAAAAATAACTACAGAGAGGAACTTCTTAAGCTCTCCAATCTGGAGTGCAGAAGAATGTTTCTATTTAAGTAACATAGTCTGTTGCTGTTATGTTACAGAAAAGCAAATCGAGTTATTCAAAATAATTTGGATTACAATTGTATGGTAATACTGGTAGGAGACATTGTCCCAATAATTAAAGCATGTAATAAGTAAGTTTAAGGCTAAATGCAATAAAACTGTAATGCATATCTGAAGAATAATAGAGAATTAAGAATAGATGAAAAAAATGGTAGGTTATAAAGCAGTTTGCTGTTAAGAAAAGAATCGTTAGATATAAGAGAGGTCTTTTGAATAGTAAGTTCACAGTCCTTGATTCTCATCCAGGTCACAGTTGTTATATTTGTACTGGCAGTTCATTTGCCTTGCTTGTTGAACTCCACATATCTCCTCTGAAAACCATCTGGTCCTGTGATGCTTTTTAATTCTATTTGATCTATCCATATTTATGAAGTACATAAATTTAATAGTGCTTGTCTCTTGTACTTTTTGCACACTTCATCTCACCTTTCTGATGCAGCATTCTGGTGACCCTTCTCCAGATCTTTCATAGTATGAGATGACCTCCTGCAAAGAGGTCATTTATATAGTACAAAAGATTGCCATGAAGGGGATATGACATATAAAGGCTAAACATTGATAATCAGGGAGTAATCATATTAGTGGAACAATACATCTGTTTTTACTAGAGGTTGCTGCCAGAGTTACAGTAAATAGGATATAGTACTGAATGGAGAAAAATGATAGATAAAAAGGTAATAGATCAAAAATTGTAGCATTTAAAGTAGAAAATTCATCTGCTCTGGATGGTATAGCTTCCTAATTCTCCTTGGATAATGCAACATTGTCAGAGAACTGAAGGATTACTAATTCGGTGTCTTGTTTTCAAAAAAAGGAAGAGGAATTGACACAACCATAGAATTAGCTCTGCCAGTAGGTCTAATGGTAGAGCCAGTAATGCAGAACAAAATAACATGATGTTTAGATTATAATAGAGGGATAAATAAACATCAGCGATGTAAAACCATTTGACCAGCGAGACTGTGTTTACTTTAAGTTACAGAAGATTGTTAAAAAAATGTAGTTATGTTCATGAACTTTTAAACAGTGTTTGACAGATTACAGCATAATATTATACCCAAGTTTATTGCTACAGGGATTAAAAGAATAATGGAAGACATCTTTGATAAAAGTGAGAGGAAAAATATTGTGCTGTCAGGAAAGGGCAAAAGAGTACAAATGTCCTGGCTCAGGCCTGATGAGCTGAGTGGCTCCTTTCTATTCTAAATATCTGAGAGCCTCATAGAAAAAGAGAGTGCAGTGTATAACAAACAAAATGGAAAATCAGGACTAAAGGATAGAAGAGAATGGAAAAATTCTAGGACATTTTTATGAACTGAATCTATATTATTATATAATTATGAAATGTGTGTGTACAAAAGTAAAACATTATCACTTATAGTGTCACCAGAAGCAGTACCTTGTTCATAAGGAACACTTTTTTTTTTGCATTTAAATGGTTTTATATTTCATCCTTTTCATAATCTGGCAATTTTTTTTCTGAAACTATAGAATATTTTAAATTTTTTTTCTCAACTACAATAGCAGAGATCACTTTGGTTTATAATACTTGTTTCAGGTTCAATTTTGACAGATAGTTTAATCATGTAAGTTATCGTTCCTTGGCAAAAAACATATGTTCCTTTAATAATTCAAAAAACACCTCATTGTTCCACCTCTCTCCTCACCCTTATCCAATATAACAAATGCTCATTCTTGGATAACAGATTGCTAAGAATTATTTTTTTTTTACAAAGAGAAAAATTTCACCTCATTCCCAACTTTTAACACTAAAATGTGTATTAAAACAAAGTATAATAAAATTGGTAACTTGGACTTTTTGAAATAGAATATTACAACTTAATAACTGAAATATTCCTGCATCTGGGTCTAAGCTGTCATTTAAATATTTCTGGTAAAATCTTCAGGAGAGAAAGTAATAATTGATGAGCAATTTAAAAAAAATCTATTTATACATGACCACCTTTGATATCTTAAACGAATATCAGGATATCTTAAACAAAACATCTGAAGCTACCTGGAGAACCAATTGTTTACTCTTGGTGCTGCCTATTTTCATTTCATTGAATTTTTCTAGGTTGCTACTAAGCTATTTGAAAATTTTTTAATATAGTATATTCTGGTTAATTGGGACCAATACATTCGGCCCAATTAAGTGGCTGCCTTAGTTAGCCAAAGTTTCATGGAAATATGTAGTTAAAAATGTATAAAAAGACAAAGTACTGTTCAACTGAGTAACAAATTATGTTCTTAAATGAAGTACAGAACAATTTAGAATTGTGTCAGGAAGTTTCAGTTGTTAAGTCCTCATGAAGGGTCTTGGCCCGAAACATCAAATTTTTTTTCCATAGACGTTGCATGGCCTGCTGAGTTCCTCCAGCATTTTGTGTGTGTGGCTTGGATTTCTAGCATCTGCAGATTTTCTTTTGTTGGTAAAGGGAATCCTGGCTATTTTCTTGATTAGTTTTTGTTTGTTAAGAGTTCTTACAAATACATAAGCATCAGTCCCAATTAGCCGAAAGCCTAATTAACTGGGATCCACTGTATCCTCAGACTACTTGGGTCATTTATATGACATGCTTTCTCAATTATTTATTTAACGTTCAATAGTTTTCTCATTTCTTTGTAATACATTCCATGAAATTGATCTTGCTTTTTAAGATATACTTTTGTTGTTGATGATGACAAAAGATGAGTATCAAATAATTGGCCACCTACAATGTACAGTGGCATGAAAAGTTTGGGCACCCGGTCTATATTTCTGTTACTGTGAATAGTTAAGTGAGTAGAAGATGAACTGGTCTCCAAAAGTCTTATAAGTTAAAGATGAAACATTCTTTTCAACATTTTAAGCAAGATTAGTGTATTAATTTTGTCTTGTACAATTTTTGAGTGAAAAAAGGAAAGGAAAAGTTTGGGTACCTCAAGAGATTTGAGCTCTCAGATAACTTTTACCAAGGGCTCAGACCTTCGTTAGCTTGTTAGGGCTATGGCTTGATCACAGTCATCATTAGGAAAGGCCAGGTGATGCGAATTTCAAAGCTTTATAAATACACTGACTCCTCAAACCTTGTCCCAAAAATCAGCAGTCATGGGCTCCTCTAAGCTGCTGCCTAGCACTCTGAAAATTAAAATAAATGATGCCCACAAAGCAGGAGAAGGCTATAAGAAGATAGCAAAGTGTTTTCAGGTAGCCATTTCCTCAGTTCGTAATGTAATTAAGAAATGGCAGTTAACAGGAATGGTGGAGGTCAAGTTGAGGTCTGGAAGACCAAGAAAACTTTCTGAGAGAACTGCTTGTGGGATTGCTAGAAAGGCAAATCAAAACCCCTGTTTGACTGCAAAAGACCTTCAGGAAGATTTAGCAGACTCTGGAGTGGTGGTGCACTTTTCTACTGTCGGTGACACCTGCACAAATATGACCATCATGGAAGAGTCATCAGAAGAAAATCTCTCCTGCATCCTCACCACAAAATTCAGCATCAGGTTTGCAAAGGAGCATCTAAACAAGCCTGATGCATTTTAGAAACAAGATCTGTGGACTGATGAAGTTAAAATAGAACTTCTTGTCCACAATGAGCAAAGGTATGTTTGGAGAAAAAAGGGTGCAGAATTTCATGAAAAGAATACCTCTCCAACTGTCAAGCATGGGGGTGGATCGATCATGCTTTGGGCTTGTGTTGCAGCCAGCGACACGGGGAACATTTCACTGGTAGAGAGAAGAATGAATTCAATTAAATACCGGCAAATTCTGGAAGCAAACATCACACCATCTGTTTTTTTTTAAAAAAAAGCTGAAGATGAAAAGAGGATGGCTTCTGCAACAGGATAATGATCCTAAACACACCTCAAAATCCACAATGGACTACCTTAAGAGGTGCAAGCTGAAGGTTTTGCCATGGCCCTCACAGTTCCCCTACCTAAACATCATTGAAAATCTGTGGATAGACCTCAAAAGAGCAGTGTGTGCAAGACAGCCCAAGAATCTCACAGAACTAGAAGCCTTTTGCAAGGAAGAATGCATGAAAATCCCCCAAACAAGAATTGAAAGACTCTTAGCTGGCTGCAGAAAGCATTTACAAGCTGTGAAACTTGCCAAAGGGGGTGTTACGAAGTACTGACCATGCAGGGTGCCCAAACTTTTGCTTCAGGCCCTGTTCCTTTTTTGTTATTTTGAAACTATAAAAGATGGAAATAAAACAGTAATCCTGCTTAAAATATTAAAGAACTGTGTCATCTTTAACTTTATGCCTTTTGGAAATCAGGTCATCTTTTACTCGCTTAGCTATTCACAGTAACAGAAATTTTGACCGGGGTGCCCAGACTTTCGCATGCCACTATACCTATATATACACTACCAGATTTTCCCTCAATAAAAGGAAATTTGTCTTTGTGGAAAATGAAGTGAATGCAGTATTTTATACTACGAAAAAGTCTGCAGATGCTGGAAATCTAAAGCAACACACATAAAATGCTGGAGGTACCTAGCAGGTCGAGCAGCATCTATGGAAATGAATATACAGTCAACATTTTGATCGAAGGTCCTTCTTCAGGAATGGAAAAAATGGGGGAAGATGTCAGAATCCAGTACCCAGGGCATGCCCTTTTCTCACTGTTACCATCAGGTAGGAGGTCCAGAAGCCTGAAGGCACACACACAGTGATTCAGTAACAACTTCTTCCCCTCTGCAATCCAATTCCTAAATGGACATTGAACCCGAAAACACTACCTCACTTTTTAAAAATATATAGTATTTCTGTTTTTTGCATGATTTTTAATCTATTCAATATATGTATACTGTAAAAGTCTGCTGAATAAGATTTGCTTTTTTATTATTATTATTATTATTTTATTTTTTTCTTCTATATTATGTATTGCATTGAACTGCTGCTACTAAGTTAACAAATTTCACATCACTTGCCAGTGATAATAATTATTCTGGATACATGTACATACAGTCAGGTATGTGATCAGATCAATGTGTATTGATCAATCTGATGACCTGGTGAAAGAAGCTGTCCCGGAGCTTGTTGGTCCTGGCCTTAATGTTGTGCTACCATTTGCCAGACAGTAGCAGCTGAAACAATTTGTGGTTGGGATGGCTGGAGTTCCTGATGATCCTCTGGGCCCTTTTTTACGCACCTGCTGTTGCAAATGTCCTGAATAGAGGAAAATTCACATTCACAGATGACACAACAATGATTAGAACTGGGATCGGGGGAGAGAGAATTGGTGGTGCCAGAGGAGAGTGAAGGATTGGGGTGTTCAGGAAGGTGAGGTGGGAGAAGATGGAGACTCCAAAGATCCAAAAGATGACAATGGAGCCTGAGAGGTACGGGGTTGGATTTCTTCCTTTCCAGCCCTTCATCTTTCCTACCCATCTGGCTTTAACTATCACCTTATAGCTATCCTCCTTCCACTCCCCCTCCTTTTTATTTTCTTCCTTTCCAATCTTGAAGAAGGGTCTCAGTCTGAAATATCAAATATTTTATACTGTTACTAAAGTCAGAATATACTGCTCCCCAGTCCCCAAGACATATAAGCACACATGCAGGCACACACACAGCTTAGAATGTTGTATATTCTTTCCCTTATAGTTACTGCTTCATGTTCCTTTACATTAAATGTCATTTACTATATGTGTAACCCTCTCACCAGGGCTCGTATACAAACTCAGCTTTTTAGCTAACAGGCATGTGACTCAGCAGTGAAAAGGCCACCTTTCATAAACAATATACATCTAGGGTTACTATGATTTGGGGTTCAACCAAACAGGAATGCTGTGATGTTCTGATTAAAGGAAGGTTGATTTGACCGAATGCTGTGTAATTATAAGGAAAGTATATTTATCAATTTCAGCTTTATCAGACAGTTAATAGGAAAAAGAAAATAAAAGGGCCCTTTACAGTTAGACCAGTTGAATATGCACATAACATTGCAGCTCATACTGGAGTCGTCTTTACTCATACACTTGACCCACGGTCTGCGTGAAAGCACCCGCCACATTCTGAACGTCCCTCAAAGCCCATCTCAAACAAACTGGCTTTCTCTCAGTAGTATTGGCCCTTCCTCCTTGGAGCCATTCATCTGCACAAAGCACTTCTTGCAACGGGGGACTCTCCTTCCAACAACGTTCTGCAGCATCTTGCCTTGCGTCCCACTCCACAGCTCCCACCAAAAGACCCCAACCCAGACTACTGTCCATCACAAATCTCTCTTCCACCCCACTCTCTCTAGAACATTCTCCTGATACTACCATCCTAATTGCCTGACACAACAGTACTACGTTGAACAACATGGTTTCTTATTTTTAGCGAAGCCAGAGTGGCAGGACCCACACCTTTTGCAGAAAACTGCTAAAATGGAATATCTACATCATGGCAATGGAAATCATAACCTTGGCATTACATATGTAATCAATATTCAGAATCAGGATTATTATCACTGGCATGTATCGTGAAATTTCTTAACTTAGCAACAGCAGTACAATGCAATACATGATAATATAGAAAGAAAGCTCAAGTAGTAAACCGATTACTACAAGTGTGTGCGTGTGTGTCTAGATTATAGTTGGATCAAAAATAGTGCAAAACAGAAGTAATATATTTTTTTTAAAAGTGAGGTAGTATTCATGGGTTTAATGTCCATTTAGGAATCATATGGTAGAGGGGCAGAAGCTGTCCCTGAATTGCTGAGTGTGTGCATGCCTTCAGGTTTCTGTACCTGTTTCCTGACAGTAACAATGACAAGAGGGGATGTCCTGGGTGATGAGGTCCTTCATGATGGACACTGCCTTTCTGAGGCATCACTCCTTGAAGATGTATTGAAAGCTATGGATACTGGTACCCAAGATGGAGCTGATTAATTTTACAACTTTCTATAGCTATCAGTCCTGTGCAGTAGCTCTCCCCACCCCCCATACCAGACAGTGATGCAGCCTGTCAGAATGCTGTCCATGGTACATCTATAGACATTTTTGAGTGTTTAGGTGACAAACCAAATCTCTTCAAACTGTCTTGCCTTCTTTACAGCTACATTGATATGTTGGGATCAGGTTAGATCCTCAGCGATTTGGACACTCAGGAACTTGAAATTGCTCACTCTTTCCGCTTTTGATCTCTCTATGAGGATTGGTTTGTGTTCACTCGTCTTACCCTTCCTGAAGTCCACAATCAGTTCTTTCACTGACATTGAGTGCAAGGTTGTTGCTGCAACACCATTCAACTAGCTGATATATCTTCCTCTTGTGCGTCCTATCATCTCCATCTGAGATTCTACCAACAGTGGTTGTATCATCAGCAAATTTATAGATGGCATTTGAGCTATACCTAGTTACACAGAAATGGGTATAGAGGGAGTAGAGCAGTGGGCTAAGCACACATCCCTGAGGTGTGCAGGTGTAGATTGTCAGTGAGGAGAAGATATTATCTCCAATTGTAGAGGGAGGCACAGAGGCTCAGGTTCTGTAGCTTAGCGATCAGGACTGTGAGAATGAGGTGATAAACGCTGAGCTATAGTCAATGAACAGCATCCTGACATCAGTGTTTGTGTTGTCCAAGTGATCTAAGGCCAGGTGAAGAGCCATTGAGATTGCATCTGCTGTAGACCTATTGTGGCATTAGGCAAATTGCAGTGGGTCCAGGTCCTTGCTGAGGCAGGACTTCATTCCAGTCATGACCAACCTCTGAAAGCATTTCATTAATGCAGAGGTTAGTGCTACTGGGTGATAGTGATTAAGGCAGCTCACACTACCCTTCTTAGGCACTGGTATAATTGTTGCCTTTTTGAAGCAAGTGGGAACTTCCACCCATAGCAGTGAAGTTGAAAATGTTGGCACAAGTTTTCAGAGCCTTACCATGTACTCCATTGGGGCCTGCCAGCTTACAAGGGTTCACCTTCCCTAAAGACTGTTTAACTTTGGCCTCCAAGACAGAGATCACAGGGTTAGATGGTGCAGCAGTAACCTTCACAGCTGTAGTTATATTCTCCCTTTCAAAGCGGGCATAAAAGGCATTGAGTTCATCTGGTAGTGATGCATCGCTGCCGTTCATGCATTTTGCTTTGTTGGAAGTAATGTTGACACGTACCCGATGCCTGATGCAGCCTCCAACCTCACTCGGAATCGTTTCTTCGCTCTTGAAATAGCCCTCCGCAAGACATACCTGTTTTTCTTATACAGACCTGGGTTACCAGTCTTAAATGCCACAGATCTAGTCCTCAGCAGACGATGAACCTCCTGGTGCATCCACAGCTTTTGATTTGGAATGTACTGCAAGTTTCCATAGGCATATACTTATCCACACAGTTTTTAATGAAGTCTGTAACAACTGCAGTATACTCATTCAGATTCAAAGATGAATCCCTGAATACAATCCACTCCACTGATTCAAAACAATTGTGTAAGTGCTCCTGTGCTTCGCTTGTCCATACCTTTGTGGTTCTCACTTCTGGTGCTGCAGTCTTCAGTCTTCTGCCTATACTCGGGGAGTAGAAAAACAGCCAGGTGATCAGACTTTCCAAAGCGTGTGTGCGAAATAGCACAGTAGGCATTCTTGCTGGTAGAGAAACAGTTGTCCAGTGTGTTGTTTCATCTGGTACTACAAGTGATTTGTTGGTAATTATTTAGTGATTTTTTTTTTCAAGTTGGTCTGGTTAAAATCCCTCAAAATGATAGTGAAGACGTCAGGGTGTGCTGTTTCATGCATGTGTTCACATTTCTCAAATCATCTGGAACCTGTTTGGATTTGGCCTGAGATGGAGTGTACACCACTACCAAATTGATCACTGAAATCTCTGGCGGTAGGTAAAATGGATGGCACTCGGTTCCAAGATATTACAAGTCTGGTCAGCAGAACTGATACATCTGTGCACCAAGAGGAGTTGATCATGAGACATACAATCTCCACCTCTGCTTTTGAGAGACTTGACAGTCCTATCCTGATAATGTATAGTGAACATGTCAATCTGAATTGCTGCATCTGGTATGGAAGGGTTTTAAAAGGTTTCCATGAAACAAAGAATGCAAGCAGTCCTAATGTCCCTCTGATATAGCACCTTAACTTTGAGATCTTCAATTTTATGTACCAGAGACTATATGTTTGCCAGCAAGGTAGTTGGTAAAAACCTTGTTTTCTTAAATGCACTAGTATCCCTGATCAGTAGCCACATTTCATCTGAGGAGTCCGGCAATAAATATGGCCATAATTGGCATTGTTTCATCAGTGTTGAGCAGCAATAGATTGCTTAATCCCATTAAAAACTGTACAGACCTTGGAAGCAGTTGTGGTTCTCAGGTATATCATGCTGAACTGAGAATATTCTAGTCTCTTCTTCTGAGTCTTTTTTTTGGTTTCTTTTTTGCCATTAAGTACACTAATAATTTTTGTGCACTCTGCTGGTTATGCTGTGTTATTACAACATTTTTAGAAGAACATTCTTCTTTCAATAACCTACAGCAGTTGTTTCCTACCTGTCTAAAATACAGACACTCACCATTTATCCCATCTATGAATTTTTCATCAGTGCTGTCATATATGGACACCACAGTGGCGTAGTGGTTAGCGCAATGCTATTACAGCTTGGGGCTTCAGAACTTGGAATTCATTTCTGGAGCCATCTGTAAAAAAAAAGCCTGTATGTCCTCCCCGTGGAATGCATGGGGTTTTCCCCAGGTGCTCCAGTTTCCTCCAGTAGCTCAAAGACTGGGTAGGTTAATTAGTCATTGTAAATTGCCCAGTGATTAGATTAGGATTAATCACTTTTGTTGGTTACTGTGGTAGTGTGGCTCAAAGGGTTAGAAGGGCTTACTCCATGTTGTACCACTAAATAAATAAATATTTGATTTCATTTTATCATCAAACGTCTTGTGCAATACTTCATCTAAAGTTATTGAAAATCCCTAAACAAAGCATCCATGAGTTTTCCTCGATCAGTTCATGGTAATTTTTCATTCATTGCTTTTATTTCCACAAAGAACTCTGTCAGGTACGTTTCCAGGGTGGGTGCTTTTAATTGATCCATGTTTTGCTAAGAATTTTGCTCTATATTGAAAACTCTTGATTTTGGAATGATAGTTGTCAAATTGCCAGCATGCATTCATTGTAACAGTAAGTGACTTGAGAAGCTTTTGGCATAAACTTTTTGTGAACCAGAGAAGAGACTTCCTTGATGTCCTGAACCAAGTGAGATAAGAAAGCAGTTACTAGGATGTAATGATTTACAGTTAATACAAGCTAAGTCATAGTATGATAATGGATTAGATTAATACTGAAATCATTAATTTTTAAACAAATAGCTATTGAACAAAATGAACCAATGTAAATTCGTCAAATTTTTAACTGAGAACTCAGTGGAAAGTAAGGCCAATTGAAGTATTGTTCAGTAAGATGACCTTTAGTGTGGACTGTTTTAAATACTGAACAAAGGAAATTGGCAATGAGGTGTGAGGGTTACTATTATTTAACAACCCTAAAAAAAAACAGTTTTCACAATTTTCAGAAGAAAGAATAGTACTTTGGCATTTTATTTTGTTACCAAAAATTTGTGTTTCCTATGAGGGTATAATACTTGATGTACTCCTGAGTCCTGATAGATTCCAGATGCCAGAGACCAGCAATCAATGTTTAAAAACTCAAGTTTTCACTCAACAGGCTCGGTTCATTTGACTTATGGTGGGCATACAGGACTTACAAACTTTCTAAGATTCATAAAATTTTTATCATGAGTGTTTGAGGAAACAGGAAGAGACAACCTTAACACAAGAGATTCTACAGGTGCTGGAAATCTAGAGCAACACACACAAGAAACATCCTTAAACTAGATGAGATAAGAATTTCCCAGGCGAATGTAATCATTTACAGATTATTGGTTCTGTACATGTTTAAATATTAAAGTTGAAAATTTACTAGTTATCTACTAGAACTAGCTAATTAAGAGGAATTGGTAATTGGTTTATTATGGTTTCATGTACTGAGGTATAGTGTGAAAAGCTTTTGATAGTATGCCATCCGGGCAGATCATTTCATACATATGTATATCAATATAGTACAAAAGGAAACTTATAGCCACGCTTGGCCTCCTCACCCCGGTCCACCATGCAACTTCGCACGATGAAGATTGATTTAGAGACTTGGAACAAACCCAGCCTGCACCCACTCATCTGGAGTGTTGTGAGTGTAGTGGTGGAATACTTATCGCAGACATTTTAAATCTCAGAGGTGGTACGATATCTACTAAATTCATTGGACAGCCAAGCAAACAAACATAAGTGCCCTCTCCTGGGCCAGTATCCTCAGTATCAAAATTTTATCTGAATTTTATCTGACTCCAGTAGATGGACCACTTTATTTACATTTCTGACAACAGATTCCCAAAATCATAGCCAAAGTCAAAACCTCTGTCACAGCAAGAAATTTCCAAGAGGATTGAAGAAAGGATTCAAGGATGTTCTGAAAGCCTCTGGAATTAATGTATTTTCATCATCTCATGAAAATCCATACATTATGAAGATGGATCATCCTGGATGGAACTGAGCACCTCAGATCTCTTTAGGAACATATTGAAGTCTAATGAAAAGGCCAAAAGAGAGTATTGCTTCCCTTATTCCTCAAACACATGTCCCAGTTGTAGCAGATTGGTTAGCAAATCCCACATTGGCATTATCAGCCACCTCAGAACTTATAGACTGGAGTTGCAACAAATCATCTTCTTTAATGAGTGGGTTTCTGAGTCAGGAGGGGAGGGGAGGGGAGGCAAAGGGGTTCTGCAGTGATTTAACTCAAGGTTTGATAGTTGTAAAACAGATGATCGTTCACCAGATGAAGCTTTTTTGAAAATAGGCATTTGTTTTTGAGCGATCCCATTATTCATAATGAGAGGCTGCTTCACTTTGAAGATACCTGGTAAAATAATTGTTCCTAATGGAAGAAAGGTTCTTCCTTAAATTCTCTGTTTTTCATTAAATAGACTCTTCTTTAATTGAGGAGGAGTGTGCTATTAACACATGCTTTTGACATTAATTGTAATAAAGCAGGAATAATGAGATCTCTCAGATCTCAGGTGGTGACAAGGAGACTTAACAGAAGTGAGATAGATCAGCTGGTTGAATGGTGTTGCAACACAACCTTTCATTCAATGTCATGCAGAACAAGGAATTGATTGTGGACTTCAGGTAACACGTAACATTTCTCATCAATGGCTTAGCAGTGGAAAAGGTGAGTAGCTTCATCTGCACGTCAACAACTCTGAAAATTTATTCTGGGTCGAACATATTGATGCAATTACAAAGAAGGCATTTCAGTGGCTACTGTATATTTCATTTGGAGTTCATGGAGATTTGGTATGTCACCAAAGACTCTGGCAAATTTCTACACATGTACCACAGAGAGCATCCTACCTGGTATGGTCGTGCCAATGCACAGGATCAGAAAAAGCTGCATTATAGGCACTAGCCTTCCCACCATCAAGGATATCTTCAAAATGTGATGCCTCAAGAAGGCAAATCCATCATGTAAGACCCTCACCATCCAGGATATGCCCTCTTCTTATTGCTACCATCAGAAAGGAGGTACAAGAACCTGCAAGCACTCACTAAGTGTTTTCAATTTCTTCCCCTCCACCATCAGATTTCTGAACAGACCATGAATCTATGAACATAACCCACTACTCTGCTCTGTTCCGCATTATTTATTTATTTATTTATTTATCTATTTATTTATTTATTTATTTTTATTGCGATTTATAGTAATCTTATTGTACTCTACTGCTGCTGCAAAACATCAAATTTCATAACGTATGAATGTGAAGTGGATAATCTTACTCACCTCAACACTAAGTTGATTCCATAACCTTTGGACTCACTTTCAAGGACTCCACAATTCATGTTCTGAGTATTACTATTTGTTGATTATTAGTAGTAGTAAATATTGTGTATTTGCACAGTTTGTCTTCTTTTGCTCATTTGTTGTCAGTCTTTGTGTGTAGTTTTTCCATTGATTCTATTGTTTTCCTTTGTTCTATTGTGAATGCCCACAAGAAAATTAATCTCAGGGTAGCATATAGTGATGTACAGGTATATGTACTTTGAAAATAAATTTACTTTGAACTTTTCTGATAGTAAATCTGATTCTGACTGCTGTTGGGGAAGAACTTGTCAGAATTTTTCAAGAAATTTTAAAGGAGATGTGGAGGACAAGATTTTTTTTTACACAGAGTGATAGCTGCAGATACAATAGTGGTACTGAAAAGGCTTTTGCATGAATATGCAGGACTGTCAGGATATGAATAATGTGCAGGCAAAATGGATGTTTAATCTGACATTGTGTTCACTATGTATATTATGGACCAAAGAGCCTGTTCCTGTGCTGTACTGCTCTATGTAAAACGCAGATGAATTTTTAACAAGATATTTTGAGGAATGTGGTGCACTGTTTCAATGTAATTCAGTTCCACCTAGTGGCTAAATTGTGTACCATTTCAACAGTTAGGCAGTTAACACAGTGCAAAACTTCATGCAAAGTACAGTGATCATAAAGAAAAAAATTTTTAGTCCTCACCGATACATTTATTCTGGGACTCTGTAAATTAACTTGTGATTAGGCAATGATTATATCAAGGTTGCTGGGTGGCAAGGCTCAAAGTTCCAGAAGGGCCTATTCTGTACTGTATCTTAATAAATAAATAAATCCACCTCTTCACACTTGTCAGATTAAACTCCACTATTCCCCTCAACCATGGGGTTTAACCTTTCGGACCAGCCTTCTATGTGGGAATTATGCACCCAGGGAAAAATATTAAATTCTGCTTCAATGCATTGAAGCCTTAGGACATTTAAAAAAAAAAATCATTTGCAGTGTTTGGATTTGCTAGCATTCATTGCCCATTCCTAATTGCTCTGAGAAGTTGGTGGTGAGATCTTGTTTCAGGTTGTGTCAGTCTTTGTGTTTAGGAAGCTCCTGCTGCTTTTAGGCAGAAAGTTCTAGCTTCTGACCCAGCTTTTTCACAATTGATGTATTTTGAGCAAGCTTTGTTGGTGAATAGGAAAGAACATATAATTATTTTCTCATTTTAACACTGAAACATTTGCCCCTGTTGTCGCTGTGCTTGAGCATTGTCTACATAACTCAGTTGAAATGCTAGAATCTGGGGCAATGTGCAAAAAAACATGAGAAACTATGGAAGAAAATGGACAGTTAATACTTTAGGTTGAGACCCTTCACCTGCATTGGTGCAGATCCATCCTGTGCAGATGGTGCTTTTTGTGTATTGTATAACTCATCTACTTGTGCATAACTTTGCTGAGTAATCCTGGGTATCTTGATTTGTCTGGGATAACAAAATTGGATGTGAGAAATTTGCAGTCCATGAATGTGGAAAACAAATGCCCCATAATTCTAAAGTAGTTAATAAGAAGTCAAATAGGGCATTTAGAAGAACTTCATTACTTCAGAGTTGGGGAAGCAGGTGATTATAAATGTACTGTACTTAAGAGAAGACATAGGGAGATGGAAGAGAGGAGGTTGAAGTGGAGAATAAATACCATCATGGACATCTTGGATAAGATGATCTACCGTTTGGAATATTTTTCGTGTAATTCTACAAAAGATAATGTAACTTTTCAAAGGCCATTACTGGGACCGGAAGAGTTGAGTTACAAGGGGAGATTGGATAGGCTGTGGCTTTTATCCTTGGGGAAATAGGAAGCTATGGGATGACTTAAGAGGAATGTAGAATCATGACAAACATAAATAAGGTGAATGGTAACAGTCCTTTTCCCAGGGTAGGGGACTCTGAAACAAGTGTCCCCTGTCATGGGAAAGAGGGTATAGATTTAAGGTGCGTGTGGAAGAATTTAAAGGAGGCCTGAGGGTGGTGGGTATGTGAAATGGGCTGCCAAAGGAAGTGGTAGAAGTTAGTAGAATTACAGAATTCAAAAGATGTTCAGACAAGTATATGGATAGGAAAGAGGGATATGGGCCAAACAAAGCAAATGTGACTAGTTCATGTAGACAACTTAGTCAACATGAACAATCTGAGCCAAAGACCCTCTTTATGTGCCATATAACTATCTCTGAGGTATTTGTAAATTGAGTTGTAATTAGGTTTCTGTTTGCTAGAATGTTATTGATGTCCTTGAACTTTTCTTTCCAACATTTATGAATAAATTTCAAAATGAATCTCTCTCAAGCGTGCACTATTGGAACAGAAGCAGAGGAAGAAACGGCAGGACCTTCTCATGGTTCAGCCTAACCTTGAAACTAAGCCCAGGAGGTTGAAGCCAAAGCGCTGCGAGGAACAATCCTCATTAGTACAGTCCGATAATAACATCACTAGCCACAGAATATTAGATGGTAAGTAAAGTGGACACCAAATAATTACTTTTTTTAGGACTATGTACTCCATGGTGACATAGATAAAAATTAAGGCTATTAGATAAAGCAACAGTATCAGGCCATTTAGCCCGTTAAGCTTGCTTGCCATTCAATCATGGTTGTGTTTTGTTCTACCTGATTCTCCTCGTAACCCTTAAACCCCTTACCAATCAAGAAGCTATCAATTTCTGCCTTAAAGATTCCCAATCACTTGGCCTCCACAGCTCTCTGTGGCAATGATTTCCATAGATTCACCACCACCAGGTTGAAGAAATTCCTTCTCATCTTAGTTTTAAAGAAATATCCCTTTATTCTGAGGCATTGCTCAAGGATCCTAGACTCTCTTACTAAGTGAAATATCTCCTCCCTGTCCACTTTATCCAGACCTTTCTGTATCTGGTAGATTTAACTGAGATCCAACATCATCCTTCTGAAATCCATTGAGTAGTGGCCTGAAATGATTTATGCTGTGCGTTACGTAAAATATTTACATTAGCCATTTTACAGATAACTATCATTCAGACAGAGCAACAAAAAAGCTTTATAACTCTGAAGAATTCATTTGTAATGTTTTCTGGACAAATGGAAACTGTTGTGAGGGAAAATGTGGTGAACTGGATTTTCCCCGCAACTACAGTGGGTTTGGAGAATTTCAAAACCTTAAGTGAACTAAAAGACAAAAGTAGACCAGTGACTGTTTTCTTTTATTTCTCAAAAAATATGAATATTCTAAATTTTATCAGGGTAAGTACTCCATGGCCTCATGTTATGATTATCTGCCATCTGTACCTTATTGTTTATTCCAATATCAGAGTGGATCAGTGCAGCTTTTTTGCTGGGAGTCTAGCTTCATAGGATCTCTCTTCATGCAAGTGACCTGGTGTACTGACAAGAATGGCATTTACAATTGTGTCCCCCTGCCTCACTAGCTGTTTTTTTGCTGTATACATTAAGTAACTGTTCATATCTTTGCTATTCCTTCAACTGATCTCTCTTTTGAACTGTGCTGGAGAGTTTGAGGCCAATTGTCAGGCAGGGATTGGAGGAGCTGAGCACCGTTGTCAACAGGCATGAAATAGTGCACCCGATGCCTTCCCTGTCATTGCAGTGGATTTTAACCACGCCAGCTTGAAGAAGTCTGTGAACAACTACCACCAACATTTCACCTGTGGAACTAGAGGAGCCAACACACTTTACCATAGTTATACCACAATCAACAACACTTCCATCCCATGCCCACACTTTGGGAAGTCTGATCACTTGGCTGTACTTCTACTCCTGGCATAAAGCAGAGACTAAAGACTGTAGTACCAATAATGAAGACCAGAAAGGTATAGTCAAGGGAATTAGAGGAGCACTTGCAACACTGTTTTGAGTCAGTGGACTGGACAAGTTAAGTGATTCATCTTTGAATCTGAATGAATATGTTGTCACTGACTTCATCAAGACCTATGTGGACGAGTGTGTGCCTTTGAAAACATATTGGACATACCCAAATCAAAAGCTGTGGATAAACCAGAAAATTCACATTCTGTCTAAGCAAGGACCTGAACCTGCTGCAATTTGCCTATTGCCACAATAGGACTATAGTAGATGCAGTCTCACTGGCTCTCCACTTAACCTTGGATTACCTAGACAATATGTCAGACTGCTGTTTATTGATTACAGTTCAGTGTTCAATGCAATCATTTGCTCAGTTCTAATCAAAATTCTCCAAAACCTGGGCCTCTATTCCTCCCTCTGCAACTAGATCCTTGATTTTCTCACTGGGAGATCACAACAAGGAATTCAGGAAGGGGAAGTTAAGGGAACACACACCATTAGTCATTGAGGGAACAGCAGTGGAAAAGGTGAGCTGTTTCAAATTCCTGGGTATCAACTTCTCTGAGGATCTATCCTGGGTCCAACATATTGATGCAATTACAAAGAAGGCATGACTGCAACTATATTTCATTCGAAGTTTGAGGAGACTTGGTATGTCACCAAGACTTTTGTAAATTTCTACAGCTGTACCATGGAGAGCATTCTGATTGATTGCATCACTGCCTGGTATGTAAAGGCCACTGCACAGAATGGCGAAAAGCAGCAGAAAGTTGTAAACTCAGCCAGGTCCATTATGGTCACTGCCCTCCCCTGCCTCCAGGACATCTTCAAAAGGTGATACTTCCAGAGGATGGCATCTATCATTAAGGACCCCCATCACCCAGAACAAGCTCTTTTCATTGCTACCATCAGGGAAGAGGTACAGGAGCCTGAAGACACACAGTCAAGGTTTAAGGAACAGCTTCATCCCATCCACCATCAGATCTCTAAGTGGACAATGAACTCATGTCTCTCTTAATATTTCTTCCTTCTCATTTTGCACTATTTGTTTATTTTTTTAATCTATACTTGTTATTGTAATTTATAGTTTTTTATTATGTATTGCAATATACTGCTGCTGCAAAACAACAAATTTCACAATGTATGCCAGTAATATTAAACCCTTCTGATTCCGATTTTAAAAAATCAAATTGATGCTTGCAATCATTGAGAATCTTGCCTTCAACTGTTGTCCAGTGACTGCTGCGCTGCATGAATGGTATCTTGTGATTTCCAAGCTGGAACCAAGAAAAGCTGTGAAAGGCCACATCTCCTTGGACATTGTGGGAATACGTGAATTAAACAAGATTGTGTGGATCTGTGCTTTATTCTAATTAATCATTAATTTTTCTAACTATTTTAAGTGAAGTTAGGAATTGATAAAACAGATTTTCAAGAACTATAAGTTGAGGTGCATCTCAGTCTACAATAATAATGCATAGTTGGCTTCAATACAAATATGTGGACTAGATGAACAAAACTTAGTAATCCTATCTTAATTATAAGTTTTAAAGTGAAAGATACTTCTTAAGGCCCCTTTAAAAATCATATTTTCACAAGAAATAAGAGGAATGAATTGTTTTGCATCTATTTTTGTAGTACTATTGATGAAACTTCAGAAATTCACCTCCTATATGCAGGTGAATCTGTCTACATGTATGTTGCTGTGATTAACGTAAATTGGTATTAGAAAGTAAGGAAAGCAATTTTGTAGCAGATGTTCTCATTTTCTTTTTTTGCTTTAATTTATATTAGCAGAAGGAGATAGAAAGACATCTGATGTGGCACTTCCTTCTGGGAAATCTTTACATGCAGTCAAAATGAAAAATTTGCGAGAAGGTAACAAATTGGACAGAGATAACGGAAGGGACAAAGGTGAACCAGGTTAGCTTCAAAGACCGTAACGCTGGTAGTTGAAGTTTGGCTCTCTGCATGGCTGTGTGTTTCTGCACAGAATACAAGTAATCTCTTTTGTCTCTCAGGATCTAAACAGGAAGTGTGTATATATAATCTTCAGTAAAGATCAGGGGGCAGCACGGTAGCATAGCGGTTAGCGAAACACTATTACAGTGTCACCGACCCTGGGTTCATTTCACTCTGCTGTAGGTAAGGAGTTTGTATGTTCTCCCTGTTACCATGTGAGTTTTCTTTGGGTGCTCCAGTTTCCTCCTACATTCCAAAGGTGTACGGGTTAGTAGGTTAATTGGTAACATAGGTGTAATTGGGTGTTGTGGGTTCTGTGGGCTGGTAGGGGATTACCGTGCTGTATCTTTAAATAAAAATAAAATTAAAATTGATAAGTATTATGGAAGTGCAAGTGGTTACTTCATGAACAGAAGAGATTAGGCAGATATTGGAATCTTGAGCAACACACACAAAATGCTTGAGGAACTCAGTCAGGCAACATATTTGAAGGGGAATAAACAGTCACCGTCAGGACTGATGAAATTCCTCCAACATTTTGTGTATGTTCTTCATATATTCTACCAAGCATTTTGTGTATGTTCTTCATATATTCTACCAAGCTTTTCATGCTTTGTTTTATTACCTCATCTTCATAAGTCTTCTCTGCACTATTTCCAGTTGAACGGCATCTTTCCTTTAACAGGGCAACCAAAACTGTACACAATACTCCAAAGTGCAGTCTCATAAATGTCTTATACAAGGGCAACATAACTTCTCAATTATACCCAGTGCTCTGACTAATGAAGGCCTGCATGACAAATGCCTTCTTCACCACCCTGTCTACTTGCAACACTGTTTTTGGCAGACTATTTATTTGTACTCCTAGCTCCCTCTATTCCATGCACTTTCCAGAACGCAAAATTAGCTGAGAAATAGGTTTTCTTGTAAATTTTCTGATAGGTTCTCTAAGTTAAAGAAGCTTTGGCACCTTGATTACTGAGCATCCATTTTCAATGGTATAAAGCAATAGTGCAAGTAGTGCTCATACCATTAAGTCAATACTGTTTCAGTGAGATATGCCTAAAGGCTTTAAACCAAGTGCCTCCACAATTCTAAAACACAAGTACACTGCAGATGCTGGGATCAAAGCAACACATACAACACGTTGGAGGAACTCACCAGGTTGGGCAGCATACGTGGAAACGAGCAGTCAACGTTTCGGGCCAAGACCCTTCGTCAGGACTGAAGAGGGAGGGGGCAGGGGTCCTGTAAACAAGGTGGGGGGAGGGTGGGAAGGAGAAGGCTGGTAGGTGCCAGGTGAAAAACCAATAAGGGGAAAGATCAAGGGGTGGGGGAGGGGATAGGTAGTAAAAGAGAAGAAGGGTTTTGCCGCCTTCTGTTACCCATAGTGCGTTCCCCTTACATCTCTTCTTCACCTTTCCTGCCTATCCCCTCCCTGCTGCCCAACCTGCTGAGTTCCTCCAGTGTGTTGTATGTGTTGCCTCCACAATTCATCTGAAGTTGGGGACAGATGTCAATGAGGTAAGGTTTTTAAAGAGAGACAACAAGCTCTTGGAGCACATCAGCAAACATAATTTTGCAGATGATACTAAAATAAATGCTGTCATAGACAGTAAAAATGTTTTCAAAAATTACAGGGTCAGCTAGGTAAGTATACTGAACAGAGGCAAATTGCTTACAATTTGGATGTGTGAAGTGTGGCATTTTGGGAATGGTAGTGTTTTGAAAAGTGTTGTAGAATATAGGGGCCTAGGAGTACAAATAAATAGTTTGCCTAAAACTTCATTGCAAGTAGAGAAGGGTGATGAAGAAGGCATTTGTCATGCTGACCTTCATTAGTTGGAGGATTGAGTATAAGAATTGGGAAATTATGTTGCCCTTGTACAAGGCGTTTATTGAGACTGCACTTTGGAGTATTGTGTACAGTTTAGTTGCCCTATTAAAGGAAAGATACTGTTAAACTGGAAATCGTGCAGAGAAAATGTATGAAGATTCTACTGAAATTTAAGGGCCTGGGTATGCTAGTGCTTTATTCATTGAAACGTGGGAGATTGAGGGGTGACCATATGTAGATGTATAAATAGGAGGAATGCACATTATTCATTTTCCCAGGGCAGAGGAACTTAAATCTTAAAGGCATGGGTGAGAGGTGAAAGATTTAGAAGGAACTTTTAAATCTTTAAACAGAACTTGAGCATCTTCGTCTTGTGTAAGGCAGTCATATATGGAATGAGCTGTCAGAGTTGAGGCAGGTACAATAATAACATTTAAAAGACACTAGGTTAGGTTCATGATAGGAGTGGTTTGGAGGGATATGCACCAGGCATGGGCAAACGGGACTAGCTTGCTGGGCACCATGGTTGAATGGATGAATTGGGTCAAAGAACCTGTCTCCATGCTATATTATTCAATGACTCTATTATCATGTCATGATTTAATGGAAACATCAATTCTGGCTAAATTGTAGTGTGAAAGGACATTAGCTCCTTCTCAACTCTTCCATGGGAAAGCAATTGTTGCTGATCTTTCTAAGAGTGAGACTTTCTAGAATACAGAAACAAAAATTATTCCTTTAAAGCTTATGGGACTTAAATTGTGGTGATGTTTCTGTCTTTGCAACCATCAGATACCGACATTTTTAGGTATTCTGACCAGGGTGTTGACAACACCCATTAGCTATGTTCAGATTGTACAAGTGCTGCATTTGGAGAATCCTTATTTCATTCCCACTCTTCTCCCCAAAATAAGTTAAATTTCTGAAATAGCCATGGGCACAAACTTATCATGCCCATATCTTAGCCCTTCGACAACCTTAAGGACACAGGATTTTTTTGTTTGGATAAAGGTTTATTAACTTAGTGATACCTGATCAATCTGATTGTCTTTTCTTATTTTCATACCTCAGTAACAAAGTAGTATCTTAAGCATTTCTCATGTATTTGTTGCCCTTCAATTCAGAGTTCAGTTACAGTAAGTAAGTTGGGTGGTTTTGCTTGGTATATCATGCAAGAAGTCTCAACAGACCCTGTAGAGGTGTAGAATTATTACAAAACAGGTAACCTTTGTTGACTATGTTGACCATTCTTGCTACAATAAAAATGTTTCTGTCCCTCAAGGTGTTGATGGGCCAGGATCCTTAGTAAGCAATGAAGTACAAGGTGTTAGTAACAGGATCCAAATCCTTTCTGTTGGTGAATCAATGGCAGTCAGTGATGATGTCGAAGCACTCTTGGACTTGCCAGCTAAGCCAGAAATCCAGGAAATAATGGAACAAAGAGGTAATAAAATTTCCTTTGTGTTATTTTTGATTTAGTTTTGTTTGGTGAAATCTAATGTAAAGAAAAATAATTAGTTGTGAACTTGCCAAACTAAAGGATAAATTAGATAGTTAGTAATTGTGTTTTCCTTTTCATCAAATCTACTTCAAGAAATTTGAATATCTATGCTTGAATGCAGTGTACTACACAGGAAGTTTTGGAGTGATATCTTTTGGATGAGAACTTAATCCAAGACCCTACCAATTATATTTTAACAGAATATTTGAAAATGTTGCATTTACTGCAGTAAAACTGATGCTAGAGACCTTAGTGTAATGAGTACTAAACTTTATTTTGTAGTAATATAGCTTAGCTAAGTAAAGCTTTTATAGGATTCTCAGGAAACTAAAGAACCTTTCCTTATTAACTAGTCAATGAAGATCAGGAAGATTTTTTTAGTTAGCTTAAATTCTAAGGTTCCTATCCCACAATGCATTATTGACCCTAATGCCTTCTGGGCAATTAGAGATAAGCAGTAAGTACAGGCTCATTAGTTCTAACATCCCATTTTTGTGTATGTGTATACATAGTGCAACTTCTTTTGGAAGCTATACACTGTTTTTACCTGTTCTTTCATTAGCTTGAGTAACTTTCTTGAATGATCTCTTAATTTTTTCCTTTCCAGTGGCGGTAGTCCATTCCTCAAATCAGTCTTTCCAATGATGTTTAGCTTTTAATGGCTTTGTAACTGTCACAAATCTGCTTTCTAATTCAACTTGCTAATTATGCCCACCTTTATCAAGCAGTTGCACATTACAGTGAAACCTTTAGTGTAGGTCTTGGAAATAAAATAATTGGATGAGAGGTGGAGTGCAGTCTGTAAAATTCAAAGTGATGCTTGGTATTGTTCATTATTGTTGCATATACTAAGATACAGTGAAAAGCTTTTTTTGCATGTTATCTAGACAGATCATTTCATATATAAGCACATTGAAGTAGTACAAAAAGGAAAGAAATTGCACAGTTTCACTATAGAGAAAATCCTGTGTAGGTAGACAAAGTATAAGGGCCATAGTAGGGTAGACAAAAAGAGCAATAGTTATTCTTTCTTGTATATGGTCTGTTCAAGAGTCTTATAACAGCAGGATAGAAGCTGTCTTTGAGCCCAGTGGTATGTGTTCTCAAACTTTTGTGTTTTTTGTATGATGTTTACATGTTGGCTGCTTTCTCAAGCCGGGACAAATGTAGTTAGAGTCACTGAAATATAGGGTGTTTTTGTGATATGCTGGGCTGCATTCACAATTCAATGCAATTTTTTGTGGTTATGAGCATAGCAGTTGCCATAACTCCATTCTGATCCAACAGTAAACCCAGCAGCTTGATGTTAAGTATACTTGTAAGAACATGACCTTCAATACCATTATTGTCCATGAAATTGTTACTTTTATACCCCAGAAGTAAAAGGAATACTTTTCCTTTCTTTATTTGATTTTCTGGACAGCTAAGAGCAGTTGTTAGTTCCTTTTATAGCTGAGCTTGTGATTAATGCTCAGTGCATATCATGTCCATTGTGAGTAAAATTCAGTTCCTTAATGGCCTGAATTTAATGAACCTTTTTTACAAGTTTAAAATACCTGCATAGATATTCTTATTTAGCAGAAACTGCAGAATTTAATTTAGAAATGTTACACTCAATTCCTCTAGCTGTCAGAAATTCTAGGCCTTAATTTAATTGCATGAATTCATTTATTTGTATGGAAAATACAGAAAGCACCCTTATAGCTCACTATTTTTCTTTCTTAATCAAATCTTCAATTTCCTTTCAATAATTGAACATCGGTTTTAAAAACATTGAACATTGGTTTGTACATTCTGCTATTCAGAGTGTTTTCCCATGATCCTTAATTCTGTTTGTAACTTTCGGTTTCATTTGAGTCTTTTGGTTTCATTTTGTTTTCCAGGCATCGTTTATCTACCTTAAGTTCTCAGTATCTTGATATTTTGACTAAATTATCTTTTGACCATTCCAAATGCTGTATAAAAAGGTCAATTTAAATTTCTCTTAAGCACGAACCTCTTAGCCAATAAAATTATGTTGGGATCTTCTTCTTGTGTTGGGCCAGTGGATGTGGTTCCCACAACTGTATAGTGTTCCAGTTGCTGTCTTGAGTACAAATTCAATATTAACCTTCATTTGCATTCCAAAACATTAAACATTACCATCTATTTTGCCTTTTCCTTTAGCATAATCTACATTTTTAGCCTTCTCTAAAGTTAAGCATTCTTCTGTTCCTTATACCCATATAATTCCATTTCCTGTTCCCTTACTTAAAAATATAATCAGATTCACAACATGTTCCTGCATTGAATTATGTTATTTATCTGTCCACCTAATTAAAATGTCCTTTACAAGGTTTGCTGCAAGTTCTTGTTCCCCAAATCCCTTGTATCTCTTCAACAAATGAATTGATGTCATTGTGAATTTAAACATTGTTGTCAAATTGAAGCTTTGTTTAAATAATAGAATAAATTATCCATTTCATGATATTCTGGAATCTTTATACACATTTACAGGACTTGTGTCTTAATCCATTCTTGTAATATCTATTATTTGCAAGGATGTGATTTGTAGTCCATTACTGCCTGCCTTTGAGAAGCTGGTGATAAACCACTGCAGTATGTGAAGGTTATCCAACTATGGTATGCATGCAGTCAGTGTGTGCCATTTGTAAAGAAAATTTAAAGTGAGTTTAGAGAATTGCTTCAATGTAAAGCAATCAGATTATAAATATTGGTTCACATGGATGTTAGTTTATTTGCACTCCTCCTGTTTCGTGTTTTCCAGGTTGTGTAAAGCTATTGAATAAGATACAGCACTTCCTCAAACTGCATGTGGTTGTACTGTTAGCATGTAATGCTACGTTTAAATTGCCTCACTTATTTGCTCCTGTCCATGAATTTCTGAACCCCGATGCATTTTTAATGGGACCTGCCCTAGACTAAGAGCAGTAAAATTATTCTCTTACTGTAACACGAGATTCTGCAGATGCTGGAAATCTTGAGCAACACATAGACGACACAAAGGCTGGTATTGTTGTCGACAGTGTAGAAGGTTTGACCTTCCAAAGTGTATCACTTCACACTTTTCCGGATTGAATCCTGTCTGCCACTTCTCAGTGCAATGTGATAGGGCAGTTAAGAAAGTAACAATATTAGCCAACTTGGCCAATCTAATTGCTTTTAAGCAAAATCCATGTCATCTATTTATTTTAGTATATGAAGCCTTTATTTAAAATATCAAAATATTTAAATGCTACTTCAATAATTTTATAAATACAGGAATCTCTGGAAGTATGAACTTCGAAGAAGATAATCAAGAGGAGAATGATAATACTTCAGGTTCTCAGAGTGATGAAAGTGTCAGGCCCTCTTCTGCTACCAATAAACAATCAGTCAAGGTGAGAGAATAACTGCTGATTACAGTCATGAACAACCTTTTGTGGTGGCTGCCAACATGACAATCCAAAAACATTCCAGAAGGCCATATTTAAGGGTCACATATCCTATTTTTTGTGATGGCCCTGTCATTTTCTTTCTGACTACATTCCAACTTTTGAATCTTCCTTGGAACAGTGAACAGTGGCCTTTGAACAATGCAGATTCAACAATTCCATTGAATTCAATAATGAAGAAATCAAAGTTCAAAGTTTTAAAGTCAATTTATTATCAAAGTACGTGTATGCCACCATATCCTACCCTGAGATTCATTTTCTTGTGGGCATTCACAGTAGATACAAAGAAACACAATAGAATCAGAAAATCTACACACAAAGATGAACAAACAGCCAATGTGTAAAAGAAGACAAACTGTGCAAATACAAAAAAAACAAAAAAAAACTCCTAGGAAGGTAGGTTAAGTTTCAGATAATTACAAATTTATAATTAATTATGTTAAATGTAAACATAACCAAAATGACATTTAAACACAATAAGTTAATTCTTTTAAATCCTTTCCTACTTGGGAAGCTGAATGTTCTGAAGGTAGGTAAGTCAACTGGACTGGATGGACTACACCCCAGGATTTTGAATGAATTGGCTGAAAAGATTGTGGAGACATTAGCAATGATCTTTGAAGAATCATGAGTCAGGAATGGTTCTAGAGGAGTGGAAAACTGCAAATGTCACTTCACTCTTTAAGAAAGGAGGGAAACAGGAAATTATAGGTAATAGTCTGAGTTCAGTAGTTGGTAAGATATCGGAGTCCACTATTACGAATGAGGTTTCAGGGTAATGGAAGCACACGATAAAATAGGCTGAAGTCAGCATGGTGCCGTTAAGGGAGATCCTGTGTAAATCTGTTAAGAGTTCTTTGAGGAAGTAACAAGCAGGAAAAACAAAGTGGAGTCAGTGGATATTGTTTACTTGGACTTTAAGAAAATCTAACAAGGCACCACACAAGATGCTGCTAAACAAGTTAAGAGCCCATGGTATTGCAGGAAGGATACTAGCTTAGATAGAAGCTTGGCTGTCAGACAGGAGGCAAAGAGTTGGAATAAAAGGATTCTTTTCTAATTGGCTGCTAGTGACTAGTGGTGTTCCACAGGGGTTGGTGTTGGTACCACTATTTCTCATGATATATGTCAATAATTTGGATGGTGGAATTGATGGTTTTGTGGCCAAGTTTGCAAATGATACAAAGATAGGTGGAGGGGTAGATGGTGTTGAGGAAGCAGTGAGTCTGTAGAAGCACTTGGATAGGTTGGGAGAATGGGCAAATTAGTGGCAGAAGGATTACAACATAGGGAAATGTATGGTCATGGAGTAAAGAGTAGAATATTTTCCAAATGGGGAGAGAATTCATAAATCAGAAGTGCGAGGGGACTTGGGAGTCCTGGTGCATGCAGGATTCCCTAAAATTAACTTGCAATTTGAGTCAGTAGTAAGGAAGGCAAATGCAATGTTAGTAGTCATTTTGAGAGGATTAGAGTATGAATACAAAGATGTAATGCTGAGGCTTTATAAGGTGTTGGTCTGACCACTTTTGGAGTGTTGTGAGCAGTTTTGGGCCCCACATCTAAGGAAAGATGTGTTGGCATTGGAGAGAATTCAGAGGAGGTTTGCAATAATTATCCTGGGAATGAAATGGTTAATATATTAGAAACATTTGAAGCTTGAGCTTGAACAGAAAGTTGTGGGGTCCGAAGTCACTAGGTATGTTTAAAGCAGAGGTTGATAGGTTCTTTGTTAGTAAGGCTGTCAAAAGTTATGGGGAGAAGGAAGGAAATTGGATTGGGAGAAAGTAATAAATCAGCCATGATGAAGTGCTGGAGCAGACCTAGTGGGATGAATAGCTAATTCTGCTCCTGTGGTTTATGGCTTATTTTCCTGGATTTTGATGTCTGGGACTTGGGTGCATGTAGAAAATGCAGTGGTTCCAAAGTTACTATCAGTAGCGCAATACACCCAAAATGCTGGAGGAAGTCAGCAGGTCAGGGAGCATCTATGGAAATGAATAAACAGTCAATGTTCTGAAATAAGGCCCTTCTTCAGGACCGGAAAGGAAGGTGGAAGACACCAGAATAATAAGGTGGGGGATGGGAAGGAAGATTAGCTGGAAAGTGACAGGTGAAGCCAGGTTGGTGGGAAAGGTGAAGACCTGGAGAAGAAGGAAATTGATTGGAAAGAGAGTGGACAATGGGAGAAAAGGAAGAAGGAGGGGCACCGGGGAGATGAGAGGCAGGTGAGGAGAGGAAGTAAGAGGCCAGAGAGGTGAATAGAAAAAGAGGGAGGGGGTGAAAAAATTATTGAAAAGAGAAATCAATGTTCATGCCTTCAGGTTACCTCGACAGAATATGAGGTGTTACTCCTCCACCCTGAGAGTAGCCCCATCGTGGCAAAAGTAGAGGCTGTGGACTGACATGTTGGAATGGGAATGAGGATAGGAATTAAAATAATTGGCCACCAGTAAAGTTCTGCTTCTGGCAGATGGAGCAAAGGTGTTTGATAAAGCATTCTACCAATTTACATTGGGTCTCACCGATGTGGAGGATGCGGCATCAGGAGCACCAGATTCAAATGATGACCCCAACAGGTTTGGAGATAATGTGTTGCCTCACCTGGAAGGTCTAATTGGTGCCCTGAATGGAGGTAAGGAAGGAGGTGAATAGGCAGGTGTAGTATTTCTGTTGCCTAGGGATGTGTGCCAGGAGGAAGATTAGTGAGGAGAGATGAATGGACAAGGGAATTGTGGAGAGAGCGATCCCTGCAGAAAGCAGAGTGGTAGGGTAGAGGTAAAGATGCATTCCATGGTAGATTATGTTGAAGATGGTGGAAGCTGCAGAGAATAATGCATTGGATGCAGAGGTTCATGTGGTGATGGTCGAGCAAATCTGACTTTGTTATGGTGGTGGGAAGATGGGGTGAGTGTGGATATATGGGCAATGGAGGAGACGTGGGTAAGGGGAGCATCAATGGCAGAGGAAGGGAAATCCTGTTCTTTGGAGAAGGAGAATATCTGATGTCCTGGAAAGGAAAGCCTCATCCTGGGAACACATGGTAGAGATGAAGGAACTGAGGAAAAGGGAATAGCATTTTTACAGATTCAGGGTGTCAAGATAGCCATGGGAATTTGTAGTTGTATAAGAGATGTTGAGAGGCAGTTTGTCTCCACAGATGGAGACAAAGATATTGAGAAAGGGGGGAGAGAGGTGTCAGAAGTGGACCAAGTGAATTTAAGGGTAGGGTGGAAGTTGAAAACAAAGTTGATGAAATTGACGAGCTCAGAGTGAGTGCATGAAGCAGCACCAAGGCAGTTGTCAATGCAGCACAGGAGCAATTGGGGAGTATTACCAGGGAAGGCTTGGAACATGGACTTTTCTACATAGCCAACAAAAAGGCAGGCATACCTAGGGTCCATGCTGGTGTATATAGCTACCCCTTGAGTTTAGAAAAATTGTTGAGGGTGAGGTCCAAGTTCTGGTGGAGGTAGAGGGAACCTGTTTGCATCTTTTGTTGGAAAAAAGTGGAGAGCTGTAAGGCCTTCCTGGTAGGGGACAGAAGCATATCGGGACTGGACCTGCATAGTGAAAATGAGGCAGTCAGAGCCAGGGAATTGAAAGTTTTTGAGGAAATCAGGAGAATGTAAAGTTTTGAGGATGTAGGTGGGAAAGGACTGAATCAAGGAGGAAAGAATGGAAGTTGAGGTATATGGACATGGTGTGTGGGAATAGGGGCAGACAGAGATAATGGCCTACCCAGACAGTCAGGTTTGTATTATCAGTAGATGATGGATTCTTCATTTTGTTGCACTACTGCATCCTGCATGGAGACCAATGGAAAAGCTGATTTTTGCTTAGAGGACTCAAATTTACACTGGGGAATTGACTGGAATCTTGGACCAGGTTAGACCTATTGCAGAATCTGTGACTTTGTTGATGAGACTTGGGAAGGTGCACAAAAGATAAGGTTAGCTACTTTATTTTTGACTTTTTAATATACATTTTATTTTACTTATTAATTTTAATAGAAGTTCTGTATTGGGTGACTACTTTTATTGATTGTTGTGTAGCAGGTTCCTCCAGCAAAATTTGGGCCACTATCTTTTCATGTCCTGGACCACAGTAATCAAATTTAACTAGTGAGATGATTTGGATATGTATTGTTGCTGACTATCTGGTGTCTCACAAGAGATAAATTTGGGCAAACTGAAGCTGAAGGATATATGGGTGAACTAAATTTCATATGGATTTATGTTCTGTGAAAAGTTATGTCACAAGCTATTTCTTTATTAATATCTTTGAGTTAAGGCCTGGTCTTCTCTGCTGGAAAATACATATGTATGAGTTGAGTAGGCATATGTAGTTAAGGACTCTTGTGATGTGTTAGTACTAATTGGGCATTCACTTGTCAAGTTGTCAGAAGGCCTAGCAAGTTAGAACCTTTGTGGAAGGAAATCTGGAGGGGGGTGGGGAGGGGAATGAAATCTCCATAAAAGAAATTAGTTCCGAATCTTGAATTTGCTTAAAAAATAGGTGTTTTGCTGATGTGAGGAAATCTTCATCAAGGCAGTCTGTACAATTAAGGCAGAATGTCAGAATGAAAGAATTTCTGTCCTCCAGGTGTTCTTTTGGCATAAAATTCTGGACAGCTTTGGACTAACTGCTGGGATTTGAAACACTGATAATATTGAGCTCTTCCCTTATAATTAGCAGGAACCAGCAACTGCTTCACTTCCTTCTCGAGGATCTGGCTTAAATTTGGATGCAGACAACTTGGAGGAATTTGTGCTGAGACCTGCCCCTCGGGGAATAACTATCCAATGCAGGGTCACACGGGACAAGAAAGGAATGGACCGTGGTCTCTATCCAACATACTTCATGCATCTTGAGCGGGATGATGGCAAGAAGGTGAGACAACCTTTGCTTATTATTCTACACTTAAGTGGAAGCAAAGCAAAATTTAAATTCAGCAGTTCTAACAATGATAATAGCACTCAAGCTTTAGTAATCACTCTGTAATTGGCTGATTTATAGCCTGTAAAAAAAACCTATAAGCTTGCAGTGTAAACTGTACACATTATATCCTGTTTTTTTTAAAAAAAAACCCACCAGAACTGTGCAGTGTAAATTAGCACAAAATTGGAATTTTGACATGGAGCAAAGTTAGCTGGTGTGACCATAGTCATGGAGTCATAGAAAAGTACAGCACAGAAACAGGCCCTTTGGCCCAACTAGTCTGTGCTGAACCATTTAAGCTGCCTACTTTCATTGACCTACACTGGCACCATAACATTCCATACTCCTACTATCCATGTGCCTGTCCAAATTTCTCTTAAATGTTGAACTTGAGCTCGCATATACCAGTTGTGCCGGCAGCGCATTCCACACTCTCATGACCCTCTAAATGAAGATGTTTCCTCTCATGTTACCCTTAAACTTTTAACCTTTCACCCTTAATCCATGAACTCTAGGTGTAGTGCCACCCAACCTCAGTGGAAAAAGCCTGCTTACCCTATCTATATCCCTCATAATTTTGTATACCTCTATCAGACCTCTATCAAACCTCCCCTCACTCTCCTATGTTCCAAGGAATAAGTCCTAACCTATTCAGTCTTGTAACTCGGTAAAAGTGTGAATTAGAGTTGTATAATAGAGAATATGAATACAAAATAATATCTATAAGGCTCAGATAGTGACATGTTTTGAATTGGATTTTACATTGCAGGCATAATGCTTTCCTTGAGCTGAGAATTTGATAATGCAGCAATAAGAATAAGCAAAATAATGTGGTGAATTTGCAGAAGAGTATTTTTTCAGATCAGTTTTTGTGAGTTGGTACAAGTACTTCCTTTTGTCATATTCTTCTGGCAGTGCGGAGAAAGCTTTATTCTGCCTCTGACGTGAGAATTTTTAGAGGTGCCCAGGGTGTGAAGGGATGATATTCCAACTTATGGTTTCTGTGGGAACTTTGTATATCCTACTGGAGATATTTCAGACTGAAAGCCATTGGTATGAAAGGTTGCATACTGTAGCACTAATTCATCACCTAATGAACATATTAAATAACTCAATAATCTTGAAAAATAATTTTTATTGACTGTTGTATGACTAATGAAAGGTAAATTGAAGGTACTGATTATGAAAAGAACAATTCTAAATATGCTATTTTTCACAGTTGTTTTTATTAGCTGGAAGAAAAAGGAAAAAAAGCAAAACTTCCAATTATTTAATATCTGTTGATGCAACAGACTTATCTCGAGAAGCTGAAAGCTACATAGGGAAATTAAGGTCAGTGAATTTCAATGAGTGGGTGATATGTACTATATTTTACAAAATCCAGTATAAATATATATGAAAAATAAAAGTATATAGATTTTTGTATAGAGATTAACTTTGCATCAAAAATTAATGTATCATTAACAATTAGTTTTGTCATTAATTGATGAAATACTAAATAGTTACTTATTAATTTTAAATAGTTTGAGTTTAACTGATGTAGTTCCGCTTGATTCTGTGGAATAAAGTTCATCATGTGAACTATTTTCTGGTGGGGAAAACTTTTGGGAAAGAATAATCAAAGCTTAGTTTTGTTATGGAAACAGAAATTTAGAATAAAATTTTTAATCAGAAAAGCATCAATGCAGTGGTTAGGAATTGGAACTGAAGCTCAGTCACAATGCCATAAGTGATGACTGGACAGTTTTTCATGAGGTGAATTAGGTGCCTATGAACAAATCTTTGAAGGTGGAAGGACAGGTTAAAAATGCAACATGAAAAAAGTATGTCGGATCAAAGACTTAATAAATAGATCAAAGAGTGCACGAATAAGGAAGTTTGGTTGACCACTTACAAAAAAAAACTTGTTCCACTCAAGCATTATTGTGTTCTATTCTGTATAGTTCACCATTGGAAGGATACAACTGCTTTATGCAGTGTACAAAACTGATATAATGGAATGATTGCAGCATTAGACTTCAGTGAAATCAAGAGACTGGAAAAGCTGAGGTTGTTTCCTCAGAGGAAATAAGGTTGCAATGTAGTTTGCTGGAACTATTTAAAATTCAGACAAGTGAATTGTATGAAACTGTTTTCATTGACTTTAGGATGGAAAATCAGAGGACTTAACTTTAAAATGATTAACAAATTAATTAAAGGAGACAAAACATTTAAAAAAAACATGGCTAGAAGTTGTGATCTGGAATTCACTGTCTAAAAGAGATGTTGAAGCAGTGTCAATAAAAGGAATTTAATATTTTCTTAAAGTTTATAAAAAAAATGATGGGAAACATCCTGGGAAGTTGGGTCTAATTGATTGTTCTTGCAAAAAATATTAGAATGGGCTCAATGGCCCATATGTCTCCTATGCTATAATATTATAATTCTTCTTGACTTGATCTGGAAGTGGTTCTTACTGATTGGAGTCAAGTGTAAATGTTTTTTTTTCTCTCTGTATATAATGTTGCTAAAAACCAGTGCAATGGGTAAAACTCAACATCATCTCCTGAGGATGAGTCGTGACTCCAGAAAGTATGTATTTACAAGAGTACAATACACTATTAATCAATAGAGTTTGCACTCTTAAATCGTTTTCTTTGGGGTTTGCTGAATAAATGGGAATACCATTTGGGAATCTAAGAATATATGCTGTAAATGATGCCTATTATTGTGTTGGTTTTCTTTTCAATTAGGTCAAATTTAATGGGAACTAAGTTTACAATCTATGATAATGGAATAAATCCTGCAAAAGCAGTTGGATTACTTGATGAAGCCAATACCAGGCAAGAATTAGCTGCAATTTGCTATGTAAGTGTATCATATTTTATCATTCTAAGAACAATTGATTACTTTTCCTAGTCTTTGAAAGAGTAGCTTAAATCTTCCAAGTGTCTCATAGATGAATAAGTATTTTGAATTTCTTTTTATAAACATGTCCTGAAAATTGTGTAATTATTTTTATTGCTTAGAAGTTAAATAAGTTGCCATTATTAGCCAATGAAATAATATGGACTCCCAAAGATGGATGTAATTTTATGTCATGATGCAAAAATATGGAGCTAACAGCTAGAAGATGTAACCATTTGAAACCTAGGTACAATGTTTAAATTGACTGAGCTAGTGCATGGAATAATCAAGCAACAGTCTGACATAGTTGTCCTCACAGAATCGTGTCAAAGTTTCCTTATTTATTCTTGCATGTATTCTGTCCTACTGATGTAGCAGAATCACCAGGAGCAGTATGGCAGAATGCATGTGGGAAGGTATAGCCTGGTGGTCTTCAACATGTTCTCCAAACCTCTTGAGGTCTTATGACATCAAGTCAAAAATGGGCAAGAGAACATCTCATTATCACTTCACATACTCACTTAGCTGTTGAAAGCAGCAAAAATATGAATTGTACTCTGATTTGTAAACTTGAATGTCCAATACTAAAAGTAGTAGTGGTATTGCTCTTGGTATACCTGTGAGTTTAGAAGAGCATATCTGCTCGATTGTCCTGTGGCAGGAAGTAAATGAAATGATATTCGGATTAACCCATTTAACTGTCACCAGTTTTACCTATGGAAGATGCATCTGTCCATGAAAGTATTGGCCAAGTTGATCCCTGCATAGGACCATGTGAAGAGTAAGTCTTGACTTCACTCTATAAGAACGTCCTCCATTATGTTGTTTAGCATCATTCAAAAATGGCCCTAAGTGGCAACCAAAATGTAACTTACCACAATCTGTAACATCACAGCATGGCATATCTCTTGCTGTATTGATATTAGTCAAAACAGGGAATAAACCATGATTCAATGAGGTGCAGAGGAGCATACCAGGAGCAACCCCTGAAAATGAGGTGCTGATCTAGTGAGCCTGCAACACTCAGCTCCAGACCTCATCAAAATTTTTGTCCAAATGTGGACAGCTATGTTCCTAAATAGCTGAGAGGGACTTGCTGTAACATGGGGTAAACATTGCACCCCATGAGACTGTTTTCATTGACTTTATGATGGAGAATCAGGGACTTAACTTTAAGACCACAAGGAGCTCTGATGAAATTGGTCAGTCATCTCAACTCTGCAAAATCAAATAGTGGTTAGTCATGTGCTTACCTTCATAGGCCAGGGCACAGGCTACAAAAACCAGGAGGTAACATTACAAAGTCACAGACCCACACTTTGGAGTCTTGTATGCAGTCACAATACAGAAAGGATGCATTTGCACCAATAAGAATGCAGGGAACATTCATCAAGGTGTTGCCTGGATTGGAGTGCTTTATCCATGAGGAGAGATTGGATAGATTGGGGTTGTTTTCCCTGGAGTGAAAGAGGCTGAGAGATAACCTGAGAGAGGCATGCGATATTTTAGAAAATAATAGATGAGGTAAATAGTCAGAATCATTTCCCCTTGGTATGGGTATGAAAAGCAAGAGGCCGTTGATTTAAGGTGAAGGGAAAGAGTTTTAAAGGAATCTGAGGACTAGATTTTACACAGACTGGTTGATATCTAAACTATGCCACCAGAAAGAATGTTGGAAACTGATACAATCATGACATTTAAGAGACATTTAGACATGTACAGAAGATTATTGACCAAATGTGGGCATATCTGCTCAGTGTACATGGGCAGAAAGGTCAGATTGGATGTGATAGGCCAAAGGGCCTGTTTCTGAGCTGTACAACTTTTGACTCTATAAGCTACTGGAGGAGTTCCTCAAGGGATTATTCAGAAGAGAGGTGTTTATCAATAACTTCACATTGTACTAATCTTACTGCAATTCTTCAATGATCTGAAACGTTAACTGTTTCTCACTCAATAGATGATGCCTGACCTGACGTTTCCTTGAATTTCCTGTTCTTTTTTAATTGAATTGAATTGGTTTATTATTGCCATGTGTACCAAGGTACAGTGTAAAGCTTATTTTACACACTGTTCATACAGATCAAATCATTACACATTGCATTGAAGTAGTGCAAGATCAAACAGTAACAGTGTAGAATAAAGAGTAACAGCTACTGCAGCTTCTTGGTTATTTTCATTTTCTTTTAATCTACTTTCTTCCTATATGAATTATTCTTAACCCTACTATCTTCCCCACACATTTGCCCCTTTTAATGTTCATTTGGACTTTGGCTTCAACCATAAGTGGTTTTGTATACCAGCATTTCCCTTGCTGTCACAGTTGTATCATGGTCAAAAAATTATAACCATTGAGACTTTTTTTTAAATATAGCCCTAACACCGCTTGACAACTTTGCTGTCTCCCTGACTCTGACATAAACCACAGCATTTATCATGTTCTGCTATGCTCCACCCACCACCTCATTTCTGGTCAGCCTCCACATCCAAGTGCTACTGTCAGAATTCAGGCTATCCTTCCAATAATCTTAATTCTTAGATGTTGCAACTATATTGTAGATCCAATTTATTTTTGTATACCAACTTTCAAATTAACCTCATTCTAATCCTGCACTTCCCCTGAGGTATATCTGAAGTCAGAAAGAGCATGACGAGATTTTGTTGCTCCTTTATGTGAGAGTGTTTGCAATCCACATGCAGCACAGTGACTTTGGGTATAAAGATATTCAGGATGGTCAAACCTGCTTTCATACACCACCAACTGTCACGGTAAACAGCATACAATAAACGTGCAACCTTTTGAGCCTTTATAGAAGCTTTTTTCTTTAATTTAAAGTAATTGGTGCAAGATTTTAAATTCTGTTAATTCAAGTTTGCAAGCACCATTATGGATAATTAATAGCACCTTATTCCACTCTGACTGCTTCTTAACTAAGCAATCTGGTAATACAGGTACCAAGTTACTGGTCCTGTGCTTGACAGGTGCAGTGTCTGTGAAATGTGGAGGTTTTGGCATGTCTGTTCAATAATATTGTCTTAAATCATTCATGTTAAACTTGTATTTCTCTCCAGGAAACCAATGTCCTTGGATTTAAAGGGCCAAGGAAAATGACTGTTGTCATTCCAGGGATGAATGTGAATCATGAACGGGTCCCCATTAAACCTCGCAATGTAAGCCATTGAGAAATTGTAACAAATAGGTATTTTAATTTACAAAGATGTAAGTAATCATAACACTTAAATATAAAGAAAATATGCCAAGTGCATGTCGATATTCCAGTCAAGATGGCATCAAGCTGTGGTCTCCATTGGGTCACGGCTCAAACTGAGTTGGTTTTTTTAAAGGATTTTTTGGGGGTTCACAGGGATGGTGTTGGGCACAGGGAGGGGAGTTAGGGATCAAATTAAGGTTTATGGACAAGGATGTAGAGAAGTTTGATGATAGACCAGAGTCAAAGCCTCCCCTCCATATTCAAAGGCCAGCAACGTGGACATGGTCCAATGTCAAGCATGCAGCCCAGTGAGGACAGGGTGCCCATAGATATACAGGTGAGTGAGACAAAAGTTTGAGGTCTAGTGTTCGTGGTCCCATCATTGAGTCCAGAGCTCAAGGCTTGGAGTTTGGATCCACATCCAGAGTCCTCATTTGTTGGGATCAACAAATCCTGGGTCGGTGCCGAAGTGTTGATCAGGGGTCTAGATCAAAGCCTGAGGTCAATTGGAAGTCCAGAAGTTGATCGTAAGTTCAGAAGTCGAGGCTGGAATATCCATTAAAAGTCCAGAACGCGAAGCCTGATGGTCAGAACCCCGAATCTACGAATCTCTGCGAGTCCACTGGGGAAGTTG